>NC_056434.1:42422484-43622484 GCF_018296145.1 Oncorhynchus tshawytscha | reverse complement strand
AATGAAATGTACATTAATCAGAACACACAGACCGGTGTCCATAAACATAATGGCAAATCTGTACACACCAATGCATACATGTAGGCTAAGCATTAAAGGTCCAATGCAGCTGTTCTTTTTTTTAAACTCTATTTGATCATTTCTGATTTTCTTATGTAGCTTGGTTTCCATCCAATTCTTGACAGATTTTCATGAAAATCCTCATAAAAATGTGGAGATGTTTCCGTCAAATTGACTTGTTGCAGTTTAAAGGCTGTGTGTGACGAGGTAGTACACATAAAAATAACTTTGAAGTTAAATTATACCAAATAAAAAGTACAAGGTAAATGTGTTTCCATCGCATTTTGAACTGTACTGATGGTTTTTTCACAATGTTTTAGTTATATAGCGAGTGTTCCCACTCTGGTACTTTGTCCGCGCTCTGTTGGCTCGAGCGCGCATATAGCCTACATGATGAGATTATTATTGACCAAAAAGAGATTGACATGTAAAAATAAACTGCAGCCAAGCATCGTTGATCATGTCACCAGAATGAGACCCTCAATATTTATTGGAAAGGAGCATCAAGCTCACCTTGCACTTTCACCGCTATGTGAATTTCATCCGTAGCCCAAAACTGCATGCTTTCCCGACGGACGAGTCGTGGTGGGAGGACCACATGTCAACGTGTGATTCTAAATTGACTTTGATATGATGGTAAAATCAATATTTGCGCATACAAGCGTTTCCACCGTTTCTCACAATTTTACTGACAAAGGTCCCACCTTGTCTAGCGTTTTTTTGTTGTTGACATTTGTAGTGTTCACTGAAATGTTTTCCATCAGGCCTGTCGATGACATTTTTCATTTGACTTTACTTGCATTTTTGCCCCCCCAGTTTTATCATTGGCTTGTGATACAAATGAGGCAACGGTGTGCTTTTGGAACATGGAGATGCCTCCGAGCAGTATGGTAGTAGGTGCCAGGTACACCGGTTTGAGTGTCAGCAATGCTGCTGGATTTTTTGCAATCAAAAGTTGTCTGTGTATCAAGAATGGTCCACCACCCAAAGGACAACCAGCAAACTTGACACAACTGTGGGAAGCATTGGAGTCAACATGGGACAGCATCCCTGTGGATGCTTTCAACACCTTGTAGAGTCCATGCCCTGACTAAGTGAGGCTGTTCTGAGGGCAGAGAGGGGTGCAACTCAATATTAGGAAGGTGTTCCTCATGTTTTGTACACTCGGGGGGGATATAACACAGGACAGTCATGTGTTTGACTGCGCTGGGCCTTTAACATTGGAACAGACACCAAAAAACAATTATCCTTTCACATTATCTTTTGGAGCAAAGAAAAATGAGTGAAATTAAGTCAGCCAGTCTGTAACATGACTTGAGTTCCCAGTTCTAATATTTGTGTTGGCAAAGAGCTCTGGCATGTTTGGGTTACAGGTAGCAAGTCACATGTGACTGAGACCCTGCTGGGACAAACTACCAGCTCTCATTTCAAGCGATGCAGGCTTCCAAGTCTTTACTAAAAGGATCTCATACTGTATTTTAGATGTGGCTGTACATGTGATGCTAGTGTGGGATGAAATGTTTCCCTTCACTGGTGATTTTTATTTTTTTACACCGGAGCCTAGTATCGCAGCAGGTAGTCTAGCAGTTAAGAGCGTTGGGCCAGTAATCGAAAGGTCTCTGGTTCGAATCCGCTAGCTGACTAGGTG
This sequence comes from Oncorhynchus tshawytscha, assembly GCF_018296145.1. Taxonomy (NCBI): domain Eukaryota; kingdom Metazoa; phylum Chordata; class Actinopteri; order Salmoniformes; family Salmonidae; genus Oncorhynchus; species Oncorhynchus tshawytscha. The sequence goes on along the minus strand of NC_056434.1, from coordinate 43,620,776 downwards.
AAAAATCTGTGGCCTTGATCAAGACACTTAACCCTAATTGCTCCTGTAAATCACTCTGGATTAGAGCGTCTGCTAAATGACTAATGTAAATGTATAGCCTATAATCACTAATCACTCACAACCTTACTGTACCTTGACTGTTAAGGTTGTGGTAACTGTTCATAGGTGCAGTGGAGCGTAGTGTCATCCCTGAGGTAAGTTTAACTGTGGGTGTGTGGCGGTATCACTTCCCTCATTGTGTGGTACAGGTGTTTTAACACCGCATTGTTGAGTGGTACATACACTGCCTTCAGAAAGTATTCCCACCCCTTGACTTTTTCCACATTTTGTGTTACAGCCTGAATTTGACATTTTATTAAATTCAGATTTTGTCACTACACACACTATCCCTTAATGTCAAAGTGGAATTTACGTTAATAAAAAAATGAAAAGCTGAAATGGCCGGTGTGTAATAATAATATTTAACATTTATTTAATTAGGCAAGTCTGTTAAGAATAAATTCTTATTTACAATGACCGCTTAACCCGGATGACGCTGGGCCAATTGTGTGCCACCCGAGTCATTTAAGTATTCAACCCTTTTGTTTTGGCAAACCTAAATAACTTCACGACTAAATTTTAATAAGTTGCATGGACTAACCTGGTGTGCAATGGTGTTTAACGTGATTTTTGAATGACTACTCTGTACCCCACACATACATCTGTGATGTCCCTCAGAGGAGCAGTGAATTTTAAACACCGATTCAACAACAGACCAGGGAAGTTTTCCAATGCCTATCAAAGGGCACCTATTGGTAAAAATAAAAGCAGCAGACTTTGAATATCCCTTTGAGCATGGTGAAGTTATTAACAAGCTAAGCGCCAGTACAGAGACAAAGTAGAATCTCAATTCAATGGCTCAGACACAAGAGGTATGTGGCAGGGTCTACAGTCAATCACGGACTACAGGAAGAAACCCAGCCCAGTCACGGACCAGGATGTCTTGCTCCCAGGCAGACTAAATAACTTTTTTGCCCGCTTTGAGGACAATACAGTGCCACTGACACGGCCTGCAACGGAAACATGCGGTGTCTCCTTCACTGCAGCCGAAGTGAGTAAGACATTTAAACGTGTTAACCCTCGCAAGGCTGCAGGCCCAGACGGCATCCCCAGCCGCGCCCTCAGAGCATGCGCAGACCAGCTGGCCGGTGTGTTTACGGACATATTCAATCAATCCCTATACCAGTCTGCTGTTCCCACATGCTTCAAGAGGGCCACCATTGTTCCTGTTCCCAAGAAAGCTAAGGTAACTGAGCTAAACGACTACCGCCCGTAGCACTCACATCCGTCATCATGAAGTGCTTTGAGAGACTAGTCAAGGACCATATCACCTCCACCCTACCTGACACCCTTGACCCACTCCAATTTGCTTACCGCCCAAATAGGTCCACAGACGATGCAATCTCAACCACACTGCACACTGCCCTAACCCATCTGGACAAGAGGAATACCTATGTGAGAATGCTGTTCATCGACTACAGCTCGGCATTCAACACCATAGTACCCTCCAAGCTCGTCATCAAGCTCGAGACCCTGGGTCTCGACCCCGCCCTGTGCAACTGGGTACTGGACTTCCTGACGGGCCGCCCCCAGGTGGTGAGGGTAGGCAACAACATCTCCTCCCCATGATCCTCAACACTGGGGCCCCACAAGGGTGCGTTCTGAGCCCTCTCCTGTACTCCCTGTTCACCCACGACTGCGTGGCCATGCACGCCTCCAACTCAATCATCAAGTTTGCGGACGACACAACAGTGGTAGGCTTGATTACCAACAACGACGAGACGGCCTACAGGGAGGAGGTGAGGGCCCTCGGAGTGTGGTGTCAGGAAAATAACCTCACACTCAACGTCAACAAAACTAAGGAGATGATTGTGGACTTCAGGAAACAGCAGAGGGAACACCCCCCCATCCACATCGATGGAACAGTAGTGGAGAGGGTAGCAAGTTTTAAGTTCCTCGGCATGCACATCACAGACAAACTGAATTGGTCCACTCACACAGACAGCATCGTGAGGAAGGCGCAGCAGCGCCTCTTCAACCTCAGGAGGCTGAAGAAATTCGGCTTGTCACCAAAAGCACTCACAAACTTCTACAGATGCACAATCGAGAGCATCCTGGCGGGCTGTATCACCGCCTGGTATGGCAACTGCACCGCCCTCAACCGTAAGGCTCTCAGAGGGTAGTGAGGTCTGCACAACGCATCACCGGGGGCAAACTACCTGCCCTCCAGGACACCTACACCACCCGATGCTACAGGAAGGCCATAAAGATCATCAAGGACATCAACCACCCGAGCCACTGCCTGTTCACCCCGCTGCCATCCAGAAGGCGAGGTCAGTACAGGTGCATCAAAGCTGGGACCGAGAGACTGAAAAACAGCTTCTATCTCAAGGCCATCAGACTGTTAAACAGCCACCACTAACATTGAGTGGCTACTGCCAACACACTGTCAATGACACTGACTCTACTCCAGCCACTTTAATCATGGGAATTGATGGGAAATGATGTAAATATATCACTAGCCACTTTAAACAATGCTACCTTATATAATGTTACTTACCCTACATTGTTCATCTCATATGCATACGTTGATACTGTACTCTATATCATCGACTGCATCCTTATGTAATACATGTATCACTAGCCACTTTAACTATGCCACTTGGTTTACATACTTATCTCATATGTATATACTGTACTCGATATCATCTACTGTATCTTGCCTATGCTGCTCTGTACCATCACTCATTCATATATCCTTATGTACATATTCTTTATCCCCTTACACTGTGTATGACAGTAGTTTTTTTTGGAATTGTTAGTTAGATTACTTGCTCGTTATTACTGCATTGTCGGAACTAGAAGCACAAGCATTTCGCTACACTCGCATTAACATCTGCTAACCATGTGTATGTGACAAATAAAATTTGATTTGATTTGAATTACACTTTGTATGGGTTATCAATACACCCAGTCACTACAAAGATACAGGCGTCCTTTCTAACTCCGTTGCTGGCGAGGAAGGAAACTGCTCAGGGATTTCACCATGAGGCCAATGGTGACGTTAAAACAGTTTAATGGCTGTGATAAACTGAGGGGTGGATCAACAACATTGTAGTTACTCCACAATACTAACTTGAATGACGGTGTGAAAGGGACGCCTGTACAGAATGACAAATATTCCAAAACATGTATCCTGTTTGTAATAAGGCACCACTAAAGTAATATTGCAAAACATTTGGCAAATCTAACTTTTGTCCTGAATACAAAGCATTGTTTGGGGCAAATCCAACACATCACGGAGTACCACTCAAATCCACTAATTTGAAAAATATTTTGTATTTTCCATGGTGGTGGCTGCATCATGTTATGGGTATGTTTGTCATCGGCAAGGACTAGGGAGTTGTATTACAATTTAAAATGAATAGAGTTAAGCACAGTCCTAATCTGGTTGTATGCTTTCCAACACACTGGGCGACATCCACCTTTTCAGCAGGACAATAACCTAAAACGCAAAGCCAAATTTATACAGTGGAGTTACTTACCAAGACAACATTGAATGTTCTTGAGTGGCCTAGTTAGTTTTGACTTAAGTTGGCTTGAAAATCTATGGCAAGACTTGAAAATGGCTGTCTGCTAAACAACTTGACAGAGCTTGAATAATTTTAGAAAGGATAATGTGCAAATATTATACAATCCCGGTGTGTAAAGCTCTTATACATACCCAGAAAGACACAAAGCTGTAATTGCTGCCGAAGGTGATTCTAACATGTATTGACACAGGGGGTTGAATACTTAGCCAAACAAAATATTAGTGTTTGATTTTCCATTTAATATAGTATTTTGTGTAGATTGTTGACAAAAAAATTGTGAAAAGTTAAGGAGTGTGAATACTATCTGAAGGTACTGTAGTTTGGGAAGAGCTGTTCCTGTGTGGGGCCGCCTGACTTCCCCTCAGACAAACTATTACACACATTGTTCCCCTTTCGTAGCGAGGGTGGAGAGGGTGGAGAGTTTTGTAACACACCTGACAACCGATCACAACACCTCAAAATTCTGTTGTACAACAGCAACTGTCTTTGTATCAACGTGGTGTGTGAAGTTATACCTGTTCATTTTATCACCTATTATTTAACCTGATAGGCTAGTTGAGAACAAGTTCTCATTTACAACTGCGACCTGGCCCAGATAAAGCAAAGCAGTGTGACAGAAACCACACAGTTACACATGGAATAAACAAACGTGCAGTCAATAACACAATAGAAAAGTCTATATACAGTGTGCAAATTAAGTAAGATTAGGGAGGCAATAAATAAGCTGTAGTGGCGAAATAATTACAATTTCGCAAATAAACACGAGTTATAGATGTGCAGAAGATGAATGTTCAAGTAGAGATACTGGGGTGCAAAGGAGCAAAAAATATATATAAATTGGTCTATGTGCAGTGATCTGTAAGATGCTCTGATAGCTGATGCTTAAAGTTAGAGGGAGATAAGGCTTCAGAGATTTTTACAGTTCATTCCAGTCATTGGCAGCTGAGACCTGGAAGGATTGGCAGCCAAAGGAGGAATTGTCTTTGGGGGTGACCAGTGAAATATACCTGCTGGAGTGCGTGCTACGGGTGGGTGCTGCTATGGTGACCAGTGAGCTGAGTTAAGGCGGGGCTTTACCTATCAAAGACTTGTAGATGACATGGAGCCAGGGGGTTTGGTGACAAATATGAAGCGAGGGCCAGCCAACGAGAACATACAGGTCGCAGTGGTGGGTAGTATATGGGGCTTTGGTGACAAAACGGATGGCACTGTGATAGACTGCATCCAATTCGCTGAGTAGAGTGTTGGAGGCTATTTTGTAAATGACATCGCTGAAGTCAAGGATCGGTAGGATAGTCAGTTTTAAGAGGGTATGTTTGGTGGCATGAGTGAAGGAGGCTTTGTTGCAAAAAAGGAAGCTGATTCTAGATTTAATTTTGGATTGGAGATGCTTAACTACCAGACACCTAGGTAGTTGTCCACATATTCCAAGTCCGAACCGTCCAGAGTAGTGATGCTAGGCGGGCGGGCAGGTGCGGGCAGCGATCGGTTGAAGAGCATGTATTTAGTATTTCATACAGTGAGTGAAGTTAAGGACGACAGGTGTGGACAGCTCAAGTTTGGTGTTTGTTTTCATATGAAGTAGCCAAAATATCTAGATTTAATTTCACGTGTCTGCTGCTTATGTCATAGAAAATCAGATTTCCACATTTGGTCATGTTTTTAGCTGTTAGCTACTGAATAATTGGTGGTCTACTTAGCCTGCTGATGGGGAGAGCTTTACCATATGCTCTTTTGAAAACATAGGAAAATAAGTTGTTTTCTGGATTTAGTAACTGGTTAAAGGTCTCCTGCAGATTTATTTCATTTGCCCAACAGTTGTTACTCCCAGATGGAGACTTATTCATGTGGCCCTCACACAACATGGCGGCGGCCCTTCTTTATCCAACCACTTAAAACCCTGCCCAGAGAGGAGTGTTTAAAAAAAAAAATGATGTCAACCACTCTCCCACACGCAAATCCGCTTACACCCAGACAGTGCATGCTAGGAAGTGTTGGCGTTTAGTTTTAATCCCCTGCCTGGCCTCCCGGGATGCAGCCTGGCCTCTGAGAGAATGTCCTTGTAAGGAGAATAACCTTCAGTCAGGCTATAGGCCCTTAGCTCAAACACCTGTATTTTACATAGATACAATATGGCCCCATTTTAGTTAGGAAAATGTTCTGTGAGTCCGATGCAAATAAGTAGTCATTTGCAAGCCTGTTTGAATGGAAGATAAATGTACCAGAGCTGTTATTTAGCCTACCTGACTGAACCGTAACAGTTTAACCTTATCTTTTCATGGGGGAGATGTGGACTAGGCTGACTCAGTTAGTGCTGTCAGATCCATCCTCTCAGGTCCATGGCACCCTGCTACCCCTACTGTGCTCTGGGAATTCAGTTTGAGCTCTGAGGCAGCCATTTTCACACCGTCTGACACGCGATGCAGCCACCTAGTGCTGATGTTCAAGCTTCCTACACAAAGATCTTCCTTTTTATTAAATGGGCCTGAATAGCCTCCTACCCACTTACCTACCTGGTCAAATATTGACATCTAAAAACAGTGCAATTTGTTACGTTACAGCTTATTCTAAAAAGTTTTTTTCCCCTCATCTACAATCTACATACAATACCCCATAATGACACAGCATTATGGGGTATTGCAAAAATTATTTAAATAACTGAAATCACATTCACAAGTATTCAGACCCTTTACTCAGTACTTTGTTGAAGCACCGTTGGCAGCGATTTTAAAGCCTTGTCTTCTTGGGTATGACGCTACAAGCTTGGCACACCTGTATTTGGGGAGTTTCTCGCATTCTCTGCAGATCGGATGGGGAGCATAGCTGCACAGCTATTTTCAGGTCTCTGCAGAGATGTTTGATTGGGTTCAGGTCCGGGCTCTGGCTGGGCCACTCAAGGACATTCAGAGACCTGTCCCGAAGCCACTCCTGCGTTGTCTTGGCTGTGTGCTTAGGGTTGTTGTCTTGTTGGAAGGTGACCCTTCACCCCAGTCTGAGGTCCTGAGCACTCTGGAGCAGGTTTTGATCAAGGATCTCTGTACTTTGCTCCGTTCATCTTTCCGACTAGTCTCCCAGTCCCGGCCTCTGAAAATTCTCCTCACAACATGATCCTGCCACAACCATGCTTCACTGTTTCTTTCAGACGTGATGCTTGGCATTCAGGTCAAGAGTTCAATCCTGGTTTCTTCAGACCAGAGAATCTTGTTCTCATGGTCTGATAGTCCTTTGGGTGCCTTTTGGCAAACTCCAAGCGGGCTGTCATGTACTTTTAAAAAATTTTAATATTTTTTTTTATCGAGGAGTGGCTTCCGTCTGGCCACTCAACCATAAAGATCTGATTGCTGCAGAGATTTGACCTTCTGGAAGGTTCTCCTATTTCCACAAAGGGACTCTGAAGCTCTGCCAGAGTTACCATCGGGTTCTTGGTCACCACTCTGACCAATGCCATTCTGTCCCGATTGCTGTTTGGCTGGGTGGCCAGTTCCAAGTGTCTTGGTGGTCCCAAACTTCTTCCATTTAATGATGGGAGGCCACTGTGTTCTTGGAGACCTTCAATGCTGCAGAAACGTTTTGGTTCGTTTCCTCAGATCTGTACCTCGGCACAATCCTGTCTCGGAGCTCTACGGACAATTCCTTCGACATCAAGGCTTCGTTTTTGCACTGTAAACTGTGGGCTCTTTTTAATAGACGTGTGTGCCTTTCCAAATGATGTCAAATCAATTTAATTTATCACAGGTGGACTCCAGTCAAGTTGTAGAAACATCTCAAAGATTATTAATGGAAACAGGATGCACCTGAGCTCAATTTGAAGTATCATAGCAAAGGGTCTGAATAATTATGTAAATGTATTTCTGTTTTTTATTTTTAATGCATTTGCAAAGTTTTCTAAAAACCTATTTGCTTTGTCATTGAGGAAAACAAATAATGTAATCCATTTTAGAATAAGGCTGTAACGTAAGTCAAGGGGTCTGAATACTTTCCAAATGCACTGTATAGGCCTAAATGGAACTTGGAGCAGTACTGTGGTGAATAGAATGCAATTTTGATTTGTTTAGCTAGGCAAGTCAGTTAAGAACAAAGTCTCTTATTTACAATGACTGCCTAGGAACAGTGGGTTAACTGCCTTGTTCAGGGGCAGAACGACAGATTTGTACCTTGTCAGCTCGGTGATTCGATCTAGCAGCCTTTCGGTTACTGGCCCAACACTCTAACCACTAGGCTACCTGCCGCCCCAGATTCAATCTACAGCAGGGTTCCCCATCTGACGGTACGTGGGCCAAATGGTTTTCTGAGCTAAAAAAGAAACTGTGAAAACACCAGAATCAGCTCCAAGTGATCTTAATTTGGGAAATCTGTTCAGGTATTCCCACGCATCCTAGAGAGACACATGATCATATACAAATGTAAGCAAGGTTTGAAATTGTTTTAGTCAAGTATTATATGTTTGAGCTCCTTGCGGTGAATTTGCGGTCTACAAATTATTTTAATTATGTTCCGGCCCCCCGACCATCTCAAGAAATAATCCTTCCTCAGCTGAATCTAGTTGAGGATCCCTGCTCTACAGCCAAAATGACTGTTAGATTAGATTATGTCCAGGCTGCATCACATCCGGCCGTGATTGGGAGTCCCATAGGGCAGCGTCCGGGTTTGGCCGGGGTAGGACGTCATTGTAAATAAGAATTTGTTCTTAACTGACTTGCCTAGTTAAATTTTAAAAATTAAAAAAATATCAGGCTTCTGACCCGGTTGTTAGTTCCCATTCACACCACTCGTTGGAATTAACTTTGTACAGAACACTGTTACAAGTTACATTTTGACCTACTGTAGACACTACTTTGATCATTTGATATTGATACCACAAGAAGAGATGCGCATACATACAAACAGAAACCTGTGTCACAATAGCCTGGTTGGGAGTATATAATTTAATTTGTTTTCAAGCTTGTGCCCATTGCCCTATATTCAGTTACTTAAGAGCAGCTACGGACCGGCAGCTCTCTGAGGGTACCTTTTTTAGAAGTCTGTCACCACTAATTATTTTATTTCCCAGTAAATAAGATGCACCTGTTCTAAATAGGTTTTACTCTAGTCGATCACTCCCATGGGCTATGGCCCTTTGTCAATGGTGTCGACTTCATCAAGACCAGGGTAGGGGCATACAGCAACTCTAAACAAATGTTAAAGCACAGAAATATTAATTGGATTGTGATATCCTCAGTGTGTTCCTTTAGAATGGTCAGTAGGAAGTTAAGTCGAGAAAAAAGGTCTGTGATAACACCAATGACGTACTGTAGCCTAAGATGGGCTGATGTTGGTTTCAGGTGGTGACTGCACACTTTACCAAACCACATCAAAGCCTTTGTATTGCAGCTCCTGTGAGATATAAGTGAAAGATGTGACATTGAACTTTACTGAGGTGTGCGTCACTTTTAATTACTGTGATATTGCTTTAAAATTCACAAGAATTGGGAGTATCTGTACCTTTCTTAGCAGTGGACCAGTAGTGGCAGAGGTTTTGCCCATTTTGAAATGTCAGTCTCGTTTATTTATCCCACAAGGTCATAAGCTTATTATATTCCACCCATCAGCACTTTATTAAATGTGAAAATGCAATGCTTGTTATTTGTGGTTCCATACTGACCACTGAACTTGCTCTCCCTCTCAGGGTACAGTGTTTAGCCTGGAGGAAGAGGAGCAGCAGGGCTTGATCATAGCCGAGGACAGCAACGACATCTATATCCTGTCTGGAGAGCAACTTCCCACATCGCTGCTGGGCACCAGAGATAGCAGTGAGCTGGGCAGCTGGCAGACAGAAAGCTTACGTGTGTCTCTGGCAGGCCACGAGTCCTGGGCACAGGTGGGCATGATGGACCATCCCGAAGACATCAAGAGCCTGGAAAGCAACGAGGGCAACCTCTCAGAGGAGCGCAGCGAGAACAACTCTTCCAACTCTGACATCGTGCACGTAGAGCGAGAGGACGCAGAGGAGGGTGAGGGCGGGGCAGAGGCGCCAGAGCTGCAGGAGATAATGCTGAGCGTACTGGGGACGGAGAGTGAACTGGCCGAGCTGAGGGCGGAGTTTAGGGATGACACCCCGCCTCCTGTCCCAGCAGCCCCAGAGCCTGTGGTGGGATGTCTGGAGGAGCCGGTCGTCATCGAGACCCCTGTTCCCCTGTCGGCGGTCCCGTCAGAGCCAGAACCGCGTGCCCCATCCACTGTTCCCATGTCAGAGTCCGAATCCCCTGCACTAGCCCCTGTGGTTGAGCCTGCCCCTGTTGTTGAGGCAGCACCCGCCAAGATGCCCCCTACTCCCCAACCAGCAGAGCAAGTCCCAGAACCAGTCCCAATACCAGTCGCAGCAGCACCACCCCAGCCAGAGCCCGTTCCAGAGGAGCCCCAGCCTGAACTTCAGTCAGAGACCGTGCTGGAGCTGGCAGCAGCGCCTGTCCTGGAGGCACCCCCAGCCCCTGTGGAGACCCCTGTGGCCCCAGCTGAGGAGGCCCCAGTGCAAATGGAACCAGAGCCCAAGTTGGAGCTTCCAGTGCTGCTTTATGGTGGAGCTGCCCTGGTGGCCCTAGCTGCTGTAGTGGCCTGGGTAGTCCTGACCCACCGGAAAAGGTAGCCTAGCGGTGTTCCTGACCTGGGCCCCAGACCTCGCCACCTCCCTGGTCCCTGCCTAGCTCACTGCAGGTAACCTGGGCTGCTGCGCTGCCAATGCCAGGTGCACACGCCATGGCAAAATGAACTCTTCTTTTCTCTCTCCATTTTTATTTGCCTCCGTTCTCATCTCATCTGGCGTTTTTGATATGTTTGTCTTCAGTTGTACATTGAGGTGATGGGTCGGCGACAGCAAACTGGAAAGGACATATTTTACATTTTTATCTTGCTTTCTCTATTGTGTGTTTTCTGGGGGTGTGGTTCTGTCCTGTGCCATCTTGATGCACGTGAACGATACAAGCAGGGTGTCTGTTACCCTCTCGGCTGGCGCTTCGGTACCTCTTTGTCCTCAGAGCCTAGTGGGTGTAGCTCAAGTCATAATTGCCAGTTCTGTTGCAAAAAAGGGGTAGAGGAAAGGGCACCTATTCCAATAGATTTTTCTATCTGGAATTATTAGAAAAAGTATGTTCTGTCTACCTTTTGTCCTCTGAAAAACAATCCAGTCTTCAAGAGCAGGTTGAGGAGATGAATGTGGTTATGTAGAATTTATTTTTATGGCAGTTAAAGAGTCTAATCATGATGTTTTTGTTTTTATAATTGTATGTGATGTTGGGATATAAGATTCATTACTGGAGACCCTGACATACCTGTAAAATAACTATCTGCAGATTTACAAGGGACAAATTTCTTCATATATAGCACTTCATTGAGATGATTAATATCACACTAAAATGTGAAGTAGATCTATTTATGATTTACTCCCCCACTATATTAATGGCTGATTGCCAGTCACTTACTACATCAACTGATAATAAATGTATTATTTTTTTAATTATTCGGGCCGACTATTTTCTTTTGGGGGGGATTAGGGATTCCACTTTAAAATGTGAATGGGATGCCTTGACTCAATATTATCACTGTACCTAATTTAATTCATTTAGCTGACACAGGAGTCTTCTCTTTTATATAGTGTTGTAATGTATGGTCATATTGCAGTATTATAATAATTGCAATGAAATAGATTTTTTTTAATCGTGTCATAAAAAGGGACGAACTGAGGATAAAGATTACCGCAGCTAACAGCCAGAGTGGGATACACCATTGCGTTTTATAACTTGCCATCTCTTTGGTTTTGAGGGGACTGTGATGGGTGAATGTGTTATTCAACATTCCAGGCATGAAGATGCATCCTTGAAAATAGATGTATAGATCTGTCATTGTGTGTGTGAACGTCAACCACTCCTAAAGCCAGTTTAAACATGATGGCACCATGGTCAATACTGGTCCAGGCACTGTCTTCTGTCGACAGGGAATGGAGGGTTGGGAATGACTGCACCAAGATCCACTTTGTCTGTTTGTTTGGTGAATTTCATACTCGTATGTTCAACTCAAAAGGTTTAAGATATAGTCCGTCTACTTGATTTAATCTGAGACTATCAGAAGGAGAAATGTTTAGTCTTGAATCAATTTATTCTCTCATTCCCAACTCAAATGTGTTTTTAAGAAATAGGGCACGAGGGGGTGTGGTGTATATAGCCAATATATCACGGCTAAGAGCTGTTCTTGGGCGCGACGCAACACGTCATGCCTGGATACAGCCCTTAGCTGTGGTATATTGGCCATATACCACAAACCCCAGAGGTTCTTCATTCTATTATAAACTAGTTACCATTGTAAAATTGTTTTGTTTTTTTTAAATTGAGATGAAAGCTGTTTTGTCATACCCATGGTATACAGTCTAACATACCACGGCTGTCAGCCAATCAGCATTCAGGGCTCAACCCACCTAGTTTATAATGGTAAATAACCTCACATGGACTGTTTTTTCTTCCTCTACATGGTTCGCTGTTTGTCCCCTCTGCTGGCCCAAACTGCCCACCCGGCACTGCCTTGCCATTCTGCTGTAACCCTACCTTTCTACAATCGAGACTTCTAAACAAAGCTTAACAGCTGTGTCTGCTGGCTTCTTCCCACTACTAGCAAAGCTTCCACTCAGGCTTGAGAAATGGAAGTCTGTCCACAACTTGAAGAGTAGGAACAACACACATGCCAGCCCTGCCACAGACAATCAACAGAGCTAATGAAACCTCATATATTCCTCTGTGTACAATGTGAATCCAAAATAAAAATCTGCGCTGTTGGCCTCGAGTCCGTGTGTGTTTTTTTTAAAGTTAATTATTTTTATAACTAGGCACTCTTTGGGAGCATGAAATGTGAACACTTGATCCGAATGATCATGTAGTGATGGCCATTGGTCTACAGTTAACTGGTTGTCCAGCTTTGTTCCGAATTCGCACAACATACTTGGTTAATATCAGTATCGTAAAGACTCTCACATCTCACTACTACACTAACTGCACTGTTGCTTAGCCAAGTGTAGATACAACCATATGTGTTTTGTGGTGGTAAACAACAGCAAGATGTATGGTTGAGAAATTAAATGGTTGTTGACCAGTGGAGGAAGGGGAGGCTTATCCTCAGTGAATTTCAGTGAAATGTTTATAAAGTTATTTTTGGATAACTAAATATATTCTCACCAGATAATTGGTCTAAACGCTCTGTCTTGCAATGAAGGCCTACAAGTAGCCTTAACAGCACTCTGTAGGGTAGCGCCATGGTGTAGTCAATGTACCCTCCTCTGGGTACATTGACTTCAATACAAAACCTAGGAGGCTCGTGGTTCTCACCCCGTTCCATAGACTTACAATAATTATGACAACTTCTGGAGGATGTCCTCAACCGATCAGTAATTGCGGCATGAACTGACACCCAATCAAAGGATCAGAGACCGAAGCTAGTACTGAAAGCATAAGCTACAGCTAGCTAGCACTGCGGTGCTTAAAATGTGAGTAGTTGACTCAGACAATAGTTTAACAATTTTTAACAAATTAATTTCCTTAATGTGTGAAAGTTAAATATTTCAAAAAAAAAATTTTTAATTTCCCGCGTGCTTCCTTTTCAGCGGAATGTTGGGGGGTTCCATTAGCGGAACGTGTGTCCTAGACAGGTTTTAAACATGGAGGGTGAGTACGATATATATTTTTAAAAATTAAACTTAGCTAGCAAATGGAGCTAGATAAGCTTACTCAAACACCTGGCTCAAACAGAGAGGGATGCTATGTTAGCTAGCTGGTTATGGCTATCCAACACTGGAACTCTTTCAAGTCAAGGTAAGTTTTTGGTTGATTGTAGCTGGTTTACTAACGCTGGTTTACTAACTTGGCTATGTTGACTATGACGCTAGCTAAAATGGTGACAACGATGTAGGCTGTGTGTAGCAGTTAAGATATGAAGGTTTGGCTTACAAAGTTTTTTTCTTTTTTTTGCCTGGTCACAGACCGCTGATTTGTTGTGCGCTGAAGTCCACAAATGAAGGGAAAAGGAGAGAAGGAGTAGATGTGGAAAAAATTGGACAACGAGCAAAATGATCATGCAGTTTGTATGTGGATGCTTGGGAAGTGAACTGTTTTAATGTGATCAGGGGTGTATTCATTACACCGACCGATTCCGTTAAACTGTGATAAACACAACTGAATTTGTCCAATAGAAACTCCAATTTGCAACTGTTGGACTAATGATTACACCATAGATAAGCTAGATGCAGGGAAGAGTGTGCAAGGCGGTATTGAATGTGCACTGTCACCTTGAGTCCTCAAATTTTTATTTTGACCTGTGCACCTACAGTGTAAACTTTCATTCATAGGCTAAGATGTAGCAACCTCATGATAGGTATAGGGAAAATGTGAGTATCATATATTAGCCTAAACCTATTGATGTTACATTGAGCTATTTATTTATTTTATGGCCATGCTCATAAAAAAACTTTGAATACAATTGTACAAGGATGCTTTCATGTAAGTCTGTTACATATAGGTACGCTAATGAATCTGAAACAAAGGGAACCAGTGAGTATTTGGAAAGCACAGTATTCTGAACAAAAATATAAATGCAACATGTAAAGTGTTGGTCCCAGGTTTCATGCGCTGAAATAAAAGATCCCAGAAATGTCCCATACGCAAAAAAATATTACTCACGTTGTGCAGAAATGTTTTAAATCCCTGTTAGTGAGCATTTCTCCTTTGCCAAGATAATCCATCCAACTGACAGCTGTCGTATATCAAGAAGCTGATTAAATAGCACGATCATTACACAGGTGCACTTTGTGCTGGGAACAATAAAAGGCCACTGAAATGTGCAGTTTAGTCACACAACACAATGCCACAGATTCTTTTGAGGGAGTGTGCATTTGGAATACCAACTGCAGGAATGTCCACCAGAGCTGTTGCCAGAGAATTGAATGTTAATTTCTCTACCATCAGCCATCTCCAACATAATTTTAGAGAATTTGTCAGTACGTCCAACTGACCTCACAACTGCAGTTCACGTGTAACCACGCCAGACCAAGACCTCCAAATCCGGCTTATTCACCTGCGGGATCGTCTGAGACCAGCCACCCTGACCGCTGATGAAACTGAGGAGTATTTCTGTCTGTAATAAAGCCCCTTTGTGAGGAAAAACTCATTCTGATTGGCTGGGCCTGGCTTACAAGTGATTGGACCTCTGCCCTCCCAGGCCCACCCATGGCTGTGCCCATGCCCAGTCATGTGAAATCCATAGATCAGGGTCTAGTGAATTTATTTCAATTTACTTATTTCCCTAATATGAACTGTAACTCAGTAAAATTGTTAATTGTTGCATGTGGTGTTTATTTTTGTTCAGTATAAAAGCCCCAACTTGGCTATTTTGTTCAGAGTTTCCTTGGTACAGTTCGAGACCAGAAATAAATAATTTCAACTATTACTTTGGTAAAAGGGTTAGTATTAACTTCTCACTTACAATGATATTTTATTACCCAAAAGTGATTTTTCAATTTATATCCATGTGTGTTATACAAGGATCAATACATTTTAAATGAGAATCATACAACAGACAAACCAAAAGGCATTGGGTTGTTGGAGAATGTATCCCTTTTTAGGAAACTATGTTTTACAAAACTTTTTAAAATAAACTTATTTCAAGTTATTACAAAAATAATATTAAAGTACAATAATTTATGTAGAAGAATGCCTTGTGTTACAAAAAAGAGGAAGTTTTAATGAAAATGGCAGAATCAATGAGACATCCCTTTGCAGTTAATTCAGAGCTGGTAAGATAAAACACTTGTGTCCAAAAATCCAGCCATAAATACTTAGTATCACTAAATAATTGAAACGTTCTGAGCAGCTTCAGAAAATAAGTGTGCCCATAAAAAACAATAATATGACACTCACTATTGATTGGTAATCAAGCATGGGGCTCAGTGTCTTAAGGCTTGGCATCTGTTCTGAAGTCACCTGGCTGTGGTAGGATTTATGAACTGCAGTGCTGAATTGGTTCTGGAGAAGCAGAGGGGTGTGCTCATATACCTCCTTCACCAGGGTCAGAGTGAGGGCCATGATCACCCTCTCCTGATGTAGATGGTCCATTACAGGGCCCGGGCCCTGCTTCATTACCCACTCTACCTCCAAGACTAGGTGTTGCCTTCACAGCTGAGGAACACAGACAGAAACACAGCACACATTGGACCAATGACTCATGGATTGATCTTATACCCACAACCCAGCACTAGATGCCACTGTAGGATAACCCCCTGGGGTTTCAAGTCACAGCAGCAACAACAGAATCACATACTATTACGTGGACATACATTCCTAGACATAAACATGGTATGTAGTTCTGAGCAATACAAATAACCAGAATTCCAGACACTCACCCCAATGGAATACTTCTGCAGCTTGGGCCATCACACTAAACGCAAGCTGATTAGCTATTTCAATCAACTCAGCAGTGACGCCTCTCAGGGCTTCGGCCTCCGCAGGGTTCACTGGAGGGCAAAGAGAATGGAACTCAATCATACTGAATATGAACAGTTGTCAAGTATTGACATTTTAATGTCTACACCAAAGGCGGCCGGTGGCACCTTAATTGGGGAGGACGGACTCATAGTAATGGCTGGAACGGAATGAATGGCATGGTATCATACCATTCCGTGTTCTCCATTCCAGACATTATTATTAGCCGCTCTCCCCTCAGCAGCCTCCTGTGGTCAACACAGTGTCATTTAGAATCACTTTCACAACAATGGGTCAACGCAGATGTGCCAGGTCCCTGTCACCCTAGTATAGTAAAGCTTCCCTGTAGATGTAGCTACAGCAATATAAAAACTTCCCCTTTTCTAAGGCACCCAGCTGAGGATGGATCTGCTACCGTGTTTGCACATAGAGGTCGTTCTACTTCAAAAAAAGCGTAAGAAAGAGGATTGACTCCCACCATCTCAGATTATTATGAAATTGAGCTCATTGATTGCACCCAAATTGCCCATTTTAATGTATAGGATTCAAATAATATTCAATAAATATAGTACCTAACATCCAATTTGGACAAAATATTTTTCTAACAATTTAACCCCAGTGACAAGTATACAGTAGCAATTCTCTGTCTGACAAGTAGTATGGAGCTGTGGCTTAGTCTTTAAAAATGTTTGACTTAATAACAGGAACAGCACCATCTTGTGCTCAGAACCTGGTAATATCAGGATGTAGGATGGGACAATAACCTAATAACTTCAATGACTAATGTCTCTGAACAGGGGAAGAAACATCACCAAATTCCCTGGGAATTCATTACATAGGATGAAGAAACAATACTCTGAGCCGCAGCTCCATACTACTTGTCAGACATAGAGAATTGATACTGTATACTCGTTGTTGGGGTAGAATTGGCGTGGGGTCCGTGGGTGGCCTTTGACCTTTTCTTTGGATTACTCATGTCTTACTCATTGTTGGAAAACGTTTGGTCAAAATCAGATGTTAGGTACTATTTTTATTGAATATTACATGAGTCCTATAAATTAAAATGACCCATTTGGGTGCAATCAATTAGCTTAATTTATCTGAGATCAAATTATATTTAAACAAAATAATGTTGCAGGAATGCTGATCTTGCCTGTTTCTAACTACAGAAACCATTTCAGAACAATCTGAGTTGGTGGATGTCATGGCTTGCATAAACGACATGGAACGACACATAGACCAACAACTTGACCTACCAGTTACCTATATTCTGTTTGTTGTGTGCTTACTTTATTCAGATTAAACCATGTACAAACTTGTATTGGTCAATCAAACCCATATTTATTCCCCCTTCATATTTATGTGACTATTTTACCGAGGTGTATTTGAAACTGAATGTGAAACCTTGCTGTCACTGGTTTAGTCATTCAAAATGAGGAACACTTGTCAAAACTAAGTGAATGTGACATGGCATTTAAATCAGATAGGGCCCAATTTCAACATAGAAAATTAAGCCTTTCTTATGCACATCTTTCCTATATACTTCTCAGTAGTTGGTATTCAGACTTCCTGAAGGTGTGTAATGGGCTTTGCAGGCGTGGTTCCCTTGCACGCTGAATAAATGTAATTTAACCACTGAAAATCCTCTCACTTGCTGGCCAACAGATTTTCTTGTGGAGTTTTCATTCAATAGGGTTTTCAGTATATTTATCTTAAGCCACCCCTTTAAATACGGTGTACCTTTAATTATAATTTTGTCGACAGACTAGAATACATGGAGAGAACAGGTTCATTTAAAAAAATGTATTTCACCTTTATTTAACCAAGTAGGCCAGTTGAGAACAAGTTCTCATTTACAACTGCAACCTGCCCAAGATAAAGCAAAGCACTGTGACAAAAACAACACCGAGTTACACATAAACAAACGTACAGTCAATAGCACAATAGAAAAATCTATGTACAGTGTGTGCAAATGTAGAAGAGTAGGGAGGTGAGGCAATAAATAGGTCATGGAGGCGAAATAATTAGAATTTAGCATTAACACTAGAGTGATAGATGTGCAGATTATGAAGTACAAGTAGAGATACTGGGGTGCAAAAGAGCAAGAGGATAAGTAACAATATGGGGATGAGGTAGTTGGGTGTGCTATTTAGATATTGGCTGTGTACAGGTACAGAGATTGATACACTGCTCTGACAGCTGATGCTTAAAGTTAGAGAGGGAGATATAAGTGATTTTTGCAATTCGTTCCAGTCATTGGCAGCAGAGAACTGGAAGGAAAGGCAACCAAAGGAAGTGTTGGCTTTGGGGGTGACCAGTGAAATATACCTGCTGGACCGTGTGCTATGTGTGGGTGTTGCTATGGTGACCATTGTGCTGAGATAAGGCGGAGCTTTACCTAGCATAGAATTATAGATGACCTGGAGCCAGTGGGTTTGAGGACAAATATGTAGTGAGGGCCAGCTAACGAGAGCATACAGGTCGCAGTGGTGGGTAGTATATGGGGATTTGGTGACAAACAGATGGCACTGTGATAGTCTACATCCAGTTTCTTGAGTAGAGTGTTGGAGGCTATTTTGTAAATGACACCGCCAAAGTCAAGGATCTAGGATAGTCAGTTTTACGAGGGTAAGTTTGGCAGCATGAGTGAAGGAGGCTTTGTTGCGAAATAGGAAGCCGATTCTAGATGTATCTTTGGATTGAAGATGCTTAATGTGAGTCTGGAAGGAGAAATTACAGTCTAACCAGACCCCTAGGTATTTGTAGTTGTCTACATATTCTAAGTCAGAACCGGTACAAGAACCAGAACGGGTTCATAAAATAGCGATCAATGAAAGAATGCCATCAATGCATCTTTGTCTCCGTTTCAGCACCATCTGGTAGACTTAAAAATACTCAGATCTTGTAGATTATATAGACACATTTAAGGGTTAGAAAAGTATATATGAATCATAAAAAAACATGTTTGGGGAGCCTTTATGCACAAAATATATTGATGAATCAAAAATACAGTGGTTTGATCATCCTGAAAGTTGCCATATTCAAGTTCAATCCATGACATATTGGAAGGTGGAAAAAAAGTGTGCAATAGGGGATGAACAATAGTCCTATAAATCTTCCCTAATTCTCACTAATCATGGAACTGTATGACAACGGTCCAGTCGTCGTGAACGTGTACCAGGCTCCAGGTTTAAGCTGCTACGTGTGGTCTTGGTTCCATAATGATTCAAATAGGCTACATGTCCCAAATTCTTGCACATTAGCCTAATAGGATCCACTAATGCTGGCGACCCTCAGGAACAACTACACAGACGTGATAGAGGAAAGAAATGTCAACGGAATGGAATGATGTGAAATGTAAGTTACAAATTGAAGAAAAATAACACTAAAGTGGCATTGTTAAATGTACAGTATGTGAGTATTACTGATGTTGGCTCCAGATAGTGACTAATATTCAATATGATACAAATTGTAAAAAAGAAAGAGAGAAAATCCAGATCATAGGCTATAATTAAAAACATTGTAAAGCACATACATCATCTGGGCAGGTTCAGCCCTACAGAAGCCTATAGCTTGGGTGTCCAAATTTCATCCTTGCATATGAGGGCAAACAATTTTGTAATAGCACCGCTATTTATAGACTATTTCACTGTGGTAAAGAGGCCGCAATAGATGTCATGTTGATGTGATTGATATGAATAACTGAGTATGTTCTCAATTCAAACAAACCCCCTGCAACTAGACATGGACGTTTAGAAGACACTGGTTGTCTTCCAAGTTGGGAATTGAAGAAGTATCGCCAAGTTAAGGTTGGTTGAAAATTCTCTGTGCTACGCCAAACCGTACTTAACCTGTAATGGCTAATGGAGCATCACATTAGCCCGTAGGAAAGAAATGTTGCCACATCAGAACATGTGATGCTCCATTAGCCATTACAGGTTAAGTACGGTTTGGCGTAGCACAGAGAATTTTCAACCAACCTTAACTTGGCGATACTTCTTCAATTCCCAACTTAGGTCTGCCATTTATGCCAGAGTCTAACTCGGACATAAATGGTAGACCTAAACACTGGCTAATTTCCAGGTGAAAAGCAGCCTTTTATTGTAAAGAATGCACACGAACACTTGAATGAGAAAAGGCTGACCTGAAAACTGGTCAACTAAACATTAACTATAGGTGAATAACTGCTTATTGTAAGGTCTACACAATGTCTCCCCCTTGTGGGAGTAAGAAAACTTTGGTAACTTTATGACCAGATTTTTTTTTTTTTTTTTTTTTTTTTTTTTTTTTTTGGAGAGGTTAATAATGGGATGGAAATCCTTTTGAGTTACATATCCTTAGGAAATGTTATATTAGCATAACAAGGTTGTTGGTTGAAGTTGATGTCTTTTATCTCTTTGTTCAATTAATGTCAGGGTTATTCATAATTTACTCAAGCATAAGGCTATATTCCTGTATTGCAAATGCTTTAATGCAGACTTTTACTTTCCACAAGAAACTCATGCTTGTTCTTCCGATCTAGCTTTTTGGAAAAATCTATGGGATAACGATATTTGGTTATCATATGGCAACAACCACTCTGCAGGTGTAGCAGTGTTAAGAGGTGCATTTAAAAGGAAGGTTATCAGCAGTAAGACTCACCACTCTGGACATTGGCTAATTTGAACAGTGAAATGTTTTTATTAGGGAATATTTATGCATCCAACAACAAACAAAACAACAGGATATTATTTCAAGAATTTGAAGAAGAGATTAGAGTTAAAGGTGTATTTCAGTATATCAACATTTTTAGGTGGAGATTTGAACTCTGTATCTTATGTGATGATTGTATTTGATATTTGGAGATCTAAATATCCTGATAAAAATAACTTCACTTGGTGTAACAAGGACATGTACAGACAGTCAAGAATTGACTTCTGGTTGATTTCTAATTCATTAGATGACAGTGTAGTCGAGGAATCCATTGAACCATCAATTCTTACTGATCATACAGTTATATTGTAAACGCAAATTGAGTTATTGTAAACGCAATAATAGACTGTTGGAAGATGTTCGTTTCAAGATGGATGCCAAAGATATTATACAAAAAAAAATGTAGGAAAGCCCAACGATTTAAGTCTTATGGGATATATTTGGAATATTGAGAAGTATGAAATAAGACAAACAGCCATGAAGAGAGGTAAAGAAATGGCTGAACCTAAAAGATTGAGGGAAGATAAACTTGTTAAGGAAATCCTTTCTCTAATCTCTGTGGAGGACCTTGATGAAGAAGGAAAGGGTCAGTTATTCTCTTTGCAACTAGAAATGGACCGTGTGTATGAAGAGAGAGCAAAAGGGGCATTTGTAAGATCAAGAAGGAGATGGTTGGAGGAAGATAAAAAGAAAAAAAACATCTGAATTTTCCTATATTCATAAGCTTAATATAGATGGCAAAAAAATGACAACCCCAAAGATATTTCAAAATATGTTTTAGAATTCTGTGGTAACCTTTACACCAGTAATGCCTATCCTACTACTGACATATCTGCCTTTCTAGACTGTCAAATAATATACAAAATTCATAGATGAAGACTTCCAAAAGTCTTGCGATGATTCTATTTCTACCAATGAAATAAAAAAATGTATCAGCAAGTTAAAAGAGAACACATTTCCAGGGAATGATGGCCTTATTAGTGAATTCAGGAGGATATTGTTGTATTTATACTTAATGTCTTTAAGAAGGCAATTGATGTTGGGGTCCTACCTGTTTCTTTGCCTCATTTATGTTGTCCCCAAACCAATTCAAATCCTATTTTATTTGTCACATACACATGGTTAGCAGATGTTAATGCTAGTGTAGCGAAATGCTTGTGCTTCTAGTTCCGACAATGCAGTAATAACCAACGAGTAATCTAACCTAACAATTTCACAACAGCTACCTTATACACACAAGTGTAAAGGGATGAAGAGTATGTACATAAAGATATATGAATGAGTGATGGTACAGACCGGCATTGGCAAGATGCAGTAGATGGTATCGAGTACAGTATATACATATGAGATGAGTAATGTAGGGTATGTAAACATTATATTAAGTGGCATTGTTTAAAGTGGCTAGTGATACATGTTTTACATAAAGATGGCAAGATGCAGTAGGTGGTATAGAGTACAGTATATACATATGAGATGCGTAATGTTGGGTATGTAAACATTATATTAAGTGGCATTGTTTAAAGTGGCTAGTGATACATGTATTACATAAAGATGGCAAGATGCAGTAGGTGGTATAGAGTACAGTATATACATATGAGATGCGTAATGTTGGGTATGTAAACATTATATTAAGTGGCATTGTTTAAAGTGGCTAGTGATACATGTATTACATAAAGATGGCAAGATGCAGTAGGTGGTATAGAGTACAGTATATACATATGAGATGCGTAATGTTGGGTATGTAAACATTATATTAAGTGGCATTGTTTAAAGTGGCTAGTGATACATGTATTACATAAAGATGGCAAGATGCAGTAGGTGGTATAGAGTACAGTATATACATATGAGATGCGTAATGTTGGGTATGTACACATTATATTAAGTGGCATTGTTTAAAGTGGCTAGTGATACATGTTTTACATGTATGGCAGCAGCCACTCAATGTTAGTGGTGGCTGTTTAACAGTCTGGTGGCCTTGAGATAGAAGCTGTTTTTCAGTCTCTCGGTCCCTGCTTTGATGCACCTGTACTGACCTCGCCTTCTGGATGATAGCGGGGTGAACAGGCAGTGGCTCGGGTGGTTGTTGTCCTTGATGATCTTCATGGCCTTCCTGTGACATCGGGTGGTGTAGGTGTCCTGGAGGGCAGGTATGTTTATCCTTTGTCACCATTTAGTTAGCTAGTAAATACATAATTAAACCAATTTGTTTAGTATTGAATCTTAATTAAGGCTCTGGTTTTTGCAGATGCAGGAAGTTACGACTGTTCCCGAATTATGTTATGATTAATAAATTGACTGTTTATAGATGTGCCCCAAATTCCTAATGAGTTCATTGTTACATGATTAATTCAGTCAGGTAACAATGAAACATAGTTAGTTGATTAGATAAACAACAGTCATCAGATGAATGTTAAAGTCAAGTCATGACAGATATCACATTGCCCAGGTCACCTGCAGAGACATCACACAGAAACCACAGATGGTAAGTCCATGATGCAGTTCAGCATGCACCAAAGCTAGGAGAGAAATCATGAGTGGATAGTTAATGAAAAGATAACAATTACCGATTTTATAAACCACTTCTGTTGATGGACCTCTGAACTCTTCCTCCTCGCTCTCACCCTCTTCACCCACGCGAGAGAGTTGACAGAGGAAGAAATGACCTACAAAATAAGAGTAGGGTGAGAGAGTGGTGACTGATGAGAAGTTGCGTAACTTCTTGAGTAAAATAGACAGAGACCAGTCTAATCAAAATGAGATAATAGTATTTATTCTCGGAGCGAGCTGCCATGTAACCACGAACAACAGTTTATATACAAAATATGACGTCATAGGTTATAAAACGTCCTTTCTCCCAGCAGTTCAAAAGTTTACTCCCACCCCTTCTCTCTCTCACTCCAGACACACAGTTAAATCGAGATGAAACTTCTGAAGTCTTCGTCCATCACCATTCAGCAGACAGTTCCAACTAATGGAAAACCTAAGAAAACACACACTGCCTTATCTAAACATCCCAGAGCTAAGTTGAGTCGGTTCAACCATAGGTTAACGACCCTTTTTGCTTACTTAAAAACCCACAAATCCAGTCCTATCCAACCTGGCTGGAATGGTATTTATTTAATTGAATTACCCCCTGTTTCATGCTCCACAATCCCTCACTTATGAATTAATATTGTTAATCAGATATAATAAAACAGAGTAGAGTTTAATCAGTTATAGTTCTATTTAAAATGTATATATTGTTTAGTCATTATTCATAAAATTCAGTTTGATGTCAACAGTTTGATGTCTAGCTTCACAAGGCCAGAGTTGTGAACAGACTTCAGACACATGGAGACTTGCAGAAGTAGATGACAACTCAGGCTCTGGAAACAGCTCATCTTGTGCCTCCTTTTCTACTATGCCATCAACACAGTACATTGAGAACAGCAAAGAAATTGACGACCAATTTCCAATTTTCAACCCCCAAAAGTCATTGTAACATCCACAGTCCAATCATCGTTGTGAAGGGCCAATAGTTGGAAAGCCTTCAACCAAAAATACTCACCATTGGGGTAGGCACTGGTACATTATTGAAACCCATCTTTAAATACCCCCCACGTATGGTCTTTAAAAGACCCCCAAACGTGAGCGACATTGTGGTCAAATCTGATTATCCACCAGAGAAAAGGGAAACTTTTGTGGACAAGGTTCCAGAGGGTAATTACAAATGTGGCCAATGTGCTCAGTGTAGTTTCACATACAAATGTCACTAATTTACCCACCCCCACATAGGACCAAGATTTAAGATCAAAGGCCTGATAACCTGTGGTCTGTCTTACATTTGGGAAACCTGTAGAAGCCTTAAGGCCCAGATCAGTGAGCACTGCAGCAATATACAGATTGGTGAGACAAAAGATCTGGTTGCTGTTCATTTTGTACAAGCTGGACATCCTATTAGTTCTCTGAGATACAATGGAATAGAAATGGTCAAGCTTGTACAAAAATGGTCACATTTGTTGTTTTGGTATTTTGTAGTGTTCACGTTCATGGTCTTTATTAAACATGTTGAACTCTAACCACACTGCACTTTGGTCCGATCCTTCGTCCACAGAAGAAAACCCTTACAGAACCACCCACCACAAAAGGACCAAGCGGCATGGTAATGGCCAGCAGCAGCGAAGTCAGGATTTCTGGACATGGGAGCGAGATCTGGACTGTGTCACTACTTGGGAGGAGATAGACAGGTGGGCGGTCGACCCAGGGAGAGTGCCGGAGCCCGCCTGGGATTCTCTGGAGCAGTGTGAGGAGGGATACCGGCGAATGGAGTCAGCACGGCGTGGTAGGAAGCCCGAGTGGCAGCCCCAAAAATGTATTGGGAGGGGCACACTGGGAGTGTGGCGAAGCCAGGTAGGAGACCTGCGCCAACTTCCTGTGCTTACCGGAGAGCGAGAGACCGTGCAGGCACCGTGTTATGCTGTGGAGCGCACGGTGTCCCCGGTGCGGGTGCATAGCCCGGTGCGGTACATTCCAGCTCCTCGTATCGTCCGGGCTAGAGTGGGCATCGAGCCAGGTGCCATGGGCCGGCGTACATGGCACCAGCCTTACGCATTGTGTCCCCGGTTCGCCAGCACAGCCCAGTGCCGGCTATTCCACCTCGCCGCACTGGCAGGGCGACCGGGAGCATTCAACCAGGTAAGGTTGGGCAGGCTCGGTGCTCAAGATCTCCAGTGCGCCTGCACGGTCCGGTCTATCCAGTACCACCTCCACGCACCAGGCTGTCTCTCAGTCTCATCCCTACGGGTGCTCCCGCCTTTTCAGCGCTGCCAGAGCCTTCCTCCTCTCCAAGGGCTGCTAGAGTCTCCCGCCTGTCCAGAGCTGCTAGAGTCTCCCGCCTGTCCAGAGCTGCTAGAGTCTCCCCCCTGTCCAGAGCTGCTAGAGTCTCCCGCCTGTCCAGAGCTACTAGAGTCTCCCGCCTGTCCAGAGCCGCCAGTCTGCAAGGAGCCGCCAGTCTGCAAGGAGCCGCCAGAGCCGCCAGTCTACAAGGAGCCGCCAGAGCTGCCAGTCTGCCAGGAGCCGCCGGAGCTGCCAGTCTGCCAGGAGCCGCCAGAGCCGCCAGTCTGCCAGGAGCCGCCAGTCAGCCAGGAGCCGCCAGAGCCGCCAGTCAGCCAGGATCCGCCAGTCAGCCAGGATCCGCCAGAGCAGCCATTCTGCCAGGATCCACCAGAGCCGCCATTCAGCCAGGATCCGCCAGAGCCGCCATTCAGCCAGGATCCACCAGAGCCGCCATTCAGCCAGGATCCGCCAGAGCCGCCATTCAGCCAGGATCCGCCAGAGCCGTCAGTCAGCCAGGAGCTGCCAGAGCCGTCAACCAGCCTGAGCCACCCTTCAGTCCTGAGCTACCCTTCAGTCCTGAGCTGCCCCTCAGTCCAGGGCTGCCCCTCAGTCCGGAGCTGCCCCTCAGTCCGGAGCTGCCCCTCAGTCCGGAGGAGTTTGTTTAGTCCAGTGGGCCCTTTAGTAGGGTTGCCAGTCCAAGGTCGGTGGCGAGGGTCGCCGTTCCTAGGAGGAGACTAAAGCGGACAAAGACTATGGTGGAGTGGGGTCCACGTCCTGCGCCAGAGCCGCCACCGTGGACAGATGCCCAACCAGACCCTCCCCTATAGGTTCAGGTTTTGCGGCCGGTGTCCGCACCTTGGGAGTGGGGTACTATCACCTTCTGACTCTAGTTATTGTGTTAATTGTTTGTTTTAGTTGGTCAGGACATGAGTTGGGTGGGCATTCAATGTTTTGTGTTTCTAGGTTGTTTTTCTGTGTTCGGCCTAGTATGGTTCTCAATCAGAGGCAGGTGTCGTTAGTTGTCTCTGATTGAGAATCATACTTAGGTAGCCTGGGTTTCACTGTTTGTTTGTGGGTGATTGTTTCCGTGTCTGTGTTTTACACCACACGGTACTGTTTTCGGTTTTCGTTATTCACGGTACGTTTATTGTTTTGTATAGAGTGTTCAGTTTATGTGTTTAATAAACAACCATGGACACTTACCACGCCGCATATTGGTCCTCCGATCCTTCTCGCCTCTCCTCTTCGGATGAAGAGGAGGAAAACCATTACATATACAAATTATTTTCTTCTTAGTTTCGCGTTGTTTACCTCAATTTAGGAAGCACTATGGTCGAGCAGTCGGATCTCGCTCCACTGCTGGACTGGGAAGAGACTTCACCAGCCGAACTGACCCAGGCGGTTCCCTCACCAGCAAAAGAACATGGATGGGAATCGAGTCCGCCAGAAGTACAGATACCCCCAAAAACTACTTGAGTTGACCATTCAAGTATTTTTACACCACTGTATAGCAATATATATACCATTTAGCAGACACTGTTATCCAAAGTGAGTTACAGTCATGCATACATACATTTTACATATGGGTGGTCCCGGGAATCAAACCCACTATCCTGGCATTGCAAGCACCATGCTCTACCAACTGAGCCAGACAGGACCACAAACATAGCAGAAATCACTTGACAAAGATCTCTGAGAAGGGAAAGCTTTCTTGGGAGTCTTGGGAAACCAGTATTACTGCTTACTCTCCTCAACTTCCCTTTTCTGGTTAGCTGAAATTGAATGTAAGATAAAAATGTGGATGGTCAGAGATGGAGACATAATGGATGAATCTCATTCTCTCACAGTGAAGTGTACAGTTTGGAAACTCAAGTTTATGTGTTTGTGTGTGTCAATGGCAGGTAACATGGTGGAATGGTGCTTACGCCAAGATGTGAATCTTGACGGAGTGGAATTCAAGTCAATGGCCAGCGGCTCAAACAGAATCGGCAACAACTTCATGTAAAACTATTCCGCCACCTGAATGAACAGTGTTACTGACAGAGGACAATCAGAGCCCTATCATTAATCTTGATGATGTTGTATCACAGGCGGCAGGTGGCATCTTAATTGCGGAGGACAGGCTCATAGTAATGGCTGGAACGGCAAATATGGAATTGTACCATTCCATTTACTCCATTTCAGCCATTAAAATGCTCCGTTCTCCCCTCAGCAGCCTTGTGTGTTGTAGACATTCACTACATCCATGTCTATTTTCTTTTCGCAGATATTTCCGTAAAGGCTGCTACTTTGGGCTGGCCTGTTTTGCTAACATGCCTGTTGAGAGTGAGTTGGAGAGAGGGGCACGGATGAAGTCTGTGGGTATTCTGTCTCCCTCTTACACCCTCTTATATCACTACATGCACTTCCTGGAGAACCAGGTTAGGTAAGTACTGTTGTCTGTCTGTCCATCCTCTATCACCCTGTTTCCTCTTTTCTCTCTCTCTCTCTCTCTCTCTCTCTCTCTCTCTCTCTCTCTGTCTCTCTCTCCCTTATCCAACCTGTTTCACATTCCTACCCTCATTCCATTCCTCTTGTCCTTCGTCCGTATTTTCACTCTTCTCATCTATTAAACATAAGCCTTGA
Organism: Oncorhynchus tshawytscha; assembly: GCF_018296145.1. Lineage (NCBI taxonomy): Eukaryota > Metazoa > Chordata > Actinopteri > Salmoniformes > Salmonidae > Oncorhynchus > Oncorhynchus tshawytscha. Next base: position 43,592,524 of record NC_056434.1, on the reverse strand, counting down.
GTCAGTGCCACCACCGTCACTAGCATCCATTTATATGCAGTCTTTGCATGTAATCATTGAAATGGAAGAAACCCTGAATGTCTCCCTCAGAAACGCTTGTCTTTCTGCTTGAATCTTCAGATGCTTATCTCATCTCATTGACTATGCATAAAGAACTGACACAGATCCAGCTCATGGTAGAGATACAGTATCTGCTTAGGGGGTTCGGCTTGTCTTTATACAGTACAAATAGACTTAGCCTATGTTGATCCAGTTCCCAGGGAGGATCCCAGTTTTAATCCAATCAAAACATGCTGTGTTGAGTCTTCGATAATAATCTCTTTCTCACCAGTGTTATGCTTGAGATGCCGACGGCAGTCAACATTTAGAAAGTGTTTAGTGTTAATTACAGGATATTATCTAGCCTAATCAGTGTGTCTCTCCATGCAGACACCAGCTGCAGTGCCCTGGCTCGTACTCTCCTCTGGAGGCCTTCTATGAGGATAAAGAAAGCTGTGCTGCACCCAGCAGGGAACGAACTGGTCACTGCCTGTCCAACCAGCTACTGGGTCCCAGCCATTAACCGCTGCATGCACCCAGAGATGAAGGTCAGGACTGATGGCCACTTGAACTTAGATCGTTGATCTTACTGTTTTTTTATTTAACAAGGCAAGTTAGTTAAGATCAAATTATTATTTACAGATTTTTACCTTGTCCGCTCTGGGATTCAATCTAGCAACCTTCAGTTACTAGTCCAACGCTCTAACCTCTAGGCTACCTGCCGCCCCGTTGTTGTTGTTGATTGTGGATAATTGGCAATTCAATGATTGGTTTAGGTGCGTTTGTGCATTTTGAGATATGTCATAACTTGAGTTATGTGCATGTAAATCAGACTTCCGATGTTAAGGAGAGATTTTGGGCAGAAGTTAACATTCTGTCCATCCCTCTCTTCCCCCTCCAGATCACCCACCCGGCCGGCTGCATGTCCCAGTTCATCCGCTTCTTTGGGGATCATGGTGCTGTGGAAGTTTGCCCTGCTCCGAAAACGCATCCTCATGTTTTCCCCACCGCCTGTTGGTGTCGTGTGCTACAGGGGTGAGATGGTGCAGCTGAAACACACGCACACACACACACCAATCCCCACATATTTGTTTTTCAGATCTCATTACAGTTTGTGTTTACTGTCTATGTCACTGTGTCACGCAGGACTAGGTGTGTGTGCAGGAATCAGACGCAGAGAGAGAGTAACGGAGTAAAGTGCTTTACTATTGCACACCAAACTGATAATCCCAATAAAATACCACGATACCAGACAACCCAAAACCACAGGGTGTCCAGTATAGAAAACAAAATACACCACGACCTAATATGTACACACATAACAAAAGACAATCCCGCACAAAACAAGGGCGGGTCAAACTACTACATATAGGGAAGCTAATTAAACCAAAATACACACAGGTGAAACTAATAAGACAAAACCAACAGACAAACAAAAACGGGATCGGTAGCGGCTAGTAGGATGGTGACGACGACCGCCGAGCACCACCCGAACATGCAGGGGAGCCAACTTCGGCTGAAGTCGTGACACACTGTGTGCTCTTTGTCGATGTAGTTTCCCATGATTCTCTTGTACTCCTCACATAGTGTACTGTTGTCCAACGTCTCTATACCTGGGATAGGTGTGTCTGTGCCTGAGTTCCACCCCTTCTTCTACGTCAATGTGGCAGATATCGCTGCCCTGGCGACAGAGATGTCATATGTGGCCTGTTAGTGTGACCTTAAGCTCTGATTGATAAACGTAAATATGTACGAACCATGGTGTGTGTATGGTAAGGTCAATGCAACGTTGTGTCTCATTGTGTCTTAAGGCACCACCGAGAAGATATTTGAGGAGAAGAAGGAGCTGTATGACGTATACGTTGATAACCAGAATGTGAAGACACACAGAGATAGTCTGCAGCCACTGCTCCGGCTGAACGGGGCCGACCGGGAGAAGTATAGGAAACTGAGCGAACAAAGGTACACAGGACCCTGATAAATGGTGGCAGACATTTTGAAGAGATCATGATGACAACAACAATGATGATGAGGATGATGTTATGGTCTTTTCAGGCAAATGCTGCTTTACACTCAGGAGGTGGATGGAGACTGCGCATCAAATGAGGAAGACCTCTTTATCCTGTGAGTGTGTTTACATTACAGTAACCAACAGCATCTTTTCTAGTTAACCAAGAATAGTCTGGAGTCTTCATCAAACATTCTTACAGAATGTCCTCTGTTCTCTCCAATAGGTTTTTCATGGAGCGGAATAACTGTATCTTCCAGACTCTATCGGAGGTGGAGGCGAGTGCAGACCACACCCTAACTGCAGAGCACGTGAGAGCCATGGGACTGGACCCCCAGGCAGACCGCACATTCCTGGAAGATCTGCTGCAGTTCTATGGCATTGACGTTATGCTTGTCATCGATAACCCCTGCTGCCCCTGAGCTCTGGCTGTGGCCTGTTCTCTCTTGGTCCTCTGAAGACTCTGCCTCCTTCTCTTCCTTCCCTGGCTTCCTGCCCAGTCAAAGGCCTGCAGTTCTCTCTCTCTCTCGATCTCTCGCCCGGCTCCGGGATATAGCTGACTATAGCCAGTGTTCACTCAGTGACAGCTCACCTAGTAAACTGGGCTGCAATGATAGATGATAGATACTGCCTGGACTCTGCAGTGCTATCTGGCGACAGTCCGTTCCATATTCAACAAGCACTTGTCTTGTTTTTCTGTTCGCTTGAAATCGGTTCTCTTCTCACCTGGATCTCTGCTTGGATCACCAGGCCTAGTCACTGGAGGTGGAACCATTGATCAATGTGCCTCGTATGTACTGCTCCCAAAACTATGGAGCACTGCTGACTGACAGAACCACGGATCAAGTATCCAGTGTGGAGTTGGATCATTCATTGTTCGTCCCACGTGGAATCTTCATTAAAACTCCATGGAAATAAAATTCTGCCATGGCACCAAGATCGTTTTTCTTAAATCTTTACAGAGGATTCTGCCTAACCATGTATGTTGTGTTACAAAATATGTGTGATTGTCACTTTACCATGACTTTGTTTCCCCAAAATTCTGCATCAGGTCTGCTAGAACTGAGAGTAAAGATCACGTGGTTTTCACTCTCTGTTTTCCTCTAAACATTTCATGCTGAAGTTGATCAATCATTTTTTTTCTGTATGAAAAAAAGGAGCAATGTGAATTTTTGCGTATTTGTCAAATTTCAATAATCAAGAAAGCTGATTCCGATGAGTCTGAGTCGCATAAACATGAAAACCTCTTTTGGTCAAATAGGAATACTGTTTTTTTTCATGATGTCAGCTAATCATACACATTAAAAGGGAAAGATGTACAGTGCCTTGTGAAAGTATTCGGCCCCCTTGAACTTTGTGACCTTTTGCCACATTTCAGGCTTCAAACATAAAGATATAAAACTGTATTTTTTTGTGAAGAATCAACAACAAGTGGGACACAATCATGAAGTGAACGACATTTATTGGATATTTCAAACTTTTTTTTAAAATCAAAAACTGAAAAATTGGGCGTGCAAAATTATTCAGCCCCCTTAAGTTAATACTTTGTAGCACCACCTTTTGCTGCGATTACAGCTGTAAGTCGCTTGGGGTATGTCTCTATCAGTTTTGCACATCGAGAGACTGAAATTTTTTCCCATTCCTCCTTGCAAAACAGCTCGAGCTCAGTGAGGTTGGATGGAGAGCATTTGTGAACAGCAGTTTTCAGTTCTTTCCACAGATTCTCGATTGGATTCAGGTCTGGACTTTGACTTGGCCATTCTAACACCTGGATATGTTTATTTTGAACCATTCCATTGTAGATTTTGCTTTATGTTTTGGATCATTGTCTTGTTGGAAGACAAATCTCTGTCCCAGTCTCAGGTCTTTTGCAGACTCCATCAGGTTTTCTTCCAGAATGGTCCTGTATTTGGCTCCATCCATCTTCCCATCAATTTTAACCATCTTCCCTGTCCCTGCTGAAGAAAAGCAGGCCCAAACCATGATGCTGCCACCACCATGTTTGACAGTGGGGATGGTGTGTTCAGGGTTATGAGCTGTGTTGCTTTTACACCAAACATAACGTTTTGCATTGTTGCCAAAAAGTTCAATTTTGGTTTCATCTGACCAGAGCACCTTCTTCCACATGTTTGGTGTGTCTCCCAGGTGGCTTGTGGCAAACTTTAAATGACACTTTTTATGGATATCTTTAAGAAATGGCTTTCTTCTTGCCACTCTTCCATATAGGCCAGATTTGTGCAATATACGACTGATTGTTGTCCTATGGACAGAGTCTCCCACCTCAGCTGTAGATCTCTGCAGTTCATCCAGAGTGATCATGGGCCTCTTGGCTGCATCTCTGATCAGTCTTCTCCTTGTATGAGCTGAAAGTTTAGAGGGACGGCCAGGTCTTGGTAGATTTGCAGTGGTCTGATACTCCTTCCATTTCAATATTATCGCTTGCACAGTGCTCCTTGGGATGTTTAAAGCTTGGGAAATCTTTTTGTATCCAAATCTGGCTTTAAACTTCTTCACAACAGTATCTCGGACCTGCCTGGTGTGTTCCTTGTTCTTCATGATGCTCTCTGCGCTTTTAACGGACCTCTGAGACTATCACAGTGCAGGTGCATTTATACGGAGACTTGATTACACACAGGTGGATTGTATTTATCATCATTAGTCATTTAGGTCAACATTGGATCATTCAGAGATCCTCACTGAACTTCTGGAGAGAGTTTGCTGCACTGAAAGTAAAGGGGCTGAATAATTTTGCACGCCCAATTTTTCAGTTTTTGATTTGTTAAAAAAGTTTGAAATATCCAATAAATGTCGTTCCACTTCATGATTGTGTCCCACTTGTTGTTGATTCTTCACAAAAAAATACAGTTTTATATCTTTATGTTTGAAGCCTGAAATGTGACAAAAGGTCGCAAAGTTCAAGGGGGCCGAATACTTTCGCAAGGCACTGTATCATGCAGGATGTATTTATTTGAAATCATGCCCTCGTCCAAGGAGGTATTTCTTATGGAGCGGAGATGAAAGGAATATTTGTTAAATACTGTAACGTTTCAGTAAAGACTGCACATGTTTGTCTGACCCTGGTCTAATGCTGACACTCACATGGCAGACTCGACCCAGTAAACCAAAATCGGTTCTGTGAATGTTCCCAGAACATTCGTTAGGCTGCGGCAAATATTTTCATAACACTAAAAACGGTACAGTTGTGCTGATGATCATACAATGTTTGAATAAAACATTATCCTGATGTTGCAAGAACATTCCAGAACACATTTTGTCTGTTCTTAATCTGGAAACCTAATGAGAACATTCGAATAATGTTCTATGGTGGTTGTTACAGATGTTGTGCACAAAATGTTTGTGAATGTTTGTGAACATTCCAAGGATATTTCATTTAAAACATGTTCAAAAAAATATATAAAAAATGTGGATGTTGTCATCCTAATGTTAGATAAAACCCTAACTTTAACTTAATGGGAATCTCAGCTAATGGTCTAGGAATGTTAGATAAAACCCTAACTATAACTTAATGGGAATCTTAGCTAATGGTCTAGAAATGTTAGATAAAGCCCTAACTAGAACTTAATGGGAATCTTAGCTAATGGTCTAGAAATGTTAGATAAAACCCTAACTATAACTTAATGGGAATCTTAGCTAATGGTCTAGAAATGTTAGATAAAGCCCTAACTAGAACTTAATGGGAATCTTAGCTAATGGTCTAGGAATGTTAGATAAAACCCTAACTAGAACTTAATGGGAATCTTAGCTAATGGTCTAGGAATGTTAGATAAAACCCTAACTAGAACTTAATGGGAATCTTAGCTAATGGTCTAGGAATGTTAGATAAAACCCTAACTAGAACTTAATGGGAATCTTAGCTAATGGTCTAGGAATGTTAGATAAAACCCTAACTAGAACTTAATGGGAATCTTAGCTAATGGTCTAGGAATGTTCCCGGTTTGCTGGGCAGTAACTTAAAGGGTTTACTTGTTCCATGATCACATTGAACATGTTTTCATTTTGCAATGTCACTTCTGGATAATGTGTTGTGTATTGTTTTATCAAGTTGCTTAATTTGATGTTTAAAATTCAAAAGGCACTCGCACATCTGAGCTATCTTTTTTGCAGGTGCATGGTAACAATTGGATAAGATGAGAAAAAAGAAGCAACCCGCACACTGCTCTTGCTAGTGTCACTGCTCTTTAATAAGCTTTACATATCGGCCTCACGGCCTTCGTCAGAGCTTTTTCATTTTATGTTTAAAATGGTCAACCTGGGAGACTTAAATGCATGTGATTCTATGACACAAACTGATCATGAATGCTGCACCACACCGCAACCTCTGGACTCGTGTTTGATGACCACACGATTATGTGTAAACGTATTTGTGTGCTGATTTAATGGTCCAATGTTCTGCCAGCAGAGAAAAGGTGCAGTCAGTGATCTAAAAGTCTGTCTGTCTCGGAGTGAGCTGGTGCTTCTCAAGTGGAGAAGCTAGCTGTGTACTTGAGTTTTAGTTTGATTCAATTGAGATCTGTTGCAGATTGAATTAAATCCACAGGTGTGGTATGAGTGCAGATACAACTCTAGTGTTATTTTCTAGTTGGAGCTAGGCAGCTGCAAGCTGTGCCCCGTCACTGTAACAAAGACTCCTTTTGTATTCTTAGTTCTCTGGTGATGTCAACCCCAAGCATGATAGTGGGATTTACCCTCCTCTCTGGGCAGACAGTCAGACCCCATCCGTTTTGGCAGAGGGTCTTCTTTAGCCCTCACACTATGGTTCCGCATTGTGTGGATAAAAATATATGGACAGGAGCGCTGATATAGGATCAGTTTTACTTTTTTAGATCATACTGAATAAGATTACATGGACAAGGGGACTTGATCCTAGATCAGCACTCCTACTCTGAGACCCTTTTTGAATACAGGCCCTGGAGATAAAGTTATTTTGTTCAAATAGTGCTGGGAGACAGACTGTTCATTAAATGAACGACTTAAGCCATTGCTCAATGACTCATAAAATAGTGTTGATGAAGACATGCACACTGCTTCCATTGGGTTCGACTGGTCAGTAAGTGTCGGCAATAGTGGAAATGTCCATTGAGGTTTTACTAGGGACAGTTTTGTTATAAAGCCTAATTAGTGGGTCATCTTTTAGTGTTGAGGACAGGCACTCAATCAAGACCACGGGCTTATTTTAAGTGGAAAGAGGCATCTACTGTATCAATGTGTTAATTGACACTACTGATACTAGTGATATGATTAAATGTACAGTTCTTCACAGCATGACGACTTAGCCCATTTTCTTTGCTCTGGTTGTGTTGACCTGTTCCACCTTGTGCCCTTCGGCACATCCTGGGCATGCTACCATTTGTTTTACAGGTGTATCATGTCTATGAAGTAGAGAGTGTACACGACACAAACGGAATTGTATCAAACGCTTTCTTTGTGGAATTTGTTCACATACCTGTACCAGCATTGGCTAATTGGAATGTATTTGTACAGTATGTCACCGCACTGAATGTCAAAAGAAAGCATAATCTGTTGTACTTACGCACTAATATGCAACAAGAGCGTTAACTTGCATAGCCTTGATCACAGCAACTGTAACGTAAACCTATACTCCCAACAACAGCCAACTACACAGCTATATCCAGAACCTGTGCTACTGTAAAACATGGACAGAGACTTCAGTGACGATAACCCCTTTAGTAACTTGTTCGCATGAGCCCCTCGTTTCCAAGCCAGTGACATTATACAGTACTTCCATTGTAAACACAAAACCATTTGTTTGTTTTCTCTGATGCTTGTTGGATTGTATTTGTGATAGCATTGCCAATGGAGAGTGATTCTCATGCCAATGTATCTCATCTTATCATAGAGTGCTGTACAATGTATCTCATCAGAGTACTGTACAATGCAGACAGTCTCTCTGCGCATCTCTAAAGACTGTTTATTCCAATTGGTATTAAAAGGCAATAGAACACCGTGGACATCATAACTGAATTATTTAATAGTGTTACACATGATGAGAGTATACAGTAGTAAACTAGTCAGTTACACCAATACTCCTGCAGGGCAGACTTATTCAGGCTGAGTTCAGAAATAGCAACAAAATGTTTGGTCCTTGTTACTGCATCATAGTCATCGTCCATAATTATGACCATAACCATTCCAACAGAACATTTCAATTTCAGTAACAATGAAATCTCACTGCAGACGGTTCCACATTGGTCCGGCTCTGTTTTATTGCTGTTTAGTGACAGTAAGGAGGCAAGTGGAGCAGACATACTCCCAGGTTGAGGTAGAAGTACAATACAGGGTCGTATTAGGGCATACCGTAGCAAAACATTTTACATCTGAAAACAAGCGTTTATTGGAAAAGTGAAGATAGACCCTCCCCGTTTCAGTCCGTTTGGTGCCAACTGAATACGACCCAGGGGTGTATTCATTACATAGATTCTGTTGCAAAACACAGTCTGTTGCAAAACCTTTTGCAACAGAAACCGTTTACTCCAAACTGAAAATATTATGCAACGAAAACGAGAGTTTCTATTGGACAAATTCACGTAGATTCCACCACATTTCATTCTGTTTGCTTCCGTTTGGTTCTTAAACGGTTTCCGTTGCAAGACGTAATGAATACAACCCAGGTGCTGGCCCTTTGATCCTCCTCCCTATTCCTCTGTCTGCTGCATGTGTTGTCATCACAGTGCTTCCCTCACTGGACCTGTGTGAGGAGCTGCTCTCTGCGCTCTGCGCTACAGAAGAAGTGCAGTTTCCGTGGCAACAGCTTCACCTCCACTGACATGGCCTCGTACTCCTCATTGTCAATGTTGTAGAAGCCAGCGCCTTCCTGTGAGAGGGGATACAACAGTAGGGAGAGGTCAGAGGTCATGGAGCAGAAGGACCGACCGTACGTACGTACGCACGCACACATAAACAAAAATACATTTGACAAGAATACATTTAATTTGTTTAAGGGTTATAATGATCTAAACTACAAGACTGTAATGCATCTTGTCTATGACGTTTATAGGACTAAGACAGCTGACCTCGGGCAGATTGAGTTGACATGCACTGGCCTCCAGTTTCAGTGATTTTCTTGTGAATGCAGTTGCATCCTCCATTTTTTTCTCTCTGCAATGCAGAAAATGCATCAGCCTTGACACACATGCTACATAAATAACAATTTGTTTATTTTAGTCGGGTATTACATTGATAATGTGACAAAGTGTATCTCCACAACTGCTCACCCAACAGTGATGAACTCTCCCACACTGAAGGAGTCTGGCTCCACACACACCAGCAGGGAGTCGTCTGTACGCTGAGGGGCAAACAAGGGAACACAGTTTTAACACCCCGAGTCTGTTGTAGTAGCTGCTATAGTGTAGATTTATTTTTATTTTTTACTGACCGTCTGGACAGGGTTTTTGTTCTGGGTGTGGATCGACAGCTCTAAAGTAGACAACATCCTCTCATTCCATCTCTCTGGCTCCTCCGCTTTTGGAGGCTCTGCACAAACATTTTGTACTTTTTGTATTGTATATCGTTTTTTTTGTGGTGTTGTTTTCATTCCAACCACACCTGAACACTTAAGAAAAAAAGTTGTATTATTTGTTTATATCCGTATTGTTGTCCATCACTTTTTTTGTTGTTGGTGCAAATAAATAATTAATAAACACAAAACCATTTAAAATGACGAAGTGTAGTGTTATTTCCAGACTGACAAACACAGAATAACACATCAACACACAGACAATGTTACCTGGAATAGGTGGGTACCAGTAATTTTTCAGTCTGTGGGCGATTCGGTACATTAGGTGGGGGCGCTGGGGCTTCTGTTCAGGCAGGTCAGGGGGGCGAAGGGTGGGTGCCAGGTAGGACACAGAGGCCTCACGTACCTGGGGCCACTCCTGGGGAGGGATGGGACAAGACAGCATGACACAAATGCATGGAGGAACAATTGAGGTCCATGGACACGGAATGAAAACAGTCCTGCTCTCACCCGTAATGTACTAAACCAATGAGCTGCTTTTGTCTTCAAGGGGCCAAGGTACCAATATCTAAGAGCGAAAACAACAGTATAAGATATTTATTTTTAAAAGGAGAAACAACTTTTCCATTACTATAATGTTTTGCACATAAATGTTTCCATGACTTTACATGGGACGTGGGGAAAATAAGAATATGGAAACATAAGCTATGAAGGGATCTTACTTTTTGATGGTGGCAGCCACATCTCTGAAGGCCCCCCACCGTAGACCAATTAGGGCAAACACTGGCTGGTCTTTCTCTCCCTTGATACATAAACCCAGAAACCCAACACAATGTTCTTCTCTTCCTCTCCATGCAGTTACGGTTATTCAATGGCGATTAAATGTAAAAGATCTTTAAACACCAGACCCTCCCGATCTCACCTTGATCTGCAGCACATCCAGGGGTACCGTTTCTCCTTGCAAGATGGACAGTGTCGCCGATGTGATGTGTCTGAAAACAAGAGGGGATATGAATGACAAAATGATTGGAGGATATTTTAGATAAATAAAGGAGGAGATTATGCACAGTATACATTCTCAGTGAGAGATAGCATGTGTTTGGTTTGCACCTGAATGAGAGTGTGACATGTTTCAGTGGGATACTTACTTCACCTGATTGTCACTGAGGATGTGCAGACTCTCACTCAGGGAATTGTGGGAACCCAGAGGGATGAATCCTATGGGAGTTTTACTGAATGACTCCTATATTAGAGAGAAAAAACAGCACAGGGTAGTAAGAGACACCTAAGCTGAGATGGTATTGCACAACATAAAGGAGCTTGTTACAGGTTAATACAATGATAATACACAACTTACTTGATCAGCCCTCCGCAGCAGACCAGTGATAACCTCTTGTAGAGTGCCATCCCCTCCAGCCACAATCAGCATGTCTGTTTGCTCCATCAGCTCCATCAATTTCTTTGCCTGGCCCTCGTAGTCTGTCTGCAAGAGAGAAGACACATGGTATTACACTATGTATAACTGTAGACTATAAAGGCTAAGAAATGTACGGAAACAACAATTGCACAGGGAAAGAAAATGATACCTTTACTAGTGTCACCTCCACACCAGCCAGGTGTAATATAGGGGCAGCATTCTTCTCAAATAAAGTATTGGCTTTCCTATAACCAGAGGGAAGAGCAAGACATATTAGTCAAACACAAATTACAGTAGAAATGGAAAATGGCTGTGGTGCAATAAGCTGGACCTCTTGCTTATTCTCTTTGCTTGACTTTAGGGAGCATGACTGTTATCTCTTACTTACCCACTACAAGCTGCTGGGTTTAGGATGACAGTGGCTTTCCTCAGCTGCTCCTGTGGTGAAATCTGCTGACGTCCATATTCCTGCATTTGAGAATGGATTTTGGGGCATTCGAGTTGAATACAGTAAATGCAGGTGCATAATCCATGAAAGCAGAAAAATGTAGCTACAGAATAATCAATGTCTCACCCTGGCCACCAGACAAGCTTCTTTTCGCAGCAGATTATCACTGTAAATAAATCAATAACAAATTATTGACGAAGAAAACAACTGATTACAAGACATCCTCATGTTATTCAATGTTGTTGGATTTCAATCATAAGAACCGTTCCGTAAGACCTTGATGGCTGATGATTTCTCAATAGCTACCAATTCGTGTGCATGTGCTCAATGATATTCATGATGATCTGTACTTGATCTAACAACCATACCATTCAATCTGAAAGAAAACGCTACACACCAGTGTTTACCATACAACCAGTGTCCACCGTATGACAGGGCACACGCCGCGACTGTGGACTTCTTCCAATGATTCCGCAGAGTCCCAAACACCTTCACAACCCGAGCCATTATCTTATCGTCACTATCAAATTGTCATTTTTAAAACGCTTTTTGTCATCTGTGTAAGCATCACGAACACTGTCCTAAAATACATCCTACCACAGCGGTCATTTCTCCATCGCTGTCAAAACCATTTCGTATGTTACAAATGGGTGCAGCTGTCTTAATAGTCGTATGAAACAAAAACTCTTAGTATAAGTTCCTCTTCATTTTGAGTTTCATTTTATGATTTTTTTTTTCTTCTCCCGTCACATACCAGCATAAACATAAATGAGGAACTGTATACATTTTAATTGAGCATGGAACACAATTGATTAACTTCAGTGCTTACTTTATTGAAGAAAAAATTAATTCCCCATACACCGCTGAGGTCTAAAGCCAAAAGAAGACATCGCCTGAAAAGAAAATATATATATATATAAATGTAATGTAAAAATATATGTATGACTGTATGTATGACTTTCCCCCTGCATTATTCAAATGTAAATAATCACATTATACACCGCATTGTATTTTTTACTCTGGCACTAAAGCCAAGGAGCGTCAGAGCCAAATCTCCAGAATTCGAGTTTAACCAGAGATATTTCCGAGGAGATGGAAAACTACAAATTTAATGTATTCCGCCCAATATGTACGTTGGCCATTTTGTCATCAGAGTGCCGCGCGGTAGTGCTCATTCCTTCAAAGAGTGAATGGGGGTCATTTGGGCACTGGCTTAACATTAGCATAAATTTCGTGAACAAGAAGTACAATATAACAAATATTTTCCAAGATGTGAGATAATTAACCTGTTCTCTGTAATATCGTACAATTTGGAATCGTGACATTACGTACTTTCGAGGAAAATAGGAAGGTTTTTCGACTCATTCCCTGACTTCGAGAAGGGATTGCGTGACGATTAGTTTAGCACCTTTATGACGCAGCATGACAACGTGAACGCGATTTGTCAACAGTCTGCTGGGTGGGGCGTTATATGTTCCTTCATTCCTTTCGCAATTTGATTCCTATCTCCACCTTTCTCTAATATCTTTGTTTTAACATGGCGGCGCAGATGGCGGTAAATTCAGGTATGGGCTTTATTTTTCTGTTATTTCAAAAAATAGAGGAGTAAGAGGTTGCTTATGGTTATTTATCAACTAATCACAATACACGTTTGTTGACGAGGTATTTTAATTGTATAAAATACAGTCTGATTACATAACGGGGAATCTGTGTCAAGTTCATGCAGTCAGGACAGGAGCGCTAGTAGTTAGCTGACTGCTATGCCATGGTCACTGTAACGTTAATAACATGCGTGGGTATGTTTCTTTTAAAATTCGATGAAACAACCAAATGCATTGACATGAAGCAAACGTCCTACCAGTTCAATACAGCGCTGATTAGCTAGTTGCCTATTGCTAGCTTCAAGAGGTCGCTCACCAGGAAACAAATGTAAAGGTTTCACGTGCTAACGTATCACGTTAGTTAGTTAGTTAGCTACTGTAGTTAACTAGGTAAATAAAATGTCAAATGCCCACACACCAGTTAACTAGCTAACTTGCTCATAGTCTCAACAATGTGCGACTAAACTCGTGTTCACACTGCAGGCCCTAATGCTTACATCTGTTTTGGAATACTGTCTGTCCGAACAGCAAAGTTGCAAGTGACTAAATCAGATGTGTGTGTTCAGACAGCAGTCATTTGCTGACATGGCTACTCTAGTTGGCATAGGAACGACGGGTGTGCGCATTGGTGTAGGCTGATTGGTGGTGCACGTGTTTTCTATCACTCAGAAGTTAAGGTGACAACAATGCCTGCCATGGCCATTTCCCAGTGGTTTGGAATGTTCAAAATCATAATGTAAGAAACATTTTTGAAAGCCTCAAGGATAAGATCATACAACTTTCAAAACGTGGCCCTTTTGGCTCGCCACATATGTCAACTAGATAACTAACGATGAACTAACTTGTTAGCTACCACATGTTCTTGTCACACTGTTGACAGAGTAGCTAGCAAGCAACATCAACAAGATATGCCCCAATAAGTTTAATGGCCATTAATCAGATTTTGTATTTGACTTCAAACCACCTACTTCCATGTTCTTTTTGGTTGTTCAGACTGCAGGATAAAAAGCAAATTGATTTGAGTCTCTTCAAACTGTCAATGTGAACAAGGCTTATGAAATGCTCTGAACACATTGTATAGGCTAGACACAAGACACTGACTGATTTGACTTTACTTGTGTCCCCCTATCAGGAGCCAGTCTGTGGGGGCCGCTGAAGGAGCTATGGGACACAGTGGAGGGTGCAGTGTGGAGGAGGCAACCAGAGAGCGTCCACCTCCTAGACCTTCAACTCAAGAAACACAAGCCCAATTTCCTCTCACTCTACAAGAACCCGGTGAGATGCTGTCAGAAGCTAGGTTTCCATCCAATTGGCAAGATTTTTATGCAAATATTCAAAAATCTGCATAAAAAGAGTATGCACATTTCCCCAACAAAGATCTGTTTCCATCAAATCCCTCTCTGCGGGGTCGGAAGAAAACGGATGTTTTCAGGGATACAGTATTTTCAACCTAACTTTAGTTTCCCCTGAAAACAGGATGTGGTGATTCCGCTCGAATGTCTTTTTATGCTTGTTACGTTACATTACCATCAAGTTGACATGTGGATGAAAGGCTGTGTAATGATGTAGTGCACATAAAAATAACTTTGTGGTTAAATTCCCATGTACCGAATAACAAAAACAAAAAAAGCTTAATTGCTTTCCATCGCATTTTCAACTCTACTGATGGTTTTGATACAACGTATTTTGCATTATATAGAGAATTTGCCCACATGCTCTCTAGCCAACAGCTTGCAAATACCGTGCGGGTATAGCCTACATGATGAGATTATTATGGACAGGAGAGCAAGATGATTTTTATTTGTCAAAAGGCAGCCAAGCATCATCGATCATGTCACCAGAATAAGACCCTCGATATTTATTGGAAAGGAGCGTAAAGCGTATCACAGTGCACTTTCACCACCCTGTGATGTTCATCATAACTTATTTAATCTGTAGCCTAATGAACTGCATGCTTTCCCGAGTCGTAGTGGGAGGACCACAACATATCATCGCGTGACTCCAAATGTACTTCTCACATGATGGTTATGTATATCAATATTTTCTCATTGTTTCCACCGCCATTTTTCGCATAGTTAATTTTACTGACACCAAGATCCCACCTTGACTAGCGTATTTAGTTTTGTCGACATTTGGAAAGTTTACCAACAAATTTGCTGTTTCCATCAGGCCTGTTGTGACATTTACTCCCATAAAAGGTTGGATGGAAACCTGGTTACAGAGACGCCAATGAGTTTTACTCATCTGCAAGCCAAGCAGGGGTTGCTAAAGTTGATTTGCTTGATGTTTTCTCTTTTTGTGTTCTTTAGCCAAAGAGTGCAGAGCAGAGGGAGAAGGTGCGGAAAGCCAGCACAGAGGGCATTGCCATCCAGGGCCAGCAGGGGTCACGTCTCCTCCCCGAGCAGCTGCTTACAGAGGCCTTCATCTTGAGTGACCTCTTTGACATTGGAGAGCTGGCAGCCCTGGAGCTGCTGTTGGCAGGTAATATATACAGCGATGAGCACCTTACCAATGGAGATAAACACTGGCAGGATGTTTGTTTCTAAAAATGACTTATTTTTTTCAGGTGAGAACCAGCAGCCCCACTTTCCAGGTCTGAGTCGGGGGCTGGTTGCAGTGCTGCTGTACTGGGATGGAAAGCTCTGCGTGGCCAACTCCTTGCGCTCGCTCATTCAGTCCCGCCATGGCAAGACCTTCACCTTGGAATTAAGGTACGATCTATTTCCCTGTCTACTTCCTACTTTAATATTGTTCAGACCAGTATTTTTTTGGTCTGCGCCTTGATGATTGAACAACAGATGACTATTTTCCTCTGCTCTCTGTTGATTTGGTTGTGTGTGTTCTGTCCCAGTGGGGAGCTGGTGGCCCTCACCACACGCTTCACAGATGAGCTGATGAGCCAGGGCCTGACGAGACGCCTACTGACGCTGGTGTCAGAGATCAATGTAACGCGGGAGTTTGAGCGCCTGCAGAAAGAGCGAGGCCTGGGCAACGAAAAACACAGGAAAGAGGTGAGGAAGCCCTTCTCAGAGGAATTGTATCATGTACAGAAGAGGTTTGTCTTTCTTCCCTCACATGTTCACACATTGTCTTTCTCTGCCAGGTATCGGACCTCATCAAAGAGTGCCGACAGGCACTGGCAGATTGCCTGTTTGCATGGACCTGCCAATCACCTCTAGGTAAGGATGACACCCTGGCCCTTGTTGCCCACCTTGAGACGGTGACAGTGGAAGCTGATGGCTCATTGGACAGCGTGAATCTGGCTCTCGTCATGGCACTGCTGTACTGTCTGGACGTCAGCTTCCTGGAGCAAGGAACAGAAGATCGAGAAGGTTAGAATTGCCATGTATTCTGTTGCCGTGTTACCTGAACATGCTGCAACACAGCAATGTCGACCCTGAAATTGTGTAGACTACTTCTATGTAAATACTACACCAAAATGGTTTGTGTGTGTGTGTGTGTGTGTGTGTAAACCAGACCTCCTCCAGGCCCTGCCCCTGCTGACAGAGAAGCAGTACGTGTCTGCAGTACACAGTCGTCTGGTGGATGGGAGGCCCTGGAAGCTGCCTGGGCTGCAGGCTGTGTGTCGGCTGGCCTGGGCCCTGGCCCTGCATGCCCTCTCCCAGCTGCCCCAGGGCTCAGCCCTGGCAGAGTTTACAGAGGCAGATGAGGCACTGGCCGACCAGGCCCTGCTAGGAGGTGTCTTCCTCTTCATGACAGAGGGCATGCTGGGATGTGAGGGCTTCACTCATGATGAATTCTACACCCGCCGCCTCCATTCCCTCATCACTGACTTCCTGGCACTCATGCCCATGAAGGTTAGCAATGCCACCAGTTTTGCTTTGTGGCTGTGCATTGGTGTGTTTGAGTATGATAGGAATTTGAATATCGTGTAGTCCTCCATTTTTCAGGGTGAAGATATTTATTTCCTTTACGCAGAAGTGTGTATGTGCAAGTTTTAAGGTGTGTGACGTCTTGCAGGTGAAGCAGCTGCGTAACCGTGCTGACGAGGACGCCAGACTGGTCCACATGTCTCTGCAGATGGGCAGTGAGCCTCCGTCCTCCCTGAGGAAAGACCTGGACCACCTCATGATCCTGGTCAGCCTTCATTACCTCACCCTAAACACTCACTGTCACTAGTGGATTACATGGGGCTTTCTTATTGCTATATGCTGTGAAAGTGACTAGTCGTTTGCTAGCAATTTACATTGCAACATGACGCACTGGAGAGAAGGAAGGGGGGGGGGGGTAAAGAACAGCAAACATGACCGTTGCTTTCACAGAGTAGCATTGGCTAAGCATATTTGTCTGACTTCTTTCTGTGTGTTTGTAGATCGGAGAGTTCTATAGCAAGGACCTGTTTGGGCTGGAGCTGGCTCTGGAGTTCTGGTGCCACACTGAGTCCCTCCAGCACACCTCCCTCCAGGGCTCCTACCTGGGCATGGCCATGCAGAGGCCCCCACACAAACAGGTATGATCACCTTCCACATCCCCCTTCCTCCCTAGATTAAAAAGAAAGATAATTTATTCTCCAATGGGACCTTTTATAACAGCTTGTGTGCTGTGCCACAGGTGGTGCTGTCTAAATTTGTGCGTCAGATGGGGGACCTGCTGCCCCCCACCCTGTACATCCCTTACCTGCGCATGCTGAAGGGCCTGGCCAACGGCCCCCAGTGTGCCCACTACTGCTTCAGCCTGCTAAAGACCAACGGGGCCCCACACGGTAACTAAACACTCTCGCCTTCAAGGCCGTGTAGGAATCTGTAAAGATAAAAAGCAATTGTCTAATGTTCTCACTAATGGAGTTCCCCAGGGCTTGGTACTAGGTCCTTTCTTGTTCACTAGCTAAAGATAAATGCAGCCTTCATTCACTGATTTTTAAGGACACCACCAGATAATACATTGGGCTC
This sequence comes from Oncorhynchus tshawytscha, assembly GCF_018296145.1. Lineage (NCBI taxonomy): Eukaryota > Metazoa > Chordata > Actinopteri > Salmoniformes > Salmonidae > Oncorhynchus > Oncorhynchus tshawytscha. The sequence continues at coordinate 43,574,606 of NC_056434.1, read as the reverse complement.
TGTTTGTTTAGGGGATAACATGCAGGTGACCGGCAGCCCTGTGTCCTGGGAGCACTTCTTCCACTCCCTCATGCTGTACCACGAGAACCTGCGCCGAGACCTGCCTAATGCTGATGCCACACACTATCGCCTCCCGCCAATAAGGGGCATCACACAGAGGGAGCTGGACGGCCTGACCTCTTTCCTGCAGCTGCTCTGCACCATCATTACCTGGGTATGAAGTGGTTTGCTGAAGACTGATCTGAACAGACTATTAACACATAAAGCATGTTAAAACAAACATGGGGGTCACAGTCACAAGCAGGGATTGAAATTAAGCTATCTTAAGTCTTTCATTTGCCAAGGTGATATCTCATTTGACACTGTTTTTCAGAGTGAGAATGCCCGCCTGGCCTTGTGTGAGCACCCCCAGTGGACCCCGGCTGTGGTGATGCTGGGGCTGCTGCAGTGCAGTGTGCAGCCGGTCCTCAAGGGGGAGCTCCTGCTCTGCCTGGCTGCCTTTGGCAAGTCTCCGGAGATAGCTGCCTCCCTCTGGCAGTCACTGGAATACACTCAGGTAAGTCCGGTGTATAGTGAGGAGGAATGAAAATCTGTAAAAACACATGTCTCGTGCATAAGTATTGATAGTGCATCTGAGGTGTTGGTATTGTCTGACCTGCCAGGATTGCTTACAAAGTGCCAAACGCTCATGTTCTGGTCATTTCTATCCAGATTCTTCAGACAGTGCGGGCCCCTGGACAGAAACAAGCTGCTGGGATTGAGGTGAGATTTTGCCTGCGTACATCGTTTTTGTGTGGCACTGCGTATGTTTTTTGCTTGTACACATGTATCTGTTTGTAACCTTTATCCTTGTCCCTCTCAGGTGGAGCTGAATGAGATTGAGTCGAGCTGTGAGGAGTATCCTCTGACCAGAGCCTTCTGTCAGCTCATCAGCACATTGGTCGAGAGCGCCCTGCCCGTCAACCTGGGGGCGGGGCTCCGTGCGCCAGGATTCCAGCCCTACCTGACCTTCCTGCGTGACGCCGTTTTCCTTCCCTTCCCCACCAGAGCCTATCGCCGTGCTGCTGAGAAGGTACAGGAATCTCTCCACAGTTGAGGTCCCTTGTTGGTGACATTAGATGGGAACTGCGTAAGACCGGTTTCTGTGGTTGAGGATCACATTTAGCTAGTGAAATTCATTACAACCCATGTCAGCACTTGCTCTCAGATGGCATAGAAGTGTGTTTTGCTACTAATACTTACTTCAGGTTTGTCTCACTCTCCACCCCCTCTCTCCCATCACCTCTCCACCACATATGCCCTCTATCAGTGGGAGGTAGCGGATGCTGTTCTGGAGGTGTTCCACAAGCTGCTGAGGGACTACGAGCCCCAGCCCTCAGACTTTGTCCAGGAAACAGTGGAGCTCCAGGGGGAGCAGGTGCTGGCCCACAAGCCCCCCGGCCACAGCCTCATGTTCCACCTGCTCAACGACTCGCCCACCCTCACCCTCTGCCTCAGCCTGCTGGAGGAGGGCGTGCGTCAGCTAGACACCTACTCCCTCTTCCCTGGTCAGTACACACACACCTGTTAGAACTGTTTTTCTTTTGTTTTTACACTGTTGACTTCCCTGTTAGCATTGTACAAGGAGGGGGACATTTGGGTTTGAGTTGAGACCTGATCATATTTCCAGTATTTTCTCAGGTCACATTGTTGGGTGGCTCACATTTCCGGTATCTCGAGATTACATTTCTTTACATCCACTCATCACTATTGGTTCTGTGACTGTCCGACTTGCAGGTAAAAAGCAGCTGGAGTCTGCGGTGTTGCACTGCCTGTGTCTTCTGGACCTGGCCCTGCAGAAAGAGGTGGTGTTCATGGACCTGCTGAGGGAGAGCCAGGCCTCCCTCATCGTCTCTCCCCTGGAGCAGCTCCTGCAGGGCGTCAGCGCCCAGAGCCGCCGGGCTGACCACATCGTCAACATCGCCAGGTACTGGAACACTTATCTCACCAGGGACTACACACGAGGATACGTTGTGCTAAATCTGGGACATACGCAGAAATGTTGACTTTGAAGTTGAAGTACATTGTCCCTGTCAAATGAAAACAATAGTCGAATTCCCTCTCTCTCTCTTGTCCCTGGCAGGTACTTGTACCACAGCAGTTCCAACCCGGAGGCGGCCTTCCAGAGTGCTAAGATCCTGCAGAGGATCGCCCGCTACCCCAACATCCAGAACAGACTGGTGGGAGACTTCACACACGACCAGACTGTGAGTGACAAGCTGATGGCTGGCTTCGTGGAGTGTCTGGACAACGAGGGGGCTGAGGAGGGACTAGAGAAAGGAGACGGTGAGTCACACTCTCCTTCTATCAACAATGTTTATCTCTGAGTGTGAAAGATGTCCAACCTGCCCATCAAAGACCGACTGCCCCTGAAAAGCACCTTCTCGTTTTAAAAACAGCCTTTGTTGCATCGATACGAGTCCGAAACGTTCATTCTAATGTCAATTGACTACAATGTGTAAGTAGGATAATTTTGGTCATAAAGTCAGTCTGGTCCAAAACTTAGATTTGTGAGATGATTATAGGAACAAATTGTATATCACGGAACGAAGGGTGCCGTAACAGTTTTCCTTGGGTTTATTTCAATCCTGCCCACAACTGGCAGCACCCAAGTAATCAGCAATTTGGAGCCCAGCTGCACATGACTCAATCGTAATGCCTATTGGCTACTTGGTTTGACATTCGACATCCCTATGGGGATAGTTGGGGACCATCAGTAAATTACACCATTTACATGGGACAATATTTTTTTAAAGTCCATAGCTCCAAATTTCATTGACTTAACCTCAAACTATAGAAATTATAGAAATTCATATACAAATATTGAAAGCATTTTATGTGACAACCGAAAGATGCAGCATGAAAATATTGTTCCATTTACATTGTGTAATTTATTGCCTGGCCCCAGTGATAGGCTATCCAATGCTAATTTTGCCACGGTTGCACAATAGCTAATTGGTGAAAGAAGTTTGCTAGCCTAGACAACTTCAAGACACAAAACTTAAACAGTCTAACCAGGTCACCTAGAAGGGTGAGTGACGAAAGGCGTCCTTATGCTACCCATCCGAAACAGTATTGAACAGTGTGTCTTATGATGACATTTTGGTCTTCGGTAAGGGTTTTCTTCGGCTGTTCGTGCACAATTTATTTATTTTTCTCTTGAGGCAAGCTGAAGTTTGGTAGCCGAAGTCTGCGCCCCTTTGTTGGTGATTGGTCAACAGTAGGGATTCTTCAATGAAGCGCTTGTTGTCATTCAATTAATGGCGATTAATGGTCTTCATGCGCAATTTTACATCTAAGTGAAAAAATTAGCAACTAAGGTCACCTCGGCAAAATTATATTTATTGAGTTAGATTAATTCTGACTATTTTGAGGAAGTGTATACTGGCTACGGCGTCTCTAGATGGACACACTGTACTATTGCCGAAAGTCTTTTGAGGGAGTATGTGCGCACACTTGTTCGGTTCACCTAGCCGAGTTTAGCTAGGCGCCAGCCAAACCGAAGAACATGGAAGGCGCTTGTCATGTGCGAACATGACAACATTTGGCTTCAGTCATGGCCGCTGCATTTCTTAATGACCAAGCCCATTCAGTCACTTTGCTCAGCACATCTGTTCAGTCACTCCAATTCACCACCTCTCCTCTCTCTCTGCCCCCCAGACTCTGAGCCAGCGAAGAAGGAAGCGAGGATCCGCCACGAGACCCAGATCCACATCCTGAACCTGCTGATCACCTCCCTGGAACTGAAGACCCCCAACCTGGCTCTCTACCTGCTGGGCTACGAGGTCAAGAAACCCATCAACTCCACCAACCTGCAGGACGCAGGTCGGTAGAAAAAAAAGTTTTTGCAACGAAAAAAAATAAAAAATTTAAACTGGAGTTTGTTCAGGTAGTCCCTCATCGTTTCAGTTTATTTCTGTTTGGTACGACCCCGGCTTTCATGACTCCACCAGCTTACCGTTGTAAAATCTTCTCTGTGTATCAGGTGTGCTGGGGTGCCCACGGAGCTGTCTGCATGCCATCCTGAGTCTGCTGCAGAGAGGCAGTGAGAGACGCTCGGGACCTGTGCTCACCAGCCAGGCCCCACACCTGGCTGAGCTCTGTTACCAGGTGATCTACCAGCTGTGTGTGTGCTCGGACACATCAGGACCCACCATGCGCTACCTGAGGACCAGCCAGGACTTCCTGTTCACCCACTTGCAGCACCTGCCCTTCATCCTACCAGGTGAGCTCCTCACTGGCATCTCAATACACTTCCAATCCTGGTCTCCTCTCCTTCATCTGCACTGAATCTGAAAAACAGGATAGGTGGGAGTATTACGGCAGATGCCAACCAGGGCATTTGTACACCTACAAAGACTCAGTCATCCTTCTTAACTGAGCCGACAGAGAGGAAGGCGACTACTCGGGGTGTCACACTCTTCTCTCTAACCTGTGTCCCTCCCTCTACCCTCCCAGGTGATGAGATCTCCGCCCTGTCCCAGATGTCCTGGCTCATGAAGACAGCGGCCATCGAACTCCGAGTAACATCACTCAACCGCCAGCGCTCACACACCCAGCGCCTCCTCAACCTGCTGCTGGATGACCAGCCTCGCACTCAGCACGCAGGTAACCAGTACGACACACACACACACACACACACACACTGTAGAACTTGCATTCTTTGGGATGAGTTGTTGTTCATTGACGTAAATGGGGTATGAGTAAAAGTGAAAAGCAGAAGGCATGACAGTTGATCTGTTTCTTTAATCAGCGGATGGGGAGACCGGCATGGAGGAGAGCAGATCTGTCAGTGGATTCCTGCACTTTGACACCGTCTCCAAAGGTTAGTTCTAGTTCTTCACACCAACGTATCTAACTGTGAACCATTTACAATCTGTCACTATAGGCCCTTTTGTATTGTATTGTAAGTTGCGGAAGTCAAGAGCTGGTCCTGTTTAGCTCGTTGTACCGTATCATTTTATGACGTACTCATCTGCTGTCCATGTGTGACGACATCATCAGTGCGTAGGAAGCTCCTCAGCGTGCTGGATGCCATTAACTTCAGCCAGGATGTGCCAGAGCTGCTGCAGCTGGACTTTTTTGAGCGCACTCAGATCGAGCAGGTCATCGCCAACTGCGAGCACGTCAACGAGCACGGACACACCGTCTGCAACGTCAAGGTGGGCCTGGCTTTCAGTTTGCGTATGTAAACACAACCTTGTTTTCAATGCATTCTTGTTACTATGTCATTTTTCTAATGATGTCGTCATCTCCACAGTTACTCCATCGAGTCCTGGTAGCGGAGGTCAACGCCCTTCAGGGGATGGCAGCCATTGGACAGAGGCCACTGTTGATGGAGGTGAGTGCTGGCAGTATGATTTAGAGCAGGGAATTTTGAACTGGGGTCCGCGGTACTGCAGTGGGTCTGTGTTCTTTAGTTATTTTTGAAAAAATATTTAGGATTTTTTTTCTGAAAATGAATAATTTGATTATCACAAGCTGCAACAGAATATTATTGTGGATACTATTTTTGCCTCTGCGTCTAGTATGAAGGAAGTCTGAGGTAGTTTCACAAGCCAATGCTAACTATCGTTAGCACAATCGATCAAATTGATTTAAAGCCCTTTTCTCACCAACAGAAACCTAGCCTAAAACACCAAAGAGCAAGCAATGCAGATGTAGAAGCACAGTGGCTGGGGAGGTGGGAAGGAGGATGGGGGGGACTAACAATAAAGAGAACTATAACATTTAAAAAGCCATGGCAAAATGCATAGGCTTTCAGGAAATTAGCTTTAAAAATGCTACATTTTCTCTCAGTTCAATGGACAAATGTATAACATTGCAGAAAATTGGTTTAACAACAGGAACATTTTCTCTATGCTGTCAAGATACCTTCCTAGCTAATATACTATGTTAGTTTACACTTCCAATAATTGGTGGGGTGGTCAAAATAATGAAACAAATCTATTCATTTGACTACTTCTATTTGCTATTATTCACAATGATAAAATGTGATATTACATTTTTGCTAACATATGGTAGGGGTCACTGGACAAGAAAAAGTTTAAAACGCCTTATTCAGAGTATAGTAGTATGGTCTTTTCCTTGCAAAATGATGCTCAGGAGACTGTTCAGGAGCGTGAAGCGTTACATAACATTAAGAAAGAAACATTCTGACTGTTTCACCTAACTGAACAAACCCTTGATTTGTGTGCTCACTCCCCAGGAGGTGAACTCCATCCTGCAGCAGGTGGTGGAGAGGAATCGTGTGCGTCGGAGCCTGAGTGCCAAGCGCCATGCGCTGCAGTCATGGAGAGGTCTGGTGGAGACCCTGCTCACCGCCTGCCCTGCAGACCTCATCCCTGCAGACGACAGACAGATCATAATCAGGGACCTGCTGCTGGACCTGCACGACAAGGTGTGTGTTTGTGGACATGTTTAACTATACTTGTGGGGACCAGAAGAATAGTAAACGTACAAAATTTGACCAACTGGGGACATAAAGGGTTTAGGGTTAGAATTAGGTTTATGGTTAGGAGCTAGTGTTAAGGTTAGCTGTTTATGGTTAGGGGAGATAAGATTTTGAATGGGACTGAATTGTGTCCCCACAAGGTTAATTATACAAGACTGTGTGTGTGGGGGAGATTGTGTGTGTGGATGGCAACTCTGTAAAATGGTCTAAGTTCTCCTGTCTCTACCAGGTGTTGTCAGAAGACTCCGCAGGAGAGCTAATGCCCATAGTAGCCGGGGCTGTGTTCACCCTCACCGCCCACCTCAGCCAATCGGTGCTGTCGGAGCAGCAGCAGGGGGCAGGGCTGGAGGGAGGCTCATCGTCGGGCTTCGCCTCCATCGCTAACTCTGCTCTGCACCTGATCCTGAGGAAGCTGCTTGACTTCATCCTCTGTACGGGTGGTGGATTCCAGCGTCTGCGTGCACACCTGTACGGCGCTCTGCTCTACTATCTGCAGATCGCCCAGAAACCTGAGGAGCCAGATACACTGCAGCAAGGTATTGTTGAGCTACAGTATTGCTGGGAAGACGCAAAAAAACTTGGGAGAATTATGGACGTAACTTTAGGACGCTATGTAGTAGTGTGTATTTTCTCTGGTCATTGTTTGCAAACCTTTGTTTAGTTTATTAATTTGACCATTTTAAAAACAAGCACACAAAACTGTAAAAAGACTTTCATGTAGATGAGTAGAAACATTGACGATTAAACACAGTAAAGTCTAGGAATTTACATTGTGGTTGTCTTGTGGCAGATAGCCTAGTGGTTAGAGCATTGGGCCAGTTACCGAAAGGTCGCTGGTTCAAATCCCTGACCCAACAAGGTGAAAAATCTGTCTGCCCTTAAGCAAGGAACTTAACTTAGCTCCTGTAAGTCTCTCTTGATAAGAGCGTCTGCTAAATGGCTAAAATGTCAAATGTGACAAGATGGCTCGGCAACACAGTTGTACACCATATGGCATCGAAGGGAGATGTAGATACATATCTCAAAATCAAAAAATAAATACCTCAAATTTTTATTATTGAGGTTATATCGAAGGGGACATAATATGATCATATAGTTTCTAGTAGCAGAGAGTAGCAATCCTTTATGTCATTTAACACCGGATTTACTTAACAAAAGGCACATCTCAGTAGGTGGTTCAGGTAAATCATGACATGACACAAGTGGGCCCTTCCCTCTTTTGTTTTCTATTGCTCCTCTATTGTTCCTCAAGCAACGGGGGAGGCCAATGACATCACGACTTCCTTCTTTTTAAAGCTGCCGAGAGAGGCTATTGTTTTTATTGGCAGAGGCAGCTCATTCCATTCGGAGGCTCCAGTATACAAGAATGTACCTTTCCCAGCATTACTCCTGACCCTGTATAAGCAGACATTAGCAACACCTGATCTGGTGTTGTGGTTGTGTGCATCTCTAACCTGGGGAAAGTAATCAGTCAGATATCTGGGCGCAGAATCATAAATAATCCTGGACACCTTAGTCTCAACAGGCAGCCTGTTGAGTTCCTGAAAGCAGCACCTGCCTATGTGAGTATGTGGACTCGCCTTCAATACTACCCTGATCAGCTTATTCTGGGCTATCTGAAGCTCCCCCTTCAGAAGCTTAGATAAGCCCCCAACACATACAACTACTAGCGTAGTCAAAATGACATTGAATGAGGGCAGTAGCTAGCATTCTCATGGACACAGTGAACCATTTACCTCACACTTATAAAAGCAAGAAGATTGACCTGTGCGGTTAATGCGGGAAGAGATTTCAGACCCCAAACAAACTAAAGATGCATATCTTTGTCATCTTTCCCTCCCTCTCTCCAGCGGGGAAGTCTATGTGGGAGCGTCTGACTGCTCCTGAGGATGGTTTCTCCAAGCTGCAGAGGGAGAACCTGGCCATAATCGAGAGCTACGGCACAGCCCTCATGGAGGTGGTGTGCAGGGACGCCTGTGACGGCCATGAGATCGGCAGGGTATGAAATCCACACACACACACACACACACTCTCATTAACAATCAATCCGATATGCAATACTGTATCTTGAACTCCAGCCTGCCTGTCTGAATTCTCTCCCTCTGCTTCTCTCTTTGTCAGATGCTTGCCCTGGCCGTGCTGGACCGGATCCTGTCCATAGACCGTCAGAGCCAGTGGCTGCTGTACGTGTGTAACAGTGGTTACCTGCGTGTGTTGGTAGAGAGCCTGAGGCAAGACGATACAGCCCTGCAGACCCTGCTCAGCCCCCAGCCCCCGCTGCTCAAACCTCTCTACATCTACGAGAGCAAGATGGTGAGAAAGGGAAGGGAGCGCACAAACACTAACCTTAAAGGTTACAGCACTCACTGCTCCAAAGCTTTTACATCTACGTGTGAGATAAAGGGTTTATATTCATACACTCCCCCACCCTCAAAAGGGAGTGTGTACACACACACACACACACACTAAATGACCCACTGTTCTTTGTTTGTCTGTTAGGCCCTGTTGACACGAGTGGCTAAGACAGGCCAGGGGGCCGTGGAGCTGCTGCGCTGTGGTCTGGTGGCTCAGCTGGTGGAGTGTCAGGTGTTTGACATGGTGCCTGACAGTGACTCACACAGGTAAGGAGGGGGATGAAGAAGTAGAGAGTGAGACGGCTGGAAAGAGGGAGTTACAGATTGTTCTTTGGTCCCTCCCAAAGTAATTTTTTTTCTTAGCCATCACATACAGTGAATTCTGAAAGTATTCAGACCCCTTTACTTTTTCCAGGTTTTGTTACATTACAGCCTTATTCTAAAATGTATAATTGTTTTTTTTCTCAATCTACACACAATACCCCATAATGACAAAGCAAAAACTGGATTTTAGAAATGTTTGCAAATGTATAAGAAACTTACATCACATGTACATAAAACGCTACAAGCTTGGCACACCTGTATTTGGGAAATTTCTCCCATTCTTCACTGCAGATCCTCTCAAGCTCTGTTCAGTTGGATGAGGAGTGTCACTTCACAGCTATTTTCAGGCCTCTCCAGAGCTCTTCGATCAGGTTCAAGTCCGGGCTCTGGCTGGGCCACTCAAGGACATCCAGAGACTTGTCCCGAAACCACTCCTGCATTGTCTTGGTTGTGTGCTTAGGGTCGTTGTCCTGTTGGAAGGTGAACCTTCAACCCAGTCTGGGGTCCTGAGCTCTCTGGAGTGGTTTTTTTATCACAGATCTCTGTACTTTGCTCCCGTTCATCTTTGTCTCGATCCTGACTAGTCTCCCAGTCCCTGCTGCTGAAAAACACCCCTACAGCATGATGCTGCCACCACCATGCTTCATCGTATGGATGGTGCCAGGTTTCCTCCAGACGTGACGCTTGGCATTCAGGCCAAAGAGTTCAATCTTGGTTTCATCAGACCAGAGAGTCTTGTTTCTCATAGTCTGAGAGTCCTTTAGGTGCCTGTCATGCCATCTGGCCACTCCACCATAAAGGCCTGATTGGTGGAGTGCTGCAGAGATGTTTGTCCTTCTGGAAGGTTCTCCCATCTCCACAGAGGAGCTCTGTCAGTGACCATCGGGTTCTTGGTCACCTCCCTGACCAAGGCCCTTCTCCCCCGATTGCTCAGTTTGGCCGGGTGGCCAGCTCTAGGAAACGTCTTAAGAAGAACTGTGTTCTTGGGGACCTTCAATGCTGCAGACATTTTTTGCTACCCTTTCCCAGATCTGTGCCTCGACACAATCCTGTCTCAGAGCTCTATGGACAATTCCTTCGACCTCATGGCTTGGTTTTTGCTCTGACATGCATTGTCAACTGTGGGACCTTTTTATATAGACAGTTGTGTGCCTTTCAAAATTGTCCAATCAATTAAATTGACCACAGGTGGACTCCATTCAAGTTGTAGAAAAATCTCAAAGATGATCAATGGAAACAGGATGCACCTGAGCTCAATTTTGAATCTCATAGCAAATACTTATGTTAAATAAGATATATTTTTTTTAATACAAATTTGCAAACGTGTCTAAAAAACAGTTTTTGCTTTGTTATTATTGGGTATTAGATCGGTTGAAAAATGTAGAAGTCTAATGTAACAAAGTGAAAAAAGGGAAGAGGTCTGAATACATTCCGAATGCCCTGTGTGTATCCTTATTGATTTAACTGAATCGTGGTATAAATCTGAGTTGTCATATTTTACCCGTTCCCTGTGTGTCTCTAGGGTGTTTGGTCAGAGGGATCCTTCAGGGTTCATCCCCAGCCCTCTGGACCGCTACAGACAGATCCTACTGCCTGCTCTCAGGTTGTTCCAGGTCATCCTCACGTCCACCACCACACACCACCAGCAGGGGGCAACACAGGTCCTCCAGTGGCTGATCGTCCATGCCGACACCATCCAAGGGCTGCTGCGCTGTCAGGAGCTCAGTATGGGAGCGCTGCAGGAACTCTCCCTGCTCACAGGCATCATCAGCAAGACTGCCCTGCCAGGTACATACACAGCCACACCAGAGACAGTCACAACACCTAGCTGGGGCACACCCGGGTTTGGGACTAATGTGATATTATGGTGCCGGTTTTGTGATTGTGTGTGTGTGTGTGTGTGTGTGTGTGTGTGTGTGTGTGTGTGTAGGAGCTCTTGAGGGACAGGACGTGAACAGTGCAGCTCTGCCGGAGTTCCAGGGTCACATTAGCAGATTTCAGGTAGATACTGGCACGATACTAACACCCTGCCTCACGCTCCTGTCTCTCTTTTCAGGACCTTCAGTCACAGCGTCAGTAGCTGGACATTTATTTAGTCCTGATAGGTTACTCAATCCAATCAGGTATTTTGTGATGTGTAACAACATGCCTCTCCCCTAGCGTCAGTGTCTGTCTCTGCTGGGCCGTCTGGCGGGTAGCGAGAGGGAGCGACTCCTGAAGCAGGCAGAGATTGCAGCCCCGGGGGACCCTGCCGAGCGACGGGAGGAGATGGAGGTGGCCATGCAACAGGTACGATAGAGGAATGGTAAAAAGAAAATCAATGTAGCCCGTTTCCGGATCTGTTTGTTTCGTCTTTCCAACTCCTATTGTAACAATGACAGTGTTTTTTTGTTGTTGTCCCCAGGTGTGTGCTAACATCATGGAGTACTGCCAGACCCTGCTACTGCAGAGCTCAGCCCAGGCCCAGTTCAGCATCTGTCTCTTCAGCCCCTCGGTCAACGAACCAGCCAGCCGAGACGGCCACACAGGTTAGACTCTCTTCCGCTACGCTGCGTGTCCTAATAATTTGGTGGCTGGTTATATTTGTCCTATTTCATTGGAATTGTGTTTTTTTGCTTATCCCAACCTTCCCTCTTGAGACACCTACAGCCAGAGTATGTGTGTGGGCTAGAAATCCTAACCTGCTTCACACCTACATGTTCCTGGAGAGCTACCCTCCTGTAGGTTTTTGTTGTAACTAACCTGATTCCGTTTATAAACCAGCCAATGATACAAATCAGGCGCACTAGATGATGGTTGGAGTGACAACCTACAGGATGGTAGTGCTCCAGGAACAGGGTTGGAGAGCCTTGACTTACACATTGTGCGCACACACACACACCCACCCACATACATGTTCCTCTCAATCTCCCCTGTCTGTGAATGACTAAAATCCTCTCCTGCCCTGCCTCAGACCTGGCCCTGCCATCAGCCCTGTACTCTCGTGTGCCCAGCCTGGGTCTGGTTCTCTTCCTGCTGAAGAACAGCGCTGCGGACTTCTTCCGCTTCCACCAGAGCCATAGACAAGCCCTGGGCAAGCTGCAGAGCCTGGAGCAGCTGCCCCCAGAAGAGCTCAAGGAGGTAACACACACACTCGACCTCTTGACAAGGTGATGTATGAAGTGCCTCAGCCCTAACCAGTCTCTCTGTCCCCGTCTCTCTGTCCTGTGTGTAGCTGTGCGCGGCCCTGGTGTCTGGTACTGGTGGAGTAGAGAAGATCTCCTCTGTTCAGCGGAGCCTCTTGGCCAAGAGACGCCTGGTCCAGCTCATCAACAACAGAGCAAAGCTGCTGGCCCTCTGCTCCTGTATCCTACTATATTAAATTGAACCAGACCAGATTAAACCAGATTTTATCCAGATTAAATTACATTTAGCTACCCCCCAGACAACTGCTGTGCAGGAGTTAGGTAAAGGGACTGAGCTAAAGGTTTATGGTTAATCTCAAGGTGGTTTTGATTTAGAGATAGGGGTGTCGAACAAGCCCATTCAATCTGGCTCGTGGGTGGTTTGAGTTAAACAAAAAAGATATGAATTAATTTATATATTTTTGTGGGAAAATGATCTAAATTGTAATGCCTAAATCCAAATGGAAACTGTAGAAGTGCTAATGGACCTAGATTTCTAGTCTTTTCACAAGCTAGATAGTCAAAAGCATCACATTCCAAAAGTGAGGGATAGACCATTTTTAAAAAAAAACATTTGAAGTGTGGCCCTCCCGACCTCTGTGAAGACCGGATGTGACCCGTGGTAGAAAAATGTTTGATGCAATTCCCTGAGCTGTATTCATGTAAATGGAACATTTCTTTGAAAATGCCATCATAAGTGGTGAGCATGAGAAATGCCTTGACCTAACCACACCTCAGATGTGATTGAGACCTGCCTATTTGTGATGTGGCGCCACCTGGAGTACTACCTGTTGTACTGCACCCCCACTGACCCCAAAGACTCCCTAATGCCTGGCGCCAGCGCCTACAGATCACGCTTGACTGACGGTGAAGCTCTAAACTGGCTCAATTAACCCTCTGGGGTGGATTGAGATTGGTCCCCTAGGGATAGCAGACATGTTTAGATTACTTTTGGGGGGGATTATTTTCTGTTTTTTACCTACCAAAATCTGAACCTTTCATCTATATCATGACAAATGATGGGTAGCCTTTTTCCTGGTTCTGTTGATCACATCCCTTCTTACTGGTGTGCTTCTCCTGTGTTCCCCAGACTCGTTTGGACGTGCCCTGGGCTTGTCCCGAGTCAGCCAGCAAGACCTGGAACAGGTGAGTTACTTTATCTGGACTATGCTAACAGTGGGGGAGAAACATGTTTGTAAATAATCTGTACGTATGCCCCTTGAAACGTTGCGGTCCTCCAACTGTGTCATAAAGGGCGGAGCGTGACAGGGCCTCTGTCTACACCGAGTACCTAGAACAAAGGGTGATTGAGAGCACCGATTTTAGGAAAAAATATGTACAGGTGACGATGCATGTATAGGAATTAGTGAGTGTGTTTTCAGCTTGAGTGGCAGACACATTTGCAAGTCTCTCGTGAGTTAGTTCCCAGTAAGACTGACTCCTCTCCTCTGTCTTCATCTCCAGCTGCAGAGTGACATGGGGGCAGGCTTCGGAGAGGCTCTACAGAGGAAGCTGCTGGAGGTGGAGGGGCTATACAGCCAGGTCCGCTCCCGATACACCTTCATCCAGGCCCTGGTACGCAGGATCCGAGGCCTGCTCCGCCAGCCCAAGAGCTGAGACACTCAACGGCCCATACATACAACAGACATGAAATGTTAAATGAAAGATTTTTTTGGCTTGATCATAGCTTTTGGTGATAGATTTTTTTTTTTTTTTCTATTGTGAAATTAAAATACTTTTCTAAAATGTAATGATTTGTTTGTTTCCTCTTTTGTAATGGGACTCCTTGTTCAGAGAAAGTAGGAAAGAGAACCAAAACTGTAAAGGTCAACAAGTCATAGTGAAAGCAGGATCATATTCACAAAGCAACCAGTGACATACTTCCGTAATACTTCATCTTGTTTTATTTTCTTACAAGGTACACTTTATATAAGATGGTAAAGTGCGTAGATTCTCAAACCTTGGGGAGGAGGGAATCGGGAGAGTGAACAAACAATCTGGTTTTACATTCAGATCTTAAGACAGGATTGGTGTGCTCTTCTGCATTCTGTGAGTACGGAGAGAATGGTATTGGAGAGGTGCATTGTACAGGGGATTGGAACAGTAGAACGTGTATGAACACAGGTTATAGGCACATTAGCCTATTCCATTCAACACTTAATTCTGCAGTCCTAGATTAGTCACACTCAATTTGAATGAGGGACAACACCTTGGTGAATCTGTTAGTTGACATGGCAATTTGAGGGCTAACTTTTGTGCTACTTTCCTTAAACCATCATGCACATATTCTATGAATTACTTTTTAAATACATGTTTAAAAAATACATGTCTTTCCCCACCTGGTCATTGTGTTTACTTCTGATTGTGCTGCTTTGTGGGGTGATGTCCCCATGTAAGACAAGATCTGGGTCCTTAGTAGTCTAGTCATCCCTGTTGGTAAGCTACAAAGAACCCCACTATGTATATTATACATGTCTACAACGGGGCTGTGGGGCTAGGTCATTAAAGCTGTACAACCATTCACTCATCCTCAATGCTGCCATATGGCAGCGTGTCTGTCTTCATATTAAAGGCCTACAGGATTAGAGTAAAGGCTCTAATGACTGACAAATTGTCAATCACAGCAGTAGTAAAATGTGACACTTTTCTACACATTACTCTGACCAGGATTTGGTTGCTTTAGAGGTCACTGACTTGGGAGAAGTTTGTGGATTCTCCTGGATTCCAAGGTGAGGAAGGTTGGGACAGGTACAGCAGAGTACCCATAATGCATTGCCTGGCTGGAAAGGCTATCCCTCAGCGGGTTTGGATTGAAGCCTGTTCGTTCTGGATGGGTGAGTACTTCTGCATCCTTTCCATTAGTTTATGGGGTTACAGCAATTGAAAGTATAGAATGATCCTCTTGATTGCTATTCTGACTAATAGATCTTTCTGGGACCTTGACCCAGGTACAAGAGGAACTCTGTTAGATGGATTCTATTCTTGCCAGTAGAACATGGCTCCTGGCTACTGTGATGTGAAACTATCTGATTGGAGAAGTGAGGACTGAACTTTCCCTGTGATACTATCCTAGGACAGGACCCTTTACTTTGAACCGCTGTTCGTATGTCAGAAGTATGTTAGGTTTTTCGATCAAAAACACTGTTCAAACTTTATCAAAACATATTGAGAGCATTGGTTCTTTGTACATGAAAATGGAGTAACACTATATACAGGGCTAATTCATAATAGACAGTGTAGTTCTAACCAGTCCCTGTTGATTCACATCGGCAGACCCACATCTATGAAGCTGGAGGAGGTCTGTTAAGCCTGCAGGCCTCCCCAGTGAGGGCTGAGCAGGGACGGTAGAGACACCCCACTACCTAATTTTATCTGATCGAGGCTGGGCCACTCTGGTCTACTTATTGCCCCCCGCTTCGTGGAGGTGGTGACACAGGGCGAGATATCTCACTGACTCATTTATTCTGGTCATGGTTGGGCAAGCGGGAGGGGACAATAAGTAGACAAGAACCAGCTGTTCCCTCTGACGTGAGCATGACAGACAGGAACCTTTAAACGGCTTGAGTAAACTATCTTATTTACTATTTTGGGCTAAGGACCTTGAGGTACTCAGAGTGCAAGATACCCCAGGTAGGTTGCCCTGAACAGGGGGAAGTAGAGACCGTTCTGAGGTCCATTCCCCCCTGCTCCGCTCTAGTGATGATTAAACTGTATTGTGTTCTTCCCATTCCAGCACAGCTCTGGTGGTGGTGGAGCCAAGCCAAGTCCTCGCTTAAGATTTGTAGAATCCACTCTGGGGAGGAGAGGCAGCTTATCCAGCACTGAGTTTGCACATTTGTCTTGTGTGTGTCCATGAAGGTAGCATGAGAGTGTGTGTGTGTGCATACATGCACATACGTCTCTGGTGGCCATCAGCTGTTAAATGCCACACCACACAGTTAGGTGCTGTCTGAGCTTGTCTCTTGGGTGTCCGTGGCGTTGGCAGTGGCATCGTTGGGCATCTGGGACTCTGGCACCTCCCCAGTCACAGCCACCCGGATCACCTTGAGCCAGCGCTGTTTCAGCTCTTCGCTTTCGGCCACGAAGCTGTGGACAGACTTGGACTGGGACAGACGGAAGCTGGCTGGAGGGTCGGCAGGCCGGGGGCTGTCCTCCACAGAGTAGCCCAGCAGAGGGATAGAGGACTGGGCCTTCACATCCTGAGAGAGGGGAGGAGATGGAAAAGGTAGAGATCATTTATATCTGAACTTGGGCCAGGAGTTTTCCCTGGTCAGATCAAAGAGCGAGGGGGAAAAACTCCAGGAACCATTCATAATACCCCGTGCTTCA
This sequence comes from Oncorhynchus tshawytscha, assembly GCF_018296145.1. Classification (NCBI taxonomy): domain Eukaryota; kingdom Metazoa; phylum Chordata; class Actinopteri; order Salmoniformes; family Salmonidae; genus Oncorhynchus; species Oncorhynchus tshawytscha. Next base: position 43,557,942 of record NC_056434.1, on the reverse strand, counting down.
CAGTGGTAGAGCATGTTGCTGTGATTGACAGTATCCAGATGACGTGGCTGACCTGTGGGGCTCCGTAGAGGTAGAGAACCAATGCCTCCTTCTCTGGGATGACGCACCACACCTTCCCCCAGGGTTTGTTCTTCTCACAGTGCTGCAGGAAGCCACAAATGATACTGCTTCCGGAGAACTGAGCCGCCTCAATCTGGGGACAGGGGAATGCAGTTTAGACACAGAAGATATGGGGTGGCAGGTAGCCTAGTGGTTAGAGCATTGGACTAGTAACCGAACGGTTGCAAGATCAAATCCCCGAGCTGACAAGGTACAAAACTGTTGTTCTGCCCCTGAACAAGGCAGTTAACCCACTGTTCCTAGGCCGTCATTGAAAGTAAGAATTTGTTCTTAACTGACTTGCCTAATTAAATAAAAATAAAATAAAATATGCAGACGCAGTTGTGCATGTGTTTCTCTTTTCCCCTTACCTCCAGAATGCCCTTCTTCTTGCCCTCGGCCTTCTCCTCTCCAGTCAGGATGGAGTAGCAGTCCTTACACACCTTGTTAATCTTGTTGCTGTCGTACTCCAGGGCCACTTTATTGTCTGAGCACTTCCAACACACAACCTGATACAGGGACAGAAGACATCAGTCTAATCCGGAATGAACGACAGTGTAAACTAGCCAAACAGCCAGCCGTCAAATGGGTTGAGTATAGCATTTAGTATAAGCACGTTATAATGGGTGCTGAGGGAGAGAGAGAAGGGGGTCAAACGGACACTTCTCACTCACATATCCGCAGGCGCGACAGTGGTGTCTCCGTCGTGTCAACGCATTGAAGGGCTCTTTACACTTCATACACATTGTCACCTCCTTGTCCCGAATCCAGCGAGGAGCACGTTTCCCCAGCTCTGCCGTCTAGATTACAATACATGCAAACACATGTAGCTCAGACACGAGAAGGTCATTGGTGCAGATACAGTACACAGGACCTAGTGATAGAGGAGTAAGAGGTCAGAGGTCATGTTCATTGTGGTGGCACTCACTGACACTTCCTCCACGTCTTTGGAGGCGGACTTGAACGTCTCGTTCTTCTGATGGAAGATCTCAATGGTTTCCTGGAAAGCCTGCAGGCCACACAGACAGAGACAGGTCAGTAATACACACCCAAATGTACTGAACATACAGAAAATATAACAATAAGAATGTGATTATGTACCTTTATCCAGTTGTCCTTGTCTTGTTCAGAGCTAAAAAAAAGAATGAAAAACAACAACAGTAGTGAGCCATTTTGTCAGTTGTGGGATTGTGGTGTAACTGTTATGTAGTGAGCTGTGGTTTGGGGTAACCACAATGACCCCAATCTATAGAATGTTATGTTACACTACTGTTTATCATGAGCTGTAGTAGTGCACTTATCATACACTAAGCCCCCATAGGGTTTGCATAGAATTTGGGTGGTACAGTTATCCATATTGTTAGCAATAGGCCGTGGGACTGTAGTATACAGTTAAAAGCTATTTTGAGAATCATGGCTGTAAAGAGTTTTCATACAAATGGCCATAGGGTGGAGTAGAACACTTATCTTGAGAACAATAGCAGTTATCCATTAATGGCTCTGTAGGGTGTATTATGGGGTGGATTGAGATCTTGCCTGGCTTGCAGTTCCAGAGTCCTCTCCTTGCCAGACACCTGGAAGGTGTGAGGGTAGTCTTCGTTGATGGTCTCCAGCACCTTCATGCCCTCGATCCCGATGCGGGTGCGCACCGTGTACTTGGCCCCTCCCAGGCTGAATTTGGGCACGCAGTACAACAGCATGTTGTTGAACTGAGGGGGAAACAAAGAAACACCTGTGATTAATGCTTGTTTTGCTAATATATTGCCTCAGACTTGGCTGAGATTACAGATACAGTGAAATGTGTGTATGTGTATGTTTGTGTGAGTTTCTCACCAGGAAGAGGTATCTCTCCATAGCCGAGGTGTTCCTGGCAGCCAGCTTCAGGATGTGTCCCTCCTTGATGAACTCATTGGAGGCGTTGACGATGTCCTCCTCCTCCCCCAGCATCTCATAGATCTCCAGCAGCTTCTTCAGATTCTCCTGAGAAGGGGTTCAAAATGCTTGGTTGGGTTCAAGCACTAGCCAAAAAAAGTGTCTCAGAGTAGGAGTGTTGATCTAGTATCAGGTCCCCCCCCGTCCATATAGTCTTATTCATTCAAATCTTAAAGGAAAAACTGATCCCAGATCAGCACTCCTACTCTGACAAGCTTTTTGAATACAGGTCCTGATTTTATTTCAGATTATAAGAGTGGTGTGCTATCAGTGGGATTGTACTTACAGATTTTCGAATGGCACTGTTGGAGTGTGTGGCTGCCATGGCGATGATGTCCAATGACTCTGAGAAACAAGGGATGATTCATTTTGACCTTTCTAATAAAAAATGTTCTACAATTGTGAACAACAGATTTGTTTATTTTCAAAGGGCATTGGACGATTCGAATATCTTCAATTTTTAATGTGAAGTAAATTATACATGATTATAATGACAAGAAGTCTGTCGAAATGAGTTACATGTAGTCCTGCTCTACTGTGTTATATTATAAATAGTAAAAGCCCTCCTGTGAATTTCCAGTGTTGTACTCACTCTCTGCATCTCGGCGGTCGGGGTCGTCCTGAGGCAGTTTCTTCAGGTAGTCTTTGAGCAGCATCTCGTAGCGGGGAACTCTCTGTACCGGCTCCAACATGTGGTGTTGGAGCGTCAGACTGCCACACGCCTCCTGGCTCTGACAAACACACAGCAAAACAGTCCATTGTCACTTCAAGGTTGAAGGCTTAAAAGTAAAGTCACACAAATTGTTTGAGGCATATCCATTCAACAGGATCAATGGACACAACAATAAATTGATTGTTCTATGACTATTTAATGTCATAGTTTCTGTTTTATTTGATTGTTGTTTCTTTAGGTTACAGCTGGAGGGCACCCTTACCTTGTTTTCTAGTTTCCAGGTTACCCTAGTTATTACTTATTGGATTCACCGGTGTTTAGTTACCTTCTCTGTTCACCTGGTTGCCTTGTCATTTAGGTTCCTCAGTTGGCCTGTATCTGTGATTTTTGGGCTTTCTCCTAGTAAACCAAATGAGAGCCCCCGGCTCGCAGCAAATATATGTATATCCACAGGTAAATGATTATGGTGCTATAGTTCAAAACTCAGACCATGTTGTCGTGTCTTTGGCACCATTAATGGTGAAGACTGTTATTTTATCAAATCATTTCTCTGTAAGTATTATTATGTGATTAAACTAATCATTTACATTTAATTAACTAGGAAGTCGGGGCACCACGGAAAATCTTCAGATTACAAAATTATAATTTTCCGAATATAACTCTTCAGATATTTTAATATCTGATCAACTAATCTTCAATTAATTATTCTTTATCTTACGTCAGTCTCTGTTCAAACGTCGTAGAATTCTAGGTTATCTGCACAAACCCAGCCTAAACCATGAATCGTCCATACACCAATTGGCTTAATCATGTATTTACTAACTAACTAAATAATCACAGAAATGCATAACAAACAGTAGATATTGGTTACTAACAATGATAGGGATGATCTCCTAGTGGGCTAAACCAATATGACGGTTTGGTATACAAAGGGAAGGGGGTGTGGACTGAGAGAGCGGGAAAGACAAAATGGATCACTACACACAGTGGATAATTATATTAATTGAAATGCTAATCCTTTGCACATGAACGCTCGCTCATTCTGGAATAATTGCAATTAATATAGTTACGCCCATATGTCGTTGTCTTGTCTGTTGGAATCTTCGGACAGTCTGCGGGAGAGTCAGTTCATTAGAGTCTCTGGTTACTCATGGTGGTTGCTCTATCGGCGGCTCCTGATAGTGTCTGTTGTAATGGATACGTCGGCGGTTGTCGGTATTCGCATCCCAGGATTACATCATTTGGGCTGCAGACTAGTAATTAGTATCTAAGATTTGCTCTTATTCTGTAGGGATCGATAGTCTCAGAGTTTAACCATTTCCAGCTGTGTAGCTTCACATTTTCTAGTTTTGGTAATCAAACCTGTGCCACCTCAGTTTACACCGAGATATGCGTGGTCTTAACTATTCGCAATCACAGCCCACGCTGTGGGTTTGCTTAGTCTGAATATTTTGGGGGGGATTTTATTTGTAACAGTTAGAAGAGGGCAGTTCCATAACACCAGATCATGTCTGTGCTCACGGGGGCGTGGCCGCTGACAAGTTAAACTTTACAGGCAATACAATTCTCTCAAAATTAAAGGTTAACATCTATTACATCATTTCATAAATAGTTTAATCTTTACTCATTCATTTTTATACAAGAATTAGATGCAAACTGGAGGTCGACCGATTATGATTTTTCAACGCCGATACCGATTGGAGGACCAAAAAAAGCAGATACCGATTAAATCGGATGATTTTTATATATATATATATTTTAATAAATAAAAATAAAATAGGCCGATTAATCGGTATCTGCTTTATATATATATATATATTTGTAATAATGACAATTACAACAATACTGAACTTTTACTTTTAGCTTAATGTAATACATAAATAAAATCTATTTAGTCTCAAATAAATAATGAAACATGCTCAATTTGGTTTAAATAATGCAAAAACAGAGTGTTGGAGAAGTAAAAGTGCAATAGGTGCCATGTAAAAAAGCTAACGTTTAAATTCCTTGCTCAGAACATGAGAATTTATGAAAGTTCAATATTCCCAGTTAAGAAGTTTTAGGTTGTAGTTTTTGGAATTATGACGCATCAACTATTTCTCTCTATACCATTTGTACTTCATATACCTTTGTCTATTGGATGTTCTTATAGACACTTTAGTATTGCCAGCCTAATCTCGGGAGTTGATAGGCTTGAAGTCATAAACAGTGCTGTGAAGCAAGCATTGCTAAGAGCTGCTGGCAAACGCAGTAAAGTTTGAATGAATGCTTACGAGCCTGCTGCTGCCTACCACCGCTCAGTCAGACTACTCTATCAAATCATAGACGTAATTATAATATAATAAACACAGAAATACAAACCGTTGGTCATTAATATGGTCAAATCCGGAAACTATCATTTCGAAAACAAAATGTTTATTCTTTCAGTGAAATACGGAACCGTTACGTATTTTATCATATGGGCAGCAACCCTAAGTCTAACTAAATATGCAGGTTTAAAAATATATACTTCTGTGTATTGATTTAAAGAAAGGCATTGCTGCTTATGGTTAGGTACATTCGTGCAACGATTGTGCTTTTTTCACGAATGCGCTTTTGTTAAATCATCCCCCGTTTGGCGAAGAAGGCTGTGATTCGATGATAAATTAACAGGCACCGCATTGATTATATGCAACGCAGGGCAAGGTAGTTAACCTAGTAATATCATCAACCATGTGTAGTTAACTAGTGATTATGTGAAGATTGATTGTTTTTTCTAAGATAAGTTTAATGCTAGCTAGCAACTTACCTTGGCTCCTTGCTGCATTCGCGTAACAGGTGGTCAGCCTGCCACGCAGTTTCCTCGTGGAATGCAATGTAATCGGTCATGATCAGTGTCCAAAAATGCCGATTACCGATTGTTATGAAAACTTGAAATCGGCCCTAATTAATCGCCATGCTGATTAATCGGTCGACCTCTAATGCAAACACCATAATTGAGAAATGTACACATTCAGAGATATAGTTATGCGTTTCCTGTCCTTCGTGAGGTCACCAAATGAAACACACAACATAATTGTCCCTTAAGTGTCCATGGACCCTTCCCACATTCTCACAAGTGGACATATAGTTTAATTTTCCCATTTCGGGGATTTAGGAGTCCGGACACTTGAAATCCTTTGTTCACTCTGTGGTCTCTCTCTCTGCATGAAAAGACAGAGAGTCTCCACCAGGAATTTACGACCTGAGATAACAGAACCTGGGTGTAGGAGAGAGTGAGAGAGGGGGAAGCCACGATCTTAACCCAGAAAGGGCCATGTCATGACAATGTAATTCCTAAATAACTCATTTGTTAATCCACAACTGCAGACCTGTGCAATTCTGAATTAGGCCAGTGTTTAGAATCTACGCTAGTACCTGTATGTCCTGGATGATGGCTTTGAACTGTGGCGAGCGGTCCGTCCACTGTTTCAGCAGCTCCATTGCATTGTCAAAGTTCTTCACATACTCAGCGTACATCTTCAGGAAGGGTGTGAGATTCTGCAGGATGTCTCCTAAGCGAGGGGTAGACTCCCTGTAGGGAGGGAGGGAGAGGTGCCAGTTAGATAGGAACCATAAGGTAACCATCTCTCAGCCCTGGAACTCCAACTAGAGACCCACTGGGCACAAAGTGGTTGAATGAACGCTGCTTCAATGTAATTTGTCAACATATTGTGACGTGGAATTTACTTGGAAAATATATTGGATTTGAAAAAGGTCACTTAGTGTAAACCGTTGTTTAGAGGGTGAACCAATTTTCAACATAGACAAAGCTTGTGTAAAATATATTGAATATGAAGATCTGACATTGTTTTAAAGATACAAAGTTATATCCACTATCAGAAAAAAATAACAATAGGGTGGACTACTGGAGAATTGATCTATCTACAGCTAACCCATTGCTCTCCCATCCAGGGTTTTAACCAAGCCCAGCCCTGTTGAGCTATGATATGTCACTGACTATTACCAATGTTCTATCTTGAGAATTATTTTTGAGAGATCTCCACTTTAAAATGAAATACAGTAGGTTAAAGATGCAATATGCAGAAATCGCTCAGCCATTTCCTGTTTACTAAAATTCTAATGCACTTAATTTCAGTTTGTGACAAAAGAAGCAAGCATAGGGGGCCTCCCGGGTGGTGCAGTGGTTAAGGGCGCTGTACTGCAGCGACTAGAGCCACCAGAGACTCTGGGTTCGCGCCCAGGCTCTGTCGTAACCAGCCGCGACCGGGAGGTCCGTGGGGCGACGCATAATTGGCCTAGCTTCGTCCGGGGTTAGGGAGGGTTTGGCCGGTAGGGAAATCCTTGTCTCATCGCGCACCAGCGACTCCTGTGGCGGGCCGGGAGTGCGCTAACCAAGGTTGCCAGGTGCACAGTGTTTCCTCCGACACATTGGTGCGGTTGGCTTCCGGGTTGGATGGCGCTGTGTTAAGAAGCAGTGCGGCTTGGTTGGGTTGTGTATCGGAGGACGCATGACTTTCAACCTTCGTTTCTCCCAAGCCCGGGAGTTGTAGCGATGAGACAAGATAGTAGCTACTAAAACAATTGGATACCACGAAATTGGGGAGAAAAAGGGGTAAAATTCACCAAAAAAAAGCAAGCATAGTGTATATAATCATTGTACCATCTAAACCGCTGTGAAATATATTTCGCATAACCAAAAAAATATTGTATTTTAAGCTGTTTGAAGCTGGTGTACAAACCCAAAACGAAGAATTCATTGAATTCAATGAGAATGACAGATCTATAACATACATTTCTATGTGAATTTGGTCAGGTCACCCAAAGTGTTACATATTGTAGCTGTTGCTATCGAAGCCATTTCAAAGGGTAGGTTTAACAGAGCAAATGAAACGTGACCATACTTTATCAATCATTATATCATCAATGATACTATTCAGGCCTATATAGTATTTGCACAGCTATTGCTTCAATTCAACCCAGAATTAAACTTAAAATAGGCAATAAAATAGGCCTAGGGTTTCAAGCGCTGGTTGATTTTAAATGTAATGATGATATTTAGTGGTATTGAATTGTGTTTAATTCTCAGTTCAACCAAATATTAACATTTAAAGGAGATGTATCTTCTGCTTGGTTAGTTCAATCTGTGCCACTAACTTAGTCTGGCTTCTAATTCAAGTTTGTCTACAAAATAATAATAATTAACAATCGAAGTTAAAGAATAGGACTAAGTCAAATCAAACATTTAACTAGATTTAGTCTTTCTTTCATTTACATTTTTGGTGGAGATAGAGAGGTGAATGCAACACATCAATGATTCATTTGTAGACATATTCTTATATGAAATAAATGCATGTTCAAGAGAGCATGCATGTCTACACAGGTCTGTGGAGATCTTCACAATTACTGTAATAATCTGTGCAGAATCTCAAAAGGCATTGATCACTTGCACCATGTACTTTGTAATCTCAACTGCAATCCAGGTCATTTGGTTCTGCTATTAGAAGAAGCACAGGGATAACACATTCATCTGTTGTATAAATAAACTAAATATCTGACATTGTATTCCCATTTGAACTTTGCCGTGCTTTTAAATGGTTGAAAGCATAGTGATAATACATTGGAAATTCAACTAACTTTTGGCTGTCTTTTTGAGTGGGTGAATATAGGTTGTAATCTCACTGATCAACGTCTCAACCAAATATTACTCAATTATCCACGTTGAAATTATGTGGTGGGTTAAGTGGGGATTGACTCATTTGGGGCTCTATTCAATCAGATCCGCTTTAGCCGACATTCGCATAGCTGTTGTTTTGGCGGTATCAGAGGTGGAACTGTGTTAGAGCTGTGAAATCCACAAGTGGCTCCCGGCATTATACCTAAAGCGGACATTGCCATTGGCTGCATGTAGCACAGAAATCACATGCAGCCTGGTTTACAGGTTTGAACACTAGAATGTGAGATGTAATCTACACCTCCATTAGGATGATAGAAAGTCACATGGCTTTGTTGAATGATTTTTCAATTCGAGCGTAATTACTTCTATATAGGACTACACTTTCTATCACTTTCTTCTCCGCGAATGGGGAGGGTGTGGCTTCGTAAACAATGATCGCAAGAGCAGCTGCTCACCGATTTGACGGCTCCAACGCAGTTCCACCTCCGACCGCCAAAACATCCTCTATGCAGGTGTCCGCTATCGCTTGATCTGATTGAATCTAGGCTTTGATCACAGTTCAACCGGGACATTCCAAACGACAGACCACAACTTCTCTATTTGATGATAAATGGTGTTCTTACTTCATCTAGATTACAGAAATACTGTAACTGTGTCTGAGTGAGTCTGATTCTGAATGAGTCAGGAGTGGGATTTAGCTATTGCATTTTATTGCATTCTCAAAAAGGCGAGATCTGTGAGTTTGTACACTGAATCTGTGGCCACTGGCCAGTCATGTGAAGCTCACCATTCTCCCATGCGTTTCTCCAGGTCAGGCAGGAGGAACTGGTTGTGGAAGGTGTTGATGGAGGAGATGTTGGAGAAGATGTTCTTCACCACGTCCACTGGGAATGTGCCCTTTAGAGCTTCCTCCGTCAGCTTGGCACAGAACACCTGCATGGTGGCACAACAACATGGCCAGGTGAGTTAAACCACACTGAATCGATCATAATAATGAACACGGCTTTCTTTTCATTCTGAGGCAGACCTAGGCCAGTGTTCAGTAGGACACACCGTATCAACACATTCTGTTATTGGACAAGTTTAGGTAATGCCTCCCTGTTTCTCACAGTTACAAAACGTTTTCTACCTACCAGTTGTGTAAAGTACTTAAGTAAAAATACAAGTACGAGTTAAGTATTTCTTGGGGGTATCTAGTACTTTACTTCTCTATTGACACTACTGTTCAAAAGTTTGGGGTCACTTAGAAATGTCCCTGTTTTTGAAAGAAAAGCACATTTTCGTCCATTAAAATAACATCAAATTGATCAGAAATACAGTGTAGACAAGGTTAATGTTGTAAATTGTAGCTGGAAACTGCAGATTTGTTATGGAATATCTACATAGGCATACAGAGGCCCATTATCAGCAAGGCCAGCATCCCAGACTCGCCTCTTCATTGTTGATGTTGAGACTGGTGTTTTGCGGGTACTATTTAATGAAGCTGCCAGTTGAGGACTTGTGAGGCGTCTGTTTCTCAAACTAGACACTAATGTACTTGTCCTCTTGCTCAGTTGTGCACCGGGGCCTCCCACTCCTTTTTCTATTCTGGTTAGAGCAAGTTTGCACTGTTCTGTGAAGGGAGTAGTACACAGCATTGTACAAGATCTTCAGTTTCTTGGCAATTTCTCGCATGGAATAGCCTTCATTTCTCAGAACAAGATTAAACTGACGAGTTTCAGAAGAAATTTATTTGTTTCTGGCCATTTTGAGCCTGTAATCGAACCCACAAATGCTGATGCTCCAGATACTCAACTAGTCTAAAGAAGGCCAGTTTTATTGCTTCTTTATTCAGAACAACAGTTTTCAACTGTGCTAACATAATTGCAAAATGGTTTTCTAATGCTCAATTAGCCTTTTAAAATGATAAACTTGGATTAGCTAACACAACGTGCCATTGGAACATAGGATTGATGGTTGCTGATAATAGGCCTCTCTACGCCTATGTAGATGTTCCATTAAAAAGAAAATCTGCCGTTTCCAGCTACAATAGTCATTTACAACACTAATGTCTACTCTGTATTTCTGATCAATTTGATGTTATTTTAATGGACAAAAGTGCTTTTCTTTCAAAAACAAGGAAATGTCTAAATGACCCCAAACTTTTGAACTGTAGAGTATATGTTTGACAACTTTTACTTCACTACATTCCTAAAGAAAATAATTTACTTTCTTTCTACTCCATACATTATCTCTGACACCCAAAAGTACTTGTTACATTTAAAATGCTTAGCAGGACAGGAAAATGGTCTAATTCACACACATATCAAGAGAACATTCCTGGTCATCCCTACTGCCTCTGATCTGGTGGACTCACTAAAGACATGCTTTGTTTGTAAATGTGTGTTGGAGCGTGCCCCTGGCTATCCGTAAATAAGAAAATGGTGCCATCTGGTTTTCTTAATATAAGGAATTTGAAATGATTTAAAAACTCTACTTTTACTTTTGATACTTTATTTTGATTTATTTCACCTTTATTTTTATTTAACCAGGTATGCAAGTTGAGAACAAGTTCTCATTTACAATTGCGACCTGGCCAAGATAAAGCAAAGCAGTTCGACACATACAACGACACAGAGTTACACATGGAGTAAAACAAACATATAGTCAATAATACAGTATAAACAAGTCTATATACGATGTGAGCAAATGAGGTGAGATAAGGGAGGTAAAGGCAAAAAAAGGCCATGGTGGCAAAGTAAATACAATATAGCAAGTAAAACACTGGAATGGTAAGTATCACTTAAGTATAATACTTTTATACTTTTACTCAAGTAGGATTTCACTGGGTGACTTTTATTTTCTTTACTTTTACTCAAGTATGACAATTGGGTACTTTTTCCACCACTGCTACATACTGAACAGGACCCTAAAGTGACAGGGCCCTGGACGGACAGCTGAACACACTCACCTGGTCCAGCAAGTTGAGCCGCGTGACGTAGGCCCTCTCTGTCTTCAGGAGCTCAGTAGCGATCTTGTACAGCTTTTGTTCATTGGTCTCCTGAAACACAGAAGAGAGAGCGGTGGCTGTGGGATGATTTGGGGAAATGCATACAGTATGTACATAGATGATGTTCCTATAACTAGAGGAGATCTTAAGGGCCTCTCGCCAAAGAATAATGGACAAAGACAGTTCAAAGACAGGTTAGACAATTGGGAGTATAGTGAAGAAGAAGTTGAACTCTGAGGTCATGCCCACAGTGTAATTCAGCTTTCCCTCCCACATTGTCCTCATGTGCTTGATTCCCATGCTGCGCTAGGTTCCCGTCAGGGCTGTGACAGTCATGGAATTTTGGATGATGGTAAATGGCCAGCCAAATAACCGCAGCCTCTGCCTACTGCCTTAGAAATAGAACGGGCTGTCCCATTCTGAAAAGATTTGGCATGGGTCCCCAGATCCTCAAATGTTCTACAGCTGCACCATCGAAAGCATCCTGACCGGTTGTATCACCGCCTGGTATGGCCACTGCTCGGCATCCGACCGTAAGGCACTACAGAGGGTAGTGCGTATGGCCCAGTACATCACTGGGGCCAAGTTTCCTGCCATCCAGGACCTATATACTAGCCGGTGTCAGAGGAAGGCCCCCCCCCCAAAAAATCACCCAAGTCATAGGCAAGCGGTACCGGAGAGCTAAGTCTAGGTCCAAAAGGCTCCTTAACAGCTTCCACCCTCAAGCTATAAGACTGCTGAACAATTAATCAAATGCCCCCCTTTGTTTTTACACTGCTGCTACCCTTGTTGTATTTGGCACATGTGACAAATACAATTTGATTTGATTTGAGTATAACCATGAGCTTACCACACACACACACACACACACACACACACACACACACACACACACACACAAGCACCCAGGACTATTGTGGTCATAGTGGTGTAAGGAGACCTTGACAAAGCACTACTGAGTGTGAACACTGGCCAGGCCTTACTGGCCAACACACACTTCCCCATAGTGATCTACAACAGTATCGCTTTAATCAAATGTTTGTGCTTCAACTATGTTCTATGTTCATTTGAATTAAGGACTCATTCATTCCTTTTGATTGAGGAGTGATGTCTGGGCATACTGTAGTATGTGTGCCTGTGTGTATTGGGATCTTATGGATGTGTACGGGGACATTGTGGAGTATGTGTGTGTGTGTGCGTGTGGGTGGGTGTGTGTGTGTGACTGTGGGGTGGGGGAGCCTATCAGGAGAGGAAATGAAAGGCTAGAAGGGAAATGACACCAATCAACAAAGAGAGAACTACTATTGACAGTCTCTGAGTGCTTTGTGTGAGAGAAACCACTCAATACAGTACAGTTTATAAAACACACTAATACTACATGACCAAAAGTATATGGACAACTGCTCGTCGAACATCTCATTCCAAAACCATGTGTATTAATATGGAGTTGGCCCCCCTATGCTGCTATAACAGCCTCCATTCTTCTGGGAAAGCTTTCCACTAGATGTTGGGACATTGCTGCAGGGACTTGCTTTCATTCAGCCACAAGAGCATTAGTGAGGTCGGGCACTGATGTTGGATGATTAGGCCTGGCTCGCAGTCGGCGTTCCAATTAATCCCAAAGGTGTTGGATGGCGTTGAGGTCAGGGCTCTATGCAGGCCAGTCAAGTTCTTCCACACTGATCTCGACAAACTATTTATGTATGGAACTTTGTGCACAGGGGTATTGTCATGCCGAAACAGGAAAGGGCCTTCCCCAAACTGTTGCCAGAAGTTCCCTTCACTGGAACTAAGGGGCCTAGACCGAACCATGAAAAACAGCCCCAAACCATTATTCCCTCCTCCACTAAACTTTACAGTTGGCACTATGCATTCGGTCAGGTAGTGTTCTCCTGGCATCCGCCAAACCCAGATTCATCCGTCGGACTGTCAGATGGTGAATCCAATGGCGGCGAGCTTTACATTACTCCAGCCGATGCTTGGCATTGCGCATGGTGATCTTAGGCTTGTGTGCGGCTGCTCGGATATGGAAACCCACTTCATTAAGCTCCAGACAAACAGTTATTGTGCTGACATTGCTTCCAGAGGCAGTTTGGAACTCGGTAGTGAGTGTTGCTACCCAGGAAAGATGATTTTTATGCGCTACGCACTTCAGCGGTACCGTTCTGTGAGCTTGTGTGGCCTACCACTTCGCGGTGAGCCGTTGTTGCTCCTAGACATTTTCACTTTATAACAACAGCACTTACAGTTGAACCGGCAGCTCTAGAGGGGCAGAAATTTGACAAACAGACTTGTTGGAAAGGTGGCATCTTGTGACGGTGCCACGTTGAAAGTCAGTGAGCTCTTCAGTAAGGCCATTCTACTGCCAATGTTTGTCTATGGAGATTGCATGGCGGTGTGCTCGATTGCGTACACTGGGTGTGGCTGAAATATCCGAAGCCACAAATTTGAATGAGTGTCCACATACTTTTGGATATACAGTGTACTCAGAAATCAAGATTCTGCAGGAAACTAGGGAATATGTTCCCAACTGATTGTTAGAGCTGGACAGAGAATGAAAGAATGTTCGCTTCCTCTATTCATTGATATGGATGGATTGTGTGTATCCCACAAGTATTGTTCAAGTTCTCTTACTCTGTGTTACTTCCTGTACAAATATTTATTCTCATATGCATTACTTTGAAACTGTCTGTTTGAGGGGTTTTTTTCCTTCTCAAATGTATGCTTTGGCCACAAATATGAGCATAGGATGAGTCAACAAAATTATTTGGGTATGAGTTAACAAAACATTTTAAAAGTGAGATTTTCATTGGACAGTTACTTTAACATTCAAGCCATCTACTGCATTTGATGCCAAGAGTACAACAACTATTCTACCCCAAAGCAGTCATTCCTTGAACTCTCTACCCAAAATTCTAACAAATGGACCGATTGTTAATGTGGTTACTAGTCAACTCTAACTTGCAGCATAACCAAACACACTCAATTCCACACCTTGAAAAACCACATGCAAAGCTTTGTCTGTCTCAGTCTGTTGAAACTGACAAAACACACTGTCCCCCTAGCTCTGTCTACAATATGTAATGGTCGTCAAAGATATACAAAATTGCTACCGTCCATGACCTTATTCGCTCTCTGCCAGCTATGTATGTAAAGTAACCAACAGAGATGCAGTAAACTGATAAGCCATGAAGCATTGTATATAGGAGCCACTCTAGCTAGAGCCCTCCACCTCTCATACAGTGCCATGTAGAGATTGGGGGTTTCATTCACTGCTGAGTGAACACACTAATCTGAGAGCCAGATAATTAGAAATACCAGCCGGCCAGGCAGCAGCAAGGCCTCCCACAGGGCTACTGTGGCGCAAACTCAATTCTTCAGCTGCTGAAGCGTTTGACATCTGTTCAGTCCAGTCCCGAAAATAACCCCCAGTAGAAGCAGGGCAACGGAATTATGTTGAGACTTGTTTTAGACTATATGCAAAATATATGCAAAAAAAACATTGATTTCAAAGTTTAGCAATCCATACAACCCTATAAACGAAAATAACCAGGGCTACTGATAAGAACTGTGCAGATGCAAAGTTTGATAACAGAATTTCAGTAAAATCTTCCTCAGTGTTTTATGTGACAACTTTTGCCAAGAACTCTTGTTAAATAGATGATCAAAATGAAGATTCAAAGATGTCTGCAGAAAGATTGGGATGTCAGCTATGACATGAAACATTGACTTTGGGAAAAAAATATTTTGCCTATTGAACTACAGTTTGAAGTGGATTTACACCTGGTAACAGAATTGCTTTAACAGAATTTCACCATGGGTCTCTGATCTGTACTACACAGAAATACATAATTATGGGTATGAATGTCATTCTATTCCTGGTGATGTGTACCTATTTAGGATACAAAAGGTAGAATTATGCAATATCCTCCTTTGAATATTTGTGTATTTATTAATTTTACACACTGGCTATTATTTTAATGAGCTTCTCCCCCAAACAAGACCAAATTCAGTTGGTCCAGACCAAATCTGAACCAATCATAGATGTCTATGTTCTACAAGTTCAGACATCAAAGTACAGCACAGAACATTCTAGTTAAGTACAGTAGAGAATAGTTCCTTATGGTACAGTACAATTTTTATTTTTTATTTAACCTTTATTTAACTACGCAAGTCAGTTAAGAACACATTCTTATTTTAAATGACGGCCTAGGAACAGTGGGTTAACTGCTTTGTTCAGGAGCAGAACGACAGATTTTTACCTTGTCAGCTCGGGGATTCGATCTTGCAACCTTTCGGTTTCAAGTCCAACGCTCTAACCACTAGGATACCTGCCGCCCAATACAGTCCATTATGGTGTACTTGACTCTGTGTAAGGGCTATTTCACAAAGGAGAGTGATGGAGTGCTGCATCAGATGACCTGGCCTCCACAATCACCCGACCTCAACCCAATTGAGATGGTTTGGGATGAGTTGGACTGCAGAGTAAAGGAAAAGCAGCCAACAAGTACTCATTATATGTGGGAACTCTTTCAAGACTGTTGGAAAAGCATTCTTCATGAAGCTGGTTGAGAGAATGCCAAGAGTGTGTGCAAAGCTGTCATCAAGGCAAAGGGTGGCTGCTTTGAAGAATCTCAAATATAACAAAATATTTTGATTGGTTTAACACTTTTGGTTTCTACTTGATTCCATGTGTGTTAATTCATAGTTTTGATGTCTTCACTATTATTCTACAATGTAGAGAATAGTAAAAATAAAGAAAAACCCTTGAATGAGTAGGTGTGTCCAAACTTATGACTGGTACTGTAAGTGTTGGCATTAGTTGGCTTTTACGTCAACATTATGGTGTTTTGATGTAATTTCAGCTAGATGTTTTCTAAGACCCCTTTCCAACTGTTTGACCAGAAATCAAAGCCTTTGTTTATTCCTAATATTTAGGAAATAAAATAGTTGAAATATGTATATTCATTTGACACCAGATTTGACATGCTCCTATAAACTTCACATGTCGGTGCTTACGGATCCTTCTAGATGGAAATGACCAGCAGACTCAGTCAATAGAAACCAGACACACTGCTGAGACAAAGGCTAGCAGGCTACTCTGGCATGGCAGAAGGGGCTATATCTGGTCTGATGTGTCGCACAGTAAAGGAGCTGTGAGGTTTCAGTAGACTGTGAAGTCAGTCAGAGAGAGCACATGGCTCTAATGGGCACAGGCCCTGAGACATCTGACACAGGGATATAAATTAACGTGACACTGTGATGCCAGGTTAAACACTTGCATTAAAACCAACACTACTCACATGAACTCTATGGTCGCTCAGTGTAAGAGCGTTATAGTAACAGAGTTAGGGAGACACGCACGCGCACCCCCCCCTCCCCACAGACACTTACCGGTACCTTCTCCTCCACAATGCCCTCCTCCTTGCTTCCTTTGTTTACGTTGGGGGTCTCCTCCTGTAAGTCCACTGTCCTCCCCAGTATGGGTCTTTGTGTGTGAAGGAGGGGAGTGACGCCCATGCTCCCGTCCCCCATGTCCCCATTCTCCAGGGCAGTGTCTTTCCTCAGGGGGGACCCACTCTCCCTGTCCCCGTCTCTGTCCATTTGGGTTAGCATCCCGTTAGTTGCCTGTTTGTGGGCATCCCGCTGCGTTCTCGGGACAGAGCCTGAATCCACCGAGTTGTTGTCCTGCTGCTCGGACTCTGACTGTCTCTGGTTGACCCGGTGAGCCGGACTGCAGAGGGGCGACTTGCTGAGCTGCTTGAGTGGTGAGCCCTCCTTGGTTTCTGACTGGCTGTGAGAGCAGAGGAAGAGAACAGGAGGAAGTCAGAGACCACCGCTGATAAAGACTTAAAGCCAAAGAAGACAGGAGATGAGAATAAAAGAGTGAGCGGGAGAGCACGTTCAGTGGCTGTTAAGCCTCGGTATACTAACTAGTGAGTGCTGTGAGAGTGACTGAGGCTGCAAGACAGCACCGGAGTATGTGCAAGGGTAAAAAATAAAACAGTTGAGATGCAAAAACTTCCTCTTGTCTTCTGGGGTTGCTGTGAGCTGTGCAGAGGAAGTGTGAGTGTGTAGGGCAGAGGAGGAGGGGAGGAAAAGAGGGGGGAGGAGGAGGATAGTGGAGTGGAGAGGAAGACTGGAGAGGTAGAGCCCCACTCCCTAGAGATAGCCTGCTGCCCTACTTCTGAATGCACATGCACACACATTAGTGGTGCGCCGGTGAGCTTTTTGTTCACCGCAATTGCTAATTACCCTTCTGCAAACGACTATATGTGTTAAAGTGAAAATCTGAGGCCCGTACCCGACCCCAATATAAAAAATGTGCAGTAGGCTACAGTCAGAGATGGTTAAACGATGTTTTGACAGGGGGTGCAGGATCATTTTTGGACGGTTTTAGATGTGCTTCTGCTTATAATTTCCGACATTTTGGTAGTCAACTTGTCTATAATTAGATACATGCAGCTTCTCTTCTGTCATTATATGTTGCCCTAAAGACTAAATAAACCCTTGCTCGCCAGAAAAATGTCATAAATCGGTAGAATGAATGCTTCAATATAGTTGACATCGGTCAAGTTCTCTGTCATCTCGGCTTCCTTCAACCCGCAAAGACGTTTAGGGACCGGGGATAAAATCCAATAACCCCAAAAAACTGGAAAGATTTTTCAAGTGACATCAGTTTAAGGAAATAGAAAGCTGTGAAAACAACCCAAAATGTTCCTGACAAGATTTCAGTTCGGCTTGGATGCATATCTTATGTGGTTGAAATACTATACTATATTTCTAATGCTGATCAAAGATAGCACCTCTACAGACGGTATCTAACTGCACATTCACATTCTCCCAAGATGCTGAAAGAAACAAGTCTCATTTCTTCACTCCTGTTCCCGAGTAAAAATGTAGCCTACATTTGGTGTATTATTTTACTGCAAGACATGTTTTATTCTGCAGGAGTTAATAGTAGCCCTTTCCTGTAATCAAATGACCTCGTGGCCTCATAGATGGAATGTTATTCATAATCACCTTTTTATGTTTTACACCAAAAATCTGCTGTTTCTATGTCAAACATTTTGGGAAAAAAATTCAGTCTTCTGTGATGTATATAAAGTGTAATATTGGGATGTAAACTCAAAAATGTAATACATTTCAACTCTTTAACTGACATGGTACAGGCGTCTTATTTTTCTAAGCCCATAACCATGTGTGTGAGGTGTATAGTTTTGTTTTCAAAGAATTGTTTAAGACTACCAAGAAACACTCTGTGTGAGGCTACAGTCAGTGTTCAGATTTCAGTTTCCTTTTTAAGTCCCCGTCTTGTGACTGTTGAATTCGACCTCACAACCATCATCCTCTTTAACCACTTCACCAAATCTTTCCAAAACAGTACTTTTCTGGCCCTCTGTTCTCTTTCTTCTTAATATTGTAACTTTATGCCCAGTCCCAAAAGCATTTGGTGCGTGGACTAAGCTCTAAAGTTTAGGCTTACACTAATGCCAGATAGCCTAAAATAAATGAAAGAAAAACCTCAATGCAGCCTATAAATATGAATTGCACAAGAATGATACATTTATGGATTTTTTAAAAGGTTTTGTTTTCTCTTCATGAGTCAACCCATGCATCACCAGTACACGCATCTATACGTGTACACGCACACGCACACACACACACACACCTCCATCCAGCAGTACTGTATCCTGTAGCTCGTCCAGCTGTTTCCCTGTCTATGACCCACCTGCCCTCAAACAGCACTTCCCTTCCAGTCCCCTTAGTCTTCACTGTCCAGCAGGGACATGGACTAATGATCAAACAGTACAGGTCCAGAACTACTTTAAAACACTTTAAACCCCATTTGGAACCGTACCCATGTTCTTTCCTGTGGTAGATCAGTGAGACTAAACCATGTTTCAATGGGTGCACTAGTCTAGCTAAACCACCTGATTCCACTGCACGGACAGGAACAACACACACCTACTACAGGAAGTATGTGTCACAAGCCTACTGCACATGTCTGAACCCTGCACACACACACACACACACACACACACACACACACACACACACACACGCACACACGCACTGAGGGTACAATGTCAGTAGAAACAGGAAGTGTGTATGAATAGAGGAACAACAGAGGTTGACGTATACTGTACAGATGAGTCATTCATCTCTAAGCTTTAATACAATGTCACACCCTCACTGTGTCTATACTAGTCAGTCCCCGCAATATATGACATATTGTGGTTGAATAAAGTGATCTGAGTAAAGAGAAAACAATACCTTTAAGAATTCACAAATATATAATTATGATGCAATTTATATCTATAGGCTACATTGAGGTTTTTCGTTCATTATTTGAGGATATCTGGCATTAGTGCAACAACCTAAACTTTATGGCCTAACTGTATGCGCACCAAATAGACACGCAAATCGCAAAAAGCATTTGGGAACGGGCTTAAAAAGGTAACATTGTTCCAGCAAAGCAAAAATGACAATTCAATGGGTGGAATGTTATTAATATAAAAGATTATTTCAAAAAACCCAATGAAAATCTGGTTTCTATATCAAACAGTTTTGTTATATTTCGGTCTTCTGTAATGCATATAAAGTGTAATATTGGGATGCAAACAAAAAATGTAATATACACTGCTCAAAAAAATAAAGGGAACACTTAAACAACACAATGTAACTCCAAGTAAATCACACTTCTGTGAAATCAAACTGTCCAATTAGGAAGCAACACTGATTGACAATACATTTCACATGCTGTTGTGCAAATGGAATAGACAACGGGTGGAAATTATAGGCAATTAGCAAGACACGCCCAATAAAGGAGTGGTTCTGCAGGTGGGGACCACAGACCAGTTCTCAGTTCCTATGCTTCCTGGCTGATGTTTTGGTCACTTTGAATGCTGGCGGTGCTTTCACTCTAGTGGTAGCATGAGACAGAGTCTACAACCCACACAAGTGGCTCAGGTAGTGCAGCTCATCCAGGATGGAACATCAATGCGAGCTGTGGCAAGAAGGTTTGCTGTGTCTGTCAGCATAGTGTCCAGAGCATGGAGGCGCTACCAGGAGACAGGCCAGTACATCAGGAGACGTGGAGGAGGCCGTAGGAGGGCAACAACCCAGCAGCAGGACCGCTACCTCCGCCTTTGTGCAAGGAGGAACACTGCCAGAGCCCTGCAAAATGACCTCCAGCAGGCCACACATTTGCATGTGTCTGCTCAAACGGTCAGAAACAGACTCCATGAGGGTGGTATGAGGGCCCGACGTCCACAGGTGGGGGTTGTGCTTACAGCCCAACACCGTGCAGGACGTTTTTCATTTGCCAGAGAACACCAAGATTGGCAAATTCGCCACTGGCGCTCTGTGCTCTTCACAGATGAAAGCAGGTTCACACTGAGCACATGTGACAGTCTGGAGACGCCGTGGAGAACGTTCTGCTGCCTGCAACATCCTCCAGCATGACCGGTTTGGCGGTGGGTCAGTCATGGTGTGGGGTGGCATTTCTTTGGGGGGCTGCACAGCCCTCCATGTGCTCGCCAGAGGTAGCCTGACTGCCATTAGGTACCGATATGAGATCCTCAGACCCCTTGTAAGACCATATGCTGGTGCGGTTGGCCCTGGGTTCCTCCTAATGCAAGACAATGCTAGACCTCATATGGCTGGAGTGTGTCAGCAGTTCCTGCAAGAGGAAGGCATTGATGCTATGGACTGGCCCGCCCGTTCCCCAGACCTGAATCTAATTGAGCACATCTGGGACATCATGTCTCACTCCATCCACCAACAGACTGTCCAGTTGCACCACAGACTGTCCAGGAGTTGGTGGATGCTTTAGTCCAGGTTTGGGAGGAGATCCCTCAGGAGACCATCCGCCACCTCATCAGGAGCATGCCCAGGCGTTGTAGGGAGGTCATACAGGCACGTGGAGGCCACACACACGAATGAGCCTCATTTTGACTTGTTTTAAGGACATTACATCAAAGTTGGATCAGCCTGTAGTGTGGTTTTCCACTTTAATTTTGAGTGTGACTCCAAATCCAGACCTCCATGGGTTGATAAATTTGATGTCATTTTTGTGTGATTTTGTTGTCAGCACATTCAACTATGTATAGAAAAAAGTATTTAAGAAGAATATTTCATTAATTCAGATCTAGGATGTGTTATGTTAGTGTTCCCTTTATTTTTTTGAGCAGTGTATTTCAACTCTATATCTGACATGGTACAGGTAGGTGACTTTTTTTAAATTGTGAGGTGTAAACTTTTTTTTCAAAGTAGATTTGTCTAAAACTACCAAGAATCACTCTGTGTGACCCTGATTTAGGCCACTGCAGTAAAATGTTCACTTCTTGTTGAAAGTTATTCTTGAAAAGGGAGAAGCTAACAAATTAGCAACAACATCCCCTTCGATAACACCTGCTGCAGCCGTTGCAAACCAGCCTACAAAGAAAGATAGCTAGCTAGAACGTGGGAAAAACACTGCTCCCGATTGCGCAGTGACCAGTTGGCCTTTGAGAAGGCAGAAGTTTCCATATGTTTTTTTTGTAAAAACAGTTTTGTAATGACAGTGGAATCAACCATTACAAGTCAAAATGCGATTGGTTGATACCACTGTCACTCCAAAACGTTCCCCAAATACAGTGACATAGCATATGCCTTCTATCTAGCTTCTGATGGCCTAGCCAATGGCCGATTTAGCTAGCTAAATTATTTATCTCCCCAGAGACAACCAAAGAAAAATCCTGATTTGATCATTTTTTCTCTTCAGTGTTAACCATTTCATTTCCAACAAAACTGAAAATATTAAATCAGAACATCATTGAACATAATAAAATAATTGTAGAAGTCCCTCATTGTTCCCCACTATGTTTGGGTTAGTAATAATTTGTAAAGTGGCTCTATTTTACCTCAGCATGCATTTTTTACCATTCTGAATGCCTGAAGAATCCATATGTTGTTCTGAAATATGAACACAGAAATACTGAACATTTTGAACTCTTATTATGATGGTGATTTGACAAAATTACAGTCCCGGTCTTGACTCGGCCACGGACCCACTGTCCCCCTCCCGGTCTTGACTCGGCCACGGACCCACTGTCCCCCTCCCGGTCTTGACTCGGCCACGGACCCACTGTCCCCCTCCCGGTCTTGACTCGGCCACGGACCCACTGTCCCCCTCCCGGTCTTGGTCTTGACTCAGACTCGATTTTCTCCGGTCTTGGTCTTAAATCGGTCTCACTTTAGGTGACCTCGAACACAACACTTTTGTGAGGCGATACAAATATGACAGTCACAGGATGGGGACTTCAAATGGAAAGTGAAATCTGGACACTGACTGTAGGTCTATAACATCTCACATAGCAGTAATATTAACTCCTGCAGACTTAAGCATTTATTGCAGTGAAATTATACATCAAATGTATGAATAAATGTGACTTTGTAACAGGAGTGGAGAAATATGATTTATTTCTTTCAGCATCTTGAGAGAATGCCAATGCGTAGTTTCATACCATCTGTAGAGGTGCTGTCTTTATCAGCATCATAAAAACTGATAGTAGTTCAACCACATAAAATATGCATCCAAGCCGAACTAAAATCTTATCAGAAATATCTAAAATCAGGCAACAAAAAAATCCTGCACCCCCTGCCAAAAAAATGTACGCTGTCTCTGACTGTAGCTTATAGCAATTTTCTATATTAGCAGGTTAGGGTCAGGTGCGAGCCTCAGATTTTCACTTTGTCACATATAGTCGTGAGGTTGCGGATTGGTTATAGCGTTCGCAGGCGGGTGCGGGTGACCAAACAGCTGCCCTACTAGTCTATACAAAGCACAGAGGACTGTTGTGGTTGGTTAGTGTAGGCCATGGAAACACTTGAGCAAAACACTGAGGCAATACGTTTCACAAATCCTCCTCATAAACTTGGCTTTAATCTTTGATCGATAGAAACGTTCAGTTAACTTTCCAAGAAGTTTACAGAAAGGCTGAATCACCTTAATGCGCCTCAGTATTAAAAAAATGCATACAGTCGTATAATAATAGCATTTAGAGGTAGGCTTTATTGCTACATTAATATCATCATCTGTTGGGTTTCCAGGTTCCCTCTACTAAGAAACACAGCATGTGAAGCAGATTATTACTAGGCTAATTCTGTTCCTTAGAGGCTGCCCTTCTTCTGCCAAACTACACCAAACGCACTCAGAGGGTGAGTCTGTAGCTCCAGAGACCTGAGTTGGTCTGTAGAGGCCTGGGTTGGCAATAATGGACTGAGCGGGTAATGCTGTTGGACTCCACTGTATGAGTGGTTCACACAAGGGCACCATTGTTTCTCCCTCTCAGTCTCTCGCCAATGGGCCTCCTCGCATGTTGCTAAAATCACCACTCAAACTTGTAACCAAGCGGGAATGACAACAGAAACGTATTAAAGTCATAGGAAAACAGATGAAGACAGAGGTGAACCGATGGCACAATAGATAACTCAAATACTTGTGTTGCTATAGAGAAAATGCTCAGCCTTGGCCTTGTGGTAACTTATTCATCTCTGACAAAAACAATAGACTGATTCACACAGCCAAACCTTTTGATTGAGGACACAATATAACATCATCTGAGACAGGAATCAAAACATGAGAAACCTGGTGTAATAAAATCCTACCTCTTTCGTCCAGACTTCATCCTACAGCAGTGAGCTCTCTCGCGCAACTGAGGGAGCAGATTTTCCGCTTTGTCCAAATCTCTTTTCATCCTCCACTAATGCTTTGGCTTGTGATACACACGCTGATCTCTAGTGCTCTCTCTGTCTAAAGCGCTCCTCTGAAGAGATATCAATGAACCGGGCTGAAAGTGACTTCCGCTTTTTAGTTCATCTTCTAAATAGTAGGAGATATTAGGAAACTTTTGCATGCAAGGTTTATTAACGTCACACTTGATTACTGCACTCATGTCTGCCTGATCAAGGTATTTATTTTAGCAAATGGAAGTACCCATGTCGAATCTCTCGCTCTCGCAGCAGTTAGTACAATCTCTCAAAATTCACAAAAGCAAGAACACACACGAGCAATATTTGCATACACATTTGAGTAAGCGCTGTATCTCAGATTGGGTCTAATTTATAATTTTCTCAGTTTGTACTCTACTTTTTCCCACTGCTCTACCTGTTCTCCTCGAAGTGGTTGATGAGGTTCAAGACTTTGGAGGGTTTCTCCCGGCTCTTCGCCATCATCGCCCCTCCTCTTCTCTCCTCCATGGTGGCTCTGAGGAGTGCTCTCTCCACACGCCCCAGCGGGTGGGCGGCGGACTTCGTCACCGGGCTCTGGAGGTGGGCTGGCTTCGGAGGCACTGAAGGGATGATTTGAAAAGGTCAGTTGTCAGGGCTAGAGAGGTCGGAGGTCATGTTGGCATGGCCACTCTAGGAGGCTTTCTGTGACTACATGAGCCTCTACCAGCCTTTTACGGAATGTTGACTGTGTTTTGTGGAGTTTGGTGTTCTTGAAACACAAGGTGGCAGCACAGGTTACTAAAACCTAGTCTCATTCCCAGAGTGTCTGCGACCCATGCCTATAAGCCTGCAAAACACGGCTACTTTAGGCACAACATTTATCACCCAGATTTAGATTGAAATATAGCCATTCTGTGGACTAGCAGTATCCTCTTATGGCATGAACTATTCTATAACCCATAGAGGGGATGGTCAATGGGCTGTTGTAATGTAGAGGGTTAGGAGCTTCCTTTTTATCTCTGGAGAATGATTCACTGTGTTCAAATAAAACAGGAATGCAACACCACTAAAGGCAAGGTTTCACCACTGTGTCACACACTGTCTGGTTACATAACTGTCTCTTCCTTGTGGCACAAGTTGTTTTGTCAGACATGTTTTCAGCAGTGGTGGAAAAAGTAACCAATTGTCATACTTGAGTAAAAGTAAAGATACCTTAATAGAAAATGACTCAAGTAAAAGTGAAAGTCACATAGTAAAATACTACTTGAGTAAAAGTAAAGATACCTTAATAGAAAATGACTCAAGTAAAAGTGAAAGTCACATAGTAAAATACTACTTGAGTAAAAGTCTAAAAGTTTTTGGTTTTAAATATGCTTAAGTATCAAAAGTGAAAGTATAAATAATTTCAAATTCCTTATATTAAGCAAACCAGATGGCACAATTTTAGATTATTTTTTTAAATTTATGGATAGCACACTCCAACACTCAGACATAATTTACAAATGAAGCGTTTGTGTCTAGTGAGTCCGTCAGATCAGAGGCGGTAGAGATGACCAGTAATATTAGACAGCAATATTATCTGTACCTTGTGGTTTGGGCTGCAGTGAGGGCCTGCTGTCCGAACTTCTTCCATTGACACCCCCCCTGCTCTTCTCACTTGGACTCTTCCCACACAGACCTGTCCGACTGACCCTTGCACTGTGGGGGCTACTGCTTAGAGCTGAGAGAGAGAGAGAGCGCAAAGAGGAATGGTGAGATTCTCCACATCACTCAGTTGGCTGCGGTAGTGATAGAGCTGGGATCATATGACGTTTACCATGCCTCTGTTGTACTTATTTTGAAAGAGAACCTCCTCACTTCCATACCATATATCCTGTTTTTTTGTGATTCACATCCATGTTGCACCACAGACAGAACATTTACCACTCACAGAATATCACCCACCCACAGCCACTGGCTTGAAGCGAGTGTAATACACTCCATCTTCTACTATTCATTTGGCCAGGGGGGAAAGAAAGCGGTCCGGTACACCGTCCCGGCAAAATAAATAGTGGGGGTACGCCGTACCAGTAAATCATCAGCCTATCACAATAATTAAAACAAAATGTCAAGAAAAGTGTAGGCTAACTACACCACTATTTATCATTACCGCATGTCAGAGGCATGGAAAATGTGCGAATGACCTTGAAAACAATGCGATGTGGTTCAAGGATAACACTGCCATGGCCGAGACGAGTGGCTGACACTGAGACGCGCGCGAACAGCAGTGGAGGCATAAATCCTGGCCTAATTACACTGTGTGGTGTTTTGTATAGCAGATGTCTCTTAGCATTCACCACTGTGTTCGGAGGCTGGAACATGTTGCCAGTAGATGAACGGGAGCAGGTAGCCCAGGAAAGAAGTGATTGTTTGACAATCAGATGACCACATCATGACCGGTTGGTGTTTACGCCACAATAAAAAAGGTCATACATTTTAAAAAGTTACATGATAAATCTTTCCCGACTAGGCCCACAGATATCCTTAGGGATTCTATGTCATTCTATGATTAGACCCATAAAAAAAAATGTTGGTGTACGTGCAAGCATATGAGGTCCTGTACTGGGAAGAAATTAAATCTACTTTCACCCCTGCCCATGGCTGAACATTAAAGTCTCCACGTAGTTCATTATCATGCTAATGATCCAGATGATTGTCAACAGCACTGAGCCTGGTCTAACCATCTGGTAACAGATGGTATCACGGCTCAGGAGAAGAACCAGATGCAGACAGTTCGAATAACGGACGTTTACTATATAAACAGGGGGCAGGCAAAGGAAAGGAAAGGGCAGGCAGAGGTAGGTAGTCCAGGGCAGAGTCCGTAAGGTAGAGAACGGCAGACAGGCCCCATGCAGGCAGAATGATCAAAACTGGGAAAACTAGAAAACAGGCGCTTAAGGAAATAGGAGTACAAAAAAACACGCTGGTAGTCTTAACGAGACAAGTGGAACTGGCCACAGACAAACAGAGAACACAGGTATAAATGCACAGGGGATAAAGGGAAAGATGGGCGACACCTGGAGGGGGTGGAGACAAGCACAAAGACAGGTGAAACAGATCAGGGTGTGACAGATGGTCCATCTTCACTCCAGTGTGTTTAACCAATTCTGTCAGACTGTTTACACCAAGTCTATAGTCAGAAACACTCCACAGTCAAGTCTCTACAATTGCACAGCCATCCCCATTAAGGTAACACTACATGGCACTGTGTTGCTGCTGAGGCCAAGCAGGTGGTATTGTTACTTTATAGAGAGTTTCCACAAAGAGCTTCATCATTCTGGGAAGTCTCCATTAAGGGCAGTCATGTAAAAACATGACTTAACTCCACTGAGGTATAAGAAGAACTCACATGTGTTGGTCGAGTGAGCACTCACACGACCCTTCACTCAGCAGCTATACAGTGTAATCAATGTGTAACATTGTCCATTGTCTCTGAGAGGCTGTCTATTCCTAGTGCTGCAGAGCCTGCATTACTGCACGTGATGATGCAAGAAAGTTTCGATGCAAGCAATTTTTTCTCCATGGTAATCTACAGAGAAAACGACAACGAGTTCACCGAAAGATCATGGAAGTGAAATTCTGTCCTAGTTCGACGGAACATTGAAATGCGGTAGTACACGCAATCTCCAAAAAATTACACTTTATGTACATCACAGAAGACTGACATATAACAAAAGCGATATAGAAACAGCAGATTTTGTGTAAAAATAATAAATTGTGTTGATTAATTGTGAAATGCTGAGAGAAAAAAAATGAGTAACATTCCACTGCAGGAAAGGCTACACTCTTTGTATAGCTCTGCTTCAGTTACAGACAACAAGGCTTTTACAACAAATGGTCTAGTACTGATTTGACTAGGAAAGCCCCACGGTCTGCTGGGGTGACTTTCTAAACACGGCCCAAGTTTCGTGGATAATTTTGGAGCTGGCCTTAAGAACTTGGCTGCTTACATGCTTGACCTCATCTGCAATCCCTTTAACAGGGGACATTTCAAACATGTTTTGCGCCATATGACACATTTTTGGTTACAATCAAGTCTCCACGTCAAGTTGCCATGTTAGTGATTGTAGAGAGAGTCAGGAAAACCCTCTATTGTAAATAATGAAGGTTGTTATTAAGATGTTAAACACCCAGTCATTCTGCTGTAAATCACCAAGTAAACATCAATGGAGTGGAGTGTATGGACCTCAGGCCCTCACATTTTCCAGCATAGCTACTTCGCGCTGTTGTCTCTGGGTCAGCTACTCCTCGTTCACACACACACACACCCTATCGTTAAAAGTGGCCCGCCACAGATACCCATGCAAATTAGCAGCAAGCGCCCTGCTAAGCCAAAGCATGTGGATATTAAGATGTTAGGCAGCACAAAGGGCCCCTTTCTGGGTTAATTCAGAGATACATTTTTTTCAGGTGGTGTAAAGTACCTAAGTAAAAATATTTGAAAGTACTACTTAAGTAATTTTTGGGGGTGTCTGTACATTAGTATTTATATTTTTGACTACTTTTACTTTACTACATTCCTAAAAATAAAAATCTGTACTTTTTACTTCATACATTTTCCCTGACACCCAAAAGTAGTCGTTACATTTTGAATGCTTAAGCAGGACAGAAAATGGTCCAATTCACACACTTATCAAGAGGACATCCCTGGTTAATTTAAGACACTCTTTGAAAAAGTAGGCCTCAGACATTTATGGAAGATGGGAAGGGACTCGGAGGGTGGGGGTGGGGGGGTGTTTCCACCATTTAGGTGCCAGGACAGAGAAGAGCTTTAACTGCACTGAGCTGACAGGGGTGGGATGGTGAAGAGACCAGAGGTGGCAGAACGGAGTGCTGGGGTTTGAGCATTCAAGCCATTTCATTCCACCAGGGAGGGGGCTTAGTTGTCTGTTGCTGATGTAAACATGGTCAGGTTATGGTATGACAGCCTCGTGGGAGATGGGCCCATTCAAACAGCCTTTATTTAACAAGTCTGAGTATGTTCTCTCTAAGAAGACACACACATGCACACACACACTCACACAATTCAGTTTCAATTCAGAAAGTAAATTGAAATTGCAATTCAATATTTTAGAATAGAGCATCCATTCTCAATTGTTGTTTAATAGATTGACTACAGTAAACGTTTAATGTGGAATCTAATTTCCTGAATTGAAACTAAATTGACCCCAAACCTGACACACACACCACAAGACCAAACCAAGCCAAAGTTTTTGCAATTTCCAAATCACACAACTCCAATAATTAAAACCCTTTACTCTTCTCTTTTATATGAAAGTCTGTCTTCTGATTCCAATTTAAAACCACATTAGCCCACATCAGTTAGACTACGTGAATATGGATGTTTGCAAGGTGAGCTTCTGAGCCTGGGGTAGAAGGCCAAACAGGATTCTGTAGAAACTGGAAAGTGAGTAAATATTGAACATTCGCAGCTGAATCCAATAGTTAATAGTGAATACAGAACTCCGATAAACACAATCCCACCTGAGGCTCTGTCCTTGATTTACACTGTAGGAGACCTGCTACCATGGCAACTGGCCCGAACCTTCTCAACACTACAAAATATTTTACTATTGAGCAGGCAGGGAGAACAAGCTCGTGGGCATTCGCTTGTTTCCAAAGGATTTTAGACCAACTCTGGTGGAAATCATGGCATTAATTTCACTCAAGACAGTCATAAGTTAATCCTCAAGAATGATCCAATGAAAATGATCAAAGACATGCATCTAGCATCTAACAAAAACAATTATAATGACACATGAAAAATATTCTCCCCAGTACTGAACTCCATCACCATATTGGAAGGCTGAGGAGTCTTGCCATGGCGCAGAGAGCTGAAAATAGGCCAAAATACTCGGTCCTCTTAATCTTTCATGACATCCGGAGAGAGGAAGGGTGAAGAAGATCCGTTCAAGAAAAAAAAAGTTTACCTCAGGTCAGGGTCTGTGTGTTAAAGCCTCCAGTGTGCTGCTGGTGTTACTAAAGATATCTCCTCCGTTGAGACGACGCCTCCCTGTCCTTGCCGACACAGATACACAAGAATGCATGTTTACCAATACAACCGGGCTCAGAGAGGATGAAGGAATCTATCAATCTAACAAAACAACTCTCCCTCTAATCAGAGATAAGAGCAGCGTATCCACATCCTTTACCTCACTGAGAGAGAGAAAATAACAGGATCGACCAACCACGATGCCTCTAGGAATAGATATTGTTGTGAAGCGGACGTTTGAAAAAGCTATCTAATTTGTGGTATAATTAGGGATGTGCATCTTTCCATTTCAAGATGATTTGATACCTGTTTAGATACATGGGCTACAATACGACACTGGAACGATACGTTTTAGTTTGAAACGATTCGATGCAATTCAGTGCGATGTGACTCGATGCACTAACATAGGTTGCATAAACACGTTCATTTTCTATTTTAAATTCAAATCTGCTGCTGATGGAGCTCATGAGCTGGGCATCTGAGCTAGATCTGTCTGAGCTGACTCTTTGTGTGTGTGTGTGTGTGTGTGTGTGTAATTGATGTATACGTCTAGGGTGTATGTAGACAACTAAGCGGATCCATAGCACAAAAAAATTGTGAACCGGCAATTCGTAACGTTTTAATCAATTTTCTGCCCGATGCATGTTAGAACTAGATCGGTTTGGAGTGTCACATAAGAGCATAATGCCTTTGTTACAAAAACCCATTGATACTGCTCTCTCTCTCGCTCTCTAATCCCTCTCTCACTAATCCTGAGACAACATGTGTGTCCCGACACTCAAGTCAGAGCTGTGAGTAAAAACAATAGGCACACCTGTCTTTCTGCACCCAGCCACCACCCAGAGAGGGGAGTGCCTGTGCTTCAGACTATAGCTGCAAACCCTGGTCTAAGTTACTGTTTTTTCTTCTAACCTAAAATAAACCAGAGCCCTGTGTCCCAAGGGGACACCCCACTCTCAGCACACTGCATATCTAACAGTATTTATAATCAAATCTGCCTGGGATTCAAAATGGGTGGTAATTCTCAGTGATTTCCAGTTATGAGCAGGGTTGTGTGAGTGCACACAGGAATAATGGAAGCAATTCTGATTTTAAAGTGAATACATCCACAACATATGAGTGAATATATCCCACAATCCATAAATTATCTTTGGACTCCTGCCTGCAATTATGAAATACTGTGACTTGATATCATTACCTAATACTTTCACTGCAAAGGGCGATAGTTGTGGGAATAGTCCAGAAATATATGTATACCAACCACAATAGCACATTCATCTATGAAAACAGAGAAAAATATGAGAGGCGGGGATAAACCGAATCACTGACATAACCTGAGAATAAACTCACCCAAAGCCTCTTCTACAGAGTAGTAGGAAATCCTTACAGGGCAGACAAGGTAGCTCAAGCCTCCCGTAGGAGTAGTAGGGAAAGTCTGGCAGTAACATGCAATCTTCCCAGGCAGGCAGGCACTGCAGCTCAGAGCTAAGTGACTCAGCTCAGCGGAGAGACTCACCAATAAGGGGAAGACTACTTCTTCCCTCCCTCCACCCCCCTTCTCTCTCTCAAAACAACTAGAGGGATATAAGACACAGACAGAGTGCATAGCGCACAAACACACCAGCACACTTCACCATAGCACTATTGTCGCAGCGATAAGGGGAAGGGTAAATTGGCTCTAAAAGGATGTGTAATTTAATAAAATGTTATAGAATTTTCAGTCTCTTTCTTCTTCAGGCTGTCTACACACACAGCACAAGGACTGAGACTAGAAAGAGAAAGACACAGAAAGTTAGCCACCCACAGTGTTGGGGAGTAGTGAACTAAGTTACATGTAGTAGCTTAGTTTTTAATTGAACTAAGTTCAAATCAAGGTAGTGTTTTCAGTAGTTAATTACTTTTTTTTTTTTTGCCATGTAGCATTGTAGCTAACTACTGGAACTACACACTACATTTTTTGCTAAAATAAAATATTGGTGAAGTAGGCAATAAGTTCCTTTCTTTTTCAGCAACAGACCTGTGTAATTTTCACTTGAAATATTGTTTTTGTGTTTAATAGGCTAAATTTCACAAACATACGATCCCAAAGTTATCGGTTCTTGCAATTTGTAGTCAATTGTTACACCCTGATCTGTTTCACCTGTCCTTGTGATGGTCTCCACCCACTCCAGGTGTTGCTCGTTTTCCCCAGTGTATTTATCTCTTTGTTTCCTGTCTCTCTGTGCCAGTTTGTCTTGTATGTCCAAGTCAACCAGTGTGGTTTTTTTCCATGTGCTTTCTTTTTCTATTCTCTTTTTGCTAGTCCTCCTGGTTTTGACCCTTGCCTGTTTCTGGACTCTGTACCCATCTGCCTGACCATTTTGCCTGCCTTGACCTCGAACCTGTCTGCCACTCTGTACCTCCTGGACTCTGAACTGGTTTTAACCTTTTGCCTCTTTCCTACCCCGTTTTAGATCAATAAATATTGAAGAGTCCAACCATCTGCCTCCTGTGTCTGCAACTGGGTCTCGCCTTGTGCCATGATAGTCAATGACATTTCAGATTTACATATAATTTTTCACAAAGTAGTTTGTGAGAGTAGCTTCCTGTGGCATATTGTATCGGAAGCCACGTGACCACTTGGGGAACTCGCAGTTGGAGAGTGGGATATGTTGGAACAGTAATCACCAGAAAGAGTTTGAGCAGCTCAAGGTATTAATCATGCATGCTCCAGTACTGAGGTTCTAGGATGAAAAGCTCAAAACTAAAATCTCAGCAGATGCCTCTAAAGCAGGTTTAGGTGCAGTGTTACAGCAGTATGCCACTAGATGGCGCCCATTTACATGCCTCCATGGCTCTGGCAACTTCTGAGTGTAACTAACTATGCTCAGATTGAGAAAGAGGCAATGTAACTGTCATATGCATATAAGATATTCCATGTGTTTATCTATGGTAAAACAGTGTGGGCCAAAACATAAACCTTTTGGTTACTATTGCAAAGATCTGGCGTACACACCACCAAGGGTACAGAGACTGTTTCTAAAACTTCAGAAATATGACTTGCAACTCGAGTACAGGCCAGGGAAAGAATTGTTAGTGGCAGACACATTGTCCAGAGCTTTAGACAGCTCAGAACCAAACCAGATATACGAGCAGGACGAGACCATACATGTAAACCTTATCAGAAAGAGCTGCCCAGTCTCAGATGAAATGTGGACAGTTATTTCACATGCTACTGCAGAAGATGAGTGTTTGCCAATGGCGATTCAAGCCATAACATACGGCTTGTCTGCACAAGCTATGACATACCCTTATGGTCAATACAGGGATGAGCCATCTGTACCTGGCGGAATTCTGTTTAAGAGTTCAAGAATTGTGATACCAAGTGGGTTGCAGAAAAACATGCTGATCAAAATACACAAGGGCCATCTACGGATGGAGAAGTCAAAACGACGTGCAAACGCAGTGTCATTTTGGCCCAAGGTGAATACTGATATAGAGCAGACAATCAGAAATACAGAGCAAAGAGACAATGTGGGTTGAAGAAAAATAGGTATTGAGACCATGGGGCAAAGTAGGAATAGATCCCTGTTCTCTTGGAGGGAGAGAGCAATGTTCGACTGACTATTACTCTCATTACACAGAGAGCTTTGCTGAAGGACACTACTGCTAGTAAGGCTAGTAATTCTTTGCTCGCCATGGGGTCGAAGAGATTGTGCGTACGGACAACACCTCACAGTTCAGCTTTCAGTGATTCTTCTAAATTGTACTGGTTCAAGCGTGTCACATCCAGCCCACTGTACCCACGGTCTAATGGGTTAGTCGAGAACAGTGTCAAAACAGTGAAACTACCGGTTAGGAAAGCTCTGGACTCAAAGACAGATCCGTAACTAGCTTTGTTAAACTACAGGGCTACACCACTAAAACATGGTCTGTCTCCTGCAGAGCTGTTGGTCAACAGGAAACTCAAACTAGGTTGACAGTACTCCTAGAAACAGAGAAGGATGACAAGGTCATTTTTAACAAACAGAGAGAAAAGGGTGAACAGAAAGGAACTATGAAAACAGGTCCAAGGTGCTCTGTGCACTCAGTCCAAATGATAGAGTGAAAATGCATGATGGTAAAACGTGGAGCCAAGTGACCAGTTGAGGGACGTGCAGCCCCCGCACAGGAGTTTAACACCTCGAGGCTAGTATTTTGATGTTTGGATGAAAAACATGCCCAAAGTAAACTGCCTATTTCTCAGGCCCAGAAGCTAGAATATGCATATAATTGGCAGATTAGGATAGAAAACACTCTAACGTTTCCAAAACGGTCAAAATATTGTCTGAGTATAACAGAACTGATATTGCAGGCGAAAACCTGAGGAAAATCCATCCAGGAAGTGCTGTTTTTCTGAAACTCCTCTTTTCCATTGCAAGCCTATCCTCCATTTAAAAAGATATCAACCAGATTCCTTTCCCCATGGCTTCCACAAGGTGTGAAGAGTCTTTAGACATAGTTTAAGGCTTTTATTCTGAAAAATGAGCGAGAATGATCACATCGTGTCAGTGGATAGCTAGAAATCCTCAGATTTCTGCATGCGCGTGCCACTGGAGCGAGACCTTTTCTTTCTCTCTTCTATTGAAAAGGCTACCGTCCGGTTGAAATATTATAGATTATTTATTGTAAAAACAACCTGAGGATTGATTATAAAAAACATTTGACATGTTTCTACGAACTTTACGGATAATATTTTGAATTTTCGTCTGCCCGTCGTAACCGAGCCTGTGGATTACTAAACAAAATGTGCCAACCAAATGGAGGTTTTTGGATATAAAGAGAATCTTTATCGAACAAAACAAAATAAAATTGTATAACTAGGAGTCTCGTGAGTGCAAACATACGAAGATCATCAAAGGTAAGCGATTAATTTTATTGCTTTTCTGACTTTCGTGACCAATCTACTTTGTGGCTAGCTGTTTGAAATGTTTTGTCTGCTGAGAGCTGTCCTCACATAATCGCATGGTTTGCTTTCACCGTCAAGCCTTTTTGAAAAGGATTAACAACAAGCTAAACTGTGTTTTGGTATATTGCACTTGTGATTTCATGAAAATGTAATATTTGTAGTAATTTAATTTGAATTTAGCGCTCTGCAATTCACCGGATGTTGACGAAAATGATCCCGCTAAAGGGATCGGTGCGCCAAGAGGTTTTTAAGACAGGAAGATTCCAGCTCAATGCACTATACTTGTGCGGCTCCGGTTAACTTGAACAAAGAAGAGCTTATGTTGTAAAGAACAATTGTTTTCTTTAGTATTTCTTAGACAAGAAGATGCAACACTTCCCCAACACTGGCCACCCACTGCCCTACTACTCTCCTGAACACTCCATATTTAACACCTGGATAACCACTCTCTAACAGCCTCCTGTAGCTTTCTGTCTGTTTACCTCCCCATACAAACATCTACAAACACCTCCTTTAGCTACGCTACCATTTCCCCCCAGCCAAAACCAGTATGAAGTCCAAAGTAAATGTTAGTGTCATACTACCCATGAGCAACCAACAAAAAAACAATACTAACTTTCCTGCAGTCAAATGACCAAACCGCCCTATAGTGGCCTCAGGTGTGGAATGTTATTAATATTTTTCCTAATTTCAAAATAAATAAAACCTTTTTTTTAACATAGAAAAAATTGTGTTTCTATGTCAAACAGTTTTGTTATATTTCAGTATATGATGTATATAAAGTGTAATATTGGGATGCAAACTCAAAATTGAATACATTTCAACTCTATATCTGACATGGTACTGACATGGTCTTATGTTTTTAAGGCCATAATTATGTGTGTGTGAGGTTGCATACAGTGCATTCGGAAAGTATTCTTCCCCTTTTCCACGTAGAAAAAGGGAAGAATACGTTACAGCTTTATTCTAAAATGGATTAAATAAAAAAAAATCCTCATCAATCTACACACAATACCCCATTATGACAAAGCAAAAAACAGAAATAGCTTATTCACATAAGTATTCAGACCCTTTGCTATGAGACTCAAAATTTTGCACAGATGCATCTTGTTTCTTAATGATCATCCTTGAGATGTTTCTATAACTTGATTGATTCTACCTGTGCTAAATTCAATTGATTGGACATGATTCGGAAAGGAACACACCTGTCTACATAAAGTCCTACATTTGACAATGTCAGAGCAAAAACCAAGCCACGAGGTCGAAGGAATTGTCCGTAGAGCTCCAAGACAGGACTATGTCGAGGCACAGATCTGGGGAAGGGTACCAGCAAAAATTCTGCAGCATTGAAGGTCACCAAGAACACAGTAGCCTCTATTATTCTTATATTCTTATATAAACAAGATTCTCTGGTCTGATGAAACCAAAATTGAACTCTTTGGCCTGAATGCCAAGAGTCACGTCTGGAGGAAACCTGGCACCATTCCTACAGTGAAGACTGGTGTGGGGATGTTTTTCAGAGGCAGGGACTGGGAGACTAGCCAGGATCGTGGGAAAGATAAATGGAGGAAAATACAGAGAAATCTTTGATGAACAACGACCCTAAGCACACAGCCAAGACAACGCAAGAGTGGCTTCGGGACAAGTCTCTGAATAATCTTGAGTGGCCCAGAAAGAGCCCGGACTTGAACCCAATCAAACATCTCTGGACAGACCTGAAAATAGCTGTGCAGCGACACTCCCCATCCAACCTGACAGAGCTTAAGAGGATCTGCAGAAAACAATACAGATGTGTCCCCATCCAACCTGACAGAGCTTGAGAGGATCTGCAGAAAACAATACAGATGTGTCCCCATCCAACCTGACAGAGCTTGAGAGGATCTGCAGAAAACAATACAGATGTGTCCCCATCCAACCTGACAGAGCTTGAGAGGATCTGCAGAAAACAATACAGATGTGTCCCAATCCAACCTGACAGAGCTTGAGAGGATCTGCAGAAAACAATACAGATGTGTCCCCATCCAACCTGACAGAGCTTGAGAGGATCTGCAGAAAACAATACAGATGTGTCCCAATCCAACCTGACAGAGCTTGAGAGGATCTGCAGAAAACAATACAGATGTGTCCCCATCCAACCTGACAGAGCTTGAGAGGATCTGCAGAAAACAATACAGATGTGCCAAGCTTGTAGTTTCATACCCAAGAAGACCTGAGGCTGTGATCACTGCCAAAGGTGCTTCAACAAAGTACTGAGTAAAAGGTCTGAATACTTATGTACATTTGATATTTAAATGTTTATACATTTGCAAAACAATTTACAAACCTGTTTTTGCTTGGTCATTATGGACTATTGTTCGTAGATTGATGAGGATAAAAAACAATTTAATACATTTTAGAATAAG
The DNA here is from genome assembly GCF_018296145.1 of Oncorhynchus tshawytscha. Classification (NCBI taxonomy): domain Eukaryota; kingdom Metazoa; phylum Chordata; class Actinopteri; order Salmoniformes; family Salmonidae; genus Oncorhynchus; species Oncorhynchus tshawytscha. The sequence goes on along the minus strand of NC_056434.1, from coordinate 43,520,516 downwards.
GTTTTAACGTAACGAAATTTGGAAAAAGCCAAGGGGTCTGAATGCTTCCTTGAATACCTTGAAGTAGTTGTTCCCTTTGCTCTGCAAGGGCCGTGGCTTTTGTGGAGCGATGGGTAATGATGCTTTGTGGGAGGCAGTAGTTGATGTGTGCGGAGGGTCCCTGGTTCGAGCCCAGGTAGGGGCGAGGAGAGGGATGGAAGCTATACTGTTACATTTAAGACTACCAAGAAACACTCTGTGTGACCCTGATTTAGCCTGCAGTAAAAGGTTAAATGGAAAGTATAAACAGAAGTAAAGAGATCTAAAAGTTGTTCGAGATAGTTTAGATCTATCTTTCTTACGTTTCACAGAAGTCTGTGCAGAGAACTGTGAGTGGAGCTTCCGCATAGTCGGCTATCTGTCTGTGTGTCTGTCACCGTGTCTTGCAGAATTTCTCGCAACAGTGTAACGCAGATGTACAGGTTCTCAGATTCTAACAGTCAGCTCATGACAGAACCTACTGTATAACACAGGAAGCCAGTATTCTATTCTAACACACACACACACACACACACACACACACACACACACACACACACACACACACACACACACACACACACACACACACACACACACACACCCTGTGACATCAGCTGTTGGGGAATGGAGGGTATGGCAGTCATTTCCTTCCATCCCTTTATTAACCAGTCTGACTAGTAGGTATTCCTCTCTGCAGCTATCTCATTGCATGCTTTCTTAATGCATAGCGATAATACTGTGGTAGCTACTATATTATTACCAAGGAGACACAAGGTTAACAATGTTTAGGACCTCAAGACCCTCAACAAAACGAGTGTCTAAAAACCTGCAACCATGTGCATTATCTGCTACCTGGCCTTTAAAAGTACCAGAGAGCCCACTCTGCCACTCTGGATATTTGATCAGTTTGAAGAGTATATTGTGCCAAACAATATGTCTAAAAATAATCAATATCCAAAAGGGTAGTTTTGAGATATTCATATTTTTTACTGTTGAATAAATATATGTGAAAATGTGTATTTCAGAATCTAGACATACTCCATATTTGGGAGAACATTATAAGGAGTATAATGACACCAAGATGTTGTCTGTGGAATGTAAGGTTCACGGATCATAAGGTCTTATAGGAGGCATGTACAGGTCTAAAAAGGGCCTAAAATTGCCACTTTCATCATGATTTTCTCAATAAGTATTTGTTATACAAATAGTTTTGAGATATTCATATTTTTTACTGTTGAATAAATATATGTGAAAATGTGTATTTCAGAATCTAGACATACTCCATATTTGGGAGAACATTATAAGGAGTATAATGACACCAAGATGTTGTCTGTGGAATGTAAGGTTCACGGATCATAAGGTCTTATAGGAGGCATGTACAGGTCTAAAAAGGGCCTAAAATTGCCACTTTCATCATGATTTTCTCAATAAGTATTTGTTATACAAATGTAAAAAGCATTTGAAACATCCTTCCTCCAAATGAAGTAACTATGTGAGAATTGCCAGAACAATCAGAGATACCCAAAATATTTTCAGACTATGCTGGCATGGAATCACCTTGTAGTGAAAAGGAGAGTTAAACCCAGTGTTCGAGTAGCAGTTCCAGACTGAACTCCCAGAGACCAGATGACCGACTGACCGACCGACCGACCGACCGACAGGAGGATTTACAGTAAGGCCTGTTGAACCACCCAGACCTTCATCAGATGAATACTCCCCTCACCCACTAGTTCATAGTCTTAGATTACTAGTTCATAGTCTAATTTTAGATTAGAGGCTACCCCCTCTGAGGCTGATCAATGGGGAAAACTGGAAGAGAGGGATAGAGGGAGGGAAGGAGAAAGAGAGTGAAGGGGGGTGGCATATGACAGGACATGCATTCAAGGGGGGCAGCAGCAGATAAACACAGAGGAAGAAATAGAAATACAATGAATAGAAGGAAAGGACAGACGAACATAGAGAGAACGGGGGTAAGAAGACTGGCAGATGAGAAGAGAGGGAGGACGGTAGAAAGCAAAATACAGAGAAAGTGTGGCACAGAAGGGAGAGACTCATACATAATTACTGCTTTAAGCCACACCCACACACAACACACACACACACATTTTCTGTGAACCTGTGTGCTGCCAAGGGGAGTATTTCTACAGTCCAGCATGCATTCCCCTTCCCTCTGCACTGCTCATCTAATCTGGATGGGACCACATTCCTCGTTGACACCCTTTCATTCTATTACTTTCATTTTCTCTCTGCGCTAAACAGAGAGAAAACAGACATACACTCTGTCCCACATACCCGTGCTCAAACGCAGCATTGGCTTAACATCACACGACTACACTTGGTTAAACTGAGAAGCATTGACAGTGCTATCACCTCGGGCTGGGGGAAGGAAGGAGAACGCTTTTAGAAAAGGAAAGCACAGCACAATGAGCAGTACACCATGCTCACATCTACACAGCACCGTAGGGCCTGTCATTTCACAAAGGTTAAATACTCCTCTTTTAGTACAGTAGACTACAGTAGCTAATGAACAGAAACTAATAGTAGGAGAGAGGGGAGAGGGGAGATAGCAGTATTAAAAGAGGAGATTGTGATATTGAGAGTGAGAAAGGGATCAAGTTGACCTTTAGCGTGTTCGATCTTCACCCCGACACAGGCCTCCTCATCAGTGTTCTTGGAATGGAAACAGCTGGGCTTGCCTTTCTTTTCTGCAATGACAAGTCCAAATGTTACCAAATGCTAATATATCAAGTTTACTGTAACGTACTGTAAGACACACCAAGACCCAAACATTCACCCAACATGGAAAGAACAGGGGCAAGAGGAACCAGCCTGAAGTAGTTTATAGAGCTCAATGATTTATTGAATAGGAGAGAGAGAGAGAGAGAGAGAGAAAGGATCGAATTCTGGAATCTCTTGTGTAGCTTTTGCAGGATTCTGAACAGCTGCTATATTCATATTTTGAGCAATTCTGATCCTCTGGTTCACATGTGGGAAGAGTTATTATTTTATTTGTTTGGAAATAAAATAATATTCCATCCCTCAGAGATTTAATTCTAATTAGTTAGAATGTGATATGTAGGGCATCCTCACTAGGGAGAGCTAAGACACTCACCAGAGCCATTTCATATGCACATAAAACATTAAAGAGGAAACAGCCATGCTATTAATACCATGATAGGCCCACACACATACAGTGCATTCGGAAAGTATTCAGACCCTTGGACTATTTCCACATTTTGTTACGTTACAGCCTTACTCTAAAATGGATTAAATAAATAAAAATCCACATCAATCTACACCATAAAACCCCATAATGACAAAGGGAAAACAGGTTTTTATTAAAAGCTGAAGTACCTTATTTACATAAGTATTCAGACCCTTTGCTATGAGACTCAAAATTGAGCTCAGGTGCATCCTGTTTCCATTGATCATCCTTGAGATGTTTCTACAACTTGATTGGAGTCTACCTGTGCTAAATTCAATTGATCGGACATGATTTGGAAAGGCACACACCTGTCTATATTAAAAAGTCCCACAGTTGACAGTGCATGTCAGAGCAAAAGATAGGATTGTGTCGAGGCACACATCTGGGGAAGGGTACCAAAACATTTCTGCACCATTGAATGTCCCCAATTACACAGTGGCCTCTTTCATTCTTAAATGGAAGAAGTTTGGAACCACCAAGACTCTTCCTAGAGCTAGCCGCCCGGCCAAACTGAGGAATCGGGGGAGAAGGGTCTTGGTCAGCGAGGTGACCAAGAACCCGATAGTCACTCTGACAGAGCTCCAGAGTTCCTCTTTGGAGATGAGAGAAACTTCCAGAAGGATAACCATCTCTGCAGCACTCCACCAATCAAGCCTTTATGTTAGAGTTGCCAGACGGAAGCCACCCCTCAATAAAAGGCACATGAAATCCCGCTTGGAGTTTGTCAAAACTCTCAGACCATGAGAAAAAATATTTAATCAATCAAAAATATTTAATACATTTTATAATAAGGAGTAACGTAAAAAGTCAAGGGGTCTGAATACTTTCTGAAGGCACTGTATACACACACATGCAAAATGTTCCGATCTTTCTTAAATTTCAACACAAACAGCAGCCACATTTGTTTGCCATTACGACAGTAACAGTCAGTAACAACAGTAACGTTTGCCATTACGACAGTAACAGTCAGGATGCTGAACTCCAATACTAACATCAACCAGACATTCTCGATGTTACAGTACAGAGGAAACTGCCAAAGTGAAAGTGAGTATTGAGTATTTAGGGGAATAGAGTACATGCTTACTGTGGGGCCATGGAGGGGTGTGTGTGTGTGTGTGTGTGTGGTGTGAGGGTATGATATCCGGCTGCAGGGATTAAAGAGGGCTTTCTACACCCACCATCTGGACTCCTGATGCCAGGCTTTCCAGCTGTTCACACACACACACACACACACACACACACACACACACACACACACACACACACACACACACACACACACACACACACACACACACACACACACACACACACACACACACACACACACACACACACACATACACACACTTTAGTATAGATTGCAGAAAGCGTGTTTCCTATCCAAGGCAGTGAGCAGTACAGTAGCAGTACATTCATGCAGTTGAAGTCGGAAGTCATTAAAACTCATTTTTCAACCACTCCACAAAATTCTTGTTGACAAACTATAGTTTTGGCAATTGGAGGTGTACCTGTGGATGTATTTCAAGGCCTACCTTCAAACTCAGTGCCGCTTTGCTTGACATCATGGGAAAATCAAAAGAAATCAGCCAAGATCTCAGAAAAAAATTGTAGACCTCCACAAGTCTGGTTCATCCTTGGGAGCCATTTCCAAACGCCTGAAGGTACCACGTTCATCTGTACAAACAATAGTACGCAAGTATAAACACCATGGGACCACAGAGCCGTCATACCGCTCAGGAAGGAGACACGTTCTGTCTCCTAGAGATGAACATACTTTGGTGCGAAAAGTGCAAATCAATCCCAGAACAACAGCAAAGGACCTTGTGTACCTGTTTCCTCTAGCAACTTCACAAGTATCTATATCCAAAAGGAAACAAGTCCTATATTGACATAACCTGAAAGGCCGCTCAGCAAGGAAGAAGCCACTGCTCCAAAACCACCATAAAAAAGCCAGACTATGGTTTGCAACTGCACATGGAGAAATGTACTCTGGTCTGATGAAACAAAAATAGAACTGTTTGGCCATAATGATCATCGTTCTGTTTGGATTTGGATTTGGATTCGTTCTGTTTGGATGAGGATTGCAAGCCGAAGAACACCATCCCAACCATGAAGCATAGGGGTGGCAGCATCATGTTGTGGGGGTGCTTTGCTGCAGGAGGGTCTGGTAAACTTCACAAAATAGATGGCATCATGAGGGAGGAAAATTATGTGGATATATTGAAGCAACATCTCAAGACATCAGTCAGGAAGTTAAAGCTTGGTCGCAAATGGGTCTTCCAAATGGACAATAACCCTAAGTATACTTCCAAAGTTGTGGCAAAATGGCTTAAGGACAACAAAGTCAAGGTATTGGAGTGGCCATCACAATGCCCTGACCTCAATCCTATAGAACTGAAAAAGTGTGTGCGAGCAAGGAGGCCTACAAACCTAACTCAGTTCAACCAGGTCTGTCAGGAGGAATGGGCCAAAATTCACCCAACTTATTGTTCGAAGCTTGTGGAAGGCTACCTGAAATGTTTGACCCAAGTTAAACAATTTAAAGGCAATGCTACCAAATTCTTATTGAGTGTATGTAGACTTCTGAGCCACTGGGAATGTGATGAAAGAAATAAAAGCTGAAATAAATAATTCTCTACTATTATTCTGACATTTCCCATTCTTTAAATGTATTTGGCTCAGGTGTATGTAAACTTCCGTACGTACAGTTGAAGTCGGAAGTTAACATACACCTCAGACAGACAGACAGACAGACAGACAGACAAGCAGCTTATGCAAACAATTATTGACCCACCAGACATTCAACCCATAGCACGATATAGCCAACTATGAACCCCTCCATCCCACACCAGCACATGACCTGTGTTGCCATAGCAGCCGTGAAAACACACCCGTTGGAAGGCTGGGGACAGAGACACTGCACTTTGTTTTTTTAGGTTCCTTGTTCCTGATTGCGCAACCCGTTCTTCATCACGTTCTAACACAGGACAACAGAGCTGTGATCGGGCGCACTCAGTCCAGTGCAGCCCAGTGATTGGACAGGCCTGAGGAGTGATGGGAGCCATAGGTCAGTTATGGGGCACGGGGACGAACACTGTCAATGACAGCCATTCAGTCAGACGACAGGCGACACAGAGGTGACAATGATATTCATTGTCGATTAGGAGTGATGAGAGATGTTATGAAAGAAAAAACGAGTGACTATACAAAGCTCTGATGAAGGTGTCTGACACCGTTACTGTGCCTAGCATAGTGTGGATGTTTGAATCAGGGCTATGTTTTGTTTTGTATGGAAAAATACCAACAATCATGTCCTTCAGGGCAAATGACCTGCCAACCACCTGAGAGCTGTGGTGTTAACCTTCTACTGCAGTGTGTGTCAAATCGAATCAAATGTTATTTGTCACATGCGCCGAATATAACAGGTGGAGACTTTTCCATGAAATGCTTGCTTACAAGCCCTTCCCAACAATGCAGAGTTTTTTTAAAGATAATAAAAATAGTAACTCAAGAGAAATAAAATACACAAGAATGGAGCTAAATACAGAGAGTACCAGATCAATGTGGAGCTAAATACAGAGAGTACCAGATCAATGTGGAGCTAAATACAGAGAGTACCAGTACCAGATCAATGTGGAGCTAAATACAGAGAGTACCAGTACCAGATCAATGTGGAGCTAAATACAGAGAGTACCAGTACCAGATCAATGTGGAGCTAAATACAGAGAGTACCAGTACCAGATCAATGTGGAGCTAAATACAGAGAGTACCAGTACCAGATCAATGTGGAGCTAAATACAGGGAATACCAGTACCAGATCAATGTGGAGCTAAATACAGGGAGTACCAGATCAATGTGGAGCTAAATACAGAGAGTACCAGTACCAGATCAATATGGAGCTAAATACAGAGAGTACCAGTACCAGATCAATGTGGAGCTAAATACAGAGAGTACCAGTACCAGATCAATGTGGAGCTAAATACAGAGAGTACCAGTACCAGATCAATGTGGAGCTAAATACAGAGAGTACCGTACCAGATCAATGTGGAGCTAAATACAGAGAGTACCAGTACCAGATCAATGTGGAGCTAAATACAGGGAATACCAGTACCAGATCAATGTGGAGCTAAATACAGGGAGTACCAGTACCAGATCAATGTGGAGCTAAATACAGAGAGTACCAGTACCAGATCAATGTGGAGCTAAATACAGAGAGTACCAGGTCAATGTGGAGCTAAATACAGAGAGTACCAGTTACAGATCAATGTGGAGCTAAATACAGAGAGTACCAGTACCAGATCAATGTGGAGCTAAATACAGAGAGTACCAGTACCAGATCAATGTGGAGCTAAATACAGAGAGTACCAGTACCAGATCAATGTGGAGCTAAATACAGAGAGTACCAGTACCAGATCAATGTGGAGCTAAATACAGAGAGTACCAGTACCAGATCAATGTGGAGCTAAATACAGAGAGTACCAGTACCAGATCAATGTGGAGCTAAATACAGAGAGTACCAGTACCAGATCAATGTGCAGAGGTACAAGGTGTTTGAGGTAGATATGTACATGAAGGCAGGGGAAAGTGACTAGGCATCAGGATAGTTAATAATAAGAGTAAAATAAAGAACAGAGTGCAGCATATGATGAGAGCAATTTAATTAACAACTTAGAAGTCTTATGACTTGAGGGAGTCTTTTTACGGGTCTTCCTCTGACACAGTCTGATATAAATATAAACTTTTGTTTTTACACTGCTGCTACTTGCTGTTTATTATCTATGTCACTTTACCCCTACCTACATGTACAAATGACCTCGATTAACCTGTACCACGACACATTGTACCCCCTGGGTACCCCCTGTATATAGCCTTGTAATTGTTTTTAGTCAATATTTTCTTAGTTCTATTTTCTAAAAACTACATCGTTGGTTAAGGGCTTGTAAGCATTTCACGGTAAGGTCTACACCTGTTGTATTCGGCACATAGAACAAATTTTGATATAGAGAACCTTCCACCACCCTGGTTGTGTGTGTGTGTGAACACACTCCATTTAGTTCTAGTGCCACACACTCATCATGTCCCTGCAGTGTTAACATTTCAAATGCCTCTTTAAAAACAGCCTAGTAACAGTAAACACACGCAGTCAGCAAAAAGCAGAGCAGAGCTGCTGAGTCATTGACAAGCATAATTGACAACCTCTGAACATTTCTCATCCTCTCCTCCTTTCCTCTCCTCTTTCCTCAGGCAGTGCTATAACACCACAGTGATTCTCACAAAACTGGCACTTGACCAAACATTTTTGCCTAAAAAGATACACATTTTCCACAATAATTCCTCTTGGATCACTAAGATTAGGATCTGTATTTATCTATTTCATAATTATTGTTATGTTTATTGATCAGATTTTATGCAACTTACCACAATTTACACAACAAGCAAAGCAACAAAAATTATCATTACCGTAACAGTTTTCAAAGTCCAAAAAAGTAATAAACAAATCAATTTCTAATATTTTTTTTACATTGCTCACCTAATGAAAAGGCCTGAAGTAAACTACACTGAAAAAAATATGTTTACAATTAAATTCTTAAAATGCATTTTGTAATTTCTCACACATCCTTTTCTGAATCTTGTTATTTGTGTGTACATGTTATTTTTATGTATAAATATGTGGATAAAAGAACAAATGGCACACTATCAGATTAAGACAAAATTAAAAAGTAAACATTACGTTTTTCCTAATATTTCCTAAATATTGGTATATTGTGGTAATGACAAGCAGTTTTCAGAGATGACAATGCATGTTTCGGTAATGAGTGTTGCATAGTTTGCCATTAAAAAATGGTACCGAGTTCTATGAGAGATTCAGTAACCCAATACTTCATCTTATTGTGTCATTTGTTAATCCCAAATGACTTGCATAATACTCAAATCACTGATCTTAGTGGAATTGCCTAAAATGCCCCTTATGTTAGTAGAAGTACTGCAATTACGTGCATGTACTTTCAAAAGTCAAAAGTGGACTTAAACATAAAAAAAAGACTTATATGTGTTGTTCCAAGGTATTTCAGATGTATTTTTAAATTGAATGGGATCCTGTGGGCAAATGGTATAACATGATATTCATATAAAGTATCTAGATATGTGGGATATGGACCAAACACTGTCTTGGGATATCAAACAACAGTATAGGTAAGTGCTAAAACAGGTACACATGTCAAAATGTACACACCTCCTTTAAGTAACGGGGTTGCTCTCTGCTGAAAAACAAACTCCAGATTGTGGCTTTAAGTTAAAAAATATATATATATATTTAAAAAAATGATAAACTCATATTTCTTGACAACCTCTGCTTAATTAAATAACTGATGCTTATTATCATATTGAAATTAATGTTCTCATTACCGAAACGGACCTAAAAATGATGCGGTAATGAGAAACATGTCCACAGACACTGTGCTTTAATGTAATAAATATTATAGTTCAATGTAAACTTCAACTAGTATAGCATTTGTTATGCTTTATGGGCAAACAACAGGAACATATTTGGGGGTTGTATTCAAATAACTTTGGTTTTTCTTAAGTAAAATTGTATAAAATGACCCAAGAATTTAATCCAGACGCAGTTTGTCAATGACAATTTGGGGATAAAAAAAAAATCTGGGCAAAAATGTAAAATGTATTTAAAGTAAGACACTGTGCCATAAACTAAGCATCTTAGTCTTCATAATGATAGTTTGTTGTTGCAAATGCAACATGGTTTTCTAACTTAATTTGCCACTGCCATGGTTAAAACTGGTTTCATGAGAATCGCTAGCAAGAGGGTCGGCTGATTCTACACATGATAAACAGATCACTTGTCATCAGGCTTAAACCCTACTACAGAACTGTACAATGTGTGCTGTGCTGATACACTACGGACCCCCATTAAGTACTGTGGGGGCCAACACATCCAGCATACTGTAAACACGTTATTCTGTCTTAAGACTCACAATTTAAAACCCCATCTACACAAAACTACTCTTCCTCAGCAGGTTTACAACATAGGGCATCTATTTCTGGATATATTTGACAATGTGTGGGTGTTTGAGGTTTTAAAAAGAAAACAACACTCAACAATAATATCTGAACAGTACCTGAGTAAGCTCCTCTCCAGTGTGGCTGGGTTTTCCCATGCCTGTCCGTAGTACACTGCCTCTCCATGACAAATCCCTCACAGCCCAAGTTTGAAAAGCAGATCAAATTAAGTTAGGTTAGCCGCAGGTTTCCTCATCTGGTGGTTGTTGCTGCGTTGATGTGTTTGTGTTGTTTACCCTCAATGCTCTACCCTCTCTGTCTGTCATTGTACAACCGGTTCCCAGAATGCTGCTGGTGTCACCGGGTGGGGGAGGGGCCTGCAGTTAATGTGTGTGTGTGTGTGTGTGTGTGTGTGCATGTGTGAGAGTCAGTGGAGGTTCATCAGAGGGGGAAGGGGAGAACCATCCCACTCAGAGAATTTCATAAAATAAAAATAATGACATTAAAAAAGTTACCAATTTTAGATAAACTATACTAAATATATCCATCTCACCAAATAACTGATTAAAATACACTGTTTTGCAATGAAAGTCTACGGTAGCCTCAACAGCACTCTCTAGGGTAGCACCATGGAGTAGCCGGAGGACAGTTATTTTCCATTCTCCTCTGGGTGCATTGACTTCAATACAAAACTTAGGAGACTCATGGTTCTCACCCCATTCCATAGAGTTCCAGAGGACAACCTATCAGAGCTCTTGGCTGCAATTTCTGAGGCTGGTAACTCTAATGAATTTATCCTCTGCAGCAAAGGTAACTCTGGGTCTTCCTTTCCTGTGGCGGTCCTCATGAGAGCCAGTTTCATCATAGCACTTGATGGTTTTTGCAACTACACTTGAAGAAACTTTCAAAGTTCTTGAAATCTTCCGCATTGACTAACCTTCATGTCTTAAAGTAATGATGGACTGTCGTTTCTATTTGCTTGTTTGAGTTGTTTTTTAAATAATATGGACTTGGTCTTTTACCAAATAGGGCTATCTTCTTTATACCACCCCAACCTACCTTGTCACAACACAATGGATTGGCTCAAACACATTAACCTCTCGTGTATGAGGCAGTATTTTCAGCTCTGGATGAAAAGCGTGCCCAAACTAAACTGCCTGTTACTCAGGCCCAGAAGCAAGGATATGCATATAATTGGTAGGTTTGGATAGAAAACACTCTAAAGTATAACAGAACTGATATGGCGGGCGAAACCCCGAGGACAAACCATCCAGGGAAAACAGAAATTGAGGTCATTGGATTTTCCAATGGGTTTCTATGGGATTCCCTTATTAATAGGAACCTGGTTGCAGTTCCCATGGCTTCCACTAGATGTCAACAGTCTTTAGAAATTGTTTGATGTTTTTCTTTTGAGAAATAAAGAAGTAGTCCTATTCATTGTAAGTGTCACTCCAGGTGGATTCTACTGTTTTGGTGCGCGTGAACTGGAGTGAGCTTCACATTGTTTTTATCCTGTATTATAAACAGTTTATTCAGTCTTAAATTTTATCGATTATTTACGTTTTAGGGTACCTGAGGTTGGCTTAGAAATATTGTTTGAAATGTTTGGGCCAAGTTTACAGGTAACTTATTAGATACTTTGTAGGCTTGTTGGGCGAGATGAAACCGGTGTATTTCTGAATCAAACGCGCCAAATAAATGGACATTTTTGGGACATAAAGAAGGACATTACGAAACAAAAGGACTATTTGTGATGTTTCTGGGACATTTTGGAGTGCCAACAGAAGAAGATCTTCAAAGGTAAGGCATTAATTATATAGGTATTTCTGACTTTTGTGGCACACCTGCCTGGTTGAAATATGATTTTCATGTGTTTGTATGTGGGGCACTGTCCTCAGATAATCACAGGGTTTGCTTTCGCCGTAAAGCCTTCTTGAAATCTGACACAGCGGCTGGATTAACAAGAAGTTAAGCTTTATTTTGACATATAACAGATATATTTTCAAGAATGTTAAATATTTGAATTTGGTATTTTTGAATTTCGCACTCTGCATTTTCACCGAATGTTGGCCAGGTGGGACGCTACCATTCCACCTGCCCATAAGAAGTTTTAAGAAGGAAAGAAGTTCCACAAATGAACTTTTAACAAGGCACACCTGTTAATTGAAATGCATTCCAGGTGAATACCTCATGAAGCTGGTTGAGAGAATGTCAAGTGTGTGTAAAGCTGTCATCAAGGCAAAGGGTAGCGACTTTGAAGAATCTCAAATATGTTTTGATTTGTTTAACACTTTTTTGGTTACTACATTAATCCATGTGTTATTTCATAGTTTTGATGACTTCACTATTATTCTACAATGTAGAAAATGTTAAAGAAAGAAAAACCCTGGAATGAGTCGGTGTGTCCAAATCTTTGAGTGGTTTCATTGTATTTTTTTAGTTAACCTTTCACTTATTTACCTAATTAAGCTACTTTTGTGAAAAATTATATTGAAAAAAAATATATACTTTTTTTATTAATATTTTTTTATTCAGAATTTTCAGGGGGTGCTGCAGCACCCTCAGCACCCCTACTTCTCGTGGCTATGGACAACGATGTAGGCTAGTATGAACTTTTGGCTTGGAGAGGTTGTTGATATGGTTACAGACAGCTGTTGTGTTGTGCACTGAAGGGAAAAGGTAAGAGGAGGAGAGTGCATTGATGTAAGGAGGAATTATACAACGAGCAAAGTGATGATGCTGTATGTGGTTGAAAATGAACATTTTTAGGCTAGGTTGTAGCAACCTCATGATGGCTATAGGGCAAATTCAGGTATCATGTAGTAGCCTAAACCTTCGATGTTACATTGAGCTGGGTGAATGGAATATGAATGACAGTCATTCAATATGCTGTAAAAACAATAATTGTCCTCCTAATCTTAAACGTCACTGTCCAACACTGGTGTGTGTGTGTGTCACACTATCCCTCTCAGGCCAGGTGATCAAAGGCATGAGATCTAGTATCATCGCAATCAGGCACAAATCTAACAGTTGACTATGGCATTATAAACATGATAGAATCAACAAAGCAGAGGGGAACTTGCAGTCATTCTCCTCCATTCAAATGAAACATGAATGCCATTAAAACCGGCTCTAACTTGATAAAACATAACCATAAAACAGATAATACAGTGCCCATCCACAGTAAGGAAATGCAAATGAACAGTAAGTTAGGCCTCATTTGCATCACTTCTCTGCACAAACACAGTTATGACCAGATAGTTAATATGCCCAGGCACTTCCCTCCAATCAGAGTATGCATGCTGGTCGGGGGAGATAGGGAACAGATGAGCCCCTCTGTCTTGTCAGAGAGGTGATAGGCTTAGTCACGCACACACACTAACATTACAAGGTACTCAATGAACCACAGTCTGGTACAACAACAAACTCAGTCTCTGCAGGGTCTTGAACGCAGCTCTAATTAGGGAACACAGCGACCTGGAGAGGTGAACCTGAACGCTCCCCCTGCTAAACACTTCCTGTTAAATCATCAGAGGGAGAAGTTGTGTCTGGTTTAACATTACAGAGATTAGCATCACAAAAAGAGAAAAAGAGACAGAGGGGCAGAGAGAGGGAGAGGTAGCAAGAGGGAGAGGTAGAGAGAAAAAATGAATAACAATGACAAATGGCTTGATGAAGAATGCAAAAATATAAGAAAGAAATTGAGAAACCTATCCAACCAAAAACGTAAAGACCCAGAAACCCTGAGCCTACACTTTCACTATGGTGAATCACTGAAACAATACAGAAATACACTACGGGAAAAGATGGAACAGCACGTCAGAAATCAGCTCAATGTAATTGAAGAATCCATACTCTAACCACTTCTGAGAAAATACTAAACAACACAAAGAGTTATCCAAAACGGAGATGTATAGGTAAACCGCTTCTCTTTTCAACTATTAAAGACTACCAGAACCCACTGCATTCTCTAAATACATTGAATGAACTACAGGACAAAATATAAACCCTCCAACCAAAAAAGGCCTGTGGTGTTGATGGTATCCTCAATGAAATTATAAAATATTCAGACCACAAATTTCAATTGGCTATACTTAAACTCTTTAACATAATCCTTAGCTCTGGCATCTTACCCAATATTTGGAACCAAGGACTGATCACCCCAATCCACAAAAAGTGGAGACAAATTTAACCCCAATAACTACCGTGAGATATGCTTCAACAGCAACCTCAAATCAAATCAAATTGTATTTGTCACGTGCCGAATACAACAGTCCTTACAGTGAAATGCTTACTTACAAGCCCTTAACCAACAATGCAGTTATGAGAAAATACCTGAAAAAATAGATAAAATTAACAAATAATTAAAGAGCAGGAGTAAAATAACAATAGCGGGACTTTATACAGGGGGTACAGAGTCAATGTACAGGGGCACCGGTGTCGAGGTAATTGAGGTAATATGTACATGCATGTAGAGTATTAAAGTGACTATGCATAGATAATAACAGAGAGTAGCAGCAGTGTAGAATGGTGGCAATGCAAATAGTCTGGGTAGCCATTTGATTATCTGTTCAGGAGTCTTGGGGGTAGAAGCTGTTAGGAAGCCTCTTGGAGCTAGACTTGGCGCTCCGGTACCACTTGCCGTGTGGTAGCAGAGAGAACAGTCCATGACTAGGGTGGCTGGTGTCTTTGACAATTTTTAGGGCCTTCCTCTGATACCACCTGGTCCTGGATGGCAGGAAGCTTGGCCCCTGTGATGTACTGGGCCATATGCAGTACCCTCTGTAGTGCCTTGCGGTCGGAGGCCGAGCAGTTGCTATACCAGGCAGGATGATCTCGATGGTGCAGCTGTAAAACCTTTTGAGGATCTGAGGACCAATGCCAAATCATTTCAGTGTCCTGAGGGGGAATAGGTTTTGTCGTGCCCTCTTCACGACTGTCTTGGTGTGCTTGGACCATGTTAGTTTGTTGGTGATGTGGATGCCAAGGAACTTGAAGCTCTCAACCTGCTCCACTACAGCCCCGTCGATGAGAATGGGGGCATGCTCGGTCCTCCTTTTGCTGTAGTACACAATCTCCTTTGTCTTGATCACGTTGAGGGAGAGGTTGTTTTCCTTGCACCACACGGTCAGGTCTCTGACCTCCTCCTTATAGGCTGTCTCATCGTTGTCGGTGATCAGGCCAACCACTGTTGTGTCATCAGCAAACTTAATGATGGCGTTGGAGTCATGCCTGGCCGTGCAGTCATGAGTGAACAGGGAGTACAGGAGGGGACTGAGCACCTGTGCTGAGGATCAGCGTGGTCGATGTGTTGTTACCGGGGGCAGCTCGTCAGGAAGTCCAGGATCCAGTTGCAGAGGGAGGTGTTTAGTTCCAGGGTCCTTAGCTTAGTGATAAGCTTTGAAGGCACTATGGTGTTGAATGCTGAGCTGTAGTCAATGAAAAGCATTCTCACATAGGTGTTCCTTTTGCCCAGGTGTGAAAGGGCAGTGTGGAGTGCAAGACAGATTGCATCATATGTGGATCTGTTGGGGCAGTAAGCAAATTGAAGTGGGTCTAGGGTTTCTGGGATAATGGTGATGATGTGAGCCATGACCAGCCTTTCAAAGCATTTCATGGCTACAGATGTGAGTGCTATGTTCGGTAGTCATATAGGCAGGTTACCTGTTTTTGGGCACAGGGACTATGTTGGTATTACAGACTCAGACTGGGAAAGGTTGAAATGTCAGTGAAGACACTTGCCAGTTGGTCAGCGCATGCTTGGAGTACACATCCTGGTAATCCATTTGGCCCTGCAGCCTTGTGAATGTTGACCTGTTTAAAGGTCTTACTCACATGGGCTGCGGAGAGCATGATTACACAGTTGTCCGGAACAGCTGATGCTCTCATGCATGTTTCAGTGTTACTTGTCTCAAAGCGAGCATAGAAGTTATTTAGCTCGTCTCGTATGCTCGTGTCACTGGACAGCTCTCGGCTGTGCTTCCCTTTGTAGTCTGTAATAGTTTGCAAGCCCTGCCACATCCGACGAGCGTCAGAGCAAAGTGTACAAAGATTTGATCTAAGTCCTGTATTGATGCTTTGCGATCTTAGTCCTGTATTGACACTTTGCCTGTTTGCCTTAGGAAAATCTTCTGCACTATCATTAACAGCGGACTCGTACATTTCCTCAATGAAAACAATGTACTGAGCAAATATCAAATAGTTTTTATTTATTGACTAACAGACATACCAAAACAAAGGCAAAGTCTTCTCACGCTTTGTTTATTTCAAAAACGCTTTTGACTCAATTTGGCATGAGGGTCTGCTATACTAATTGATCGAAACACTGGTGTTTTACGGTTACCATTTTAATGAAGCTGCCAGTTGAGGACTTGTGAGGCGACGGTTTCTCAAACTAGACACTAATGTACTTGCCTCTTGCTTGGTTGTGCACCAGGGCCACATATACATCTAGACACCGTTGCCCTAGAGCACACAAAATAGTATACATACCTCGGTCTAAACATCAGCGCCACAGGTAACTTCCACAAAGCTGTGAACGAGCTGAGAGACAAGGCAAGAAGGGCCTTCTATGCCATCAAAAGGAACATAACATTTGACATACCAATTAGGATCTGGCTAAAAATACTTGAACCCATTGCCCTTAATGGTTGTGAGGTCTGTAGTTTGCTCACCAACCAAGAATTCACAAAATAGGACAAACACCAAATTGAGACTCTGCATGCAGAATTCTGCAAAAATATCCTCCATGTTCCATGTAAAACACCAAATAATGCATGCAGAGAAGAATTAGGCAAACACCTGTTAATGAACAAAATCCAGAAAAGAGCCATTCAATTCTACAACCACCTAAAAGGAAGCGATTCCCAGACCTTCCATAACAAAGCTATCACCTTCTGTAACGGTTTTCTTCGGGTGAAAGAGAGGCGGACCAAAATGCAGCGTGATTGTTATTCATGTTTTTTAATGAAGAAAACTATACATGAATAAACCAACAAAAACAATACATGTGATAAAACCTAAACAGCCTATCTGGTGACAACAAACACAAAGACAGGAACAATCACCCACGAAACACTCAAAGAATATGGCTGCCTAAATATGGTTCCCAATCAGAGACAACGATAAACACCTCTGATTGAGAACCACTCCAGACAGCCATAGACTATGCTAGATACCCCCACTAAGCCTAACTAATACCTAACAAAACCCCAAGACAAAACACACCACAAAAAACCCATGTCACACCCTGGCCTGACCAAAATAATAAAGAAAACACAAAATACTAAGACCAGGGCGTGACACCTACAGAGATGAATCTGGAGAAGTCACCTAAGCAAGCTGGTCCTGGGGCTCTGCTCACAAACAGACTCTACAGAGCCCCAGGACAGCAACACTATTAGACCCAAACAAATCATTAGAAAACAAAAATATATTTATTTGACACATTGGAAACTATGCCACTTTGTTTACATACCCTACATTACTCATCTCATATGTACAGTGGGGCAAAAAAGTATTTAGTCAGCCACCAATTGTGCAAGTTCTCCCACTTAAAAAGATGAGAGAGGCCTGTAATTTTCATCATAGGTGCACTGCCACTATGACAGACAAAATGAGAAAAAAAATCCAGAAATTCACATTGTAGGATTTTAATGAATTTATTTGCAAATTATGGTGGAAAATAAGTATTTGGTCATCTACAAACAAGCAAGATTTCTGGCTCTCACAGACCTGTAACTTCTTCTTTAAGAGGCTCCTCTGTCCTCCACTCATTACATGTATTAATGGCACCGGTTTGAACTTGTTATCAGTATAAAATACATCTGTCCACAACCTCAAACAGTCACACTCCAAACTCCACTATGGCCAAGACCAAAGAGCTGTCAAAGGACACCAGAAACAAAATTGTAGACCTGCACCAGGCTGGGAAGACTGAATCTGCAATAGGTAAGCAGCTTGGTTTGAAGAAATCAACTGTGGGAGCAATTATTAGGAAATGGAAGACATACAAGACCACTGATAATCTCCCTCGATCTGGGGCTCCACGCAAGATCTCACCCCGTGGGGTCAAAATAATCACAAGAACGGTGAGCAAAAATCCCAGAACCACATGGGGGGACCTAGTGAATGACCTGCAGAGACCTGGGACCAAAGTAACAAAGCCCACCATCAGTAACACACTACGCCGCCAGGGACTCAAATCCTGCAGTGCCAGACGTGTCCCCCTGCTTAAGCCAGTACATGTCCAGGCCCGCCTGAAGTTTGCTAGAAAGCATTTGGATGATCCAGAAGAATATTGGGAGAATGTCATATGGTCAGATGAAACCAAAATATAACTTTTTGGTAAAAACTCAACTCGTCGTGTTTGGAGGACAAAGAATGCTGAGTTGCATCCAAAGAACACCATACCTACTGTGAAGCATGGGGGTGGAAACATCATGCTTTGGGGCTGTTTTTCTGCAAAGGGACCAGGACGACTGATCCGTGTAAAGGAAAGAATGAATGGGGCCATGTATATTGAGATTTTGAGTGAAAACCTCCTTCCATCAGTAAGGGCATTGAAGATGAAACGTGGCTGGGTCTTTCAGCATGACATGATCCCAAACTCACCGCCCAGTCAACGAAGGAGTGGCTTCGTAAGAAGCATTTCAAGGTCCTGGAGTGGCCTAGCCAGTCTCCAGATCTCAACCCCATAGAAAATCTTTGGAGGGAGTTGAAAGTCCGTGTTGTCCAGCAACAGCCCCAAAACATCACTGCTCTAGAGGAGATCTGCATGGAGGAATGGGCCAAAATACCAGCAACATTGTGTGGAAACCTTGTGAAGACTTACAGAAAACGTTTGTCCTCTGTCATTGCCAACAAAGGGTATATAACAAAGTATTGAGATAAACTTTTGTTATTGACCAAATACTTATTTTCCACCATATTTTGCAAATAAATTCATAAAAAATCCTACAATGTGATTTTCTGGATTTTTTTCCGTCATTTTGTCTGTCATAGTTGAAGTGTACCGATGATGACAATTACAGGCCTCTCTCATCTTTTTAAGTGGGAGAACTTGCACAATTGGTGGCTGACTAAATACTTTTTTGCCCCACTGTATATACTGTACTCGATACAATCTACTGCATCTTGCCTATGCCGTTCTGTGCCATCACTTATTCATATATCTTTATGTACATACTGTATTATTTATCCCTTTACACTTGTGTGTATTAGGTAGTAGTTTTGGAATTGTTAGGTTAGATTACTCGTTGGTTATTACTGCATTGTTGGAACTAGAAGCACAAGCATTTCACTACACTTGCATTAACATCTGCTAACCATGTGTATGTGACAAATACATTTGATTTGATTTGAAAGAATTAACAAAAAAAACAGAGCTAACTAGAATGCTATTTGGTCCTAAACAGAGAGTACTCAGTGGCAGAAAACCTGACCACTGTGACAGATCCAAACTTAAGGAAAGCTTTTACTATGTATAGACTCAGTGAGAATAGCCTTGCTATTGAGAAAGGCAGCTGTAGGCAGACCTGGCTCTCAAGAGAAGACAGGCTATGTGCACACTGCCCACAAAATGAGGTGGAAACTGAGTTGCACCTCCTAACCTCCTGCCAAATGTATGACCATATTAGAGACACATATTTCCCTCAGATTACAGAAATCCACAAAGAATTTGAAACAAAGCCAATTTTGGTAAACTCCCATATCTACTGGGTGAAATACCAGTGTGCCATCACAGCAGCAAGATTTGTGACCTGTTTCCACAAGAAAAGGGCAACCAGTGAAGAACAAACACCATTGTAAATACAACCCATATTTATGTTTATTTATTTTCCCTTTTCAACTATAACTATTTGCACATAAAATGAGATTTCAAATGTCTTTATTATTTTGGAACTTTTGCAATGTCTACTGTTCATTTTTATTGTTTATTTCACTTTTGTTTATTATCTACTTCACTTGCTTTGGCAATGTTAACATATGTTTCCCATGCCAATAAAGCCCTTACATTTAATTGAATGAGAGAAAGAGCAGGAGGGAGGGAGTGAGTGAGAGAACACAGAAGGAGTCCATATCAGAGAGATCTCCAGGCTATTATCTATTCAGGTGTGAAATTGAGTGGTGAGACAGTCAGAGACAATAATGAAGATTTAACCAGACACACAGGAATGAAGGCCCTCTGAACTCTGGGAGAAGGGATCAATATAGGAACTCTGAGTGTGTGATAAAATCGACAGACAGCCATCATATATCACTCTCTCGCATTGTAGCTGCTGTCCAGAATCCGACAATCTACCTGGGGGGAACATATTAAATGATTATTTTTATCCAGTCGAATAAACACTGCAATCAGCCTACCTGGCCACGCGGAGGTGTCCGCATGGTCCTTAAGCACACCGTTGCCTCGTTTTGCATTACAATTTTAAAACTGTCCCCCCCAGTCCCCAGTGAAAGTTGTGTCCCTGGCCAACTGTATCGAAAGCTGTGCATTTTTTAAATGATTAGCAGCTCATCGTGTCTACTTTAATTTCGAGAAATATTTCACTTTCTCTGGTCATAGGAACAACATTAATTTGTGCACAAGACAGACCCAGTGTGACTTGAGTTTTGCCATCAAGTGGAAGACAGTGTCCACTCTTTCTGGTTGGTCTCACCATAGGAAAAGAAGGAGAGAGCAGGCACCGTGAGATGCGGACCCTCTACTGAGACTAATACCGTGTTCAAAACAACTCGGAACTCTCCGACTTCAGTGCGTTCATGATAACTGGGAACTCTGAAAAAACGACTCGGAATTCCAACTCGGAATTCCAAGTCAGAAACTCTGGCATCTTTCTAGAGCTCTGAGTTTCTGACATGAAGATCACGGACGTCATGATATGACCTTGTTTTGTTCCCTAACTCCCAGTTGTCTGGAAAGCACCATGACCATCAGATGCAGGTACCATCCGTTCAGTAAAATAAAAAAGCAAATTATTTGTAAATTATTTAAATGTATGCTCAACTGTGTCTGGCAAGTGCTGTATCAACTGATCTATTTCATTATCAAATCTCGAGTTTTGAAATATAATATGGTCTGAGTAGGTTTTTTTTTTTTTTTTGGGGGGGGTGATGATGCAGAATAATTTATTTTGCCCACTCTGAAAACATCTATATAAGTTCTCTAATACATGACTAGTAAAGGCCCAGTGCACCAAAACAAACTAAACGTATTTGAGTGTTTACCAGCATTTGTATCTTCAGTCTGATAAGTATTTGTACCAAACAGTTAATCTGATAATACGTGTAGAATATAAGAATACAGAGCTTGATATGTTTTCCAGTTTCTTAAAATACTTTGCAAATGCAACTTATTTCTATGTGAAAACTGAAATGGCCTATTCAGTCCTTTTCGCTCTCTGGACTCTATTTTTGGCTGGCGCTAAGGAAGAGCAAGTGTCAAACGCACATTATTAAGCAATTTCGTCATGTATAAACGGTTGCACTGGAATTTTCCAGCCATAATGCTAGATTTCAGCAATTCACCTGTCTAATATAAGCATGCTTGCCCTGGGGTGGCAATATTTGAGGTGTCCTTAAAAACACGTGAATAAATGACAATTTCATGCAACACTAATGGAAAGTTTTAAGACCTACAAATAAAAAACAGTCTTCGCGGTAACGCAGTGGGTAATGGCATGGATTCTGAGAGCTGAATCACAGCCTATCGAGCCATGACGCACAGTACCCATGGAAGGAGAGATGTGCCTTTTGTGTCGGTGAATCTTGTATTTAGAAACATTTTTAAAAACGATTGGTTTCCCGCCATTTAGTTCAATTAAAAAACAAGCATAGCCTACCCTCCCCTCATCAAGGCTGGTTTAGCAACATCACATAGTTACATCTTTTTAATTAGTCCATTAGCCAAAATAATCCTATGAATATAGGGGTTTTAAATGGTTATTTTGGAGGCATGCTTTTTCATTATTCACAAACCTGCATTTCGCTTGTTCAAGTCCATCACCATTTTCAAAGAGCGCCCCTTCGTCCGATTACCAAAGACACAAACTTCCAAACCAGGGGTGCAACATTTTGTGCCTCCCCCCAGTTGTATCATTGGGATGTGACACAAAAAGATGCAATAGTGTGCATTAGGATCATGCGGATGCCTCTGAGCGGTCAGGTAGGTTGTTTGGTGTGTTTATCCGACTGGATAAAAACATTTATAAAAATAATTACGTCCCCCCCTACTTCTAAAACCAAAGTTCCACCCGTGCTCCAAACTATTCAGTCCTCCTATAATGCCATATCAACAGCAGATTTTTGGGGGAATCTTCTTTGTACATAAGAAACAATACAATTGACAGGAGCCTAGTATTTTGTATAGACATGCAAATTTTTTTGTGCCAAGACAATTAGACTTACGTGTGCACACAGTGCCATGGAACGAGAGAAGTGATGAATTATATTAGGCTTCTGTGTCATGCCCTGATCTGTTTCACCTGTCCTTGTGCTTGTCTCCACCCCCCTCCAGGTGTCGCTTACTTTCCCGGGTGTATTTATCCCTGTGTTTCCTGTCTCTCTGTGCCAGTTCATCTTGTTTTGCCAAGTCAACCCGCAGTTTTTCCTAGATCCTTTTTCCCCAGTCTCTGTTTATTTCCTAGCCCTCCTGATTTTGAGCCATGCCTGTCCTGACACCGAAACCACCTGCTTGACCACTCTGCCTGTTTTGACCTCAAGCCTGCCTATCCCCTTGTACTGTTTAGACTTGGACCTGAATACTGAACCCCTGCCTGTCCTGACCTCAAGCCTACCTATCCCCTTGTACTGTTTGGACTTGGACCTGAGTACTGAACCCCTGCCTGTCCTGACCTCAAGCCTACCTATCGCCTGGTACTGTTTGGACTTGGACCTGAGTACTGAACCCCTGCCTGTCCTGACCTCAAGCCTACCTATCGCCTGGTACTGTTTGGACTTGGACCTGAGTACTGAACCCCTGCCTGTCCTGACCTCAAGCCTACCTATCGCCTGGTACTGTTTGGACTTGGACCTGAGTACTGAACCCCTGCCTGTCCTGACCTCAAGCCTGCCTATAACCTTGTACCGTTTGGACTCTGACCTGGTTTATTAACTCTCGCCTGTCCCCGACCTGCCTCTTGCTATAATAAATATCGGAGCTCAAACATCTGCCTCCTGTGTCTGCATTTGGGTCTCGCCTTGTGCCCTTCTATTCTGACCCCATCCTATTGTAAGATTGCTTGTTGTCCGTTTCATACACTCTTAGAAAAACAGGTTCCTTATAGAACCAAAAATGGTTCTATCGCTTACTTCATATAGAACCCTTTTATAGGGGTCTTTGATCAGAACCTGAGAGGTTCTTCGTCACTGAACCAAAATGGTTCCATATAGAACTATGTGTAACCGATGTGAAATGGCTAGCTAGTTAGCGGTGGTGCGCGCTAATAGCGTTTCAACCGGTGACGTCACTCAATCTGAGACCTTGAAGTAGTGGTTCCCCTTGCTCTGTAAGCAACGTGGCTTTTGTGATGAGTAATGATGCTCCGTGAGTGACTGTGTGCAGAGAGTCCCCGTTTCGAGCCCAGGTTGGGGCGAGGAGAGGGAAGGAAGCTATACTGTTACATTGATGCTGTTGACCCGGATCACTGGTTGCTGTGGAAAAGGAGGAGGTCAAAAGGGGGGTAACCGATGTGAAATGGCTAGCTGGTTAGCGCTTCAATCGGTGATGTCACTCGCTCTGAGACCTTGAACTAGTGGTTCCCCTTGCTCTGCAAGGGCTGTGGCTTTTGTGGAGCAACACACAACCGCGATGCTTCGAGGTTGTGTGTTGTCTGTGTGCAGAGGGTCTCTGGTTTGAGCCCGGGTAGGGGCGAGGGGACGGACTAAAGTTATACTGTTACACATGCATGGTGCCTTTTATGAATTATGGCTATTACTATTAAATAGGAATATTTTTTGCTAAGAATATAATTTAATAAACAAATAATGAACAAAAGAATACCAGCATAGTTGTTAGAATGTATTGTCATTTTATGCAAACATAGTTTGGAAATATGCACTGGTGGCCAGGGAGGCATCTCTTTGTTTGAATGATGGCCCATGTCAACTCTGGCTGACTTCTGTACAATACAATAAAACTTTGTCCATTAGTTGCAACGAACAACAAAAATGTTCTTAACCCCGCAAAACAGCAGACCTAACACAGAGTTGAGACAAGCACAGGTTCAAGCTGCAGTGCCCCTGGATGGAGAACATGTTGAAGGGTAAATGGCCCAATGGTAGGGGAATATTTTGAGGATGTGAACCCAGCAGCCCTCTAGTTGTCAGATCAATTCCACCTGTTTTTCTAACGCCAGGCCTGGGATTTGAACCGGCTACCTTTCGGCCACAAAGTCACTGGACTACCTACAGCCAGTACTGTATGGGTTGTTGCCTGACTGGTTCTAGACAAGAAGAAAAAGGAGCAAATACATGAGTTCATCTTCAGAAATTAGCATGAGTTAATGAAGACAAAATGCTATGCAGACATATCATTGTTATGATCGAGAAAAACAACTTACTTCCAGCTGTTGCCAACAGCAGCTGACAGAGAGATCCTCTGCCTCTGATAGTTCTGGGTTACTGCCAGACTGAGAACAATATAGATACTGATTAAGGCTATTGAATAACCAAGACTTATTATACATCATTTATTATACATAATTTATACATACAGTTGAAATCGGAAGTTTACATACACCTTAGCCAAATACATTTAAACTCAGTTTTTCACAATTCTTGACATTTAATCCTAGTAAATATTCCCTGTCTTAGGTCAGTTAGGATCACCACTTTATTTGAAGAATGTGAAATGTCAGAATAATAGTAGAGAGAATGATTTATTTAAGCTTTTATTTCTTTCATCACATTCCCAGAGTCAGAAGTTTACATACACTAAATTGGTATTTGGTAGCATTGCCTTTAAATAGTTTAATTTGGGTCAAACATTTCGGGTAGCCTTCCATAAGCTTCCCACAATAAGTTGGGGGAATTTTGGCCCATTCCTCCTGACAGAGCTGGTTTAACTGAGTCAGGTTTGTAGGCCTCCTTACTCGCACACTCTTTTTCAGTTCTGACCACAACTCTTATATTGGATTGAGGTCAGGGCTTTGTGATGGCCACTCCAATACCTTGACTTTGTTGTCCTTAAGCCATTTTGCACAACTTTGGAAGTATGCTTGGAGTCATTGTCCATTTGGAAGACCCATTTGCGACCAAGCTTTAAATTCCTGACTGATGTCTTGAGATGTTGCTTCAATATATACATATAATTTTCCTCCCTCATGATGCCATATATTTTGTGAAGTGCACCAATCCCTCCTACAGCAAAACACCCCCACAACATGATGCGGCCAACCTTGTGCTTCACGGTTGGGATGGTGTTCTTCGGCTTGCAATCCTCCCCCTTTCTCCTCCAAACATAACAATGGTCATTATGGCCAAACAGTTCTATATTTGTTTCATCAGACCAGAGGACATTTCTCCAAAAAGTACGATCTTTGTCCCCATGTGCAGTTGCAAACCATAGTCTGGCTTTTTTATGGTGGTTTTGGAGCAGTGGCTTCTTCCTTGCTGAGCGGCCTTTCAGGATATGTCGATATAGGACTCGTTTTACTGTGAATATAGATACTTTTGTACCTGTTTCCTCCAGCATCTTCACAAGGTCCTTTGCTGTTGTTCTGGGATTGATTTGCACTTTTCGCACCAAAGTACATTCATCTCTAGGAAACAGAACTTGTCTCCTTCCTGAGCGGTATGACGGCTGTGTGGTCCCATGGTGTTTATACTTGCGTACTATTGTTTGTACAGATGAACGTGGTACCTTCAGGGGTTTGGAAATTGCTCCCAACGATGAACCAGACTTGTGGAGGTCTACAATTTATTTTCTGAGGTCTTGGCTGATTTCATTTGATTTTCCCATGATGTCAAGCAAAGAGGCACTGAGTTTGAAGGTAGGCCTTGAAATACATCCACAGGTACACCTCCAATTGACTCAAAGTATGTCAATTAGCCTATCAGAAGCTTCTAAAGCCATGACATAATTTTCTAGAATGTTCCAAGCTGTTTAAAGGCACAGTCAACTTAGTGCATGTAAACTTCTGACTCACTGGAATTGTGATACAGTGAATTATAAGTAAAAACATCTGTCTGTAAACAATTGTTGGAAAAATGACTTGTGTCATGCACAAAGTAGATGTCCTAACCGACTTGCCAAAACAATAGTTTGTTAACAAGACATTTGTGGAGTGGTTGAAAAACAAGGTTTAATGACTCCATCCTAAGTGTATGTAAACTTCCGACTTCAACTGTACCTCCTCTTAATCAGCAACAGTCTTCTAATGGCTTCATGAAACATTGTCCCTCTTACTGAATTGATTCTTACTGAAATACTGAAATAAAAGTAACAATTAGCTAATTAGCTTATACACTCAGTAAAAAGGGTTCCAAAAGGTTTCTTAGGCTGTCCCCATAGGATAACCCTGTTTTGGTTCCAGGTAGAACCCTTTTTTGGTTCCAGTTAGAACCCTATTGGGTTTGATGTAGAACCCCCTGTAGAAAGGGTTCTACCTGGAGACCAAAAGAGTTCTACCTAGAACCAAAAAGGTTCTACCTGGAACCAGAAATAGTTAATCAAAGGTTTCTCCTATGGGGACAGCCGAAGAACTCTTTTAGGTTCTTTTTTTCTCAGAGTGTAGTTTATCCTATGACTTTGGCTTCATATATTTGAATGAACATAATCAACTTTGCTTACCTTAATACATTGAAGAAGAATGTGCTTATTGGTAGGCTACTTGCAAGTTGGTTCAAACATCATCCTCTTGCGTGGTCATGCTGGAATGGTAGCTGCTTCTTTTTAAATCGGAATGGCAGATACATTTTGATTTGACCAAAAGGTTCTATATAGAAGCCCTTTTATCTGCTTTTATTAAACACATTACTTCCTCTTGCATCTAGCTAGCATTTAGTTTACAACAGCATAGGTTTGTATGAACCTTGCTCTTTGCCACTCAGACCTCAGCAACAATGTTGCAAAATATGAATTCCATCTCCCCCTAGCACAGAGAGCTAACTGTGTTGGACGTCAGCTAGCCATTTTTCTGACCAGGCGAAATCATGCAGCAGCATCATTAATATGGATATAAATGTCGATGAAAAACAGCGAAAACAAGTGAAAAGGGAGCGAAATAGCTGTCATTTTAGAGTTTGATCACTTTTGTTATCTGTTGTTTTCTAAAATCCCCATTACACTCTGGGGTATGGATAGAACCTCAAGGTTATTTGCCCTCACTCAGTATATAAACTGAGCAAACAAAACATTAACAACACCTGCTATTTCCCTGACTTAGACTGACCAGGTGAATCCAGGTGAAAGCTATGATCCCTTATTGATGTCACTTGTTAAATCCACTTCAAATCAGTGTAGATGAAGGGGAGGAGACAGGTTAAAGAAGGATTTTTAAGCCTTGAGACAAGCATTGTGTATGTGTGCCATTCAGAGGGTGAATGAGCAAGACAAAAAGTGCCTTTGAATGAGGTATGGTAGTAGGTGCCGGGCGCACCAGTTTGTGTCAAGAATTGCAATGCTGCTGGGTTTTTCACGCTCAACAGTTTCCCATGTGTATCAAGAATGATCCACCGCCCAAAGGATATCTAGCCAACTTGACACAATGTTGGGAAGCATTGGAGTCAACATTGGTCAGCATCTCTGTGGAACCTTGTAGAGTCCATGCCCTGCTGAATGGAGGCTGTTGTGATGGCAACTCAATATTAGGATGGTTTTCCTAATGTTTGGTATACTCATTGTATATAGAACCTTTTTTAGTAAAGGTTCTTTAGTCTACAAAAGGTTCTATATAGAACCCTAAATAACCTTTTTTCCAAGAGTGTATCAAGTCTTCCATAGGCTACCCTTACCCTAGGTCTAGGCTACTAAGGCTGGTTCAACAGCAATGCGTTGTGTCTTTTTTATCCTGGCCTTGTAAAGTAGCCTATCCATAAAATGTTTAAATGGTATATTTGTCAGAGTGTCTTGAATTGAAAATACACTGCACCTTCTAAAATATGCACATATATGCCTTGTTCAAGTATTTAGCTTGTTCAAGTATCCAATATCCATCTCCAAAGAGCGCCTCTCATCCGGTTACCAAAAGTGCGCTCCTCCAAACATATTTAAATGATTCAGTCCTATAATGCAATGTCAATGGTAGGCATAGTTTATATTTTTGCTTATTGAGAACGTGCCTCATACATACAATTCAATATTGACAATGTTGACTGCCAACATTTAAAAAATAGACAATATTTTACTGTTGCTATTACTCGTTACTGTTGCCTACGCTATTTAATAAACTGTAGTGTCAATCCACAATGGACCAAGACAAGAATATTTAATGCCCCCAGCCGAATTGGAAATGATAACAACGCAAAGAGCGTCAATAACCTATAGAATTTGAGACAAACACATGCAGTATTAAGCCACGGAATGCTTTGGTTGGCCAGGGAGTGCCAAGCCCTCGTCACACCTACAACTTGTTTATTCATCAAAACCCAGCCCTTTCACGTCACCGACAGCTATTATGGTCATAATTATGACTGTGAAAATAGCTAAAATATTTCTGACTCTGACACACCCTAGGACCTAGAGTGCTACCACCAGCTCTTAGATTTACTATTGCATTTGGTTTGTTAAAATAGAGACCTCTATCTCTTTCACACACACACACACACACACACACACACACACACACACACACACACACACACACACACACACACACACACACACACACACACACACGCACACACGCACACATGCACACACACACATGAAGTGTGGCTGACATTGACAGATGGATCTCCAGTGAATACAGGTGAATGGATGAACATAATAAAATATGTTTGAGAGCATGAGTGACTAGTGAAATGATTGATTTCAACATGAATGACTGGAGGCATTAAACCCTATAGCAATCCTCTCTCTGATGGAGGAATGCATGTACAGAAAGTTCCAGAAATCTACAGAAAAAAGAAGCAGGCCTAGAAGCAGGCCTAGAGGGTAGGTTGCTAATGAGAGAAGGGGGGGGGGGATAGAAAGAGAGAGTTCCATATTATGTGCTGATCACTCATAAAAGGATGAGTACGTCACTGGGGCCAAGCTTCCTGCCATCCAGGCGGTGTCAGAGGAAGGCCCTAAAAATGGTAAAAGACTCCAGCCACCCAAGTCATAGACTGTTCACTACCGAACGGAAAGCGGTACTGGAGCGCCAAGTCTGGGACTAAAAGGCTCCTGAACAGCTTCTAACCCCAAGCCATAAGACCGCTGAGCAGTTAATCAAATGGCTACCAGGACTATTTACATTGACCCCCTTATTTTATTATTATTTTTGCATTGACTCTCTTGCACAGGCTCGATGTTTACTCACTGGACTCTAACCACACACTCACACATACTACACTGACACTCCAACACACACACACACACGGACACACAAACACACACACACACACACACACATGCATATTGACGCCACACGCGCATACACGCACACAAACACGCACACACACACACACACACACACACACACACACACACACACACACACACACACACACACACACACACACACACACAATTAAACACACACACGCATAATTAAACACACACGCATAGACATCAGCACACACACACAAACACATACTATACACTCACATTCCTTCACACTCTTCACATACGCTGCACATATCTCTGTTTAGTATCTATGCATAGTCACTTTCCCCCTACCTACACCAGTGGCGGTCAGTGCCGTTTAAGATGAGTGAGGATGGTCATTTTTTCATGAAAAGGTACTTATTTCTATTACAGCATATTATTGGATGATTGTTATTCATATTCCACTCACCCACATGCAAACACAGTTCACTTTCATAGTAGCCACATATAAACCGCTCGTTGTATATATCATTCCTTCTCACATCTACAGTATCTATGCTCTCTCCTCCTCTCACCTTTTCCCTGGACTTCAGTGCACTACACATCAGCTGTCGGACCAGGCAAAACAACTTTCCAAACAAAACCTTCATATCATGACCGCTAACCGCCAACCGCTTTACACAGCCTACATCATTGTCAGTTTATAGTCAACATAGCTTCTATAACTAACTCGTTAGTAAACCCACTACAGTCATGCAGTACAGTGTACAGTCAACAGCAAGCAATTTAGCAGATACACCGCCGGGCCCCGGTGGCAATAAATGATTACAACCAAAAGCTTACCTTGACTTGGAAGAGTTCCAGTGTTGGATAGCCATAGCCAGCTAGCTAACATAGCATCCCTCTCTTTTTTAGCTGGTGGTTTGAGTAGGCTAAACTATCAAGCTACATTTGATGTTAGCTAAGTAAATGAATGTGAATGTGAAAACAAATTGCTCTCGCTCTCTTGCCTCTCCTTAATTTTGGAAGAAATGAATTTATTCAAAACTACTGTCTTTCTCTCTCTTTGAGTCAACTATTCACCAAATTGTATGCACCACAGTGCTTGCTAGCTGTAGCTTATGCTTTCACTACTAGATTCATTCTATGATCCTTTGATTGGGTGGACAACATGTCAGTTCATGCTGCAAGAGCTCTGATAGGTTGGAAGACCTATCAAGTTGTCATAAGTTGTCATAATTTCTGTGTAAGTCTATGGAAGGGGGTGAGAACCATAAGCCTCCTAGGTTTGTATTGAAGTCAATGTACCCAGAGGAGGACAGAAGCTAGCTGTCCTCCGGCTACACCATAGTGCTACCCTACAGAGTACTGTTGAGGCTACTGTAGACTATCATTGCAAAACAGTGTGTTTTAATCCATTATTTGGTGGTGACGTGAAAATATTTAGTATAGTTTTATACTTTTTCCCTTCTGAAATTCACTGAGGAGGATGGGCCTCCCCTTCCTCCTCCGAGGAGCCTCCACTGACCAATATGTACATATTACCTCAATTACCTCAACTAACCAGTACCCCTGCACATTGACTCAGTACTGGTACCCCTTGTATGTATCCCCATTATTCTTATTTAATTAAAATGTTCTTACTTTTTAAAAACTGCATTGTTGGTTTAAGGGCTCATAAGTAAGCATTTCACGGCATTAGGCACATGAGACAAATACAATTTTATTTTGATTTTTTAAAATCGATTTTTTAACACAGAGCTAGAATATGGTTGACTTTTTATGATGTGCAACCTTTTCACCACATCGGAAGTTCCTCTTTCACACTTATATATTTACTCTCATGATAGCTGTCTTGTTCCCTTATACAACTGAAAGCCAACTGAAATCTTTTCTAAATAAATAAATTACAGAATAATATTCTCATTGATCCGAGCCACTCAGCTAACTAAGTTTGATTGGGCACTTCCTACTCTCTTAGAAAAAAAGGGTTCTAAAAGGGTTCTTCGGCTGACCCCATAGGATAACCTTTTTGGTTCCAGGTAGAACACTTTTTTTGGTTTCAGGTAGAACCCTTTTGGGTTAATGGAAAACCCTCTGTGGAAAGGGTTATTCATGGGTCCCAAAAAGGTTCTCCCTGGAACCAAAAGGATTCTTCAAAGGGTTATCCTATGGGGACAGCCTAATCAACCGTTTTAGGTTCTAGATAGCACCTTTTCTTCTAAGAGCGTATGAGAGTGCCATAGTGTCAGATTCATCAGCATCATCTCTCTCACACTCTCTCACTCTCTCTGACACAGTGAAAGACAAAGCTCCACAGAGAAGTCAATGACAACCTCCCCCTAAGAACCGGATGACTCTGGTGTTACTGTTAATGGAGGCACTGACTGTGCATTCTGGCGGCGCATTCTAGCAGTGCAGAAAACATGAGAAAGAGAGAAGAGGTGGGGATCAAACCTAACACTGCTGAACCCCTGACAACCACTGCTGAGACAGCATGCTGGGGCAAACGGCACACACACACACACACACACACACACACACACACACACACACACACACACACACACACACACACACACACACACACACACACACACACACACACACACACACACCGAATGAAAACACTAAAACAAAATACTCGCAGGGGCATTGAATATGAGACAGTGCTGTCTAGTGTATGTGTGTGTGTGTCCCTCCTTGTGTGTATGTACGTGTCTGAGCTTAGTTTTCATTCATTGTGTTGTCTGATGAAGATCTTAGCACTTAGCACTCTCTGCTTCTCTTTTGATGTGCTGCTCTCTCCATGTAATCTCATTTCTGGTCACGGTGGGCCTCCATCAGCCTTTTGTGACAGAAGCCTCCCTCCCCCCACACATCCCCACCCCTCCCAGCCTGAACCCCCAGCCTTCAGTCCTGAGTCCTACGTAGGGCTGTGGCGGTCACGAAATGTAGGAAAGTGCCATTGCGTTAGTATCATCAGCATCATCATCACTCTCTCTCTCACACACACTCTCTCACTCTCCCTGACACAGTGAAAGACAAAGCTCCACAGAGAAGTCAATGACAACCTCCCCCTAAGAACCGGATGACTCTGGTGCTACTGTTAAAAAACAAATCCATGCCTTTTGCGGCCAGTGGCCGTTGTGCCCTTGGGCTGAATATAATAATGATAATTCCTTTTTCCTTGAGTGTTGCATGCTCCGAAGCCTCACTCACATGGCTCTCAATCACATGATCGGGTCTTTTTCAAAGGCTACAAGTGAAGACAGACATGTTCTTATCCAATTCCGGGGTGCATATTGAAGTTATTGGAAGAACTGTCCACATTTACTTTTCGCCAGCCAACAAGATGAGTAGGCCTAACGAACAGCAAAAGTACTAGCCTATGCCAATCTACATCCCCCATAGTGTAAAAGTTGACCTATTCTATTCGGTGTGAGAAATACATTTTCCAAACATAGTCTGGGACAGTTGTGGGATGCGATAGATCCTAAAATAATACAACCACCGCTTTTATGATAAAGGTGCATTTTTATGGTGAAAATGATCTTCCCCAAACTTGAAACTCACGCTCTGCTTATGTATGTATAGCAGTTCTTAACTGACTTGCCTAGTTAAATAAAGGTTCATTTAAAAAAATTAAAAAAATAAGAGGGACAATAGAGTGCTGAATACCAGGCAATTAGCAAGTTTGGTAGGCTACTAATGACCATCAGCAGCATCAGAGCTTGGAGAAGACTAATTACCGTGACTAAACGGACATATGGAATTTGACTGCCTTCATGACTCGTGAGCGCCGGTGTGGCGGTAATACGGTCACCGTAACAGTCTTAGTCCTAGGAGTCTAGGACAGGGCCACAGGGGAGAACCATAGGATTCAGATAGGAGCCCCAAACTCTCTAAAGCTAAAAATGAATAATAGAAGCAGCAAATTGGTCAGTTGGAGATGTCCAAGTGGTTTTGATCAAATATTGGATACATTACCCGAGATCGGAATCCATCGGTCAATAAAACAGTGCAGGAAAAAAACATTTACAAATTCAAACAAGATTATAAAAAGATAAAAGACCACAACAACAAAAGTGGACCAGAAAGCGATATTTGAAGCCATGATGACGCAGAGCAGCGATGATCAGCACGGTAATACATTGTTTTTAGCCAAATTACTATATAGCTAGCTACCAATGTGTGCTCGAATTGTGAAGCCACAACCTCAGAACCCTACACTCCCAGGGTCCATCAACACAATCAATGCTCCTGCAACCCCTGAGCCCTGCACCCCCAGGCGCCAAGGGTCTGGTAAACAGTTCAATGTCAATGTTCACTTGTTTAGCCCTAATCACACAATTTAGCTGTCTTCAACAGGGGTGGGCAATCTCGTCCACAGAGGGCTTTTGTCATGGCATGGTTATGTTCCTAAACATTATTAATGGAGACAGTGTGGATCTAGGATTTTACATATAAATCTGTCACAATGATTCAATTAATCATAGAACTTTATTATTTGCATTATTGGTGTATCAGGTTGGTATATCTGGTTGGCCCCATACTGACCTTTGCTGGATAATATTGAATACATTTGATGAGACAATACATGGTTGGAGAACAAAACTGCACTCATACAGGCTGCCCTCAGGTTTGCTTTGGAGTCGGTGCCTTATTCCTGAACTGTACATGTCATTAATTCTGCCTAAATATTTCCCCAGGGAAGAGAAAACACACTGCAAGCACAGCCAGCAAATACCTGAATTTCATGAGGGAGGCCAAGGCCTCATACCCGGAGACACTTGAGGCCCAGCGTCAGCAGCAGAATCAGCACTTCAATCAGCTGTGTGAAGATGAGGAAGCAGCCAGGGCAGCAGACAGGACATCCAGGGCAGCAGACAGGAAAGCCAGGGCAGCAGACAGGACAGCCAGGGCAGCAGACAGGACAGCCAGGGCAGCAGACAGGACAGCCAGGGCAGCTGACAGGACAGCCAGGGCAGCAGACAGGACAACCAGGGCAGCAGACAGGACAGCCAGGGCAGCTGACAGGACAGCCAGGGAAGCTGACAGGACAGCCAGGGCAGCAGACAGGACAGCCAGGGCAGCAGACAGGACAGCCAGAGCAGCAGACAGGACATCCAGGGCAGCAGACAGGACAACCAGGGCAGCAGACAGGACAGCCAGGGCAGCAGACAGGACAGCCAGAGCAGCAGACAGGACATCCAGGGCAGCAGACAGGACATCCAGGGCAGCTGACAGGACAGCCAGGGCAGCTGACAGGACAGCCAGGGCAGCAGACATGACAGCCAGGACAGCCAGGGCAGCAGACAGTACAGCCAGGGCAGCAGACAGGACAGCCAGGGCAGCAGACAGAACAGCCAGGGCAGCAGCCAGGACAGCCAGGGCAGCAGACAGGAAAGCCAGGGCAGCAGACAGGACAGCCAGGGCAGCAGACAGGACAGCCAGGGCAGCAGACAGGACAGCCAGGGCAGCAGACAGGACAGCCAGGGCAGCAAACAGGACAGCCAGGGCAGCTGACAGGACAGCCAGGGCGGCTGAGATGG
Organism: Oncorhynchus tshawytscha; assembly: GCF_018296145.1. Lineage (NCBI taxonomy): Eukaryota > Metazoa > Chordata > Actinopteri > Salmoniformes > Salmonidae > Oncorhynchus > Oncorhynchus tshawytscha. Next base: position 43,485,244 of record NC_056434.1, on the reverse strand, counting down.
CCCTGACCGCCTCGTTTAACAACAGCTTCATAGCTGTATTTTGGACAGTTTGTCCAAGCAATAAAAGGAAGTCAGACACCAGCAGCAGACATGTCACTACACTCTTAGAAAAAAAGGTGCTATCTACAGCCTAAAACGGTTCTACCGGTCTTTCAACCAGCTGAAGCGATTCTCTCCTCGCATGATGAAAACTTACGTTGTGTGTCTCCTCTCGTTCAGTCTCCATTATTGCCCACGAACAAAAATGAAAACGATGGCACAAAACTCCTGGTTATCTCCTCCAGCGCGTCTCCCTCCTCCATACTTAAAAATGCCAGTCACCGAGGATCACAACAATGTCTCTGTCAAAATGCGTCATCGTTCATTAGCAGTTTTTCCCGCAAATTAAACCTAGTCCTGTTTCTAGTTCCACAACAAATGGAAAACAACCAACAACCAACAAGCCTAGTTCGTGCTGGTTCCAGCACGTTCCCGGCTTGGTTCCTCTAGTGGAATTGCGCCATTAGGGGAATGCGGGGACCACTAACAGTTACAGTCCAGTCTCAGCAAGACCCCATGGCTACAGCTAACATTTTGTAGCAGGTGAAGCTAATGGTTTAACTACTAGGGTTTCTAACACTATCAGATTGAGCTACACAGCAACAAGAGTTGATGACTTCAGCTATGGCAAAGGAAAGCTAACAGTTGAAGATAAACACCATTGGGAATAACAACAGATACTGTTGCAGCTCTAACAGCAAGGTGAAATAGCAGCTTCAGCTACAGCAGGGTAGGCTATGGCAACACTTACATGCAGCTGGTGTGGCTAACATCTCTGCTAGAGCACACCCCGAGGATAGATAAGGGCTGTAACAGTGGCCAAGAAGGCTAACTGCAGTAGTCCTCCACATGTGTGTCAGTGTGTGTATGCAAATCACATGTGTGTGTTTTGCAAGTGTGTGTGTGTTTTGCATGTGTACTACTGAGAGAGGCTGCAGCTCTGGGGCTCAGCCAACAAACAAAGCCTGCTTGCATCTTAATACCCCTCCTACCCCCAGGCACAGCGACACACACACACACACACACACACACACACACACACACACACAAACACCCCTCACACTCCCTGCTATACTTATCATGCTATCTTAGGCACATCCTGTGGTGTAAGGTCCCTCGTTTGTGAGGTGTTCCTCCCTTTGTGTAACCGACAGTCTACTCGGAATACTGAACATCAGCTCTGTGTGTCACCAGACTAACAACAACCCCACATTTTACCCCAGTATTCAGTATTCAGTAGCAGTAGACTGCTCCTCTCGCTGCTCTGGGACCAGTGATAACACCCCTGTCTGTATAATACAGCTGTGAACACAGCGTTGTGCCCTCGGTGGCTACAGTGTACCAGAGAGCTTAAGTCCAGTCCGTCTACCAGAGAAAAACCCACTGACCTGAGACAAGGCTTCCGTTAGTCCAGCATGGGTCTGTGTGTCAGAGTCAACAGCTACCATCCACAGAGATAGGATATCCTTCTCCTTGTTACACTTAAGCCAGAATGATGAGGGAAAATCGACCTCTCCCTCTCTCCGTTCCTCTCGCTCTCACAGAGGCACACAGGCAGGGTCAGGGTTCGCGCTAAACTACTGCCTTGCTGCTTTCGCCCCATCCTCCCTTCTCTCTCCGTCTACATCGCCTTTTCACCCTCCCCTCCCTCTCTCTCTGTCGTCCTGCTTTTCTCTCTCTCACACGCTCTCTTACTTACTATAACTTCAACGTACCTCTTCCTCCTTTCTCCTCTCTGTGTGTTTCCAATCCGTAGCTTGTGAAGATAATCACATTCCAACGGTGACGGGGCATATGGCGGGGGAACGTTACCCACACAGTAAGACCCCTTCTGTGTGTGTGTGTGTGTGTGTGTGTGTCGCGCAGACAATCAGCCCTATTGTGTGGGAGGAGGGGAAGGGCCAGAGAGTGGGGAGGAAGCCAATGGCTCTCATCTGCTGTCGCTGCTGCTGCTACTGGCCGCGGCTGTCAGGTGCTGACCCTCACACAATTACTCCCCCTCCAAGGAGAGAGGGAGAGTGACGGTGATAGAGAGGATGAGAGAGGGGAGCCAGAGAGAGGTAGAGAAAGAGAGAGAGGCCGAGGGAGGGATAGATGGATGAGGTGGGTGAAGAATTTAAAAAATAGATCAGTCAATAAAGGCCAATCAGATTTTCTAGCAATCGTTAAGATTTTGTTTAAAATGATGTTCCACGTGTCTCAGTCAATTGTGTGTTTTTATTCCATTCCCACCAATGCAGTGGTCATGTGACAGTAGGCTTGGGGGTGGGTCAATAACTCCAGTGCCCCCACCACCCTTTGAATGCAAATGAGTCATGGGGGCAGTGTGTGATGAAGAGATTGAATTCCACCTACTCCATTCCTATGGCATTAGAGCCAAATGCTCCTCCTTTTTTTGGGGAGATTTGACCTTTATCTAACTAGGCAAGTCAGTTAAGAACAAATTCTTATTTTCAATGACAGCCTAGGAATAGCGGGTTAACTGCCTGTTCAGGGGCAGAACAACAGATTTGTACCTTGTCAGCTCAGGGATTCAAACTTGCAACCTTTCGGTTGCCAGTCCAACGCTCTAACCACTAGGCTACCCTGCCACTCCTATGTGACAACCATACACTGAATAAGGTCACACCCCCATTTACCAGCAGAGTATAGAGAGGTATGTGTAGTTGAACAGAGAGCCACTGGTTTGATATGGTGAGTAAGAGGTAGGGGGAAAGTGTTGTCATACGTGCTCTGTTGTGAACTCACACTGGCCTGAGAACATGACCTATATGACGGCCAAGTGTTACTCAATTTTCACGACAAGACACACACACACAGGAATGCTTGCACACACAATGGCCATTTAGGGGAATCATTCTGATCATGTCTGCTCTAATTCAGCGTTGCACGCTCGACACTCCTGAACTGACCTCCCACTGGGCTTTTGTCAACTAACCTATATTCTACGCGAAATGAACAACAAATGTCACCATGTCATTGGATTTAGGTTAAAAGTTGAAACAATTCCCTCACGTTGATCACTTTTTCAAATCCAATCAGTTTTCATCATATTACATTTTTAGGTTGAAATGGAAACAATATTGATTCAACCAGTTTTTGCCCAATGGGCTCCTTCCTCTGCTCCTCTCTTTCATCTCATCCCTCTCTCTGCATCCCTTCTCCATCTCCCCTCCAGTCTTCTTCCCCCAGTCAGACAGTGAGCCTGGGGCTGGTAGCCCTCTCTCCTCATAGTCCCATCATTGTTAACCTCTCTCTCCAGAGGTCCGGTCACCATGCTTCCTGACTGTCAGAGAGAGAACCAGACAACAGAGCAGTCACTATCCAGGGGCACCCTCAGGGCCAAGCCACCATGCCTCCCTCCCGGCCAGGCATCACACCTCGTTAAGGCACAGTGCCATTAGTGACAGGAAGGGTCCCATCAAACCTCAGAGACCAGTAACCACGTCGTGACGCCAACATCCCCACTGCCTCATACAAAGAAATGTGTGTGTGTGACGTGTGAGTCTGAATTTGTGAGCATGTGTGTGTGTGTGTGTGTGTGTGTGTGTGTACATATGCCAGACCTGAGAGTGGACAGCTACTCTGTTACAGTCTTACTGGTTTTACTACAGAGCCATGATTGCCTCCAGGTCACTGCTCTAAGGGTCACAGGCCTGCAGTCACAGAGACAAGAGGGACCATGTGCCTGGCTTAGTGTGTGTGTGGAGGCCATAAAACACCCCTCTATTACAGACATTAGGAGTGTGTCTAATAGAGATGGGAGTCATTAAAGAGACTGGGGTAGATTGGAGGGACCAGCCTTTTCTGCTCATGCTGCCTCACGGCTCAATGGACTCACATAGGATCCGGTAGCATTTGTATGTAAAACCACAGGATTTCCAGCTCTCTGAACTCAAGGGTGGAATGGATGAAATACTGTACTATGTTAGCAATGCCTAAAAATAACCACCAATTTCACTTTCTGTTCCGTTTCTACAGTTTCAGTTGAAGGTGGACTTAATTTCAGTGCGACTGAAACATCAAGTTGTTGAAGTTACGTAGTAATAACACATTGAGTCTGGCATTTCACCGAAGACAGAGTGGACCAGCAGACTCTAGAAGTACACCTGGGGAGTTCATCGTTTCACATGGAAATTACTTTCAGATAAAAGACAAGCATCTGGCTTCCTATTTAACTATTATGTCAACCAACCGAATGGTTCCCCTGAGTCGACATTTTCATTGATTATTGTCAAGGTGGCGCTTAGTCGCCACGGTGGCATTTCACAGCACTATTGATATTCGGACAGTGAGTGATGGGTTTCTTTAACATTCACTATCCATAGCTGTTCTGAATTGTAGTGCACGTACACACACCGTATAGTACAGGCATGAAATTCAATTAAACGCACACACTGGCACACACACAGACGCACGCACACATGCACACACAGGCATGCAAACACACACACGGGCACGCAAACACAGGCACTCACTCACACACACACACAAGCCCATACAGTACTCACACACTCACTGCTTGCTTGTAAATAAGATCATCCTTCCTGTTTGCAGTTGGCGCCACAGGTCCCAGAGTGGTGTGGCGGAAGAGAAATTCTGGGGCCCATAGTTCTTCCTGATCTGGTAACCCGACAAGGTAAAACTCCAGACCTTACACGGTATGACGCAATTCATCTGTTGTAAAAAGGTTAAATATGGGCTATGATGGGACCAGAGTTTTTCTAATCAGGTCACATGGTTTAAACAAACTCCTGGAAAAACTCCTGGCCTTGGGGAGGATGAAAACCCTGTCAAACTGCAGCAACATTGTACTTTTCATATGAATTCTATTTTTAAAAGGACTAGGGGGGTTTCCTATACACAGACACAGAGAAAGCAACATGATTGGACAATAAACCTTACAGGTCTGAGCTCTCTTTATGCTGGTTTGCATCGTGTACTCCTGCCCTATGTAACTGTAGGCCTAACTCACAGTCTATGTCAGCTGTTGTGTTTACTGATTAATTCCAGTTAATCATTTCCTCCCCACTCTCTGGCTCTTCCCCACCTCCCACACAATAGGGCTGATTGATAAAGTCTAGGTAGCCTAGTCAGCCCAACTTTGAATATCAACCAAATTTGATCCTATTCACATATTCCCACAAACAAATGGGCTGTAAATACACAAGGTTACTGCTTTGTTTACCCTGGACAGAGGGACAGAGAGCATAGTAGGCTAGACTATGCAGCTGTTGTTGTTAGTAGCCTACAATTGATCAGACTGAAAAAGGCTCTTGTTTCCCATGCAATACTTCATGTCAGATCGCTAATGTTTAGGTGTACAGGCTGCTACATTTGATAGGCTGGTCATGGCTTACATCAACACCACTATCCCAGAAACCCTAGACCCACTCCAATTTGCATACTGCCCAAACAGATCCACAGATGATGCAATCTCTATTGCACTCCACACTGCCCTTTCCCACCTGGACAAAAGGAACACCTACGTGAGAATGCTATTCATTGACTACAGCTCAGCATTCAACACCATAGTACCCTCAAAGCTCATCACTAAGCTAAGGACCTTCGGGACTAAACACCTCCCTCTGCAACTGGATCCTGGACTTCCTGACGGGCCACCCCCAGGTCATGAGGGTAGGTAGCAACACATCTGCACGCTGATCCTCAACACCGGAGCCCCCCAGGGGTGCGTGCTCAGATCCCTCCTGTACTCCTTGTTCACCCACGACTGCATGGCCAGGCACGACTCCTACATCCTCATTAAGTTTGCAGACGACACAACACTGGCAGGCCTGATCACCGACATTGACGAGACAGCCTATAGGGAGGAGGTCAGAGACCTGGCCGGGTTTGTGCCAGAATAACAACCTATCCCTCAACCTAACCAAGACTAAGGAGATGATTGTGGACTACAGGAAAAGGAAGACCGAGTACGCCCCCATTCTCTTCGACGGGGCTCTAGTGGAGCAGGTTGAGAGCTTCAAGTTCCTTGGTGTCCACATCACCAACAAACTAGAATGGTCCGCGTTTATGTTAGGTTAGTCACAGAAAAACACAGCCATTTTTCTAGCCAAAGAGAGGAGTCACAAAAAGCAGAAATAGAGATAAAATTAATCACTAACCTTTGATGATCTTCATCAGATGACACTCATAGGACTTCATGTTACACAATACATATATGTTGAGGTCGATAAAGTTCATATTTATATCCAAAAATCTCAGTTTACATTGGCGCGTTATGTTCAGTTTTGCTTCCAAAACATTCAGTGATTTTGCAGAGATCCACTTCAATTTACAGAAAAACTCATAATAAACATTGATAAAAGATACAAGTGTTATGCATGGAATTATAGATAAACTACTCCTTAATGCAACCGCTGTGTCAGATTTCAAAAAAGCTTTACGGAAAAAGCACACCATGCAATAATCTGAGTACAGCGCTCAGGCACCAGAACAAGCCATACAGATACCTGCCATGTTGTGGAGTCAACAGAAGTCAGAAATAGCATTATAAATATTCACTTACCTTTGATGATCTACATCAGAATGCACTCCCAGGAATCCCAGTTCCACAATAAATGTTTGTTTTGTTCGATAAAGTCCATCATTTATGTCCAAATACTCCCTTTTTGTTCGCACGTTTAGTTCACAAATCCAAATTCATGAGGCGTGAGCACTAGGTCCAGACAAAAAGTCAAAAAGTTATATTACAGTTCGTAGAAACATGTCAAACGATGTTCCAACCGGACAATTCCTTTGTCTTTAGAAATGCAATGGAACGCAGCTCGCTCTCACGGCCACGCGCGTGACCAACTCATGGCCTGACACTCATTCGCTCCCCCTTCACAGTAGAAGCCTGAAACAAGGTTCTAAAGACTGTTGACATCTAGTGGAAGCCTTAGGAAGTGCAATCAGACCAAATTTACACTGTATCTTGGATAGGCAAAGAGTTGAAAAACTTACAAACCTCAGATTTCCCACTTCCTGGTTGGATTTTTTCTCAGGTTTTGTCCTGCCACATGAGTTCTGTTATACTCACAGACATCATTCAAACATTTTTAGAAACTACAGAGTGTTTACTATCCAAATCTACTAATAATATGCATATCTCAGCTTCTAGGCCTGAGTAGCAGGAAGTTTACTCTGGGCACCTTATTCATCCAAGCTATTCAATACTGCCCCCCAGCCATAAGAAGTTATGTTTGCTTGTGTCTGTCGGGAGTGATGTGTTATCACGCCTTTTAAATAAATACCGGTAGAAAATGGAGAGTGCGCCTTGAGCAATGTGTGTTGTGCCCGGGCACGACCTGCGATTTACGTGATTTTGATTGGTCAAGACACCCAAAGAGCCTACAGCAGCACTCCGATGTGAAGGACTGAGAAATTGTGCGCGAGTTGACAAATCATGAGGCCCCTCTTTTTAACACTTTGAGTCTATGTGTTTTATTAAACTAAATCAAATGTAATGTGGCGCTACCACACCTGACTGAAAAGTGCTGCGGCAAATACATCGCCAGTCGTCTTCCGATTGCCCTCAGACTAGGCTAGATCCTCACTATATCTCCGAAACACACATACGCAAGCATGCACACACTCAAGCACAACTCTTTACCAGCTGCCATGATGTTGTTCAAATTCAGTGAATGAAACAGGTAATTTCAATTCCTGCTCTGTGACTACGGAGCCCTTGCAGTCATCTTCCCTTATACTGCTGGTATAAGTAAAACACTGCTTATAGAATAGTACAGTCAACGAGAACGTCACTGAAAAGTCTCCTTGTGGTTACTTATCATTCGTGACCAAAAACCTCTGGGGCTTTGATATATGGCTGATTCAGTGAATTATCCCCCCCGTCTGTCCCCCGTATGCCCCAGCCCCTGGGCTCTCCTCCAGCTGTGTAGCACACTCTCAGAGTCTTGTGCATAGCCACTACCCACCACATCTCTAAGAGTGGAGGATATGCGACACACACACACACACACACACACACACACACACACACACACACACACACACACACACACACACACACACACACACACACACACACACACACACTCGCACACCATTAATTAAACACACATCACTTACTGTACACACACCCTGGCTGCATGCAGATTCCCACTCTCTCATCTCAGCCTGGCGGTCTCTCCTGTAATCTCTCTCACTTCCTCTGCCTCCCACTTGATGAAGGTCACAGTAGGAAATATTGCAGAATACAGACATATGCGCACACACACAGTACAGGGAAGCACACACACATGTGAGCATGCACACACACACACACACACACACACACACACACACACACACACACACACACACACACACACACACACACACACACACACACACACACACACACGCACGCACGCACACACACACACACACACACACACACACACACACACACACACACACACACACACACACACACACACACACACACACACACACACACACACACACACACAGTATGGTGCAGCACACACACATATGCGCTTAGTTGAACACGCACACACCCACATATCCAGACACAGTGTGGCCTGCATGGCTGATGGTTGCTGCCCCCATAACGGACAGAAGGGCACATCTGTCACTAGGGCATGGCATGAATGGCATCTGCCACATGTCACAGCACCAGACCACATTGATTGGCTCTTCTAATCTCACATAGTCCGGTTGGCATGACCTGCTGTGAACGACTCGCCCCAAATCTGCTCTGCAGGCAGAATTTAGCCCCGTCAAAATCAATCCAGTCACACAGAAAAGAGAAGAGCAAGCCACAAAAGAACGGCAAGATAATAATCTGCCAGACAACAGCACTCATCTCCAAAACACAATTGATTAAACAATTAAAGTATCTGAGAGCATTTGAAACCACTGTAGAAGCTTGGATTGACTGGCTGAACACCTGGGGTGCGAGTTGGTTGCAGTTGTCAACAAAGCAGCATGACGGAAAAAGACATTGTGACACTGCGCTACGCTCCGTCCGCTCCATTTGCTGTATTCTGTGTAGACCCCTTAAGAGTAAATAGATGTTCAGGTGTTGTCAAACTCCCACCCCCTGGTGGCTGACCTGAGTATTGATTGCAATGCTGTTCCATGCAGAAAACATATAACCTTACTCCTCAATCAACTCTTTCATGAGACCACATCACACTCAATAAATCAAACCTTGCTGCAGGGCGATGACAACCTTCCCTCTTCTCACAGTTTCACACCATCTGACGGACACCACTCCACACACACACAAACCACACAAACAGCAGTGAAACACACTAATCCCACCACGGCAGGTGTGTGTTTGAAAGAAGATGTGCATTTCCATAATGTTGTGTTTGTGAGAGCATGCAACTCCAGTCAGTGTGCTCAGTAATGTGATCGAAGGATGATGTCAGTGCTCAGGCACACTGGGAGGAATGCTGTGGATCAATGGAGAGTGAGAGAGAGAGAGAGAGAGAGAGAGAGAGAGGGAGAGAGAGAGAGAGAGAGAGAGAGAGAGAGAGAGAGAGAGAGAGAGACATACCAGGAACAACAGAGATACAATAACAACCGCTCTCAGAGAGACTATTGCAGTGCTAAACATTGACCTTTATTGGTAACGCTACAGTATCTCACTAGACTTGTTCTGCCACAGGTAGACAAGCTGAGGTTTTGCAGCTATAGGCTCAAAACAACACGAGTGCACACAACAAAGCTTCAGATAGGATCTAGGCTGGTGGGAGGAGGTAAAGGAGGATGGGCTCATTGTAATGGCTGGAATGGAATAAATGGAACGGTATCAAACACATGAAACATATGGAAACCACTTTTTATTTTTTAAATGTAACCTTTATTTAACCATGTTTAATTCCATTCCATTTATTAATTTCCATCCATTATAATGAGACCGTCCTCCTATAGCACATCCTAGTAACCATATATCTAGGCTGTGTTTAGTGTTTCCCGTCCTCTCTCATGTGACCCTCCCCACATTGTAACAATGAGTGTGGTGAAAGGAGCAAGCCCTGCTGCTCCCAGCGTTTTCCTTCCTGCTGGCCCACAGAAAGAAAGCATGCTTCACACTTTCCTCTCTTCTACTATGAACAGAGGGAGAGTTATCCCTCCTCTCCATAACACACACGCACACGCACACGCACACACACACACACACACACACACACACACACACACACGCACGCACGCACGCACGCACGCACGCACGCACACACACACACACACACACACACACACACACACACACACACACACACACACACACACAAAATTGGGTAATGGGCCATCGGGGATTTTGCCAAAAGGACAGAGTGGCTGTTACAGGGACTTGAGAGAGGGGACGGTTCCCAGGACTCAGAGAACAAAACATACTTTTTTTCCCAGGCTGGTAACTATAAGTGCACTCACTCTCTACAACACCAGTCCTGGTCCTTGACAGCAATGCTATGTATCCCAACCATGAGACTGAATCTTCTATAGCTGTGGTCTTATAGCTGTTGTCTATTGCAGTATATATATATATAAAGGTCATGTAATATTGGATGAAATACTTGTTATTTACATAAATAATCATACACATCCCTTCACTTACGAGATGAAATCACACAGAGCTAGATGTCTAGTACACCGGCGGCAGCATACATCTCCTAATCACTTTCTCTGTCCCTCAGTAACCTCTTATGATTTGCTCCTGTTTATGGTACACAATATGTCACTTTTAACAAAATATATGGTCATTGAGCTGTAATATAAACCGAGCAGCTGACGTCTGGGAGCACAGCCAAAGATAACATTCAGAAAATGGAGCTCTCACTGGTAGAGAATACAGATTAGCTGCATGTCATCTCAGTTAATGGGGGGCAGGATAGAAGGCATTGGGGCTGGGGGAGAGGGGTTGGCATGCTCCTAAGACGGCTGTGTGGGTGGCAGGGTTTGTGTGGATCCCAGGCTTAGGAGAGACACTAGAGGGCTTGAGGCTGAGGTTTCGACTGGATCACGAAGAGGGTTGAAATTGTTACATTCAATTCACAATTTGCACACCTTCCCTTGTTCTCTCACACACTTTCACTTATTGACTTATGTCATACCTGTACTCTGTTTGATTGTATATAGTCTACTCTACAGTATGGGGCCAGCTTAAACAGATACACAGATAAGGCTACATCCCTCTGCCACTGTGGTCATTTGCCTAACTGCAACCATCGACACCAATCCTACAGTAACACAGTCAAATTCTCCACATCTTAACATCAGAAACAGCTTTACCTTTCCGTCTCCAAAACCAATACTTGCGACGTCGGTTCATTTTCAACGTCCAAAGTTAACGCCTTATCTTTAGAGAACACTATTCAAAATCATTCAATTTCATCCTCGGAAGGTTCGAGACTAAGGTGGCTTTGGCTTTGGTGGTTCCCTGTATCTTTTGGTGAGTGTCACTGTGTCACAGCATGGTGTGTTCTACTCCTGTGACTACTAGGTCCCCTCCTAACGGTCACCTACCCGAGGAGACGCGGCGGCGCAGCGATTGGGACCTGCGGTAGCCGCTGGCCAGGCAGTCCATCCTGTCTCCCTGTCCGGTCGGTAGGGCTGACCACTGGGACAGTTCGGTGGGCGAACAGGCAGTCAGAGAAAGAGAGAATGAGGCATGCAGAGCCAGAGAACCAGAGAGGCAGGAAAAGTACATCTGACACTGGGGCTGAGGCCACACTTCCTGCACATGAACGGTGGCCTTAAATACACCTTCCTCCCTCGCTTTCCCCCTCCTCCTTCTCTCTCCACCAGCTGAACAATGGATGGGCCTAAGGAGCTCTCTGTGCTGGGGTGAGCTGGAGAGAGAGCTGGGGGGACAGCAGTAGTAGGCCTATACAGGAAGGATGGGGTGGTCTCCGTTTCCCTTTATGTTTCTTTAGGTCCACTGTGGACTGGACTGGAGAGTCTGGCAGCACGCAGTCAGCCATGTGTGAAACGACACACTAAATTCTGGAAGCACCGGCCGTTGCACGGAAATAAAAAAAAACAGGCATTGTGACAGAGCCAGCTAGGCAGGCATGGGCAGGCATGGGTTTGGGCTGGTCTCGGATCAGTGGACTTTTGGAATGTAAAGTCTCTCGTATCAGAGATTTCCCTTACCTCAACTTAGTGGATTTGACGGCTTAATTGTATGAGGGGTCTGGAAGCTTTCTGGTTGAAAGAAACAACCCCATTGAGTTGGAAAACACAGTGGCCTTGAATGTTCACGTGGGTGTGAGGACTGAAACAGACAGAGAGCTCTTTGGGCAGGTGGGGGGAATACTGCAGGAAGTGTGTCATCGGACCCTTTCCCTTCCCTCCGGTCCAGACAAACTCATACACACGTTTCTGTACAAACACACTAAAATTAGCTATTTCCCTCCACCTCCTCATTGTTTTCCCCATAGGCCTGAGAAAGGAATGCCCCGTCTTCCCAGAATGAGGACGGCAGTGTGTGTGTGGTGGTGCACTCCCTTACAGACGGAAAAATAACTGTACCATAACAAAAGAGTGAGTGGCCTTGACATTTCCCACCCCTAACCGTATTACCCATTAGGCTGGAGAAAAACACTTACAGGCAAACACGTCTGATAATGTGAGACAAAAACCTATTATATCAAATTGACCATTCACATCCTGGATAAAGGAAAACAACGCTGAGGCTGCACTGCCAACTCCACATTATCTGTAGAAAACAAGTCATTGGCCAGATGAAGTCAGATGAGTGGATATAATGCAAGGACAGAAAATGTATACACACGCACTACTGTAAGTTGCACTGGATAAGAGCGTCTTGTAAATGACTAAAATGTCAAATGTAAATGTTAAGATAATGTCATGGGAAAATAAGGGAAACCATAGGAACGTTTCCTTTTCTACATGTACTATTAGAACAAACAGGGGGAAACAAAATATATTCAATTGTATTTTATCATTTGCTTTATTACAGAGCCATAAAGACTCCCCACAACTGCTTTTTATCAAAGGCATTTCATCTCAGACATTTTTGTGAGCTTTCACTGCCATCTAGTGGAGTTGTTGGGAACTGGAATTGTTAATATTCAAAGGTAAAAGCAAGGCTGTCACATACCTGTATCTACCATAGAAATGCACTGTTACATTCCGAGAGTTAGAATAATCTCAGCACAGGAGGTACATAAAAAAAGAATCCTTAGAGAAAGCCTGCAGGTCCTGATCTTCTTGATCCCTGTTTTTTTTTTTTTAAATCTGGCAGCTGATTTCATAGCTGAGCCACTTACATATCTGTTCAATCTAACCCTGGAATGTAATGAAATTCCAAAGATCTGGAAATCAGCATTTGTCCTACCCCTTTTAAAAGGGGGAGATTCAACTATTTTAAATAATTATAGGCCAATCTCAAAGCTGTCACCCCTGGTGAAAATACTTGAGACCCTTGTGAGTGAACAGCTAAAATATTTTTTACAGTTGAAGTCGGAAGTTTACATACACTTAGGTTGAAGTCATTAAAACTTGTTTTTCAACCACTCCACAAATTTCTTGTTAACAAACTATAATTTTGACAAGTTGGTTAGGACATCTACTTTGTGCATGACACAAGTGATTTTTCCAACAATTGTTTACAGACAGATTATTTCATTTATAATTCACTGTATCACAATTCCAGTAGCTCAGAAGTTTACATGCACTAAGTTGACTGTGCCTTTAAACAGCTTGGAAAATTCCAGAAAAGTATGTCATGGCATTAGAAGCTTCTGATAGGCTAATTGACATCATTTGTGTCAATCGGAGGTGTAACTGTGGATGTATTTCAAGGCCTACCTCCAAACTCAGTGCCTCTTTGCTTGACATCATGGGAAAATCAAAAGAAATCAGCCAAGTCCTCAGAAAATAAATTGTAGACCTCCACAAGTCTGGTTCATCCTTGGGAGCAATTTCCAAACCCCTGAAGGTATCACGTTCATCGGTACAAACAATAGTACGCAAGTATAAACACCATGGGACCACGCAGCCGTCATACTGCTCCGGAAGGAGACGCGTTCTGTCTCCTAGAAATGAATGTACTTTGGTGCGAAAAGTGCAAATCAATCCCAGAACAACAGCAAAGGACCTTGTGAAGATGCTGAAGGAAACAGGTACAAAAGTTTCTATATCCACAGTAAAACAAGTCCTATATCGACATATCCTGAAAGGCCGCTCAGCAAGGAAGAAGCCACTGCTCCAAAACCACCATAAAAAAGCCAGACTACGGTTTGCAACTGCACATGGGGACAAAGATCATTTGGAGAAATGTCCTCTGGTCTGATGAAACAAAAATAGAACTGTTTGGCCATAATGACCATAGGAGGAAAAAGGGGGAGGCTTGCAAGCCGAAGAACACCATCCCAACCGTGAAGCACGGGGGTGGCAGCAACACGTTGTGGGAGTGCTTTGCTGCAGGAGGGACTGGTGCACTTCACAAAATAGATGCTTTGCTGCCGGAGGGACTGGTGCACTTCACAAAATTGATGGCATCATGAGAAGGAAATTGATGTGGATATATTGAAGTAACGTCTCAAGACATCAGTCAGGAAGTTAAAGCTTGGTCGCAAATGGGTCTTCCAAATGGACAATGACCCCAAGCATACTTCCAAAATTGTGGCAAAATGGCTTAAGGACAACAAAGTCAAGGTATTGGAGTGGCCATTACAAAGCCCTGACCTCAATCCTATAGAACATTTGTGGATAGAACTGAAAAAGTGTGTGCGAGCAAGGAGCCTTACAAACCTGACTCAGTTAAACCAGCTCTGTCAGGAGGAATGGGCCAAAATTCACCCAACTTATTGTGGGAAGCTTGTGGAAGGCTACCAGAAACATTTGACCCAAGTTAAACAATTTAAAGGCAATGTTACAAAATACTAATTGAGTGTATGTAAAATTCTGACCCATTGGGAATTTGATGAAAGAAATAAAAGCTGAAATAAATCATTCTCTCTACTATTATTCTGACATTTCACATTCTTAAAATAAAGTGGTGATCCTAACTGACCTAAGACAGGGAATTGTTACTGGGATTAAATGTCAGGAATTGTGAAAAACTGAGTTTAAATGTAGTTGGCTAAGGTGTATGTAAAATTCCGACTTCAACTGTATATACTAACTCTATTTTATCAATGTACATTGATGGTACATTGATACACTGGTGGTATCAATGTACCATCAATGCATCAATGTCGGGCTCCAGGAAGAAGCATAGCACAATTACAGCAGCCATGAAGGTTTTAAATGATATCACTGAAGCCCTTGTCAAAAAACAGCACTGTTTCTCACTTTTTATTGATCTCTCTAAGGCTTTTGATACAGTTGATCATGCTATACTGTGGCAGAGATTGTCGAATGTAGGTCTTTCTTTTTCTTCTTTTTTGTTAACTATCTGTCTGATAGAACTCAGTGCACTCAATTTCATGGGCTCATGTCTGTTAAATTGTCTGTCTGTAATGGTGTGCCCCAGGGCACTGTACTTGGTCCTCTCTTATTCGCTATTTATATAAATTATTTAGGCAAAAATGTGCAGAATACACAGCTTCACTTTTATGCTGATGATACTGTTATTTATTGTTGTGCATCGTCTCTCACAAAAGCTTTCCAGAACTTGTAAACTGCTTTTATACTGTTCAACATACCTTGTGTCAATTAAAGCTTATCCCCAACACTGACAAAACTAAACTAATGCTGTTTTCTAATGAAATAAATAGACCTCTGAACCGTTCACCTATTACTACCTGACAGGGCAATGAGATTGAGACTGTAACCTCATATAAATAACTTGGAATTTGAATTGATGACGGCCTCTCTTTTAAATTGCAAATTCAACAACTTACAAAAACAATTGAAGCTGAAGTTGGGATTTTATTTTAGGAATAAGGCTTTTCTGCTTTTCTTTTGAAGCTAGAAGGAGGCAAGTATCAGCTACATCTATGCCTTTACTAGACTATGGGGATATTTTATATATGAATGCTTCCGCTCAGTGTTTGAGATCAATTGACACCCTTTACCATGGAGCATTGAGATTTATTTTAAACTGCAAAACCCCTACGCACCACTGCACTTTATCAACCAGGGTTGGCTGGCCTTCTCTAGTCCCTCTAGGTTCAGTCACTGGTATACCTTTATTTACAAATCCATTTGGGGTTTACTACCATTTCATTTGGGCATTTTTATTGTTCAGAAATGTGGTGGGTTCTCTCTTCGTTCGCAGGACGAACAGTTCCAAATGTCCGAATTGAATTTGGTAAAAGGGCTTTTATGTACTCTGTGCCATCGGCTTGGAATGCCTTACAAAATACTTTTAAACTGGAAGAACTTGTCCCGATTGGTGTTTTTAAATCACTGATGAAGGATTTTGATTTTGATTCCCTGACCTGTCAATGTTTTTAAGTAGCTGTTTTATGATTTTCTTATACTCTTGTGAATTCTATGGTTTTTACTAGATTACTTGTAGTTTTTCATGTTGTCTATCTATAATTGTGAAATGACTTGGTGCTGCCTGTCTTGGCTAGGACGCTCTTGAAAAAGAGATTTGAAATCTCATTGAGCCCTTCCTGGCTAATAAAGGTTAAATAAATGCAAAAATAATTACATATATAATTTTATACTAATACAATTGTCCAGATAAAAAGATTTTGTTTAACAAGTCATTTAAAACAATCTAAAGAAAGATAGGGGTAACAATTATTTGCACCCTTGTTTTCAATACTCCGGCACCCTACCCTTGTGAAGATAACAGCAATGAACCAATTTATAAAATGTTTTATGGGATTGGAGAACACATTGGGAGGATCTTAGACCCTTCCTCCAAATAGAATCTTTCCAGATCCTAGATATACTTCATCTTCGCCAGCGGCCGCCCACCCATTAGGGCGTTAGGGGCAGCGATCACGTGTGATTGGTAAAAAAACACATGTGATTGGTAACAATAATATCATTCATGGATTATGTTTGAAATGCTCATAAAGTGTTGTAAATGTGAATATTTTACTGTTTCAAAAATATATAGATCAAAACAAGTTGTTTTTCATCATATGATGCATTTTGCATCATCATGATGATGTGGCAAGTGACACTTTGCTTACTGAAAGTCCAATATCTTGAAAACTTGACTGCTGACACTCAAAATATGTTGGGACTGTATCAACAGTGGACTAATGAAAAAAATGTCAAAAGATAGTTTTGAGTCGTGTTTTCCTTTAACAAGGGCCCAGGAGCAGTGGAAGCAAATAGCCCCAATAGCCACATTTGACCTTTGGGTGAATATTTTGAACAAGCTTGCAAGGCCTGACGAAGAAAAGAAGATCAATGTAGTCTCGCTTTGACTCTAAGCTCATGATGTGGGCTATCAGGTGTTTATGTACAGTCATATGCTCATACAAAAGCAGGAGTGCAGAGAGATAACACCAAAACAGAAAGCACAGAGATCACAGAGAGATAACACCAAAACAGAAAGCACAGAGATCACAGAGTGTACATTCGTTTTTTTATGTATTTTTATTTAACCTTTATTTAACCAGGAAAAGCCAATTGAGACCGAGTCTCTTTTTCAAGGGAGACCTGGCCAAGAAGGCAGCAACAATCAATATATGACATAATTAAAACATACAATACAATACAACAACATGATCCAGCCTAAAAAAAGCATTTACACTCCGTAACAGAGTCTCCCATCAATATATTAAATTCATTCAGTGGCACTAACAGAAGGCAGTCTTGCCTAATACTGTGAATGTCCTGGGGACTTTAAGTAGCAACCACCTAGCAGACCGGGTATGGTAACTGCTGGTGGTGAAGGAGACCAGACTACAGAGGTAAAGAGCGAGTTAACCAAAAAGGGCTTTGTAAATTAACACATACAAAAGTATCTTTCTGCGCATATAAAGTGAGGTCCAACCCACCATTTGGTACAATGTGCAATGGTGGGTGAGTGACTTGGCATTTGTAATAAAGTGCAATGATGCATGATAAACAGAGTCCAGTCTCTGTAAGACGGAGGAGGTTGCATGCATATAAGACATGTCACCATAATCATTAACAGAGAGAAAAGTGTCCTGAACAAGCTTCTTTCTAGCCATAAGCGGGAAGCAAGCCTTATTACGAAAATAAAAACCCAATTTCAATTTAAGCTTTGTCACAAGATTATCCACATGAACTTTAAAGGACAACTTGTCATCCAGCCAAATACCTAGGTATTTATAGGATGACACTTTCAATGGATAAGCCACCAGTGACAGTGTATTAGTATAGACCCCTTTCTGTTTTTGCAAACATTGCCACTTGAGGGCGATGTACACAATTTGGTTGCAGAACACAAGAGTTCTCATAGACCACCAGCAAAAATGTTTTTCACATTGCTTATGAATGCATTTCACACTACTTTTGGATTATGAGTGGATTTTAAGGCTCGTAGGAACGTCCTGCTTAATATAATGCTTGTGTCATCGTCGCAAATCAACTGCATTATTCTTTTAAAAAACACTTCAACTTCAACCAGTAAAATGTACCTTTGGCTAGCTTTGCTCCCAGTCTCTTTCAATGAGCTGTATCCAAAACAGGTATTTTACAAATATCATAACCAAATCTAATCTTAGCGAATGTTCAAGCAACATTGCAAGCGTATTGTATGGGACCGTTTAAATGTTCCGTTAGAGGCCATGAAATTCAGTACTTATCTCTAAAACAAAAGCAATTTAGGTCAAAATGGAAGGACTAACAGTACAGATAGATAGCAATAAAAACTGTACCATAGAGGCTCAGAATAAGTTAGAGGGAAAACTAAAAGAAATGGAGGAACTTATTCAAGAAAGATCAAGTGTAATATATTATTTCATAAATTCAACATAGAAACCAAAAAGTATTTATGAAAGTCAACCATGATTCACCAAACAATATTTTGAAAGAGGACGTAAAGTACTTTAAGCATATGTTTTCGTTTCAGTCTCCTCCATCTCCACTTACCGAAGTTAGTTGTGTGGATTTTTTTTCTATCAATAATGTAAAATAAACAGCAGTACAGAAAGGCTCATGTGAAGGCCAAATTACAGAGGATGAACTTACTGATGCAATTAAAGCCTTTATGTTCGGGAAGATTTCCGGGGCTGGATGACATACCAGTGGAGGTATACCAAACCTTTTTTGATATAATTCAGAAGACCGTTATAAGCATGTTTTAACCACTCCTATATAAATGGTAGATTTTAAGACACTCAACAAGAAGGTCTGATTTCATCATTTCAGATACAGGATCCAAGTGGTAAATACAAAGATCCATTCGGACTACAAGAAGAAATCCAGCCCAGTCACGGACCAGGATGTCTTGCTCCCAGACAGACTAAATAACTTTTTTGCCCGCTTTGAGGACAATACAGTGCCACTGACACGGCCTGCAACGAAAACATGCGGACTCTCCTTCACTGCAGCCGAGGTGAGTAAGACATTTAAACGTGTTAACCCTCGCAAGGCTGCAGGCCCAGACGGCATCCCCAGCCGCGCCCTCAGAGCATGCGCAGACCAGCTGGCCGGTGTGTTTACGGACATATTCAATCAATCCCTATACCAGTCTGCTGTTCCCACATGCTTCAAGAGGGCCACCATTGTTCCTGTTCCCAAGAAAGCTAAGGTAACTGAGCTAAACGACTACCGCCCCGTAGCACTCACTTCCGTCATCATGAAGTGCTTTGAGAGACTAGTCAAGGACCATATCACCTCCACCCTACCTGACACCCTTAGACCCACTCCAATTTGCTTACCGCCCAAATAGGTCCACAGACGATGCAATCTCAACCACACTGCACACTGCCCTAACCCATCTGGACAAGAGGAATACCTATGTGAGAATGCTGTTCATCGACTACAGCTCGGCATTCAACACCATAGTACCCTCCAAGCTCGTCATCAAGCTCGAGACCCTGGGTCTCGACCCCGCCCTGTGCAACTGGGTACTGGACTTCCTGACGGGCCGCCCCCAGGTGGTGAGGGTAGGCAACAACATCTCCACCCCGCTGATCCTCAACACTGGGGCCCCACAAGGGTGCGTTCTGAGCCCTCTCCTGTACTCCCTGTTCACCCACGACTGGGTTGGCCACGCACGCCTCCAACTCAATCATCAAGTTTGCGGACGACACAACAGTAGTAGGCTTGATTACCAACAACGACGAGACGGCCTACAGGGAGGAGGTGAGGGCCCTCGGAGTGTGGTGTCAGGAAAATAACCTCACACTCAACGTCAACAAAACTAAGGAGATGATTGTGGACTTCAGGAAACAGCAGAGGGAACACCCCCTATCCACATCGATGGAACAGTAGTGGAGAGGGTAGCAAGTTTTAAGTTCCTCGGCATACACATCACAGACAAACTGAATTGGTCCACTCACACAGACAGCATCGTGAAGAAGGCGCAGCAGCGCCTCTTCAACCTCAGGAGGCTGAAGAAATTCGGCTTGTCACCAAAAGCACTCACAAACTTCTACAGATGCACAATCGAGAGCATCCTGGCGGGCTGTATCACCGCCTGGTACGGCAACTGCTCCGCCCACAACCGTAAGGCTCTCCAGAGGGTAGTGAGGTCTGCACAACGCATCACCGGGGGCAAACTACCTGCCCTCCAGGACACCTACACCACCCGATGTTACAGGAAGGCCATAAAGATCATCAAGGACATCAACCACCCGAGCCACTGCCTGTTCACCCCACTATCATCCAGAAGGCGAGGTCAGTACAGGTGCATCAAAGCTGGGACCGAGAGACTGAAAAACAGCTTCTATCTCAAGGCCATCAGACTGTTAAACAGCCACCACTAACATTGAGTGGCTGCTGCCAACACACTGACACTGACACTGACTCAACTCCAGCCACTTTAATAATGGGAATTGATGGGAAATGATGTAAATATATCACTAGCCACTTTAAACAATGCTACCTAATATAATGTTACTTACCCTACATTATTCATCTCATATGCATACGTATATACTGTACTCTATATCATCGACTGCATCCTTATGTAATACATGTATCACTAGCCACTTTAACTATGCCACTTTGTTTACATACTCATCTCATATGTATATACTGTACTCGATACCATCTACTGTATCTTGCCTATGCTGCTCTGTACCATCACTCATTCATATATCCTTATGTACATATTCTTTATCCCCTTACACTGTGTATAAGACAGTAGTTTTGGAATTGTTAGTTAGATTACTTGTTGGTTATTACTGCATTGTCGGAACTAGAAGCACAAGCATTTCGCTACACTCGCATTAACATCTGCTAACCATGTGTATGTGACAAATAAAATATGATTTGATTTGATTTTGATTTGACATATGAAAAATCTGGGAAACCAGGCCTGGTATTCGTAGCTAACTTTGAAAAGGCCTTTGATAAAGCACGACTGAAGTTTACAGTATATAAATGCCTGGAATATTTACATTTTGGAGATTCAAAATTCAAAATACAGAAATAGTCATAATAAACATTCATAAAAATACAAGTGTTATAAGGCTTAAAGATGAACTTCTTGTTAATCCAGCCGCTTTGTCAGATTTCAAAAAGGCTCTATGACGAAAGTATACCATGCAATTATCTGAGGACAGTGCCCCGCTTACAAAAGCATACAAACATTTTACAACCAAGTAAAGAAATGACAAAAGTCAGAAATAGCAATAAAATTAATCACTTACCTTTGAAGATCTTCATATAGTTGCAGTCACAAGAGTCCCAGCCATAATAAATGTTTGTTTTGTTCGATAAAGCCCCTCCAAAAACTCAGTTTTGTTGGCGCGTTTCGTTCAGTAATCCACTGGCTCAAAGATGGTCAAAACATGCAGACGAATACATCCTAATAGTACTAGTAAAGTTCGTCGAAATATGTCAAACAATGTTTATAGTTAATCCTCAGGTTGTCAATTGTCTAAATAATCGACAATATTTCAACCAGACAATATCGTATTCAATAGAAAGGAAAAACAACAAAGGGCGCGCACTCTGTCACGTGCGCAAACCAGCACTGCATGATTCTATAGTCCACTGCCAGAAAGGTCTCATTTTTCTTAATTTTTCAGAAAACAAGCCTGAAACAATGTCTAAAGACTATTGACATCTAGTGGAAGCCATAGGGACTGCAATCTGGGTCCGAACCCATTAGATACTCTATAGGAAGTCAATTGAAAACTACCCACATTGAAAAAATCTCACTTCCTGGATGGATTTTCCTCAGGTTTTCACCTGCCATATCGGTTCTGTTATACTCACAGACATTATTATAACAGTTTTGGAAACGTTAGAGTGTTTTCTATCCAAATCTACCAATTATATGGATAATCTAGCTTCTGGGCCTGGGTAACAGGCAGTTTACTTTAGGCATGCTTGTCATCCAGACGTCAAAATACTGCCCCCAAGCCATAAGAAGTTAAATATGAATTTGGGGGGGCATAAATGATTCAATATGAAAGAATTAAAGCTGGTTGAGAGAATGCCAAGAGTGTGCAAAGCTGTCATCAAAGCAAAGCGTTGCTACTTTGAATAATCTCAAATATAAACTATATTTTGATTTATTTAACACTTTTTTGGTTACTACATGATTCCATATGTGTTATTTCATAATGTTGATGTCTTCAGTATTATTCTACAATGTAAAAAGTTGAAAAAATTAAGAAAAACCCTTGAATGAGTAGGTGTGTCCAAACTTTTGACTGGTACTGTATATATTTACTGTCACACCCTGGTCTTAGTATTTTGTGTTTTCTATATTTATTTGGTCAGGCCAGGGTGTGACATGGGTTTATTTTGTGTTGTGTTTATGTATGGGGGTTTTTCGTAGGTTTTGGGATTGTGGCTTAGTGGGGTGTTCTAGCAAAGTCTATGGTTGCCTAAGGCGGTTCTCAATCAGAGGCAGGTGATTCTCGTTGTCTCTGATTGGGAACCATATTTAGGCAGCCATATTCTTTGAGTGTTTCGTGGGTGATTGTTCCTGTCTTTGTGTTAGTTGTCACCAGATAGGCTGTATAGGTTTTCACGTTCCGTTTGTTGTTTTTGTATTGTCATGTTTTTTCGTCTATTAAACATGTATCGTATTAACCACGCTGCATTTTGGTCCGACTCTCTTTCGACGGAAGAAAACCGTAACAGAATCACCCACCACACCAGGACCAAGCAGCTTGGTGACAGGCAGAGGCAGCAGGAGAAACACAGTTTGGAATATACGACTTGGGAGGAAATAGACAGGTGGGCGGTCGACCCAGAGAGAGTGCCGGAGCCCGCCTGGGATTCGCTGGAGCAGTGCGAAGAAGGTTATCGGAGAATGGCGTTGGCGAAGCAAGCATGGCGGCGCGGACAGAAGACCGAGAGTCAGCCCCAAAAATATCTTGTGGGGGGGGGGGCTCAGGGAGAGTGTGGCAGAGTCAGGGTTCAGACCTGAGCCAACTCCCCCTGTTTATCGTGAGGAGCAGCGATCACAGGACTTCTGGACGTGGGAGGAGATATTGGACGGAAAAGGACCCTGGGCACAGCCTGGAGAATATCGACGCCCCAAAGAAGAACTGGAGGCGGCGAAAGCGGAGAGGCGCTGGTATGAAGAGGCAGCACGGCGACGCGGATGGAAGCCCGAGAGTCAGCCCCAAAAATGTATTGAGGGGGGGCTCAGGGAGAGTGTGGCAGAGTCAGGGTTCAGACCTGAGCCAACTCCCCCTGTTTATCGTGAGGAGCCAAGGAGGAGACCAGAACCAGAGCCGGTGTTGGAGGTGAGTGAAGCAGAGACTGTGAAGGAGTTAATGGGGAAAGTGGAGGAGAGAGTTATGAGGGAGTTGCTAGGTTGGTGCTTTAGGTACGATATTCGCCCGACGGAGCGTGTCGGGGATTTGATGGCACCTGGGTCAGCGCTCCATACTCGTCCTGAGGTGCGTGTTAGTCAGCTGGTGAAGATTGTGCCAGCCTCACGCACTAGGCCTCCTGTGTACCTACCTAGCCTTACACGTCCTGTGCCAGCCCTGCTCTCAGGCTCTCCAGTACACCTTCACGGTCCGGTCCATCCTGTGCCACCTTCACACACCAGTCCTCCGGTGGCAGCTCCCCGCACCAGGCTTCCTGTGCGTGTCCTCGGCCCAGTACCACCAGTGCCAGCACCACGCACCAGGCCTTCAGTGCGCCTCGCCTGTTCAGCGCTGCCAGAGCCTTTCTCCTCTCCAGCGCTGTCGGAGTCTCCCGCTTGTTTAGCGCTGTCGGAGTCTCCCGCCTGTTTAGCGCTGCCAGAGCCTTCCTCCTCTCCAGCGCTGTCGGAGTCTCCCGCCTGTCTAGCACTATCAGAGCCTTCCTCCTCTCCAGCGCTGCCGGAGTCTCCCGCCTGTTTAGCGCTGCCAGAGCCTTCCTCCTCTCCAGCGCTGCCGGAGTCTCCTGCCTGTTCAGCGCAGCCAGAGCTACCAGTCTGCATGGAGCAGCCAGAGCTGCCAGTCTACATGGAGCAGCCAGATCTGTCAGTCTGCATGGAGCAGCCAGAGCTGTCAGTCTGCATGGAGCTGCCAGTCTGTAAGGAGCTGCCAGTCTGTAAGGAGCTGCCAGTCTGCAAGGAGCTGCCAGTCTGCACGGAGCCGCCAGAGCTTCCAGTCTGTAAGAAGCCGCCAGAGCTGTCAGTCAGCGTGGAGCAGCCAGAGCCGCCAGTCAGCATGGAGCAGCCAGATCCGCCAGTCTGCCAGGATCCGCCAGTCAGCCAGACTCTTCCAGATCTGCCAGTCAGCCAGACTCTTCCAGATCTGCCAGTCAGCCAGACTCTTCCAGATCCGCCAGTCAGCCAGACTTCCAGATACGTCAGTCTTCCAGGATCCGCCAGTCAGCCAGACTCTTCCAGATCTGCCAGTCAGCCAGACTCTTCCAGATCTGCCAGTCAGCCAGACTCTTCCAGATCCGCCAGTCAGCCAGACTCTTCCAGATCTGCCAGTCAGCCAGACTCTTCCAGATCTGCCAGTCAACCAGACTCTTCCAGATCTGCCAGTCAACCAGACTCTTCCAGATCCGCCAGTCGACCAGACTCTTCCAGATCCGCCAGCCAGCCAGGATCTGCCGGATCCAACTACCTACCTGAGCTTCCTCTCAGTGCTGAGCTTCCTCTCAGTGCTGAGCTTCCTCTCAGTGCTGGGCTTCCCCTCAGTGCTGAGCTTCCCCTCAGTGCTAAGCTTCCCCTCAGTCCCGAGCTACCCCTCAGTCCCGAGCTACCCCTCAGTCCCGAGCTACCCCTCAGTCCCGAGCTACCCCTCAGTCCCGAGCTTCCCCTCAGTCCCGAGCTTCTACCTCAGTCCCGTGCTGCCCCTCAGTCCAATGGGGTCCTTGGTGAGGGTTATTAGGCCAAGGTCGGCGGCGAGGGTCGCCAATCAAAGGACGCGTTACAGGGGGACTAAGACTTGGTTGGAGTGGGGTCCACGTCCAGAGCCGGAGCCGCCACCGTGGACAGACGCCCACCCGGACCCTCCCCTATGGGTTTAGGTGTGCGGCCGGGAGTCCGCACCTTGGGGGGGTTCTGTCACGCCCTGGTCTTAGTATTTTGTGTTTTCTACATTTATTTGGTCAGGCCAGGGTGTGACATGGGTTTATTTTGTGTTGTGTTTATGTATGGGGGTTTTTCGTAGGTTTTGTGATTGTGGCTTAGTGGGGTGTTCTAGCAAAGTCTATGGTTGCCTGAGGCGGTTCTCAATCAGAGGCAGGTGATTCTCGTTGTCTCTGATTGGAAACCATATTTAGGCAGCCATATTCTTTGAGTGTTTCGTGGGTGATTGTTCCTGTCTTTGTGTTAGTTGTCACCAGATAGGCTGTATAGGTTTTCACATTCCGTTTGTTGTTTTTGTATTGTCGTGTTTTTTCGTCTATTAAACATGTATCGTATTAACCACGCTGCATTTTGGTCCGACTCTCTTTCGACGGAAGAAAACCATAACATTTACAGAAATTATTTTGGGGGGATTTGAAATTATGCAGACAATTACATTGATTGAAGCTACAATCTATCTGCAATATTAAAGCTGATCTAACCCCTAAAAATAATAATAAAATAAAACAAATTAAACCACAATTTAATACAACATTGAAAGCATATGATAATATCTTGTTATGTAATAACTATATAAATCATGGCGATGGGGGTCTTTCTGCACCCAAAAATGATGTCAGTGAGTCGTGTACTGAAGAGGGGACAAATTATGTAGCCTGTTCAGTTGGGCCTCTGTGGGAAACTTAGAGACGGGTTCCTCATTCTGAAACAAAACACCATTCATACATTAGTCCATTATGAGAGAGATGCAGCTGCAGGAATGCTGTCACTGTAATTCATGGCTTACAATTCACGAGGTGGTAATAACCCATGTTTATTACATGCAAATTGAACAGACTAATAAAGCTCTCAATAGTTAAAATGAACTGCGTGAGTTGCGCAACACAAGGGGTTGAGAGTGAATTAAAGCCAGTTAGTCAGTGAGAGACAGAGGACTCAGCTCAGTACAACCACCACAATAACAACACAACACAGAGCCACTGATTCATCTTGCCCCGCTATGCTATCCCAGGGTGCCCCGCTCCTTCCCAGGGCAGAGAGAACATAAACAGATCCTTTGTTATGGCCTCAGAGGAAGGCTCATACTAACACCAGGCCACCAGGCAAAACTTTCAGACCCGGCCTACTTGGTGTGGTTGAAGATGTTTTCCCCCAGAAAAAAATGCCTCAAATGCCAACACACAAGAGTTGAACTTACAAGTGAGTTAAACTGACATATTATAGTGTGAAAGCTGGGGATATCTTAATGGAATACCAACAAAAGCAGACTTTGGACCGAATGCGGAGCAGTGGAGAGTGTGTTTACAGAGACCATGTTAAGGAAATGCACCTATCAGAGTGGTTAAAGGTGATTTCAACCCCAGAGGGCTACAGCATCATATGGTGCAGACTAGGGTTGGTCGGTATATCGTATATACTGTATCCAGCGGTATTTTGAACCGTCAAAAAAAAACAACATTTAAATATTTGTACTGTTTAAATAAATACCTGCAGTCATCTTTTGCACTAGATAAAGCAGATCGCAGGGTAGCCTAGTGGTTAGAGTGTTGGACTAGTAACCAAAAGGTTGCAAGTTTGAATCCCTGAGCTGACAAGGTACAAATCTGTCGTTCTGCCCCTGAACAGGCAGTTAACACACTGTTAACACACCTAGGCCATCATTGCAAATAAGAATTTGTTCTTAACTGACTTGCCTAGTAAAATAAAAAATTCATCATTTTGCCTTTTAGATTATTTTTCATTGTGAAGCTTACCGGTACTAGTTTCCCAGTTACGTTTGCCAAATAAATTCTGTGCTAAATAAATTCTCTCCAGCTGGGCAGCTGTCATTAGGCCCAACACTCTTGAAGTAGCTTGAATGAATAGGTTCACTGCAGTAAACGCGTGTCTCGGTCTTGGCCACTTACCTCCGCCTTGGCAAAAACTGTGTGTACAGTTTTCGAACCACACCGCAATTCTGAGTGTACAGTACACTGCCCGTTTTCAAGTCAATTGGCTCATTTTCATGCCTCTGACATGCGCTAATGATAAATAATGGTGTAACTGTCTATAGTTTTCTCTGCAATTAGTGTTAATTATTGTGATTGGCTCACATTTGAATAGTACGGTGTACCCCCACTCTTTTATTTTCCTGGGACGCTGTACCGGACCACACCGGCTTACTTTCACCCCTGGAATCAGCTGTGTTAGTTGTGTCAGCTGTGTTATCAAACAAGTGGACTGTCTGGGGGTACTCAAGGAGAGTTTTGGGAAACACTGGTCTGTACAGTCTGACGATAACATTTAATGACGTTCCAGAACCTTCTTCTACAAGGAGGACAAAATCATTCAAATGCAGCAAAAAGAAACCTTCCATTCCGCCCTAGTGAGTCGTGGTCTCTTGTGGAGCTAACGAGCACCCAGCAAATTTACGACTGAAAAGGGCAACAGTTAAAGAGGCTCCACTACTCCTTCGCCTAACAAAAATCTTCTCTTGCTCAGTATGAGAAGCTCAACCTACGCATCTGCAGCCAGATATTCAGGCAATAATCAAAATGCTCAATTGCTGAGCAACAATGTATCATGTCAAGTGGAAGGAATATCTAGTTAAGGATGTGTAATTATGAAGTATAGTCAATTCAAATGCTCTCCTCTTAGACAAACAGCTGTGGTTCAGCTCAAGCTCAGGTTTATTTCTAGAAAAGTTGCATGACAGATTTTACAGGGATAAAATAGTGTAAAATGTCAGTCTTATCAGAAATAAGGTTACAATACATGTCCAAAGGTATGTGGACACCTGCTCGTCGAACATCTCATTCCAAAGTCATGGTAATTAATATGGAGTTGGTCCCTCCTTTGCTGCTACAACAGCCTCCACTCATCTGGGAAAGCGTTCCACTAGATGTTGGAACATTGCTGCGGGGACTTCCATTCCATTCAGCCACAAGAGCATTAGTGAGCTGATGTTGGGCGATTAGGCTTGGCTCGCAGTCAGCATTTTAATTCATCCCAAAGGTGTATGATGGAGTTGAGGTCAGGGCTCTGTGCAGGCCAGTCAAGTTCTTTCACACCGATCTCGAGAATCTATTTCTGTATGGATCTCACTTTGTGCATGGGGGGCATTGTCATGCTGAAACAGGAAAGGGCCTTCCCCAAACTGTTGCCACAAAATTAGAAGCACAGAATCGTCTAAAATGTCATTGTATGCTGTAGCGTTAAGATTTCCCTTCACTGGAACTAAGGAGCCCAAACCATGAAAAACAGCCCCAGACCATTATTCCTCCACCAAACTTTACAATTGGCACTATGCATTCGGGCAGGTAGTGTTCTCCTGGCATCCGCCAAACCCAGATTCATCCGTCGGACTGCCAGATTGTGAAGCGTGATTCATCCCTCCAGAGAACACGTTTCCACTGCTCCGGAGTCCAATGGCGGCTAACTTTATACCACTCCAGCCAACACTTGACATTGTGCATGGTGATCTTAGGCTTGTGTGCGGCTGCTCGTCCATGGAAACCCATTTCATGAAGCTCCCAACGTTATTGTGCTGACGTTGCTTCCTGAGGCAGTTTGGAACTCAGTAGTGAGTGTTGCAACCTATGTATAGCCTATG
This sequence comes from Oncorhynchus tshawytscha, assembly GCF_018296145.1. NCBI lineage: Eukaryota > Metazoa > Chordata > Actinopteri > Salmoniformes > Salmonidae > Oncorhynchus > Oncorhynchus tshawytscha. Next base: position 43,456,055 of record NC_056434.1, on the reverse strand, counting down.
GAGATTGCATGTCTGTGTGCTCGGTTTTATACACCTGTCAGCAACAGGTGTGGCTGAAATAGCCAAATCCACTAATTTGAAGGAGTGTCCACATACTTTTGTATATATATATATATATATATTTATATATATATATAGTGTATTTGTACTGTACTGGGTTAACATGATGAGATAAGCCTAATGTTTGGGCAGTCGTTCCATTTGAGAATAGAGGGGGAAATCACTGATGTACAGATATCTAAATAGGTAAGGTGATATACAGTAGGTTAAATATACAGTAATATACAATACCGATATAGATGCCAGGTAAAATGAAAAGAAAATGTGACTCTCTCAGATGTATAGTCAAGGTTTCATCCTGTTGGTCTGCATTTGGTCCAAGATAGTCACATGAGTATACCTATATCTCAGCCTCCAGTATTTATGCTGCAGTAGTTAATGTGTCGGGGGGCTAGGGTCAGTTTGTTATATCTGGAGTACCTCTCCTGTCCTATTCGGTGTCCTGTGTGAATCTAAGTGTGCGTTCTCTAATTCTCTCTTTCTCTCTCTCTCTCTCTCTCTCTCGGAGGACCTGAGCCCTAGGACCATGCCCCAGGACTACCTGACATGATGACTCCTTGCTGTCCCCAGTCCACCTGGCCGTGCTGCTGCTCCAGTTTCAACTGTTCTGCCTTATTATTATACGACCATGCTGGTCATTTATGAACATTTGAACATCTTGGCCATGTTCTGTTATAATCTCCACCCGGCACAGCCAGAAGAGGACTGGCCACCCCACATAGCCTGGTTCCTCTCTAGGTTTCTTCCTAGGTTTTGGCCTTTCTAGGGAGTTTTTCCTAGCCACCGTGCTTCTACACCTGCATTGCTTGCTGTTTGGGGTTTTAGGCTGGGTTTCTGTACAGCACTTTGAGATATCAGCTGATGTACGAAGGGCTATATAAATAAATTTGATTTGATTTGACCTATAGAGCAGCAGGTGACGGTGGGCCAGAGGAGAAGCCACTTGAGGATGACTCATGAACCCTACAGTATTACCTCACCTCTTATAGAGTCTGCTGGCTCACCCCACTTGGTTTAATAAAGTGACATCTGATTTGACTATTTCTGTTAGTACAGACACCGTCTTAAACGGTCACCTCACCACTCTATCCTGGAGGTGACATTGCCCAAAGGCAACGTTTTCCTTAATCCGCTGGTGGGAAGGTTACAGTTGCCTCTGCTTTTAATAAAATATTTGCTGTGCTCCATGTCGTTTGCAAAACCACAGTTAATCTCCCCAGGTTGGAAGAGATAAGACTGGGCCATGTCAGTGTTCCACCTCTCTCTCCCTGTAGCATGCCCAGGCACAACACTGTATTGTGTGTTTACAACATGGTTCCTCACAGTCAGTCACTGGGGGATTCCTTTCTATTCCCTCAGTTCAAGGCAAAGCCCAGAACCCCTCAGTCACAGCTGTAAGACCCCAGCTCCACCTGCCCTGACCAGGACTCCTGGCAACCGAAATAAGGCACATTAGTCAACAGTTGAAAAGGAGGAGGAGGGGGAGAGATCAAGAAGAAAGAATTGGAAGAGGGGACAGGGTATTATATAGGCAACCAACTTTTGTATATGTGCTATGAATTGACATATCTCGTGAAAAGTGGGCATTTTGTTCTGTATTGAAGTAGAAAAATATTCTGTCCCTTGAGGCATTGAGGTAATTACACAACAGGTTAGGGCTTGTCTGCAACCTTCCACTTCCTACCTGACTGTTCGGCAGTCTAGTGCAATGCAATCTTCACTATGTAAACACATACTACAGGTGTTGGCCATTACATACTTTCACAATGGCTCAATAGATCATGTTCACCCAATGACAAAAAAAGGTATGTGAAGCAGTAAGGGACAGATCAAAATGTAATGGGGGGGGGGTTCGGGCTGGTCCAACTCAAGGTGTCATAACAAAAAATGTGACCCCCAAACTATTTTCACATGTCCCTCCCCTTCATATCATAGGCCAGCAGCAACTAAAGCTTAATAATAGCCATACCAAACCTTTATAAACGTTTCTAAACTTTATTAGGGTAATATCAAAAGTAATTCAAGCCATTGTTTATAGGGAAAACTAGCAGGGAAAAACGCAGTACCCTCCCCTATGCCCCTCAAAAAAAAAAAACTCCCCACCGAGAGAAAAAAAAGCAAAAAGAATGACAACCCTCCCCTATTTTGAAGTAAAATTTCGATCTGTCCCTAAATACAACTAACAAGATATGATTGTTACAGTAGTCTGGACTGTGAAGCCAGGCAACACAATCTATTTTAGTTGCTATGTGCACATGCACAACAGTAAAAAGTGATCACCATGGAAAAGCCATTATAGGAGACCTCACCACAGTATCAGGACAATATTATAGTGTTATATACACATTATTACATGTTACACAAAATATTACAATCCACACTGTCTGCACCCAAACCTAAGGACCTGAGTTTTTGTCCCCTTGCGTGACACAGCCTTTACACCACCTACGCACTGCCACCGGTTCGGTAGTCACTCACCTGAAATCACTGGGCTCCATTTCTTGGGCTCCATGTCCGACTTGTCAAAAGTTCGGGACTTCCTCCGGAACGCGACCCGTCTGAAGTCGTCCATACCCTTATCCTCCGATGACCTTTCCAACATCGAAAAGATTCACAGAGCGAGCAGCTCTATCGGTAACATTAATCACGCATTCAAATGTGCAACTGACAGTCAACATATTACAGAAAAATTCCATTCAATGTCAAATAATTCCTAAATCCTATTTATCATTCACCGCTAAATGAAAGAAAAAAACGTATTGAAAAATCACGTGGCAGGTTTATTTTCCCGGATATGTGCAACAATAAAGTTATTGAGCGATGCGTGCGCTCTGCTCTGCCTTTCTGGGTCAGCATCATCATCCGGTCAGTTTATCTCTTATCTCTCTCTGTACAATCACCTTGGAGTTGGAGTAGATTGTTTCAAACCCCGCCCTGTTTCACTGTTGCTCTCATTGGAGGAACCATCTCTCCCCAATACCCTTTAGAAAGGGAACCAGAATAATTTCACTTAAAAGGGATCAATATTGCAATATGAAGATATTGCAGCTTCGGGCGGGTATTTAAAAATTAGAGCACAGAACCTGGAAGGTGTTTTGCATACAATCTACTGTACAATGAAGACGGGCAGGGTTGTGCTACTGATTGTAGCCTAATAAACAGCCATAATGATAGGGTGACATTTTCAAAGACATGCAAACTGTTATGAGAAGGATGACATAAGGTTATCATTATCATAATTGAGAAGAAAAAAGACTCAGCGAAGCACAAACGTCCTATATCAGTCCAAGACAGTTGTTTTATTTCCTATTGAAACAGATGTTACACTGTTTTAAGCGCAGTAAGAAATATTAACAAGACAACCCAATACAGTATATTGCTGTCTTTCTGTCCCTTTTTCTTAACTGATTAGGGTTTCTAAACCTCAGTTAAGATTCCAGGGGACTCCATCAGGGGCATAGGAGCGACTGACCTTGGGGGGGCACATTTTGCTATAGGGGCACATTTTGCTATAGGGGCATGCCCTCGAAAAACAAAAGGTTTAAATTCCTCACTTCTAGCAACTTTTGAGAAATCTTAACTTAGAAATGGGCAAATTTACAAGGCCAGGGGGGGGGTCTTGCAGAGGGCACTTACTCTGGTACAGTCCAACCAGGCATAGGGCCATAGCCATTCATACTGTACTGAATACCAGTGTGACTGTTAAATTAAACAACCATTGTGTACTCTTTCTCGGCTACTGTATGATCCATTTCCTAGTATTTTTTCTCACTTCCTCTATGTCGGGTTGATACTACTGCTGCTCTACATACTGTATGGTTTGAAACTTAATGTAATATATTCAACTTATAATGCAGTTATTATACTGTAATAATAACCAGCATAATACAACAACAAAAAAAGGTAGGCGTGAAAGGTCAAACTGAAATGAATCAATCTCCACTAGACGCAATTATCAAAAATAAAACATCATCACGACTGCCTCTCACCTGCATGAAGTTAACACATGCAATACACCCTCTAGACTTAAGATGCTATCATTTCATCAATCATATAAGATCATTGAGATTCATTCACACTATGACAGATCATCAATCTAGGAGCTCTACTGGCTTGGAGAGGCACTTCACACCATCTTACCTGTTGGTTAGTTGCCTCTCGTTCCCTTTCCCTCTCTGCCTGTCTGTCTGTTCATGGCTGTCACGCTCCTACCTTGATCAGAATAGCACCATACAATGTCTTAACATATGGAACACTCCTTTATGACCTATGATCACTGTGATGAAGTTAAAGACAACTAAGCTGAAACAACTCAAATTTGCCAGCTAGTTTTCCAGGGGTGGTGTGTGTGCAGTTGCCAAGAACTTTACTTACAGTCCTTTGCTCTCCTTTGAACAAAACTCCTAAGTCCTCTTTTTTTCTCTCTTATTGATTCCTGGCACATTGCTAACTTGCTGACCATATCATGAAGACTAAGACAGTGATTGTGCAAGTAATTCTGTAGCTAGCAAGTATTCTTGGCTTCACGTTCCAAGCAGCGGATGCCTGTTAAAAATAAAAGTTCCTCAACTTTGTTGGGCGGGGGGGGTGAGGCATGTTACCGGCTTCTAACACTGCCCTCTGTATCACAATCTTCCACTGATAAAGTTAACCTGTGCAGAGAACCAAGGCAGTAGGGTAAATGATTCTCCATAGATAGACACCAGTCGTACACTAGACTAACTTTGGACCTCACACATATTTTTCATACTCTACTGTTCCACCGAAGGTTTTAGAATAAAAACAAGTGATTCCACAAACATAGACAGAAATCAAATCAATGTAAACATGTATACAGTACAGAAGTTGAATACCCATTCTCCACTGCAAATTAACATGCTTTCACCTGTGCTTATTGTGTGGATTCCAAGGGTGTTTGTTCTTTATGGCTACTATACACATCTTACCAGAATACCAGAATCCACCCTTATGGTGTGATTCAATTCATGTAGAACTGTAAGAAAAATCTGTCTCAATGCCTCTGGCTCATATCCATAAGAAACTAGATGTTTAGATTGCCCCTCAATAAACCTGGTTGGTCAAACATAAGACATAATCATTATTTGATTTGATTTGAGAGAGAGAGAGAGAGAGAGAGAGAGAGAGAGAGAGAGAGAGAGAGAGAGAGAGAGAGAGAGAGAGAGAGAGAGAGAGAGAGAGAGAGAGAGAGAGAGAGAGAGAATGTGAATCAGGTAAATGATTCATGCAACATTAGGTAGATTACATCATCAACATGATCAGACAGTTTGATTCTAGGCTCACCTTGAATTAATGTTTCAACCAAGAAAAAGAAAAAAAGTCTGTTTCACCAGATCACCAAACCTCAATGCAAATTGATCTGAAGGTGTAGGGAGGGATGACTCACAAAATACACCCGGTATCCTGGAAGCCTTTGGGATTTATCCCTGTTTTCATTTAGCTGGTTAGTGTGATGTTATTACATCCGGCAGAGTAGAGATATTTATGGCTCTGTTAACCGGGAAGAGAGATGCCTGGACAGAGATCTCACCACAGTCATTGGACCTGACAGAGCATCCAACCAAATATAAACAAAATAATGTACAGTGTTGTTGCTTCAGTGGATAGTCCTAATTGTGCTTGTAAAGAAGGATGTTTAGAGGAGAGAGTAGCTTACCTTTAGTTTGAACCTATTTAGTCCATACCCCGTTAAAATGCCTGATTACTGTCATCTCTTTTGGGTTAGACAGAGTGAAACAAGCGATCCCTTATACATAAACAACATGAAGCTTAAGACGAGCCAATTCGAATGTCCTTCGACAGAAACATGGTACTACTGGGGCAATGTGTTATCTGAACTGTGTAAAAACTAAACCAAGGGGTGTCATGTCACACATGTCATGATCAAGTCAAGTCAAACCTGTGCAATTCAAAAGGCCACATCCAGGCCTACAGACCTAGACCTCACTTCCTCATCTCCTACCTTAGAGACTCGAGACTATGTCAAGTACGATCTCAACTCCATGACAAACATAACCAATCGCCTCAGCAGTAAAAAAAAAAAAAAAAGAACTGAGGTAAAAAAATATCATCTTTATGCCTTGCAAAAAAGTTATATAAAAACAAGCATCTCAAGTGTAGTTACGTTAGATTGGTCATTGAAATCAAGAACGGCCATCTCATCAAACATTATCCTTGTAATGCAATATCACATCCATTCAATTAGTCTTTCCGCATTGATGTCAAATTCAATGTATTCTTAAACATGACCACGGTAGAAAAGACAGAACCACTTACACATGTAGAGATTATGCTTACAAACAGATGCTTTTACGTCTAATATTCTGTCTAGTCTGTTAGGCAAGTTTGTAAGCCTTTCACGTCACCAAAAAGAAACACTGTTATTGACGGAACATTTCTGGCCACACTTGTAGGATATAGACCATCCAAAACCTTGTTATATTCAATTGGGAAAGAGGTTTTTGTTCTATCGATTTATTATTTTATTTTTTAAAGATTGCAATAAGGACATAACAGCCATAGTTGAATGAATCTGAGCTAAATCAATCCTCATTATTTAAGTCCAAGTACCACAGCAATAATACACATCTTGAATTCCATTTTCAAAGAATGACCAAGAAACAATCAGATGAATAAATGGATGAACAAACACAAATCAATAAATAACCAGTTAAATAGATTAGTCAGCTAAATAGATCATAAATAATCATATAGATACAGGACATTGTTTCAGTCAATTTGTCACTCTGGTGTTTGCACTGCTGTCTGGTCCACCAGTCTCTCTCTCGTGGACAGGATGTGATGTTATTACAGCCCAACCAATGAGGAGTATCCCGAACTTGCTCTGTAACCTCACCAACCGGGAGAAAGTGTGGTATGTGGAGGAGGAGCTTGCTGAGGGGACACAAACACTAGGCACCAGGATGGGGTGCCAGGTTGAGGGAGATGGGAGACAGGTGTCCTTAGTGCTGTGTGCCTCCGTGAGGGCCGGGTCCATGGGTGTGGGTGCTCGAGTCCTAGGGGCCTTGGGGGCGAGGCTGCTGGGCCATTGAGGGGGACCTGCTGGAGAAGGTTGGTGTCTGGGCCGTCACAATGTTAGGACTCAGACTGCAAGGAAGACGGGAGGGAGAAGAGAAAAGAGCAAGAGAGGAGTGGAGAACAGGGAAAAAAGTCAAAAGGACATGTATGCCACTGGTGCTATAAAGTGCTCAGAAATTAACAAACAAACAAATGGGAGGGACAAAACTGTTCCCAAAAACAACAGAGATGGAAATTGTTCAAATTTCAGGAGAGGAAGAACATTCAAATATTTTGTGAGGAGAGTTGACTTGCTTAAACAACACTATGACCAAGAGAAGGAATAGTAGACAGGACATCAGTTACTTATTTGCCTGTAGGGATGATTCAGAGGCAATGAGATCTACTGTATGGGTGGGTTGTAGGGGGCTGGTTGGGGATTGTAGTGAGATGAACTGAGTTAGCTCTGTAGGAAATTGATCTAAGTAGAAGTAGATGATCTGCATTAAGTAAATGAAGCAGAGTGTTACTGGTGACAAAAGCTTCATGCAAAACCAATGCATGTGCTAACACTAATTATAGCCCTTATACTAAGCAATACAGTTTCAGTGTAGCTGTGTCATAAATACCAACGCCTCGTGCTGTGAGTCAGAAAAATAAACAAGTCTTCACGCCTTAATGAGTTTCTTAAGCTCAGGCTTCTGTGTGTGTGTGTGTGACTAGATGCCTGTTATGTAAATGTGTTTGATCCATCAAGTACAGTATAGTAGTGCGAATATGAACTAATATCTGTGGCTTAAGAACCAGCCGTGCGGGGCATGCTGTGCGTGTATCCTGCAGGCCCAAGTCACAAGGAGAGCGAGTGAGAGAAGCGGAAAGAGACAGGAGGGGATGTAGAGCTCAGGCCTCTAGGACGTTACCTGTGGACTAGGGAGACTCTCCTTAGTGGTGGGGAGAGTGGCGATACTGAGGCAGAGGAAGCAGGCTGCTGACAATCTACAAGAAACTGATACATTAGACAGATATACAGAGTGGTGACAGTCAGGGTTAGTGGGACAGACAAAGACATGGGTGCACAAGACAGGAGGAAAGACTTGTCAGGGACAAAGAGACACACGGGACTCGTCACGTAATAACTCAACATGTCCGAGGAGAGGACGTCGGTTGTGGAACCTTTTGCTCTTTCAGAGTATAACATTAGAGCATAATGGCATTGCAGTGATTATGCTTTTAGTAGTCATGCTTGTAATCACTTTCATTTGACTGGAATATCACATTCTGCAAGTTAATATCTTACTGTAATACAGTTCATTTGAGTTAATACAATCTGCGCACTCTTAAGTTTTTTCTTCTGATTTATTTGCCTAGAAAGTAAATGATTCGTGCTTTCTACCGCCTGACATACCACAGTAGTTAATATTGTGTGAGAGAAGTTGTTTATGTTTCTATGAGAGAGAGAGAGAGAGAGAGAAAGAGCCAGAGAGATATAGCAGGAGAAAGGGAGCTCTCTGTTCATTTTCCAAGGCCAATAAAGCACTTGTGTATCACTGAAAGACTGCTCGTTATTCAAAACCAGCCTCGTCTGACCCAACTGACAAGGAATTCTTCTGTCCATCCTTCGAGGAGGATGGACAGCACTGCTAAGGGGAAAAACACAGACACACATAGAACATTTACACAGTTTCAAATCCAGTACTGTATTTTTCTGTGCTGCACCAAAAAGAGACATACAAACAAACAAAAACCTAATGGTGACTGTCACACGGAGCAATTAACTGCTGCTCATGTAAGCCTATGGGCTAAAAACGAAGCAGCATTTTTAGATCAGATAAGTGATAATATCATACACAATTGTAACACATTAATGAATGAATGACCCTGCAGTCTTGGGTTTTTATTTTATAGAGTCAAAGTGCAACCCATGTTATCCTATAGGGATTGGACCTGAATGTACATGGACATTCTTCACCTCAGATTGTGTCTGTAAAAACATTTGACCACTGTAGGAGCCAAAAGCTAATAACCACAGAGAGGTGAGTGTAATTTAACTTGTTATCCATGGTAGGGACATGAGGGCCAAACAGCATTTGACAGGAATGACTCATTGGGAATTGTTAAGACACTGCCATCTGCAGGCACTACATGGCATGTGCATAGGGTTGCTTTGAACTGCTTGGGTGTTCTTTTCAGGGTGTTATTTTCAGGGTGTTATTTTCAGGGTGTGTTATCAGCGTAGTAGGTCTGGGTAGGTGGTTAGAGTGTCACAGAGAGGAGGTCACACTGGTTTCCATGCTGCTCTGAATGGTATATCTGCATATAAACCATGTATATTCTTCCTCCTGGATCTGACTGATCAAAGTCACATGCATGCCACAACAAAAAGCTATCAACATTGACAGAAAAAGCATCATAGATCAATCACTCAGTTTCTCTCTCTCTCTCTCTCACTCACTCACACACACACACACACACACACGGTGTTCTATATTAACAATAGACTCTAAGGACACAATGATGTCATGCTATAGTATGCTGTACATAGTATAGTGTAGAGAAGGGGCAATTGATTGTGGCACTGAATAGGGCTGTAGACTTGTGGAAGGGACTTCTGTCAAATGCTTTTTGCTCCAGATTTGATGACAATTCAAGAGTCATGTTATTATCATGGCTCGAACATGTTAATCAAACTAGAACGATTCCTTAAAATCATAAGACGCGGCAAAGGAGTCAACGTTGACCAGATTGGCCCACATTCAACAAATCTGATTTAACAAAGTGGATATTCGTCAAATCCGTCATGATTTATGTATTGTAACAGCCCACAATGTGGTTACTTAAGTCCAATTTGGATATATTTGGCTGTTTTTGCTGCATAACATGTAGAAGTTGTCCCTCTTCAGGTTAAGAGGAAGTGACTGCTAAATGCTAACTCCCGTTTGTATGAGCTAGTAGCATACATGTAGCTATCATACAGAAATCGTTGATGGCAGTCAACGCTGTTTTTAACTGGAACGCAGTTGATTGGTAACGATGACATGTGTTGGGGTTGACATTCATACAAACATTATACTCCGATTTTTACCTCAACATAGTGTGAAATACAACGAGGAGAACCCCTGGATCTTTCCCCACGCGTTTCCATGGCAATTCCATTGTTTTGGTCAAGTTCCATTGACCCCTTTACCGCGTCTATTTTGATGACCTGAATTTTAATATGATTTGCAGAGTCATCAAAACGGTTTCATTTCTAGACTGTGTCAGAGAGGTACTGTAAGGCAGCCTACATAGTAAAGAAGCCTACCATGGAGAAATAGATAAGGTGCCTTTCTCTGCTTTACAAACAAAGATTCCCTGAGATTTCAACCAGGCTTTATATTTTCTGTGTCAAACATTCATAGGGATAGATAGACCAGAGATGAGCAACTTTGATGCGGGCGGGGGCCCGAGTTGCTTGCGGGTCTGCATTGCCCATCCCTGGGATAGACTGAGGAATTCCAATGGCTATTAGTGTCTGTGTTTCAACTGTGTAAATCATCCACTGGGTGGCGCCCAATGAGACACACAGAACAGAGTAACAGTGTAGCTCTGTGCACAGTTTATGGATGGTCGGAAAAAGCAATGTGTATATTGACTACAAACAGACTTTGATTATACAAAGTGAATAATTAACATAGGCAATGACAACAACAGGGGAATTCAATTGCCTAACAATGGAATATAGTGGACAATAATTAGGTTGTATGATATGAGGACTTGGCTACAGCACTTCACTTCTACTCTAAAAGCTTACAGTTTATGTGCCAAGAGAGGAAGTAAAAACTTATGTCATACGGAATCAAATATCTCCAAAATGTAGAAGTATCCTTCACTCCATCTTAGCTCATTATGCATAACAAATCCTCAGAAGAATTACTAAAACTCAACTTTATTTGTCATAAAAATGTCACATTTACTGGTATATTTCTAACATATATTTCATTTCTTCCCTAAATCCCTTCATTTACAGAAAAAATGAGAAATGAGCCCAAAACAGACTTGATTATTGTCTGCAGATGGAACGAGCTGTGTTGGGCTCCTTCTCATAGCCAATTCCTGAGAAGAATGTCACAGTACTGCATAGTCATAGGTCAAGCCAGACACTGGAAACAGGAAACCAGTCTGTCCTCCTCCCTGTGTCCCACCCACCCACTTGGACTAGGGCTAGGGCATCTTGGAATGGTAGGCGTGAGGGACTGGGTTGCTGGGAGATGTGACCAGAGCAGAGGGGCGAGGTGCGTCTTTTTGGGTACGAGTTCTGACCGACCCCGGTGACAAGTGTTGCCAAGTCTTAGGAATGGGTGAGCGGTAAGGAGACACGGGGGCGGAGCTAGGAGAGTGCGGACTGGCGTCTCGACTGTTAACGAGTCGACAGCACTCTAAACTCAGCGACTCTGGGTCAATGATGAAGGTCTGAGTGCCCAGGGACCACTGGGGGTGACCCAGGGGAGGCAGAGAGGAGACCAGGGATGAGGTCTGGGAAGTGCCGCCGTCTGAGGCCGACCAGGGGTTGGAGGAGAGGGGCAGCTCCAGGGAGGGAGGGCTGCAGAGGGTCAGGGAGGTGTTGAAGGTGTGGGAGCAGGTGGAAGAAGGGCTGTGTATCATGGTGGGGCTGGGGGGAGCTGTGAGGGCGGCTCGTCGACTTACTTTGGGCGGGCTGCTCTTGATCTTGGGCACCTTGGCGCCGCGGCCGCGGTCCCGGGTCTGCTCGGTGTCAAACTCCAGGTCCTCCAGGCGTTGGGTCAGGGCCAGCTTCTGTTGGATGGCCATACGGAGCAGGGAGTTCAGGGTCTTCTTCTCATCCTCCGCCGCAGCCAGCTGTCTCTGCATCTCATCCAGCTGAGTCACATACTCATCACACCTAAGAGAGAGAGAGAGAGAGAGAGAGAGGAGAGAGAGAGAGAGAAAGAGAGAGAGAGAGAGAGAGAGAGGGACAACACTAGGTCAATAAACTAAGAAACACCCTTGTGTAAGCCGGGGAATACACTCTCAAACAGTGAGATTGAATACACTCTCAAACAGTGAGATTGAATACACTCTCAAACAGTGAGATTGAATACACTCTCAAACAGTGAGATTGAATACACTCTCAAACAGTGAGATTGAATACACTCTCAAACAGTGAGATTTACCAGAGGCCCAACTCATCGTCTTTGCACAGTCTTACACATCGGTGTTGTAATTGACTGCATGAGATCCCAGCATGCCACTCACCTGGTGGCGAACATGGCCCTGAGAGAGGAGAAGGTGGCGGCATCCTCCTTCAGAGCCTTCAGCTCGTTCCTCAGCTTCATCATGGTCTCTGTCACCATGCACTTCTCATTCTCATACTTGCTCTTTAGATTAGCCAGCGCCCCCTCTGCAGTCTGGAATAGAGAGTGGGGTTAGGGTTAATTGTGTAGTTACTTTCATGTTATCAGATTATAAACAGTGTATATTAGCCACTTTATATCTCCAACAAAAAAATAGGGCAAATTTAATGCACTATGCAAAGGAAAATTGATCAAACCTTTTGGATAATGCTGAGAACAGTGTGATGACTTTCCCAGGTACTCAGCCCTAGCCTAGTCCCAGATCTGCTTGTGCTGTCGCCAAACTCCTACGGTCATTGGCGAGACAGCACAAACACATCTGGAACTAGGCTAGGTACTCAGTTCTCTGCTCTTCTCACCTGTTTGTTGGCTTTGAGCACCAGCCTGAGCGTGGCAATCTGCTCCCTCTTGGTGCTGAGGAGGGACTTGAGCTTGAGGATTTCCTCCATGCAGGCCTCCTTGTCCTTGTCGAACAAGGGGGCCAGCTCCCGGGCGGCTGCCCTCTGTCGAGACAGCTGGAGGGAGCGGTCCACGGCTCTCTGCAGGTGTTTGATCTGATCCCTGATGATGGCGTTCAGGTTGTAGATGTTCATGGGCTCCTTACGCAGGTCCCCGCCTGCCTCGGGAGGGACGGAAGAGGAGGAGGGAGAGCCGTTGGAGCTGTTGATGACCGGGGAGCCAATGGGGGTGCGGATGGGATTCCCCTGACTGCCTGGTGCTGGGGACTCCCTCCCTGTTGTCCCGTTGTCCCCACTGGGGGGGTCTTTGGAGGGTGAGTCCATGGGGCTCCGGGGGGCCTCTGAGAGCCCAGCGTTCACGGCGGCGAGGCGTCTAGCCAGGCGGGGGGAGAGAAGTGCCCGGGGGTCCTCAGAGCCCTTGAGGCTGCCGCTGCGGGTGTTACGGCTCTGACGGTAGTAGTCCAGCATGACGCGGTTGGGGGTCTCATTGTTGCAGAGACACACGTGGTGGTAGAGCTGGGCCAGCTCTTCGCTGAATGTCACCAGCTCGTCCTGCGCCCTGTTCAGCATATCGTGGCTCTCTGTGGCCACGCCCGTCGCCGCCTGTAGTTCCGCCTCCAAACGCGTCACCTTATCGCGGGCCTCGCGGCAGCTCTTCTCCAGCCGTTTGACCTGCTCGTCCAGAGCTTGGACCTTCCCATCGCTGCTGCTCCACTCCTCCCCCTGGCCCTCCACACATTGGTTAGATTTCTCCTTCAGAGCTTTTAGCTCCGCCTTTAGGTCGATCACCTCGGTTACCGCCACCTTGTACTTACACTCCAGAATCTCCATCCCGTGGATGTTCACCACGTAGTCGCGGCGACCGGGCGCGGGCAACCCGTCGTGCGTCTCGGACTCCTGGGCGTCGGCCATCTCCTTGTCACTGTGGAGGCGCTTCATAGCGTTGACGCGCTCGGTGAGGCGGTGGACACACTCGTGCTGCTCGGTCAGGGCCCCCTGCGTATGCTGCAGCTGGGTCTGGGCCTCCTGCAGGTTCATCAGGAGGCTGGACTTCTCACGCTCCACCTAGAGGACAGGAAGGACATACTGCAGGGTGAGGACCACTCAGACCATACCAGCATTACCACAGACACAAAGTTCTGAGGTTCACTTAACAGTGCGCTTCACTAAGTTCAGGAACAGTACGGTCAACTAAAAACACTGAATGATAGTGTATAAACGGTCAGGTCCAGTATACTGAAAGAGCGTCGCGGAAATACTGATGTCATTGCACTTCCTAGGTAAAGTACTAGGCTGTTGAGGCATATGGCAGTGAAGTACAATGTATCACGGCTTGCTAGTCACAAATTAAGCAAACCCCCCCCCCCTGCACAAGATTCCAGTAATTGAACTCAAGTGCTGTTTAATGTCTTTTTGGTCAGAGGAGTGTGTCAGTCATCCGGTCCACCCAGTGCTGAGGCTTTGAAACCTTATTCATCCCCAACGGGAGGAGGCCCAGGAAAACAAAATGTCAATGGGTTCAGCAGTACAGTACCTGCTAGCTAGTCCAATAAATAACCCTGTCGGACTATTGTGTGTGTAGGATGTACACTCTACAGACAGAGATAAAGAGACATCACAACACAGGCAAAGCACAACCTGTGAGTCGATTCATAGAATGTATCCATTGATCTGTAAGCATTCATGACATCAGCCATCAGATCTCTCATTTTTCACCCATAGACTGTACAGTAGACTAAAACACATGCATCTCAGTGGATATCGTAAGGAATCATTACAAACCACTTTTATGCCATACTTTTACGACAAATGTTTATATTGTATTTTATACGTCTGCTATCTGAGATAAATAGAGTAAATCTAATGTAATGCTTGATGGAAACAGATCTAAATTACAACACAGTGAGGATGACAAATTAAAACCGCCCTCTCATGAATGCAATTAAGAGCCTGGTGTTGTTTACTTCAGCGACTTAATGGAACCTTGATTAATCCAAGAGGGGACATCCATTTGAAGACAAATTCAAACCTCTAGTGATACATTTTACATCCACAAACCATTCATTTCCCCACTGACCTCAGCAAGAGAAACAAGTGTGGACCTTGGCATAGATTCATAGTGTCTGGAACTCTGTAGCAGGGATGCAACACCATTTTTCCATGAGAAATTCCATCATTTGGTGTTTTGTTGATGGTGGTGGAAAACACTGTCTGACACGACGCTCCAGAATCTCCCATAAGAGTTCAACTGGGTTGAGATCTGTTAACTGAGAGGCACACGAGCACGCACACACACGCACACACACACCTATGCTCCTTTGAGACCCCTCTTTCAAAGTCACCGAGATCTCTTCTTCTAGCCATGGTTGCCTAAATAATGGGCAACTGGGCAATTTTCTACATGACCCTAGGCATGGTGGGATGTTAATTGCTTTATTAACCACACCTGTGTGGAAGCACCTGCTTTCAATCTACCCTGTATCTCTCATTTACTCAAGTTTTTCCTTTATTTTGGCAGTTACCTGTATGTACTGTATGTACAGTATGTGTGTGTTGTCCTGTGTATCCTCCCTGTGCATATGCGTGTTGTCCCTCTGTGTTCTCTCCTTTCCCTGTGAGGGATTCTGTACGGAGCGTAGTTCTACTCTGCCCTGTCTGCCAACATCCACAGATGTCCCCAAAATCTGCCAAATGAGACCCAATGGCCCTCTTGAGATGGAAGTCTTCAGAAAGACCAAAACAGTTCTGAAACTAGTCATTGGTAAATCATACGGAGCGTGGTCACAGACTTATGGTCTGCTAGATAATAAAAGATGGACGACATCTGACAGGCTTTTTTGTTGTTGTCTTGTTCTCAAAATGTCACCACCTTGTGATTGGTTGGCTGCTGCCTGCAGTAGTGTGATGAAAGAGGCAGGTTGTTCGGTTGTCTAATCTGAAGGCTGACACACCCATTCCCTGATGAAATGTGCTGTGGACAGAGGGGGACGATAACCATGCCCTAACGCATTAGGTGTGCAGGCCAAATCGCTGGTTTTGTCTCTCTAAGTAAACCACATTGATTTGCTCAGAGCAAATGAGGAAGGTGGTCGGATGGAAGGGATTAAAAGACTCCCTGGTAACAACAAAGACCTAGGTACAACCTCCCAAGGACATTCACGTAGTGTCACAACAATCACTCAGCCTGGTACAAGATCTGCTTGGGCTGTCTGGCCAACTCCTATGGTCATTTTTACCTGACAACGACCATAAGAGGTGGCAAGACAGCACAAACAGATCTGGGACCAGGCTAATAGTGAGAAGAACCCACTATGTTTCAGCTAGAGTAGAGACCCACCTGAAGGAGCTGCTGTTTGAGTTTCTGTATCTCAGACAGGTTGAGCTCGCTGAAGAGGTCTGACACAGGACCGTGCAGCCCTTCCCCCTTCCTGGGCAGCCGGTAGTCGCCGTTCACCTTAACCAGTCCCAGGTGGCCGTTACAGTCGCTGTTACTATCCTCATTCCCATTGGTGCCATTGGGCATGGCTGTACCATTACTCCCAACCTCTTCTGTGGCGAACTTGAGCCCGTCGACCGTGGCGGTGAGTGCCAGGTGGGCTCCGGCCCCATATACACTGTCGCTGAGGGTGATGTGGTGGGACAGCTCCTTCCTCAGGCTGTTCTTCTGCTCCCTCTCGATCTTCAGGGCATCCAGGGCCTCCTCTAGCTGGGACTGAGAGATGTCCTTCAGACGCAGAGCATCTTCCAGCTGGCTGTTCAGCAGCACAGTCTCCTCCTCCAGAACCTTGATCTCATGCTTCAGACCCTCATACTCCACCTGGGGGAGAGGGGGAGCAGGGGACAGACAGAGGACAGGAGGAAAAGGGACACACAGATAGAGAACACACAGACAGAAAGGACACAGATAGAGAACACACAGACAGAAAGGACACAGATAGAAAACACACAGACAGAAAGGACACAGATAGAGAACACACAGATAGAGAACACAGACAGAAATTAGACAGATAGAGAACACACAGACAGAAATTACACAGATATAGAATACACAGACAGAAAGAACACAGATGGATGACACACAGACAGAAAGGACACAGATGGATGACATACAGACAGACAGGACACAGATGGATGACACACAGACAGAAAGGACACAGGTAGATGACACACAGAGAGAAAAGACAGATAGATGACACACAGAGAGAAAGGACACAGATAGATGACACACAGACAAATGACACAGAAGGATGACAAGGATAATAAGTCATATACATTGTTAGTAGTTTTAAAGCCACAATCAGCAGATCAAACACTAACCAATCGTTATCCCCACCCCCATTTCAGTAAAAAGCTGAGGGATATGTAGCCACTCTCAAATTCATAGCCAGAGCTATGGATGCAATGACTGACCATCCATGATATCAACATACAGTTGTATCTATGTTTTGAGGCTATATAGTGTTTGTTTTTATTTACTTTGTTAACAAACATTGTAGTAAAACAAGTTTATATTTAGTGTTCTGATGGGGTACGAGAGTTGAACTAAGCTCATGGGGCATTTCTAAGTTATATTCTTCAAGAATCAATGGGTACATATAATTAATATATATGTCCAATAGATGTAGCAACTGCAGATTGCCTCTTTAAGGTCAGACAATAAGGAACTTGGATGAGCTGATTCAACATTTGAGTAACATCATTTGCTATGACTGTGTATGAGTCATTTTTAAGATGTATTGATGACTGTGCGAGGTAAACAATAACGGTAATGGCTGAGAGACAGGCGTGGCTGTCTGTACTGTGTGTGCACTAAACCATAACAGCAATGGTGTTGATGCTGACCTGGTTCTGTTTGAGTGTGGACACTAGTTTCTGGAGGGTGATGTTCTCCTCCTCCAGCTCGGTGTAGTCCTGTAGGAGACGGGCCTCTCTGAATTTACACTCCCTGATCTCCTCCCTCATCCGGCTCCGCTGCAACTCCAGCACCTCATTACTCTGGGAGTAGAGAGGAGCGAGGGAAGGAAAGTGAGGGCAAAGTCAGGTCCTAATCTGCAAACAGTTCAACACATCAAGTACATACTGTATAATCATTCACACAACATGTTTAAATCACATAGAATCGTTTGACTGTGTGTAGATCCACTGCTGGCCGCCAAACTACCGCATCTTTACTGGGTAGTTACAACATGACGTAATTACTGTATATTAACTACAGTATGAACATCTATGTGGCGAAACACGACCTAAAACAGTCAGGCATGTGTCAGCACTACTTTGTCTCTCTGTTGGCACCATAGTACGTGAATCAGTGGCACTTTGCTGCATGTTCTGAAACTCCTGGATGCAGTAATAACAGATGCCTTTGTTCTGCTGGATCTATAAGTCCAGTCCAGATCCCAGGCCTCTTGTCTCTATTTAATGCACCAAATCTAAATAGGCCACGCACACGCACACAGTATCTCCTCTGATGACTCTGTCAAACAAATTGCCCCCCCCTTGAATTAAAAGTGAAGACTCAGCACTCTCCTTTGCAGCAAGATCTTTTTTTTTTTTTTTTTTTTTTGGGGGGGGCAATCGCAGAGAACAGAGGCAGTAGCCATAGAGATATGAACATGCTGTGGTGGATCTGATGATATATTAGGTGGGAGAAATTCTAGTAGTGACCCGAAAATGTCATAAATCTGGGGAATCGGTTACAAGTCGGGAAGATGAGCCTCAGCAGCGAAAGCTCCGAGTTTTCATGTGGATGTCAACGCCAAGATTCACACAAAAAGAAGAAAAGATGACCACTTAGATATCAGAGCACTCTATCTCCTCTTGTTATCCCTTCCAGAAGACACCCACCCACCTCGAGACACACTATACAGCATTGTAGCACAGCGTTGCTACTCATCGCGATGCAGCACTTCCCCCTGTTGCTACCTCGAGGCAACTTACCACGAAGACAATAGAATGGCAAAAATACATTTGGGAAAAACAGCTAACAAACAAACTCTGTGACATTACTGTTTATTGTATATGATCCCTGAGGGTTGCTAATGGACAGTGTTTTCTCATGACATATTCATCACAACGCAGGGCATAAAGACTAAGTCCAGGGGGATTACTGGCCAATGATCTGCCAGCGAGGGTCTATAGAGGCTGGGGTCTATCAGAGGCTCCTCCACACCACCATAGGGTCAGGTCAAGGCCAGTGCACCGTCAAACACCGGCACAACACAGCCACAATGGTAAAGGACAACACTGAGGCCCATTCTACATCAGGGCCAGGATTCATTTCAACAATGCAGGTTAACAACTAGCGACAGGCCAGAGCTTATTTCCATTTACAAACAGTATAATACACAGAGCCTACTATTAACCTAGTCTCTATCCTTTGGCCCCCGAGCCAATGGAATGCTTCACTGCATTCCATTGGTTTTCCTAGATGCAAATACTGCTGAGACAGAAGCTGTTTGGAATCCACATGAAAGCAGCTGATTAGACGCAGTCAGAGACAAATGAAGCCCCTTGTGTAGCTGCAGCATCTGTCTCCCGCATTAAAAAAAAGAGACGGGCTTCTAATTGATATGCGCCGCACAGGCAAATGAGGTCTTCCCCACAAGGCAACAGGCTAACCAACAGATCATCAAAGAGCCAAGGGCTGCCCTGGTCAGAGGAGGCAGAGACAGTGTATTGGCTTGATTAAACTAGGCACAGTAAAAATGGGAGGTTGAGGGGCCGGTCGTTTTAAAGAGCAACAGCCAGAATATCCTTTCATTCATTAGGAGGCTTTTGATAGGGCAGTACCAATGGTTTCTGGCCAAATTACATGTGTAGCCTATGTAATCTTTCAATATGTTTTAGACTTTGGTTGATTGGTTAAATTATTTATAATCTTATACATCCGAGACAAATTATATTGGTCTTTTACAAAGATTTGAATCACATTAACTGGACTGACATTTTTTGGAAAGCTTGGTATGACAAGTGAAGCGGAAATAAACATTAACTGTGCGACCCCAGAGGTCCCTGCCAACAGCGCGTGGAGCAGCTAATCTAACTAGTGAATGAACTGCTGCGGCTCCCAGGCTGGGAGGGTACAGTCTGCCCTGCGCTGTGTGATGGGAGAGCAGCCCGGCTCACTCGGCGACGCACATGTGCCGAGCTCAGGGCATTTCTCTTATTCCCTAGCTTAGCACAGGATTTGCCTTCCACAATGGGGTCGTGGCCGCAGCAGCGTCTGACCCCGGCCAGAACCCCTCTGCGACTGCAGACACGCACGTAGCCCCCCTCCCCCTCCCTCCCTCACACACACAGGCATGTACGCTTACGCACACATGCACACACACACACACACACACAAACACTCTGCATGACCCCTATCCACCCCTCAGAGTGGCCCTGTGACCGCTACTGTATCTAACACAAACACCACCACCAAAACAGATCAGCAGGGAAGAAATGAAGACAAGCAAGATGCACCTCATGTTAATCTACAAATCTAAATGTGGGACACTACAGTACCGACTACAGGCTACATTGTGTACACAACATCACACTGTGGATTCACAGTAGCCCACAGTGGAAAAGTGAAACCATGTCCCAGCTCAAACTGTACTACAGCCTGATACTAGTCTGAGGTGTGAGTAAGTGACATCAGCGGTCAAAGGCCACTACTTCGCTGTTCTCCTGCAGCACGGCGTTGAGCCTCTCGCTCTCGTTGGACGCGTTGGACGCCACCGAGCGGCTCAGCTTCAGCTCAGTCTGCAACTCCAGCAGCCGGCCCATGTAGTAGGCCTCCTTAGACGCTGACTCCTGCAGCAGTGACTCCTCGTTGCTCTCGCCGTCCTCCGCCACTTTCCGCTGGTTGGAGTAGGCCTGGCCAAACGCCTGGGGAGACAGAGAGGGAATAGATTAGAATAAAGAATAGATACGGTACTTGGTTAGAACGTAAATTGGTCTTGGAGAAGCAGAGGGTTAGCCGCGGTTAAGTGCCTTGCTCAAGGGCACAATGGTAGTGGTAGTAATGATCTGAAACCAGCAGCACTCAAGTAGCCAGTTCAGTCCACACCTTTAATGGCAAAACATCTTATGCACTTTGGATATGGTTATGGAGAAGACTATGCCCCACCAGGGCCATTCTTATCACCTACAAAGCTCCAGGGTTGTCCCTCTTGGCATCAAGGGTATTGTGCGCTGATATTTCAGCCCCTGTCTCAGATCAATAGACACAGTGTCCCCATTCTCCTGACACAGGTTTTCACACAGCGCTCCGAGCTGACTTGTCATGACAAAGGAATCCTGGCTTTATGCTTGATTGAGGTGATCACAGCAGTGATCAACAACAGCAGAAACCACTCAGCCAATGACCCCTGGATACCGGCCATGTTTGAAAGGTGGATCCTGTTCACACCTGTAAAGGCTACCTCTACAGCACCAGGGTTGCATTCATTAGGAACCAAACAGAAGGAAACAGACTGAAATAGAGAGTGATTACGTGGCCTTGTCCACTAAGAAATGCTCATTTTTATTTACGTTGCATAGGCTACGATCTACAGGTAACTGCCAAAATAATGGAAACACTTGAGTAAATGAGGGATACAAATTATATTGAAAGCAGGTGCTTCCACACCACACAGGTGTGGTTCCTGAGTTAATTAAGCAATTAACATCCCAGCATGCTTAGGATAATGTATAGAAATGCTGGGCAGGCCATTATTTTGGCTACCTTGGCTATGCCCCCATAGGATGACAATGCCCCCATCCAAAGGGCACGAGTGGTCACTGAAAGGTTTGATGAGCATGAAAACTATGTAAACCATATGCCATGGCCGTCTCAGTCAACCCAATTGATCACTTATGGGAGATTCTGGAGTGGCGCCTGAGACAGCGTTTTCCACCACCACCAACATAACACCAAATGACGGAATCTTCTTGTGGATGAATGGTCTTGCATCCCTCCATTAGAGTTCCAGACACTTGAAGAATCTATGCCAAGGTGCATTGAAGCTGTTCTGGCTCCTGGTGGTCCAACACCCTATTAAGACACTTTATGTTGGTGTTTCCTTTATTCTAAGCAGTTACCTGTAGGTCCCATGAGATGCGAATGAACACTTTCTACCTATTTACATTATGGCTTATCTTCCCACAGAATCCATGTAATGTAAGGTAAAGTGTAGAAGATTAGAGTATGAAATGAGATTAGATGAGATTGTACTTTTTGTCTACTTGCACAGAAATGTTGCTTTGCAGGCTCCTACAGGCACGTGTGCACACGCACAGCTTCTGCGACACTCCTACAGGCTCACTGAATAGCACGCAACACCATATCCCCCAGCAGGTCTTAGCCAGAATGATGTCTACGATGGGAGTTAGTACCTGAAGAGGCCTCAATGAAGCGCTTACTCCGAGACAAGACACCATCGTTTAGGAGGTGCAGAGGAACTTTTAAATTGTGGTAAGACCGAATATATGTTATGGTTCTTGGAAAGACTTGGTTATACATTCATTTATCATTTTTATTTATTCAGGGGATCATATTAATATGACTAAATTAGGCCTGAGTATATCATGAAAAGCAAAAAAATAAATCAATCAGGCAACGTAGTAGATACTGTATTGTAGTAGACTATGCCTTGTGTGTGTGTGTTCAATTCACTTGAAGACAATTATAACATCACAATAAAGAAGCAAGTTAGAACCTTTGAATGTGATAATACCACGATTGAATACAGGAACTCCAGCATACTGTTTGAATGTAGAATATTGATAGGCACCAGTGTTGTTTTGGAACTGTTTTGGTGACAACAATTTGTGTGTGTTTTTTTTTCTTCAATGAGATTGTTTTCCAAAATGGTGAATAACATTTCCGAACCTATTTCAGAGGACGTTGAAGTTGAATTTCAAAATACAAAAAACAAGGGTGAGAATCAAACAGTGTGTGTATTCTTAACATTTATTCCCAAGGTTCATGGCTTATGGCTTTTTTGACTTGTGTTTTTTCTTTCTCTCTACAGTTTAACAGGATACTTCGGCGTCTGTATGTTGTACTGGGAGCGCTGGCCATGCCAAATAGGGCTGTTAATCTCCCAGTACATTCAGCACCTGCCAGACGAAGAAAAATGCTGTCTGGTTGGTATGCAGAGCGTTGTGAAGGCACAGAGCTCTGATTTCCACTAAACTGTCAGAGAAGCAGAAGCCTCGGTGGCCAGACAGCCCAGTAGAAAATCTACGACTTCTACGGAAGAGGAAGGCTGAATCTAAACATGAGATGGTGCCCCCACGGGGCAGTGCAGGGTCTGACCTCAGAGGACCAGGAGGTGGCTGAGTTGACGGCAGCCGTGGCTCTCCTGTGTCGGCCCGATTGATACTGTGAATAGACTGTGCCCATAATTAAATCAAAGGATAAGATCTTTATTACAGTATTTTAATACATATCAATTTAACTGTAAAATTGTGATTACCTTTTTTTTTTATTGAGATTTCTTCATGCGAAATTAATATGTATTTTTTCAAACATTTGTGTATTGTACATAAAATTATAACATTTAGTTGTATTGCTAGGTGACAGTACTATTTGTGCATGTCTGAGCGACAGAGGTCTGGACAGAGAGTTGGCTCCTCTCAGATGTAATAGACTCAGTACCACACTCCCTCAAAACCATACCCAGTGGACCATTCCCCCAGAGAGCTTGATATACTCTCTCTGATTGGTCAATTAATAATTCAGGAACACTGTTTCCACCTCATCGTCATCATCTCGCCAACATCCCAGAAGAGGAATGAATCATTCATAAGATATAAGCCTTTATTACTTGTAGTCATACTACCTTAAATTTACTTATTTCTCAATGCACCATTTTTCTACCACACTTAATTACTAATTGATTTTTGAGTCAACATCACAACTCAAAGTGTTGAATAAGCAGCGTGCAGCATTTGGAGATGTATTTGTAGACAGGGGTAATTTATTATGGTTAAATCCCTTGTGCTCCAGTGCAGATCTTAATGCAGGGTGAGCGCAATAGAGCTTCATGTGGATGAAGTTAAAGCTCCCCAGCAAAAGTTGTGTGTAACTACAAGCTGATGATTTAGCAATTAAGTTACCAGGTTTGACCAGCTGTCATGGTTTGTTGAGTTTGGCTATTCATGTGTGTGTGGAGGGGAATTGTGTCTCTGCATATACTGTACAGTGCCTTCGGAAAGTATTCAGATACCTTGACTTTGTCCACATTTTGTTACTTTACAGCCTTGTTCTTAAATTGATTTAGAAAAAAGAAAGAAAAGTGAATACAGGTTTTTTGACATTTCTGCAAATGTATTAAAAATAAAAAACAGAAATACCTTATTTACGTAAGTATTCAGACCCTTTGCTATGAGACTAGGCATTGAGCTCTAGTGCATCCTGTTTCCAATGATCATCCTTGAGATGTTTCTACAACTTAATTGGAGTCCACCTGTGGTAAATTCAATTGATTGGACAGGAAAGGCACGCACCTGTCTATATAAGGTCCCACAGTTACCAGTGCAAGTCAGAGCAAAAACCAAGCCATGAGGTCAAAGGAATTGTCCGTAGAGCTCTGAGACAGGATTGTGTCGAGGCACAGATCTGGGGAAGGGCACCAAAAAATGTCTGCAGCATTGAAGGTCCCCAAGAACACAGTGGCCTCCATCATTCTTAAATGGAAGAAGTTTGGAACCACCAAGACTCTTCATGTAGATGTGAGAACCTTCCAGAAGGACAACCATCTCTGCAGCACTCCACCAATCAGGCCTTTATGGTAGAGCAGCCAGACGGAAGCCACTCCTCAGTAAAAGGCACATGACAGCCCACTTGGAGTTTGCCAAAAGGCACCTAAATACTCTCAGACCATTCTCTGTCATGATGATGAAACCAAGATTGAACTCTTTGGCCTGAATGCCAAGCTTCACATCTGGAGGAAACCTGGCACCTTTCCTACATGTAGCATGGTGGCAGCATCATGCTGTGGGCATGAGCATCATGCACATTTCTGAAAAACTTTTTTTGCTTTGTCACTATGAGGTATTGTGTGTAGATTGATGAAGAAAAAAAATATATTTAATCAATTTTAGAATAAGGCTGTAACGTAACAAAATGTGGGAAAAGTCAAGGGGTCTGAATACTTTCTGAAGGCACTGTATATCAGTACTTTTCTGCTCAGTACTGTGTGTGTGTGTGTGTGTGTGTGTGTATGAGATAAGGAGGTTTAGCAGCAGAAGATGTATTCAACATTCATCCTTCCATTGACCGTTGACCACCTTCTGTGTCATACACACACACCGACAGCTGATCCCCATCCCGTCTCCACGGAAACACAACAGCACGTCACGGTGGGTGGCGGTACAGGCTGGACATGCACGTGTGCCCACACACAATGAACCTGCTCAGAGACGAGAGGACTCTTTCATAGACAGAGAGCGCAACCATTCATGACTACTGAATAACTGGATTGAAAAGCCTCGGTCACGGTCATCATGGTCAATCAACCACAAACTGCCCCATATGACACAGTGTCACCCAATCAACCTTTACCGTCAGCATCACGACGACACTGATCAACTGGCTCGTGGGACAGGAGAGGATCCCTACGTGACATTTAGAATGTGTTGTCAATTTGTTGCCATTGACACTGATTACAGTATAAGTCAGCTTTGTTTTCCCATCTGTTCACACCAATGCTTATATACACTAGATGACTGATAGGGGGTGCTGTGTTGAAGCCATCGCACCTCCATCTTGGCACTCTCCCACCATTGTAAAAAATAATTTGGAAGCTTTTATTAATGTCTACATTCGTTTTTGCCACGTTTAATATATTGTTGACATACTTTTAAAATTCTGTTATGTGAGGTAAACATACAAATAAGAAAATGTCCCTAAAGTATCATTTTTAGAGATTAATAATGTTAATGTCACCAGTACAACAATAAATACTTCAATGCATGTAATTTTGTCCTTGAAACATTTAATTGAAATACTGAATAATTCCATTAGTATTCAATGGCCAATACATAGCATCAGCAATCCAGGGTTTCTATACATAATTGGTTCACACCTGTACCAACAGCATGTGAACAAAACCCAACTCTGCACAGGTTCTAAATATTTCCTTCTATTTTTCCAGCGAATCACATTTGCACACATGCAGAGCATAATCAACCCAGAATCCCACACACTTCTATCTGGCCACCACAAAAACATGAATTGATGTGAAGGTCTCTCTCTCTCTCTCTCTCTCTCTCTCTCTTGTTTCAGTGGTCCTTTGTGTCTCTTCTCCTCCCAGTGCAACACCACAGAGTGATTCTGTAAGTGATTAGGTGGTAGGCCCCCTAGCTCCTAGAAAAAAAGCTGCAAGCTGGCATTGTTGCTTTTAGAGGAGGGCCTGTCAATATTCAGGCAGGAGGGCTAGGTTCTACAGGCCCCTCCAAAGTCCAGCTGGGTCCCTGGAGCAGGAGCCTGGCTGTCCCCCACTCCGAGGCCCCTCTCCCCCAGACCCCTCAGGCCCCTCTCCCCCTGGCCCCTCTCCCCCTCTTTTGTCCCTGGAGGACAGAGGGAGGACAGACAGAACGGAGGCTGCCTGTGATTCCGAATCAGTGCTGCTCATCCATAGAGACAGGGGATCCTGGATGCATAATAGGAGAGGCAGATGGTTTTCAAACATCCCCCTTCAGAGGGAAGCTAGTCATTCTCAAAGCCTGCTCTTTCCATCTGCTTCCTGTTATTTTCTGTCGAGATCATCACACTGTAACGCAGCTCAAACGCATGGGACGAAAACATGTTCCGGCTCCCTGTCAAGAGGCACCCTCTTTGATGCCCGGTTGTGACGCACAACATGTCTGTACTGTAACTGTATGTGACGTCGGCATAGCGACATCTTCTTGCTCTGTCACATCAAATGTGGTGGATGTGAGGAGGTTTCAAGTTTAATGTCATATCCTGGGGTGAGAATAATAAGGGGTTAACGAGCTGGGTCCAGTACGGTATACTGCATTACGGATTCCTACCCTGAGGCCTTTAGGTCTGGCCCGTCTGCGATAGAATCCATAAAGGCCTTTCTATAGATATTCATCCCTCGGGCAAAGGATGAGGAGCAGACAGATCTCCAGGCGACATAGGCTGGTGCACTGGTGTAAGGTGCGTTGTGGCTGCTGTGCGACCCTGAAATCCTTCCCCCCTGTGACAGATCCCGATTGGGAGGGGTGGGACAGCTATGGGACATTTTTAGACCCAGGGAGCTCCGCAGGGAGGAGACTGAACGACTTCTATATACCAGTAATTCATTTCCAACCTAACCTCCATGGTAGAGCCCTCTGTGACTTCCCTTCCGCTGTGATAGGATGCAACACACACTATAAAAACCAAGGCCTGTCAACAACCACCTCATTGCCTTGACTGGAAAAGCAACTTATAAACGTAACTACTTTTCCAGTGTCAGAGAGGTGAACTTGGTAGAATAAGGTCAAAGGTCGATTGATAGTGGATAGATCAGCAGACTATGTAGATGATTTCATCCAGATTTATTTTGGACTCGCCTGTTTGGACTTCTATTCAATGAATCTGGTTTTAACTGATTTTAAAACCTGGATGATTTATTTCACAAATGACACCTAAAATATCCTTAATCAAATCACATTTCCCATCCTCCACTCTTTCCCTCTCCTATCTGCCTTGTAAATCCCTGAACCATGGAGACTGGGGGAAATAAAAAATGGTTAGTGATGATTCCCGATACATTAACAGTAATTAGTCATGTAACCCTGACCGTATCGGTGAGCAGGGATGCTGTGCTTTACGGTACGGTAGATTGAAGCCAGTCTATAGAGTAGAGACAGACAGTGAGGCACTCTCCTGGCCAACATGATATCATTGTAAAGCGTGAATCAGGCACGTTTTAGCAAAAATATATTCTCCAAATTAAATGAAGCTGATGTGAATACATTGCATTCAATGGGGGGGGAATTAGTTTCACAATACTGATGCCTAGAGATAAGCATCAGAGATATGATGCATAAGTGAATATGAGATTGACATATAGATATGATTCAACTAGTTGACACATACAGTATATCAATTGTATTCATGTCTGTCAGTTCTCCCTCCCTCCCTCCCTCATTCTCACTCTCCCTCCCTCAAGCTCTCTCTCTTAATTTTTAAAAATGTAACCTTTATTTATCCGGGGAAAACCCATTGAGTTTACAAGGGTTCCCTGGGAACAATAAATCAACATGATCAGTCTCAATACAACACTATCAATTTACAATTACACATTACAACAAATCAAATTCAATCAAAACATCAATCAAAACAAGTGCAATTCTCCTTCACAACATTCCTCATCAAGTCCCCAACTGGCCGTTCGAGCCCAGAGAGTCAAGCCTCAAAGTGGCCTGCAGGTCATTCCATCCGATAGGGGCACAATAACTAAATGCATTCTTCCCGGACTCTGTGGAGACTTGTGGAACCTCTAGAACCAGCCAGAACCAACCATGTCTGATGGTGGGTCAGGTGAGGTGATAAAACGCAGTGCTGAGTGGTTTTAAAACAGAGGCTGCTGCGTGCATATAGATTATTTCAAGTACTGGGAGGAGCGATGCTTGAACAATCTTCTTTCTGTTTTAAAAAGTAAGACAGGATTTATTCCTATAAAGGAAACCGATCTTAATTCTCAGCCTCTTTGTTCATTTATCAATGTGTGTTTTAAAAGACAGCTTATCATCAATCCAAATTCCTAAATATTTATAATGAGGGACTTGCTCAATTTGGGCTCCCTTCAAGGTGCAGATACGCAGATCTTTAGTGTCAATTTTACGAAACCTGGAGAACAACACAAACTTGGTTTTTATCAACATTTACCACTAATTTAAGATCGATTTAAGAACGATTCTTGAATTGAATCAAAGCCAAGCTGAAGGTCGTTAACACAAAAAACGCTGGGCCTCAAGGGACCCCCCTTCAGGGCTATGAGTGGTCCTTTTGACTGCAACATTCTAACAGTGTAATTAATATATGCCATCGCAAAAATAACAATTGAGTTGTGTTTATGATGGTCTAAGCTAACATTATTTCAAATAACACAATAGCATTTTCATTAGTTTATGTTACTGTAGGCTATATGTAAAAATACAAGTGTTCAATCAATTTTATTTTCGGAGTGCCTTTGTTACAACTATGAAACAGAAAGTGTATGTGACGGAACATTTAAAATGACGAAATAAAAAAAATACCCCAAAATACCCCATCCACCAACAAGCATGGTCAGGAAGACGCGCGGTCAAATTATGAAAACATCTGAAGCCTAAACATCATTATAAGCACCAAGTGTTCTTGATAACTAGTGAATATTAGCACAAAAGCAATAATGGCATTATAATGAACATAAGTGTTGATGTGACAGAATGGAGGTAACGCATCAAAATGGAGGAAACGCATGACTTCTCTGAAGCGATTCCGTGACATGGTTTCCATTACATGTATCCATGTCTGACCAGAAGCTCTCCATATTTTTTTATTTATTTGACCTTTATTTAACTAGGCAAGTCAGTTAAGAACAAATTCTTATTTTCAATGACGGCCTAGGAACAGTGGGTTAACTGCCTGTTCAGGGGCAGAACGACAGATTTGTACCTTGTCAGCTCGGGGGTTTGAACTTGCAACCTTGTGGTTACTAGTCCAACGCTCTAACCACAATATACTGTACATGTTATTTCCACCAAATGCTCCATGGACATACAGGATTAAAACTCTTCCCGCTCATCAGCAGACAGTTCCTAGGTAGTGTCTCCATGTTCCGCGGGCGCCTTAAAGCCAATTTATGCTTGATCCCAAAATGTGGTCGGAGGCTTCGTACGGAGGGTGTGACGCAATTGCGGAGCCTCCAGAGGCATGCAGAGGTCAAATCAAGCTCCGTACTGCATCACCGTGCACCTCTCAAATTTCGTAACAATGCAGAGGGCTCCCTGGCTCCGCATTGACATGACTGGTCGACGGTAGGTGGGGGCGGTACATCCTGTATAAACACAACCTCACTTCATTGACAACTTCCTTCACAATAGCTTGGCTCTGCTGCGCTTAAGCGCAAGAAGTATGAAAGCCCTGACATATGCGGAGGCTGCATTGCAGTAAATGCTGTCTGGCCACTTCAGATGTCAGATTGACCATGCAGTATAGTCCCTGAATGCTGTGGCATGTCCATGTCACAGAAGCAACGAAAGCTGGCGAGTGCATTAATGTTGTCATTTTTTAATTGAGATGTAGGACCTGCTCTTTCAGTGATGCCATTTTTTTGTGCAGATAAATCGGCCCGTAGCATTGTCACCGGCTTGTTCTATCTAAATGGTGCCGTCCCTTCCTCTCTCCTGTCTCTGCTTCCTTCGGTAGTGGCCGGGCACCTGCTCGGTGCGCACCGTTCTGGCTTTTTTGTGATTAGGCTTCGGAGATGTAGCGTATTCAGGCTGAGAAGAATCATCATCAGAGATGTCATGAATATTTTCTTCCCCCACCATCTGAGACATTTTCATTCAGATCTCGTAGCAGTGCTAACGCAGCATGTGCATCCATTCGTCTTGGTCTTCTTGCCATCGTAAATTATACACGCTCTCACTGTGTATTCCTAGTAGGCGAAAGTAGACTGATAAAACTGATTAGATTTGGTGGACTGATATAGGGTACATACCATTTTGAGATTATAATTAGAATATACCAATACAATAAAATGGCCCGCCCTGTTCTTCATTCACAATGAGTGATTACATAATTATGCATCGTTCACTTCCCCTCGCTCATCAACCCACCCATTCTCCCTCTTTCTCCCCACCATACTTTACTTCATTTATTTAATCTGTTATACTTGTGAAATTAGTTTTGGTGAAGTTCAGGTTCAGTTGAGGCAATTATTGGGGTGATTATCAACTAGGCACCACACATTCCACTGAAGGAGCGGAGCAGGCCCTACTGTCAGGAGAAGGAGCGGAGCAGGCCCTACTGTCAGGAGAAGGAGCGGAGAAGGCCCTACTGTCAGGAGAAGGAGCGCGAGCAGGCCCTACTGTCAGGAGAAGGAGCGGAGCAGGCCCTACTGTCAGGAGAAGGAGCGGAGCAGGCCCTACTGTCAGGAGAAGGAGCGGAGCAGGCCCTACTGTCAGGAGAAGGAGCGGAGCAGGCCCTACTGTCAGGAGAAGGAGGGGAGCAGGCCCTACTGTCAGGAGAAGGAGCAGAGCAGGCCCTACTGTCAGGAGAAGGAGCGGAGCAGGCCCTACTGTAAGGAGAAGGAGCGGAGCAGGCCCTACTGTCAGGAGAAGAAGCGGAGCAGGCCCTACTGTCAGGAGAAGGAGCGGAGTAGGCCCTACTGTCAGGAGAAGGAGCGGAGCAGGTCCTACTGTCAAGAGAAGGAGCGGAGCAGGTCCTACTGTCAGAAGAAGGAGCGGAGCAGGCCCTACTGTCAGGAGAAGGAGCGGAGCAGGTCCTACTGTTAGGAGAAGGAGCAGAGCAGGTCCTACTGTCAGGAGAAGGAGCGGAGCAGGTCCTACTGTCAGGAGAAGGAGCGGGGCAGGTCCTACTGTCAGGAGAAGGAGCGGAGCAGGCCCTACTGTCAGGAGAAGGAGCGGAGCAGGCCCTACTGTCAGGAGAAGGAGCGGAGCAGGCCCTACTGTCAGGAGAAGGAGCGGAGCAGGCCCTACTGTCAGGAGAAGGAGCGGAGCAGGTCCTACTGTCAGGAGAAGGAGCAGAGCAGGTCCTACTGTCAGGAGAAGGAGGGGCAATGGGGGAAAACCATACATGACATGCCCTCATAAAACTGGTTAAAACTCCAGTTCTGTTTGTGATATCAAGATTTTAACAACAGCAGTGTGTTATATAGACTTATTTAGGACAGAGGGGGGCATGACTTTAAATATGGCAAAATAATAAATTAATACATTCATGAGCAGTCAAAATGACTGCTTTAGCGGTTCTAGTGTTAATGGCCTGCTGCACTGAGGGGGCACAGTATAAATAATAATGTGTCATCCGCATAGATATGTAGGCCCCAGTTACTGTTATTCAGAGACAAACCAACATTATTAGTGAACAGTAAAGGGCCTAGTATTGAGCCTTGTGGCACTCCTTTAGACTGAACTCCATCAGCAGCTATACATTGACTTCTGTCATGCAGGTAAAGTTTTAACCAGCTGCAGGCCGATTGGTCTAGACCAATTTCGCATCCGTAGCAGGAGTGCATGATCAACCGTATCGAATGCTTCCGACAGATAAATATAAAATGGCAGCACAGTGCTGTTTCCTGTCTAGTCTAACTATGTAATTTTTGACTAGAGAAGCAGCCAAGATGGTGCTGTGACCTGGCCTAAAGCCTGCCTGGTGAGCATTGAGAATACAATTTCTTTCTAAAAAAGGACTGCAGCTGAGAATTTACCAAGAGCTCTAATATTTCTGCTAAACATGAAAGATTTGAGATTGGTTGATAATTATGAATTATCTCTATGTTCTAATCCCCCTCTCTCTTTCCCTTCTTAGCCTCCATCTGTCTAACTACCTCCCCCCCTCCTTCTCTTCTCTATCCCCCCTTCTGTCACCCATCCACCCCTATCTCTCTCTCTCTCTTTCTCTCTCTCTCTCTCTGTTAATGGAATTTGTATTTTTAAATTAATGATTAGAATATTCCACCATGAAACCATATAATTGTATGAAATTGATTAGGATCATAAAATTATTATTAATGATGTGTGTAGTTTTAGTCAGTAACATTATAATAAATTATGTGTGTAGTTTTAGTCAGAATTAGGGTAAAACAATATATCTGTACAATATATCTTTATAGTATCTTAAACACAGACTGTCTGAGCAAAATTCGGTGCCGACCTTGGCTGGGGGCCACTGAGAGATTTGGGAGAGGGCAGGGAGTATTTCTCACGGCATCCCTAATCTTGGGGGAGGACAGGGAGTTCTTCTCACTGTCTCCATAATCTATGTCGGCTGGGTAGGGAGACAGTATGTGCGTAGGATACCTTCTGTTTGTGTGCAAAAGTATGTGCATAAGGAGCTAGTATAAAATGAATGGTTTTGTACTGTATCATTCAACCAGTATCATACATAATTCTCTCTCTCTCTCTCTCTCTCTCTCTCTCTCTCTCACCTCTACAGACTGGATATTGGTGCATAGAAGTTAATACATTGCATTCAATGCAAAATATATGCGTCAACTGATTTGATGCATAAGTCAATACATTACATTTGAGGGAAAAAAAGATGGTGATAAAGCTGAAATAGGTAAATTGGTGACAGACAGACAGACTTTAGTCAGTTGCCCTATCCATAATCTAACTAACAATTCATTAACTTTCCCCCCTTCCCACTGCATGGTAAAAAGTTAGGCCTCACTTGAAGCCTGAAATAGAGATATGGTGTTTTTGAGTGACATCAGTAGAACAGTTGAGGCTAGAAACACAATTCATGTATGGGATCGTTCAGCAGACGCTCCTGATGAATGCAAGCCTAAATTCTTCACAGTGAAAATGTGGTCCCACAGAGAACAAGGCCTTTCTTCCATTAAAAAAAAACATGACCTACAGCCCTTACATAACCATGACGCCCTCGTGGACTGTGACTGAACTAGCTAACCGTCCTTGCACACAACCAATCGTGACCTTATAGGGATGCCCTGTGTTGATGTTCAGCTTCCTGGGGCAACATGTAGTGGCTTAATTCATCCTCAACATGGGCTCTCCCTGCAGTTACACATACATGTCAAATTCTTAATATAACGACTTGAAACTCATTGCATTGTTAAAGAGTGTCCCCAGGAGGCCGTAGATTGAATTTCAGCATCATGTGATAACAGGGAGGGACTTAATTGTGGATCATAAGGGCTGTACTACTATGCCTGTTTCTGTAAAACGAGACATTTCACTGAACCTATCTGGTGTATGTGACAATAAAATACATTTATAAAAAATGAATAGTTAAAAAAGCTTCATGTACCAAATTGCACATATTTGTGAACGGGGGGACTGTTATGAGAAGAAGGGGAGAATGGAAGAGAGAGAAGAGGGAGATGGAGAGGGGGGATTAGAGAATAGATAGAGAGATAAAGAGAGGGAGGGGGATAGAGGGGAGAGAGAACGGGTGAGGTGAAGGAAGGAGAGAGAGAGAGAGAGAGAGGAGGGACATAGTGAATACCAGGGCAGGTTTCTCAGATTTTTCATAGTGTTCTATTGTTTCCAGCACCTGTCTTATATTAATGTACCGTCCACCTCCAACTCATTAATTACATGATGCATTTATATATCAGGCTTTCATCCATTTTCATTCATCATCATGGCTCACATCAACACCATCATCCCGGAAACCCTAGACCCGCTCCAATTCACATACCGCCCCAACAGATCCACAGATGAAGGCAATCTCAATCGCACTCCATACCGCCCTTTTCTCATCTGGACAAATGGAACACCTATGGGGAATGCTATTCATTGACTACAGCTCAGCATTCAACACCATCGTGCCCACAAAGCTCATCACTAAGATAAGGACCCTGGGATTAAACACCTCCCTCTGCAACTGGATCCTGGACTTCCTGACGGGCCGCCCCACGTAGTAAGGGTAGGCAACACATCTGCCGTGCTGATCCTCAACACAGGACCCCTCAGGGGTGTGTGCTTAGTCTTCCCTGTACTCCCTGTTCACCCACGACTGCGTGGCCAAACACGAATCCAACATCATCATTAAGTTTGCTGACGACACAACAGTGGCAGGCCTGATCACAGACAACGATGAGACAGCCTATAGGGAGGAGGTCAGAGACCTGGCAGTGTGATGCCAGGACAAGAACCTCTCCCTCAATGTGAGCAAGACAAAGGAGCTGATCGTGGACTACAGGAAAAGGAGGGCCAAGCACGCCCCCATTCACATCGACGGGGCTGTAGTGGAGCGGGTCAAGAGTTTCAAGTTCCTTTGTGTTCACATCACCAACAAACTATCATGGTCCAAACACACTAAGAAAGTCATGAAGAGGGCACAACAACGCCTTTTCTCCCTCAGGAGACTGAAGAGATTTGGCATGGGTCCCCAGATCCTCAAAAAGTTCTACAGCTGCACCATCAAGAACATCCTGACCGGTCGTATCACCATCTGGTATGGCAACTGCTCGGCATACGACCGTAAGGCACTACAGAGGGTAGTGTGTATGGCCCAGTGCTTCACTGGGGCCAAGCTTCCTGCCATCCAGGACCTCTATACCAGGCGGTGTCAGAGGAAGGGCCAAACAATTGTCAAAGACTCCAGTCACCTAAGTTATAGACTGTTCGATCTGCTACCACACGGCAAGCGGTACCGGAGCGCCAAGTCTAGGACCAAAAGGCTCATTAACAGCTTCTACCCCCAAAGCCATAAGACTGCTAAACAATTAATTAAATGGCCACCCGGACTATTTGCATTATTTGCATATATTTTTTACTTGAGTGTATTTAGTAAGTATTTTCTTAACTTGTTGGGCTTGTCAGGGCTTGTAATAGCATTTCACCTGTTGTATTCGGCGCATGTGACAAATACAATTTGATTTGTTCCATTGCAGTATATTAGCATTCAAGTACCTGAAAAGCTCTTGTAAGTGATCGTATCACTCAGTGGAAAGAGGGCCAATTAATTATGCAGTAGTATTAATCATCCAAGATAAAGTAAGGCAGTATGCTGTATATTGTCTATTAGGTTTAACCAACAATATTATACATTCTATTTATTATATTAATATAAAATATTTGTTCCCTCAGACTCTAGTGCTCTGCCAGGCTGCCAGGCTGAATAAATCCCATAAATAAACAACGAACGTGTACTCAGGCAGCGTTAGTCAGCGGGCAGCGTGGGATACATTAACCTCCAGTCAGTCACAAACAGGAAATAAATTAACATGCAGGATGTCGCATTTTCTCACTCATACTATTGGACCAAAATTAGTACAAACAACAGCCTTGGGAAGAGGCATAGTACTTGATGCATTGAGTTCTGAGGTGTTTGAATTCAGCTATAGAAAACACTGTCTAGGCTTTCTATGTGTTTAACATATACACATGCATCATTACGCAACCAACAGCAGACTTTCCAGACCAACAACATATATTTATGCCTATAGACAAGGGCATTCTATGTCCCCTTGTGCCCAACAAGTGATAAGCTTTCAGCATTCTGCCTCCTAAAACAGCAGAACACATAACGCATGATTAGGCTCTCCTCTGCTCTGCCCAACCAACTCTACAGCTGCTGTACTGAGGTGTGTGTGTGTTAATGTGTGTGTATAATTGACCAAAATCTCCATCTCCAATCAGCGAGGATGTTTATTACAGGGCTGAGAGCAGAGGCATGTTACTGCTGCAACACTTACACGCCTTTGTCCGATTTGCCAGGCACACTGAAAGCTGTTACTGATTCACACACACACACACACACACACACACCCTTTAACCCTTTCACGTGTGAGTTCCTAATATCTCTAACGGTCGCACTAACCTGAGTTTTTTATGCGTGATGTCAGAATGCACTCACTGTTCCAAAATGTGATTGTTATGCAACAGGACAGTGAACCCGTGCTGCCCTCAAACCAAGGCATGCTGCCTGCTAATTATCTATAGATCAAATCAAATGTAAACTGTCACATGCAGCAAATACAACAGCAGTGTAAAAGAGGGGGCGCAATGTAGACCTTACAGTGAAATGCTTACTTACAAGCCCTTAACCAACAATGCAGTTTTAATTTAAAAAAATAATAATTAAAAAAACAATAGCGAGGCTATATACAGGGGGTACCGAAACAGAGTCAATGTGTGGGGGCATCGGTTAGTCGAGGTAATATGTACATGTAGGTAGAGTTATTAAAGTGACTATGTATAGATAATAAACAGAGAGTTGCAGCAGCGTAAAAGGGGGGTTAATGCAAATAGTCTGGGTAGCCATTTGATTAGATGTTCAGGAGTCTTGGGGGTAGAAGTTGTTTAGAAGCCTCTTGGACCTAGACTTGGCGCTCCAGTACAGCTTTCCGTGCGGTAGCAGAGAGAACAGTCCATGAATAGGGTGGCTGGGGTCTTTGACAATTTTTAAAGCCTTCCTCTGACACCACCTGGTATAGAGGTCCTGGAAGGCAGGAAGCTTGGCCCCAGTGAAGTACTGGGCCGTATGCACTACCCTCTGTAGTGCCTTGCGGTCGGAGGCTAAGCAATTGCCATACCATACCAGGCAATGATGCAACCCGCCAGGATGCTCTCGATGGTGCAGCTGTAGAATAGGTTTTGTCGTGCCCTACTCACGGCTGTCTTGGCGTGCTTGGACCATGTTAGTTTGTTGGTGATGTGGACGCCAAGGAAATTGAAGCTCTCAACCTGCTCCACCACAGCCCCGTCGATGAGAATGGGGGCATGCTCGGTCCTCCTTTTACTGTAGTTCACAATCATCTCCTTTGTCTTGATCACGTCGAGGGAGGGGTTGTTGTCCTTGCACCACACAGTCAGGTCTCTGACCTCCTCCCATCTCCTCCCCCTGTCATCAGCAAACTTAATGATGGTGTTGGGGTCGTGCATGGCCGTGCAGTCATGAGTGAACAGGGAGTACAGGAGGGAACTGAGTACGCACCACTGATGGGCCCCTGTGTTGAGGATCAGCGTGGTGGATGTGTTGTTTCCTACCCTTACCACCTGGGGGCAGCCCGTCAGGAAGGCCAGGATCTAGTTGCAGAGGGAGGAGTTTAGTCCCAAGGTCCTTAGCTTATTGATGAGCTTTGAGGGCACTATGGTGTTGAACGCTGAGCTGAGGTCAATGAATAGCATTCTCACATAGCTGTTCCTTTTGTCCAAGTGTGAAAGGGCAGTGTAGAGTGTAATAGAGATTTCATCATCTGTGGATCTGTTGGGGCTGTATGTTATTCATTTTGTTGTTCAGCCACAACTTGGTGACACATAAGATATTACAGTTTTTAATGTCCCGTTGGTAGGCTATACATGCTTGTAGTTCATCCACTTTGTTATCGAGCGATTGTACGTTGGCCAATGGTACCAATGGCAAAGGCAGATTAGCCACTCGTCGCCGGATCCTCGTCGCCGAATCCTCCTTCCGCAAAACCTCTGTCTCTTTCTCCTGCGAATGACGGGGATAAGGGCTTGTTCTTTTTCCCATGGTACAGTTTCCGGTTGGCCCCCATATTTCCTTCATTGTTGTTTTCCTTACTAATAATAACCTTGGACATGTGTGCATTTCTATCAAAGTTCATTATCGTTATAGTTTCTGTATCTCATGTTGTTTATACTGTAACACACCGTATGTACTGTATGTATAGAGCATAATGTATTTACTGTTTTATTCACGTATTTCAAGTACTGGTGACAAATCATACATTCCGGATTCTTGCATAGATCGTAATGGACACACATGGTGTAAAATACTTTCTGGAAGGTTGTACTG
The DNA here is from genome assembly GCF_018296145.1 of Oncorhynchus tshawytscha. Lineage (NCBI taxonomy): Eukaryota > Metazoa > Chordata > Actinopteri > Salmoniformes > Salmonidae > Oncorhynchus > Oncorhynchus tshawytscha. The sequence goes on along the minus strand of NC_056434.1, from coordinate 43,417,722 downwards.
ATTATGATAAGCTAATGCTAAGCTAAATGCCAGCTGTGTGTGGCGCCAATATTACATTTCCCCCTTGTGCTCACCAGAGATGTGGTACATTGTAAACAAGTCTAGCTGTTAGGTCGCTAACTTATGTTTTGTTTTTTTGTCAGCGCAACCTGTTATTTAGACTGGTGTTACGTACACCTCGTGGAGGATGGAACACAACACCCTGCTACATCATCTCCCCGTGGAGTGAAAAAGGTATGTGATCGTAGGTGCGGGGATGGACGACAGAGGCAGAGAAAAATACAGTTTACAGGGAAATTTTTATTCCTTAACACGGTAATGTGGAGAAAAGGGGCTGGACAGAACCAAAGCAAAGAAAGTAAAATTTAAGGAGTTTCAATTTCAATAACCAAAAACACTAAGTCCTGTTGGCATACACATACCTCTGAAGGAGCGGCTACAAAATAATATTAACAAAACTTTCACTAACCAACACAAGACATAAAAAAAGAAGAAGCTCTCCTCCCTCTGACAAAGGAACACGGGCTTTTATCAAACTGGAGAAGGAGTTGGTAATTGAAGAGACAGCTGTTTCCCCTGACGAGAGGGAGGGGTCAGAGCTCCAATCAGCAATGGGGCCGACCAATCAGCTGCTTTAGGATTCCAGGAAGCCATTTCCTGAAATACACACACATACAAACCCACAACAACACAGAAACTGGGGAACGTAACACTGGTTGATGGAGTGAGTTTGGCTGCGGATGTGTTCCGTGTGATGCTTAGATGATGAAGTTCGCATTTATCTTTTACAATAAAAGGTGAAATTGAGGAATACATTTGTGAAGACATTTACTTCCCATCAGTACAAAACATTATTTAGATGCTTTTCAGACAAGAATGCTGTTCAGATGCGTTTGATGCATCATACATTCTGTTGGTACTGTTGGAATCACATATTTGTACACTGCAGAGACAACTCAACAATGATCACACACATGTGATCGTACGCGTGTAACGGTTTTCTAGTGGTGATGAAGGAGAGTCGGACCAAACTGCAGCGTGTCGATTGCGATCCATGTTTAATATAACAAAGAAACACGAACTTACAAAAAACAATAAACGAAACCGAAACAGCCTATCTGGTGCAAACTAACAACGAGTACAAAGGACACTAAGGACAATCACCCACGACAAACTTAAATGGTTCCCAATCAGAGACAACGATTTCTGATTGAGAACCACTCCAGACAGCCATAGACCTTTCAACCCACTAAGCTACAATCCCAATGACAAACACACCACAATTACAAAAACCCCATGCCATGGCCTGACCAAATACATAAAGATAAACACAAAATACTTTGACTGACAGAACCCCCCTAAGGTGCGGACTCCCGACGCACCTCAAAACAATAGGGAGGGTCCGGGTGGGCGTCTGTCCATGGTGGCGGCTCCGGCGCGGGACGTGGACCCCACTCCTTTAATGTCTTAGTCCCCTCTCCCTTCGTCCCTGGATAGTCCACCCTCGCCGCCGACCATGGCCTAGTAGTCCTCACCCAGAACCCCACTGGACTGAGGAACAGATGGATGAAGGACAGCTCGGGACCGATCGGGACTGAGGGGAAGCTTTCGGGAGTAGAAAGCTCAGGAGTGAGAAAGCTCAGGAGTGAGAGAAAGCTCAGGAGTGAGAAGGAGTGAGAGGAAGCTCAGGAAGAGGAAGCTCAGGAGTGAGAGGAAGCTCATGAGAGGAAGCTCAGGAGTGAGAGGAAGCTTTCATAGACCCCTGGCTGGCTGGTGGTTTCAGCAGATCCTGGCTGACTGGCAGATCTGGCTGACTGGCAGATCTGGAAGAGTCTGGTTGACTGGCAGATCTGGAAGAGTCTGGTTGACTGGCAGATCTGGAAGAGTCTGGTTGACTGGCAGATCTGGAAGAGTTTGACTGCAGATCTGGAAGAGTCTGGTTGACTGGCAGATTCTGGTTGACTGGCAGATCTGGAAGAGTCTGGCTGACTGGCAGATCTGGAAGAGTCTGGCTGACTGGCAGATCTGGAAGAGTCTGGCAGACTGGCAAGACCCACAGACTGGCGGTGCTGGGCAGACTGGCGGTGCTGGGCAGACAGAGACATGCTGGGCAGACTGTTTGGCGGTGCTGGGCAGACTTGGCTGGGCAGACTGGCGAAAGCTGGGCACTGGCGATGCTTGATGGCAGCTGTACTGGCAGCTCCTGCTGGGCAGACTGGCTCCGGGCACTGTAGCTTCCCTGACAGCTCTGGCTGGTAGACTTGCTTATGCAGACTGAGCTCGGCTCTTCATGGACTGACAGCTCTGGCTGCTGGCAGCCATGCTGACTGGCAGCTCCTTGCAGACTGGCAGCTGGCTCCTCCACAGACTGACAGCTCACTGCAGACTGACAGCTCTGTTCTGGCTGCTCTATGATGCAGACTGGCAGCTCCTTTCATGTAGACTGAATACAGCTCTGGCTGCTCCATGCAGACTGACAGCTCTGGCTGCTCCATGCAGACTGATACTGACAGCTCTGGCTGCTCCATGTAGACATTTCTTCATGTAAGACTGACAGCTCTGGCTGCTCCATGCAGACTGAGGTGACAGCTCTGGCTGCTTCATGCAGACTGGCAGCTCTGGCTGCTCTATGTAGACTGGCTGCTTCATGCAGACTTTGCATGACAGCTCTGGCTGCTCCAACATGCTTCATGCAGACTGGCAGCTCATGTAGACTGACAGCTCTGGCTCCTCCATGCAGACTGACAGCATTCCATTGACAGCTCTGGCTGCTTCATGTGGCAGCTTAAGTAGACAGAGACTGGCAGCTCGGGCTGCATCATTAGACTGACAATGGCTGCTCCATGTTTGGCTGCTCCATGCAGACTTCTGGCTGCTCCATGCAGTGACAGTTGGCTGCTCCAGCTGACAGCTCTGGCTGCTCCAGTACTAAACTGGCAGCTATGTAGACTGACAGCTCTGGCTGCTCCATGTAGACTTGCTTCATGCAGACTGGCAGCTCGGCTGCTTCATGTGACTGATCAAGACATTGACTGCTCCATGCAGACAGACAAAAGGAAGGCATTCCGGCAGCGCTGGAGATGAGGAAAGCTCTAACAGCGCTAGATGGCTGCGCTAAACAGGCTGTAGAGGAGGAAGGCTTAACAGTGTAGAGGAGAAAGGCTCTGGCTGCGCTGAACAGGCGGGAGGCTCCGGCAGCGCTGTAGAGGAGGAAGGCTCTGGCTGCGCTAAACAGGCGGGAGACTGCAGCGCAGGAGAGGAGAAAAGCGCTGGCTGCGCTGAACAGGCGAGGCACTGAAGGCCTGGTGCGTGGTGCTGGAACTGATGGTGCGGGGAGCTGCTATTGGTACTGGATAGACCGGACCGTGCAGGCCGGCAGCTGTGCAGATGGGCTATGCTGCAGCGCTGTGTCGGAGGAAGGCCGGCTGGCTACACAGGCGGGAGACCGGGAGACACTTGCGCTCCAGCAAACTGCCTGGGTCTCTCCAGCCCCGGTAAAATGCTTTTTTGTGCATCCGCTTTGCTAGCTCCTCATAATGCCGCCTCTCTGCTTTTGCTGCCTCCAGCTCGGCTTTGGGGCTCCAGGCTCATTCCAAATATCTCCAGGTGGTGCAACCTCTCCCACTGTAGGCTACACTCCCTGGTTTAGCCCAGGGTCCTCTCCCGTGATCTCCTCCCATGACCAGAAATCCTTGGTGAGCATCTCCTTTTCGGCTGCTCCTGCCTGTTGACACGCCGCTTGGTCCGTTGGTGGTGGGTGATTCTGTAACGGTTTTCTAGTGGTGATGAAGGAGAGTCGGACCAAACTGCAGCGTGTCGATTGCGATCCATGTTTAATATAACAAAGAAACACGAACTTACAAAAAACAATAAACGAAACCGAAACAGCCTATCTGGTGCAAACTAACAACGAGTACACAAAATCACCCTAGAAATCAGAGACAACGATAAGCACCTGCCTCTGATTGAGAACCACTCCAGACAGCCATAGACCTTGCTAGACAACCCACTAAGCTACAATCCCAATACCACCACCAAAACCCCAAGACAAACACACCACAATTACAAAAACCCCATGCCACACCCTGGCCTGACCAAATACATAAAGATAAACTACCAGGGCGTGCTAAATGAGACCCCTCTTTCAAAGTCACTGAGATCTCTTCTTCTGGCCATGTTAGCCAAAATATTGGGCAACTGGGCATTTTTATACATGACCCTTAGCATGATGAGATGTTAATAGGCTTGGGCGTGCACCGTATATACCGTATACCAGGGTATTTGGAAAAAGCCACGGGATGTTTTTCCAATACCGTCAATACCGTTGAAACTATTTATTTGAATATTTGTAGTTATTTGGTAAGTAAATACCTGAGGTCGTCTTGTGCAACACATTAGAACATTGCGTTCTTCATTTCACCTGACACATTATTATGTAGATTACAGTAGTCCCCAGTCAAGTGTCATGTGGTGTTTGTTTACAAGCACACAATGACGAGAGACCGGATACTTGTGAGTCACTCACTGTCGTACAGCATGCGCCAGGTGATCTAATTACAGTATGGAATTCACAACTAAATGTTTGCCAGCTAACTATAACTCTTAAGTTAACTATCTAAAATGTGCTAAATGCTTTGCAGTTGTGCATTTAGTTTGCTAATTTAGTAGCTAGTTAGCTATCTAGCTAAATGGCTAGCTTCTTCCAAAATCAAGCATTCGCTTGGTAACAGCAGAGAATCTCCTCTTAGATGAAGAGCCTGGCTGGCTAATATTCGTTTTGTGCGTGCAGCAAACTGGGAGTAGAATGTTTTTGTTATTTGTATAGTTTAGGTCAGAAACTGTATAAAATGTTCGCAATGTGCTCATTAGCATTTAGAAAGAATTCTCTATGAGGATTCCTTAGTACTTGTTAGCATTTTGTTCGGATTCTGGTAAGTTTTATTTTTTTATTTTATTTATTTAAATAGCACCCTTTGTGTGCACTACCAATAATACCGTATATCCTGGAATGGCACAGGCACGGTATGGAAATCTGGATTACCACCCAAACGAAGATGTTAACTGCTTAATTAACTCTGGAACCACACCTGTGTAGACACACCTCCTTTCAATATACTTTGTATCCCTCATTTACTCAAGTGTTTCCATTATTTTAGTACAGTAGTTACCTGTACATCTATACATCTATTAATAGGTTTGGCTACCAGTAGCAGTGGGTACAATCCTTGGGCAGGCCAAACCAGAAAAAAAGCCATATTACAACCTATGTGTTGTGATAATAGCATTGTTTGCTCTATAACCTGTTAGTTCATTTGCCTTGCCACCGTTATATATAGGCCTAAAGGCTGAGACAATAAAAGCACACAGCAGAATAAATTCAACCACACATTTGTTTCATCACAAAACCTGAGCGCCTACATCTGTCCGTTGGAGCCCACAAAGCATATTGCATGTAACAAACAGTTACAGTGCATTCATAAAGTATTCAGGCCCCTTGATTTTTTCCACATTTTGTTACGTTACAGCCTTATTCTAAAATTGATTAAATAGTTGTTTCCCCCTCATCAATCTACACACAATACGACAAAACAAAAATAGTTTTTCAGAAATGTTTGCTAATTTACAAAAATAATGAAATATCATATTTACATAACTATTCAGACCCTTTACTCAGTACTTTGTCGTAGCACCATTGGCAGCGATTACAGCATCGCGTCTTCTTGGGTATGACGCTGCAAGCTTGGCACACCTGTATTTGTGGAGTTTCTCCCATTCTTCTCTGCAGATCCTCTCAAGCTCTGTCAGGTTGGATGGGGAGCATTCCTGGACAGCTATTTTCGAGTCTCTCCAGAGAAGTTTGATTGGGTTCAAGTCTGGGCTCTGGCTTCCTGTTGGAAGGTGAATCTTCGCCACAGTCTGAGGTCCTGAGTGCTCTGGAGCAGGTTTTCACCAATGATCTCTTTGTACTTTGCTCCGTTATCATAGCCTTCAGAGCCTAGTAAAACACATGTTCTTATAAACCCAGAGTTTTGACTGGCCACTATTTAAAAGAGGATCACAGTGTTCTGGTGATGCCATATTTATTGCTCAATTCTTAATATTAAACATTACATCTGGTGTAGCCTAACTGGCATACATAGGCGGCACGTGAGTTTCAATCTTTGGGGAAGCAACTCTATAATAAAGCATTGTATGCATAATCTAATTTGCAGACTTATGTAAGATAGCCTACTGTTCATAATGTGATGAGTAGATTGGACAGTCATCATTTAGGATAATAATGTAACTCAGACCATGTTTGCAAGAAAAGACAACGCATGGCTGAGCCTGTACAGCATATAGAGTAGGCCGAGGCTATAACAGATACGTTTCTTCTTTCTTTGCATGTGGCCTGCTATAAACACATTTCATGCAATTCTACTACACTTTATATATGACTGGGGACATTAGCAGACTCCTTTCTATTAGGACAAAAGGTAGCCTACTCCGCTGACAGTGACAAACATATCAATACAAACAACGCTGTTAATAGGCCTACTAGAGGGGAGACACAAATAGAATATGACGTCCATCTAAACTGAAGGAGGAAATTATTGTCCAAAAACTAACTTGTAAGTAGCACTGTGTCAACAATGATAAATAGTGACTATATACTCACTGGGGGTATTTCTGATGCTCTCCGCTGGTGCCAATAAGACAGGCTATACTGTTGGTCTCTCAATTAAGTTGAGAATTTTGATAACTAAAAGACAGATTAGTCCTTTTCTTGTCTTCTCTTCACAGCAATAAACATAAGCTTTCCAAACTATGTTTTCCCGCAATTGTATTTTGAAATAATGATTTGCCTGCCTTGGCCTACTTTTTACAGACAGCCGCAACTCAACAATAATCTGCCCAAATTGCACACAATTCCTTCCGACTACATGAAATGCGATTTTAAAAATTCACTTAAATATCCTCTGTGGCCAAATCTTGCTCTAGTAGCCTATTTTGAATGACAGACAGGAGTAGGATAAATAGGCTATATCATTTTGGTAATGTCTTGTAGACAAGCTGCCTATGCTTGCATATTAAAGACGTAACTGCACGTAATCTCCATTTGCTATTCCAGTGCAGACTACAGATGACGTTTTGTTTTTGTAGGCCATTCTAATAAATAAAACTAATTCCACACAGTACCAGTCAAAAGCTTGGACACACCTACTCATTCCAGGGTTTTTCTTTATTCTTACTATTTTCTACATTGTAGGATAATAGTGAAGACATCAAAACTATGTAATAACACATATGGAATCATGTAGTAACCAAAAAAATGTAAAACCAATCAAAATATATTTTATATTTGCGATTCTTCAAAGTAGCCACCCTTTGCCTTGATGACAGCTTTGCACACTCTTGGTATTATCTCGACCAGCTTCATGAGGTAGTCACCTGGAATGCATTTCAATTAACAGGTGTGCCTTATTAAAAGTTAATTTGTGGGGGGACAAAATGGTGCCGTAGAGAGAACACAGTGTTTCAGCGAGCTCTCGTGGCATTCGTAAATTTATATACTTACATTAATCTCCTAGCTTGAAAAAGTGGTAGAATTGGCTAAATAAGTTACCATATAATGAGTCTTGACGACTATTTCGCAAAAATCTCCGACAACATGCCCAATAGAACTACTAAGAAGTCGACCAAAACCACCACCCCTGTGGATGTGCATGAGGAGCTAGCTAACGTTAGCGAAGCTAACACCATTGCGGATCCAGGCACAATGGACCTGATGATTCAAAAGATGACTGATAACATTACTAAAGTGATCGATGCTAAGATAAGAATGGTCTTGGAAGCAATAGCAGGCCATTCAGCTGAAATACAGAGCGTTGTGAAACGTGTTGTTGAGGCGGAAGGGAGAATTGCTGCAGTGGAAAGTTCAACTACATCTATGGACGCTAAGATAAAAGCACTTAAGATAAAAGCACTTGAGAAACAGGTGCGCGAAATGGCGGAGCACATTGACGACTTGGATAATCGAGGACGCAGCTGCAATATTCGTGTTGTGGGACTCCCGGAAAATTCTGAAGGGACACGTTCAGTAAAATTCTTTGAGGAATGGATCCCTGGCTACCTACAAATGGACACTAAGGCTGGTCGTGTGAAGCTGGACAGAGCCCATCGCTCTCAAGCACCGATACCCGGTCCCAATCAGCGCCCACGGCCGGTGGTTATAAAGTTCCACAACTTCACCGACAAGCAGCGCGTCATGGATGCGGCTAGAAACATCGGCTCTGATGGTAGTCAACATAAAGGTCCAAAGGTCTCATTCTTCAATGATTATTCCACAGCGGTTGTACGAAGACGCAAAGCGTTTGATGAGGCGAAGGCTCGACTCAGGAGAATGAAGATGGACTACGCACTGTTGTACCCGGCCACATTGAAGATTATGGTCAACAGATCACCTAAAAAGCTCTACACACCTGAAGAGGCTGCTGCGTTTATTGACTCTCTCGGGTAAATAACTTTAAGCTGCACCTCCACAGCATTGAATAACTTTGTTTATTTTTGGTTGAATCTGATCACGAAACAGTGGTGTGAGTCCTCACGTACTCCGGCTCAGTAATATTCGTATCTTTATTATTTTTCTTGATAAAGTAATAGCCGCTATAGCTCAGGCTGAGATATGTGTGAATCCATATTGGTGCCCAGGCTTGGTTTTAGGTGGAAGAGCCTCAATCTTCTTCTATTGATTTTCTTTTCCATATATATAAAGGATGAGGCTATTGAGCGGCAATGCGGACTTAAGAGTCTACATTGGAGAGTTGAAATCCCCTGCATGTTAGCTAGTGGGAAAACCCCCTTTTGGATTTTTACATGTTTAATTTTTGGGTTTAGTATAGTTCGAGTTCAGGGTTCATATTTTTTGTTTATGCTCAGTGAGATAGAGGAGAGTTCAACACATGGAAAAAGGTACCACCCCACTTTTACAGTAGGATCCATTCTGGATATTGAATGGTCAAGATACAATGGCAGATAACAGACTGCGTGTATGTACGTGGAACATTAGAGGGAGCCATAACCCCATTAAAAGGAAGAAAGTACTGTCTTTTTTGAAAAAAGAAAATATTGATATTGCCCTGTTGCAAGAAACTCATTTGGATGATAAGGAGCACCTGAAATTACAACAAGGAGGGTTTGGTCAAGTGTTTTTCTCATCATTTACATCCAGAAGTAGAGGTGTAGCAATTCTGGTGAAAAATAACTTACCACTTAAGGTCTTGAATTGTGTGAAAGATAAATTTGGTCGCTTTGTTATAATTAATGGTACTTTACAAGGGCAGAACATTTCCATAATGAATATTTACTTCCCCCCAGCTCACCCCCCTGATTTCCTCACTAAGGCATTTCTAGACTTTTCAGAATTAAACTCAGACACTGCAGTGGTTGGAGGACTGCTTGTTGAACCCCCTTATTGATAGGTTTCCCAGTGGTATAGCTTCACTCTCTCCTCAAGCTAAGTCACTTAAAGTTATTTGTGATGATCTGGGGTATGTGGATGTCTGGAGAGCTTTCCATCCCTCCAACAGAGAGTTCACTTTTTTCTCTGCACCTCATGGATGTCAGACTAGAATAGATTATTTTTTTATGCCCAAGATGTCTTTGCAGTCTGTTTTATCCGCTAGGATAGGAAGCATAGTCATATCTGATCATGCTGAGGTGATCCTGGACATAAAACTCAACGGGGCATTCAATCGGTCAAGACATTGGAGGTTGAACACAACCATTCTTAAAGACCATACATTCACATCATATTTTATAACAGAGTTTAAAGCATTTTTCTTTATTAACTCTCAATCAACAGATAACCCCTCGCTCCTTTGGGAGACCTGTAAAGCGTATGCCAGGGGTCTGATTATGTCATACACAGCTACTAGGAGACGGAAAAAGCGGGAAAAGCAAAAAATGTTAGAGGGTGAATTAGGAACTAAAGAGAAGGACTACATTAAAACGCCCACTCCTGCCCTATTAAAGGAAATATCAGTCATTAGATCAACGTTAGACTCTCTCCTAACACAGGACGCTGAAAAGAAAATGAGATTTGTCAGGCAAAAGCTATATGAACATGGCGATAAGCCAGGAAAGTACTTGGCATACCTATCTAAAAAGAGGGCTGACTCTCAGTCAATTGCTACTATTACTGATTCTGATGGTAATCATTTATATGAAAATAAATTGATAAGTGACTCATTTAAGACATTTTATACAAACCTTTATGCCTCAGAACTGCCAAAGGATGCACCCAAATTAATGGAGAACTTCTTTTGTAAGATTGAGCTCCCTACTATCTCCGAAGAGCAGAGGTCCCTCCTTAATGCCCCTATTACCAAGGAAGAGATAATGTTCGCAATTAAGAATCTGCAAAATGGTAAGGCCCCAGGACCAGACGGGTTTTGTAGTGAGTTCTATAAAGAGTTCCATGGCCTGATCCTTGAGCCATTGCGTGATATGTTTAACCACTCATTTTCAAATGACCAACTCCCTCAAACGCTGAGAGAAGCCAACATTTCACTTATTCTCAAAAAGGGAAAATGTCCAGAGTCTTGTTCCTCATACAGACCAGTTTCCCTTCTGAATGTGGATAGAAAATTGCTTTCTAAAATTCTAGCCACAAGATTAGAGGACTCCCTGCCACTAATTGTGAAAGGAGACCAAACTGGCTTCATTAGGGGCCGTAAGTCATGCAACAACGTCAGGCGGCTTCTTAATGTATTTCAAGCCTACCAACAAAGTGCTGTGGATGGTCTTGTGCTCTCCCTAGATGCTGAGAAAGCATTTGATCGTGTGGAGTGGTCTTACCTATTATTTGCTCTAAATAAATTTGGTCTGGGGACAACTTTATAAAATGGGTGAAAGTTTTATATGATGATCCTCAGGCTGCTGTCCTTACTAATGGGCTACGGTCAAATAGCTTCTCTATACACAGAGGTACCAGACAGGGATGTCCTTTATCCCCCCTCCTCTTTGCACTCGTTATGGAACCACTAGCCGAGGCCATCAGGGTAACGCCTGCTATACAGGGGCTGCTCATTGGTGATGTTCACCATAAAATAAGCTTGTATGCTGATGATGTCCTGATATTCATCTCTAGTCCCGAGACTTCAATTACATCTCTTATTAATATTATTGAATTATTCAGCGAATTCTCAGGCTACAAGATTAACCTTACTAAGTCAGAGGCTATGCCTACACTCTGTACCTAATACTTCTCCCCCCTTCCCTTTTAAATGGTCTCCCTCAGGTTTCATGTATCTGGGTATATTTGTAACTCCTAAATTCCAGCTAATGTACAAAGCCAATTTTGTTCCCTTGTTTGATACAATAAGACAGGATCTGGATCGCTGGAACTCTCTCCCGATTTCTTGGTTGGGTAGAATATCCCTCTTGAAAATGAACATTTTACCTAGACTACTTTACCCAATCCAAATGATCCCAGTATTACTCTCCAATAAGGTAATAAAGGATGTAAATGGATGGCTAAGTTCCTTTATATAGAGTAAACGCAAGCCAAGACTTAAGATGGCAATATTGCAGCTGCCAAGTTCTATGGGCGGCTTGGACCTGCCCAATATCAGGTTCTATCAATGGTGTGCCCACCTTTGTTATATTTCTGACTGGATCACAAATGATGACTCCTCTATTTGGTTAGACATTGAGACTTCTCTTTCAAAATACCCCTTACAGGATCTTTTATTTTTCAGAAGTTTCAAGTCTGTAGAAGACCACTGCAATAATCCCGTTACACTTAACACACTCAAAGTATGGAGGTCAGTTCAACGCTTCCTGGGAAGGTCCAAACTAACCTCTGCTCTTACCCCAATTCTTAACAACCCAGATTTCAGTCCAGGATTGCTGGATGCTGGCTTTAACTTATGGCTTAATAAGGGCATACGCAGGCTAAATGACTTATTTGCTGATAAGATTTTGTTGTCATTTGAGCAGGTGGTCGAGAAATATCTACTCCCAAAGCAGGACTTATTCCGCTTCCTACAAGTAAGACATTATATTCTGAAGAGCACCACCTTAATTGGTAACCCTGATGTGTCTGTCATTGAAAGAATGCTTTTTTTCCCACAAAGGAAAATGTCTGTAAGTCTGTTTTATGATACTTTAAGGTCCTTTTCTGCTGTCAACACACGGAGGGTGAAACAAGTGTGGGAGAAAGAATTGTCTGTTACTATTGACGAAGAGATGTGGGAGGACATTTGGAGATATGCAAAAACAATATCTATATGTAACCGTACTAGAGCAATCCAATTAAGAATAATACACAGATTGCATATATCCCCAAATCACAGACATGCTTTTAGCCCCACTTCCTCTTCCCCTCAGTGTCTTAAATGCAAAACTGATACAGGCACCCTAACACATTGTTTATGGTCATGTACCAAAATACAAAGATACTGGTCTGGTGTTCTGCAAGAAATTGAAAAGATCCTAGGGGTTGATCTAGAATTGGACCCAGTTTCTTTACTGTTAGGTCTCCCTAGTAGGCATGTTACTTCGGTCGGTAAAAGGAGGCTTTACAACATCCTTACCTTCGCAGCGAAGAAAAACATCCTTTTACAGTGGATTAGTGATAAGGTTCCTTCTATTAAAGATTGGCATAAGATACTATTTGAATGGGTGCCTCTGGAATATCTGACATGTACATTGCATTCTAAAACAGACCAGTTCTACAAAGTATGGGAACCTTATCTAAATTACCTAGAACCTGAGGTATCAGCTATTATGCTGCAAGGATTCTCTTAGAATGGCGGGGATCTATGTATTTCAGAACTCCACTGTACGTTCCATGTGTGGAACCTAACCTCTTGGTTTAAACTGAGCTTTTTTGTTTAATTTCTGTTTGTAAGTTTGTTTAAAATGTATGTATTGAGAGACGCAATGATGGTGAAGGGGTGAGAGAAGCACAGAGCGGGAAGAGGAAAATGGTGTACGTATGTATGGGTGTGTATATGTGTGTGTGTGTGCGTGCGTGTATGTATGCATATGTGTGTGTATATGCATGGGTATATGTATGTGTGTGTATGTATGTATGTGTATATATATGCACGTAGATATGTGTAAGTGGGTGCTGTTTTTCTTGTTTTTGTTCTGTGTGCTTTGTCTCTGTTGTTGTATCTCTTAATATGGGTGAAAATTGTGAAATTCCAATAAAAATACTGTTACAAAAGTTAATTTGTGGAATTTCTTTCCTTCTTAATGCATTTGAGCCAATCAGTTGTGTTGTGACAAGGTAGGGGTGGTATACAGAAGATAACCCTATTTGGTAAAAGACCAAGTCCATATTATGGCAAGAACAGCTCAAATAAGCAAATAGAAACAACAGTCCATCATTACATTAAGACATGAAGGTCAGTCAATCCTGAAAATTTGAAGAACTTTGAAAGTCTCTTAAAGTGCAGTCGCAAAAACCATCAAACGCTATGATGAAACTGGCTCTCATGAGGACCGCCACAGGAAAGGAAGACCCAGGGTTACCTCTGCTGCAGAGGGTAAGTTCATTAGCGTTACCAGCCTCAGAAATTGCAGCCCAAATAAATGCTTCACAGAGTTCAAGTAACAGACACTTCTCAACATCAACTGTTCAGAGGAGACTGCATGAATCAGGCATTCATGGTAGAATTTCTGCAAAGAAACCACTCGTAAAGGACAATAATAAGAAGAGACTTGCTTGGGCCAAGAAACACGAGCAATGGACATTAGACCAATGGAAATCTGTCCTTAGTCCCAATTTGAGATTTTTGGTTCCAACTGCCATGTCTTGTGAGACGCAGAGTAGGTGAACAGATGAGCTCCACATGTGTGGTTCCCACCATGAAGCACGGAGGAGGAGGTGTGATGATGTTGGGGTACTTTGCAGGTGACACTGTCAGTGATTTATCTAGAATTCAAGGCACACGTAACCAGCATGGCTACCAGAGCATTCTGCAGCAATACACCATCAAATCTGGTTTGCACTTAGTGGGACTATCATTTATTTTTCAACAGGACAATGACCCAACACACCTCCAGGCTGTGTAAGGGCTATTTGACCAAGAAGGAGAGTGATGGAGTGCTGCATCAGATGAGCTGGCTTCACAATCACCCAACCTCAACTCAATTGAGATGGTTTGGGATGAGTTGGACTGCAGTGTGAAGGAAAAGCAGCAAACAAGTGCTCAGCATATGCGGGAACTCTAACAAGACTGTTGGAAGAGCATTCCAGGTGAAGCTTGTTTGGTTACTACATGATTCCATATTAGTTGTTTCATAGTTTTGATGTCTTCACTATTATTGTAAATGTAGAAAATAGTACAAATAAAAAAAACAACCTTGAATGAGTAGGTGTGTCCAAACGTTTGACTGGTACTGTATATTAGTAGGCTATATGTAAAGATCAGATTAAATAAAGAATAATCTGATGGTTGAGAATATTATCAAGTGCTTGTCAAATTGGGAATGAGAGACTGATGAAGGGTGTGCAGCCTGCGCAAGAAATAGAGCTCATGCCTTTCATGCAACGTAAAAAAAAATCATTATTAGAGTCGCATCATGCAGCCGTAGAATGTTGTAGAAATCAAAACATATAGCGTAACGTTTGTATCACAACTAAAGTTGCATAAATAACTCTTAAAATAAGCATTGTTAACCGCTCAACACAGAATAGCCGCATGTGCACATTCCCTCTGAAATCATTTGGATAAAATATCCTTTCTATTTAATTCATGTATGTTCAATTGGTTTTTTCATACTATAAAATAATGTTATAATAGTCTAAGCAAATCCTGTCTTCTAAATGAACCTGTGTAGCCCACAGCCATATGGAATAGCCAGATGAGGACCTAACATAAGGACAACTCGGTGTGCTATTCTGTTCTTCCTGAAATAGGTGACATTTTCTTCATATCATGTTTCTTTAGACCTGTCAAAAATAACTAACGGCTTTATTGTGATGGTCTAGGCTATATTACATGGATTTATTAGAATTGATCAAATGTAGACGTTCCAAAGGTGTGGAAGCAAGGAGATGCTAAACATGTTTATGTTAATTAAAGGTCAATTACCCTGAGACTGGCAGTTAATTGCATGACAATCACCGGCTCACAAAATGTCATGACCGCCACAGCCCTAGTTACACGTGGTCTTCGGTTGTGATGCCAGTTGAACATACTGCCAATTTCTCTACAATGACGTTGGTGATGGCTTATGGTAGAGAAACTAACATCCAGTTCTCTGGCAACAACTCTGGTGGAAATTCCTGCAGTCAGCATGCCAATTGCACACTGCCTCAAAACCTATTGACATCTGTGGCATTGTGTTGTGTTACAAAACTCCATATTTTAGAGTGGCCTTTTATTGTCTCCAGCACAATGTGCACCTGTGTAATTATCATGCCGTTTAGCTTCTTGACATGCCACACCTGTCAGTTGGATTGATTATCTTGGCAAAGGAGAAATGCTCACTAACAGGGATGTAAACATATTGAGAGAAATAAGCTTTTTGTGTGAATGGAACATTTCTGGGATCTTTATTTCAGCTCATAAAACATGGGACCAACACTTTACATGTTGCGTTTATATTTTTGTTCAGTTATGAAACCAAGAGAGACGAAAGATACAATTATTTTATATGCTTTTTATTATTCTCTAACACAGTAGATTGTTCTCATTTGAACTTTAAACATTTAAAAGCTGGCATCTACTGTATGAATAAACACCACTGTTAGCTACACATCCAGGATTACAAGCTAGATTTAATTAACAAATACATTTTAAAATGCAAATATATAGATCTCTATCTCGGTTTTGGTTTCATTTTAACAAGTCATATGGTTTACCCCGAGAATACCTGTGACCAATGCTGCCTTTATCTGTCGAGACTCAGTTCTTGAATGGGAATTTCCATTGACGTTCTACTAAACTGAAACTTAACAAAACAAAGCATAACTGACTGTGTGTGTGTGTGTGTGTGGCGTGAATGAGTCTGCATTTACAGACATCAAAATCCTTCCCATAAACCATACTCAATGTACTGTACAATGTCTCTTGTGCTTTTGTCATCAACAGGAAAAGCTTTACAGAAAATAGTAATACCTACACTCATGGTACCAAATCCGTAGCAGACACAACAACAATCTCATATTCAGTGTTTTCCCTCCCACCTTGTGTTGTCTGTAGTCTGTGTACACGCTGTGTTCATTTTAAAGGTCAGCCAGGAGAAAGCCAGTGTTTAGCTCCTCTCGTTGAAGCAATTACATTTGGCCCCAGTCTGCTCATCATCCCACCACTGATAAGAGGGACGCCTGGACCAGAGCCCAGAATGGCCATCACTTATTGATGCTCATTCTGTGTGGTCCAGCATGGGCACAGAGAGGGTGGGCATGAGGTTAGGCACAGGGATGTAATGATACTCTCACCTAAGCCAAGTAGGAGAGCATTCCTCCTCTCCACTCCTAACTAGAGCACCACAGCATTAACTCCAACACACATCACGTATGTGACAAACAAGTCAGAAGGTAGGATTGTATCTTATCTAACCTTTATTTAGCTTATTGAGATAAGATCTCTTTTACAAGAACTGGTTCAAAATGGCAGCAGAATCGTAATGGATGGGAGTGATATTATCACAGTCAAATCTTTATTCATTCAGAGCCAAGAGAAAGGGCTAGATTGCTTTAGTTCATTCACTAACACATCCTTTTGTAACAGATTGTACCAGCTTTTTCTAACTGTGTCATGTGTATCTCTCTCTCAGCTGGGAAATGTGCCCTAGAGGGGAGGAATGCTGACCCTGCCACACACACACACACACACACACACACACACACACACACACACACACACACACACACACACACACACACACACACACACACACACACACACACACACACACACACACACACACACACACACACACTTCCGATGTTCATCCCTGCCATTGGTTCATTTGAGCGCGGCAGTGGTAACAGTGCAAAAGGGCCAGAACACAGAGATGAAGTGGGCTGGAAGGAGGAGAGGGAAGGAGGCTTTAATACAAGATGCCCTGTAAGGCCACTCCGCCACTGCCCTGACTCATCAGCATGATGCAATGGCAGCAACTCCTGGACCCTTTCCATCACCCTAGCTTCAATTACCCCAAGCGAGAGAGCGAGAGAGGCAACATGTCAAGCTCTAAAGAAGGTCATCTGCTGTCCTACTGTGCCCTTCAGCAAAGTCAGCCTGTGTCAGTAGAAAGCCTCCTCCTCATCTCCTCCTGCATGCTGTTGCCTATGGGCTGCTCTTAGAAGGTTTCAGATAAAGTACTTTTGCCATTGGTAAAAGCACAATAGAACAAAGTAAAATATGAAAGTAAGGCATAACGGCTAACATACTCTTAACTACAACTGGTCTCACGTTGCATTACTGTCAGTTTTGTCCTAGTTTGGTTAATAAGTATAAAACATTTAGAATGTATTGCCATCCATGCACTAATCATAAAACATATTAGAACTAGAAACTTATAATACTGGCAAATACTGCCATACCATCCAAAATTAGAAAATTGTTGTGATATAATATTTTGGACATTTCACTAGAGCTGGGTGATATGGACAAAAAGTAATATCAGGATATATTTACCCATTTTGCTCAATAATAATGAATTATCGCTCTGCCCTCAACCTCCGGACTTGTCTCCATGCTGTTGTGCTGTTTGTTGCTGCTATTGTGAATTTTCCAGAACATGTGTGGCCATTATACATTTCAGGTTAGTCAGCAAAACTAGTGCACTCTATATGTGCCCTGGGTCATTAGACATGCACCTGTCTGGGGTGTGGACACGGCTGGTTATTCCTGTTACTGTGTTATGGCCAACTATGTACTGTTGCTATGGTTACACCTCTTGGGGTCTTTTCCAGAACATGGGTGTCCCTTTCAGTGGAGTTAGCAGGATGCCATGTATGGTTATTTCTGTAAAGTGCCAAGGACTGTTACTATGGTCCTACATGCATGAACCTGGCTTAAGGTGAGTACATTTTTTAAACTATTGCTGTGGCTCTATCCATGCTCTAATATGAAACCAAATTAAACTTAGTGCAAGGCAATAAGATAACGATGGCTAAATGTCAGAGGGTATGATGCTTTAAGAGGAGTTTTATTTGTATTTTTTTACCTTTAATTAATCAGAAAGGGCTCATTGAGATTTAAAATCTCTTTTTCAAGAGCGTCCTGGCAGCACCAAGTCATTACAGAAATTACAGACAAACAACATGAAAAACTACAAGTAATCTAGCAAAAACCATAGAATTCACAAGAGTATCACAAAATCAAAAACAGCAAATTAAAAACATTGACAGGTCAGGGAATCAGTCTCAAGATCATTAATCAGTGATATAAAAATACCAATCGGGACAAGTTCTTCCAGTTTAAAAGTATTTTGTGAGGCGTTCCAAGACGATGGCGCAGAGTACATAAAAGGCCTTTACCAAATTCAGTTCGGACATTTGGAACAGTTAGCAGGATAAAGTCCAGTGAACGAAGAGAGTACCCACCACATTTCTGAACAATAAAAATGCACAAATAAAAAGGTAGTAAACCCAAAATGGCTTTGGAAATAAATGTATAACAGTGCCTGAGCCTACGATTGACTGGAGAAGGCCAGCCAACCCTGGTATACAAAGTGCAGTGGTGCGTAAGGGTTTTGCAGTTTAAAATAAATCTCAATGTGCGATGGTAAAGGGTGTCAATTGATCTCAAACACTGAGTGGGAGCATTCATACATAAAATATCCCCATAGTCTAGTAAAGGCATAAAAGTAGCTGATTACTAGACTCCTTCTGGCTTCAAAAGAAAAACAGGCCTTATTCCTAAAATAAAATCCCAATTTCAGCCTCAATTTTTTTGTAAGTTGTTGAATATGCAATTTAAAAGAGAGGCCGTCATCAATTCAAATTCCAAGATATTTATATGAGGTTACAACCTCAATCTCCTTGCCCTGATCAAATCAAATCAAATTCGTCACATACACATGGTTAGCAGATGTTAATGCGAGTGTAGCGAAATGCTTGTGCTTCTAGTTCCGACAATGCAGTAATAACCAACAAGTAATCTAGCTAACAATTCCAAAACTACTACCTTATAGACACAAGTGTAAGGGGATAAAGAATATGTACATAAAGATATATGAGTGAGTGATGGTACAGAGCGGCATAGGCAAGATACAGTAGATGGTATTGAGTGCAGTACATACATATGAGATGAGTATGTAAACAAAGTGGCATAGTTAAAGTGGCTAGTGATACATGTATTACATAAAGATGCAGTAGATGATATAGAGTACAGTATATACATATACATATGAGATGAATAATGTAGGGTATGTAAACATTATATAAGGTAGCATTGTTTAAAGTGGCTAGTGATATATTTTACATCATTTCCCATCAATTCCCATTATTAAAGTGGCTGGAGTTGAGTCAGTGTGTTGGCAGCAGCCACTCAATGTTAGTGGTGGCTGTTTAACAGTCTGATGGCCTTGAGATAGAAGCTGTTTTTCAGTCTCTAGGTCCCAGCTTTGATGCACCTGTACTGACCTCGCCTTCTGGATGATAGCGGGGTGAACAGGCAGTGGCTCGGGTGGTTGTTGTCCTTGATGATCTTTATGGCCTTCCTGTGACATCGGGTGGTGTAGGTGTCCTGGAGGGCAGGTAGTTTGCCCCCGGTGATGCGTTGTGCAGACCTCACTACCCTCTGGAGAGCCTTACGGTTGTGGGCGGAGCAGTTGCCGTACCAGGCGGTGATACAGCCCGACAGGATGCTCTCGATTGTGCATCTGTAGAAGTTTGTGAGTGCTTTTGGTGACAAGCCGAATTTCTTCAGCCTCCTGAGGCCTGAATGCTGTCTGTGTGGGTGGACCAATTCAGTTTGTCTATGATGTGTACGCCGAGGAACTTAAAACTTACTACCCTCTCCACTACTGTTCCATCAATGTGGATAGGGGGGTGTTCCCTCTGCTGTTTCCTGAAGTCCACAATCATCTCCTTAGTTTTGTTGACGTTGACCACTGTTGTGTCGTCCGCAAACTTGATGATTGAGTTGGAGGCGTGCGTGGCCACGCAGTCGTGGGTGAACAGGGAGTACAGGAGAGGGCTCAGAACGCACCCTTGTGGGGCCCCAGTGTTGAGGATCAGCGGGGTGGAAATGTTGTTGCCTACCCTCACCACCTGGGGGCGGCCCGTCAGGAAGTCCAGTACCCAGTTGCACAGGGCGGGGTCGAGACCCAGGGTCTCAAGCTTGATGACGAGCTTGGAGGGCACTATGGTGTTAAATGCCGAGCTGTAGTCGATGAACAGCATTCTCACATAGGTATTCCTCTTGTCCAGATGGGTTAGGGCAGTGTGCAGTGTGGTTGAGATTGCATCGTCTGTGGACCTATTTGGGCGGTAGGCAAATTGGAGTGGGTCTAGGGTGTCAGGTAGGGTGGAGGTGATATGGTCCTTGACTAGTCTCTCAAAGCACTTCATGATGACGGAAGTGAGTGCTACGGGGCGGTAGTCGTTTAGCTCAGTTACCTTAGCTTTCTTGGGAACAGGAACAATGGTGGCCCTCTTGAAGCATGTGGGAACAACAGACTGGGATAGGGATTGATTTAATATGTCCGTAAACACACCAGCCAGCTGGTCTGCGCATGCTCTGAGGGTGCGGCTGGGGATGCCGTCTGGGCCTGCAGCCTTGCGAGGGTTGACACGTTTAAATGTTTTCCTCACGTCGGCTGCAGTGAAGGAGAGTCCGCATGTTTTAGTTGCGGGTCAGTGGCACTGTATTGTCCTCAAAGCGGGCAAAAAAGGTATTTAGTCTGCCTGGGAGCAAGACATCCTGGTCCGTGACTGGGATGGTTTTCTTTTTGTAATCCGTGATTGACTGTAGACCCTGCCACATACCTCTTGTGTCTGAGCCGTTGAATTGAGATTCTACTTTGTCTCTATACTGACGCTTAGCTTGTTTGATTGCCTTGCGGAGGGAATAGTTACACTGTTTGTATTCAGTCATATTTCTGGTCACCTTGCCCTGATTAAAAGCAGTGGTTCGGGCTTTCAGTTTCACGCGAATGCTGCCATCAATCCACAGTTTCTGGTTTGGGAATGTTTTAATCGTTGCTATGGGAAAGTCATCTTCAACGCACGTTCTAATGAACTCGCTTACCGAATCAGCGTATTCGTCAATGTTGTTGTCTGACGCAATACGAAACATATCCCAGTCCACGTGATGGAAGCAGTCTTGGAGTGTGGAACCAGATTGGTCGGACCAGCGTTGAACAGACCTCAGCGGGTAGTAATAGGTGAAAGGTTCAGAGGTCTATTTCTTGCTTTAGAAAACACCATTAGTTTAGCTTTGTCAGTGTTGAGGATAAGCTTCAATTGACAACAAGGTATGTTGAATAGTATAAAAAGCCGTTTGCACGTTCTGGAAAGCTTTTGTAAGAGACGAGGCACAACAGTAAATAACAGTATCATCAGCATAAACATGAAGTTACTATGAGTAAGGAGGAAAAATGTATAAGTAGTCTGCCAAGATTGGAAAGGGAGTTGTTTCATGAACCAGCTCGGCTTTTGTTATATTGTAATACAAGTCTATTTGAATACACGTGCTCCGGTATTTGTGAAATATGATTGACCGAATATTCCACAACACTACTTGGCTATGTGCCAAACTTTTCGTTTTAAATTTACCAACGTCTTAGTTTTTTCCTCGCTCTACTTTTTCATTCAACTTTTTCACTTTATCTGGACATGGTTCTACAGGACCTCCACCAGCCGAAAAAGTAGTAATATTGCAGTCGCTGTACTCATTATATACAGGAGAACTATCGCCTTATGGTGAGTGTAGTATCCTTAGAGGAGTATTAGATTGATGACTCATGACAAGTAAGTACGGTTAAGTATTTAATTGTAACTTCATTCTCTAATGCACCTGGAAGCTACCTGAAGCCTTCATAAATCACAGTTATATAAGCAGACATAGGAAATGGCTACAGCTAACGGAAAGCAAACCCCTGTCTTGAGTCAATACTGCCATCTATTGGTAAACATAAATAGGCCAGGTTACTACATTACCCCCCTTAAAAGCTAATAACCCAACTTAATTCCTTTCTGAGCTATGCTGTTTTCATATTTACATTTTTTCAAACATGATTTCCATTAGGATCTGAAAAAGTCTGTCGGACGTCTCTCTCTAATAGAGCGTCTCAGAGGTGGTGTAGCTGACGCCACCAGCTCTTCACCCCTTGATGGTGAAACAAAGTCCTTTTGTGGAGACTTCACAGGAGGAGGTTGTCCCGGACTGGTGATCTCAGGAAGTTGAGCATTGTTGGTCTCAGGTGGTTTGTCCAGCTGCAACTTTGGGGAATGTTCCAATGTCCTGTCCTGCTTGTTGAAGCATTGATCCAGATCCCCGGATGGAACTGGAATTCTAGCTCAGATCTGATCCACGTGTCTCCTTAGTCCTGGTCCACTTCTGATGATCACAGTATAGGATACTGGTCCTGAGCCATCCTCAATGGTAGCTGGAATCCATTTAGGACCAAACCCATAGTTTATTGTATAGACATCATCTCCAGGTGAGAAACTGAGTTTGGCTCGGTTGTCATGATTACATTTTTGATTCCACTGCCTTTGTTGTATTTTCACTTTCAGGTCTGCTCTGATGAGATACAAGGTTGATCTTAACCTCCTTGACATCAACATTTCTGCAGGTGACAACCCAGTTGTAGCTTGAGGAGTAATCCTGTAGCTAAACAAGAATCTTGACACCTTTGTTACAATCCTGGGTCCTTGCATCATTTTCCTCATTCCCTCCTTCAAGGTCTGAACCGCACGTTCTGCTAATCCGTTTGAAGATGGGTGAAAAGGGGCCGACGTTACATGCTGAATTCCAATTGGTTTCATGAAACTTGTGAATTCAGTGCTTGTAAAACAAGTAGCATTGTCGCTAACCAACAATTGAGGCAATCCCATAACACTGAAGCTTTGTCTCAACTTCTCAATCGTAGCGTACGATGTCGACGTGTTCATGGGGTAAACATCCATCCAATTTGAACGAGAATGAATCAGCACAAGGAACATTTTCCTAGGAAAGGTCCAGCGTAGTCCACATGTAGTCGTGTCCATGGTTTTTCCGGCCATTCCCATGGATGGAATGGCGGAGTGGGGGGTGACTTCCTGTTACTATGACAATCTGCTCACCGGCTAACCTCCTTTTCCACATCGTGGTCCATCTTTGGCCACGAGATGTATGACCTCGCTAGGCCTTTCATTCTCGACATATCTGGATTCAACTGGTGCAACAACTTCAGTAGCATACCCCGCCCTTGTGGTGGGATAACTACTCTTGAACCCCACAGAACACATCCATCTCGAACACTCAAGTCCAAACGGCGAGTGTAGTATGGCATGACCTGAGGCTCTGTCACTGTAGGTCATCCTTTCAGGATAAATTCATGCACTTGTGATAGCGTCACATCCTTTGAAGTCCATTGCCTGATTTGTGCTGTGTTCACCGGTGCATCATCCAACACATCGATCATCAAAACCTGGTAATTTTCTTCTTCCAGAATGATGATTTCTGGAATGGGCAGCCTACTCAGAGCATCAGCATTCCCAAGATATCTACCTGGTTTGTAAATTATTCTGTACTCATAGGCCCTGAGCCACACAGCCCATCGTTGAACTCTTGGAGAGACCATTTGTGGTACTGGCTTTTGTTCATGGAACAGAGATCAGGGGCTTATGGTCGGTCACAATAGTGAATGTTCTCCCGTGTAAGTACTTGTGGAATCTCTGTATTCCGAATATGACAGCCAGTCCTTCCTTGTCCAGCTGAGAGTACTTTATCTCCGCTGGCGACAAAGTTCTTGACATGAACCCGATAGGTTTCTCTACACCATTCTCCATCCGGTGTGATAGCACCGCCCCCACACCATACGATGAGGCATCACACGATAAGACGAGATCTCTGTCTGCTGAGTAGTGCACTAGCACTTCAGCTGATTGCAGTAACACCTTTAACTTTGCAAAAGCTTCTTCCTGTCTTTCTGACCATTTACAGGTGACATCCTTCCTTAACACTTTATGCAAAGGAGCTAAGAGTGTATAGAGGTTTGGGAGGAAGTGATTATAATAATTCAGTAAGCCTAGTAAGCCACGGGACTGGTTTGGTTGGTTGGTTGGGTTTATTTCACGTTATCGTTTATTGTTTTGTATTTCATAGTGTTCAGGCTTTTCTTATTAAAATCGTTATGGACACTTACCACGCTGCGTATTGGTCCGATCCTTGCTACACCTCTTCAGACAAAGAGGAAATCTGTCGTTACACTATGAATGACTTTTCTCCTGGTTTATCTGGGCTCAACAGGTTTCTCATTAAGCTGTACGTCTGTGCACCAACAACGCTTATGAGTGTGGATTTCTGTATAGGGGCATCCGTTATTTCATTAGCAGCAAAGAAATGTTCCATTATTTCACAGTACTCCTCCCATTCCTGATTTTTAGGATCAAATGGTGGTAGCGAGCCTATTGTTGCCAAAGCCATTCTTTCCGATTCTCTATCCCCTCACACAGTCAATCATTTGTCCTACCCGTATCCAGGGAATCATTCCTTCAGAACCTTCCACCGCTCACTTGAGTCTCACATCCAGCGTCGCATGCCAAACACTCCGCTAAATTCGTGGCAACAAAAAAAATCCAACGCAGTCCTCCATAGTTATCCTCGGCGCCAAATATGTAGTATCCTTAGAGGTTTCTTAGATTGATGACTTATGACTCATAAGTGCGGTTTATTACTTAATTGTAACTTAGAATAACATTCTCTAATGCACCTGGCTTAAGCTACCTGAAGCCTTCTTAAATCACGGTTATATAGGCAGACATAGGAAATGGCTACGGCTAGCAGAAAGCAAACCCCCTTCTTGAGTCAATACTGCCACCTATTGGTAAACATAAATATACCAGATTACTACAGTGAGAATAGCCATGTTGCATGCACAGCTTCAGATGCAATCATTAGGCAAGGGCAATTTAAGTGTAGGAAAGGATGCAACAGCATCTGTGCCACCAGTAAGTACAGATCGTAGTATAAATCCCCTTGCACAGTCCCCGCAGCCGGACAATTTTTTTCAAGGCTTCCGGAAAGAAATGATGTCGGCATGTTCAACCGGTGTCGCTCATTCAGCCGACAAACTTTCAACCGATTCTGCCCATTAAGGCAGAGTCAGAGGCCGAGCCTTCTCAGGTCTCTCCTCCACCCGTTACGGGGTCTGAGCCGCCAAAGCCTCCCATCATTTGCTGTGACAAATCGAAAACCCTTGTCATTGGCGACTCCATTACACGTAATATTAGACTTAAAAAGAATAATCTAGCGATCATACACTATTTACCAGGGGGCAGGGCTACCGACGTAAAGGCTAATCTGAAGATGGTGCTGGCTAAGGATAAAACTAGCGAGTGTAGAGAGTATAAGGATATTGTTATCGACATCGGCACCAACGATGTTAGGATGAAACAGTCAGAAGTCAGCAAGCGCAACATAGCTTCAGCATGTAAATCAGCTAGAAAGATGTGTCAGCATTGAGTAATTGTCTCACATCTCAATCGATGGTTGAAACAGTTTTCTTCCCCTCCCAAAAGATAGAATTTGGAAATAATTGGCCCTCTTTCTGGGACTCACCAACAATACAGGACCAAGCCTGGCCTGCTGAGCAGTAATGGATTCCATCCTAGCTGGAGGAGTGCTCTCATCTTATCTATGAACATAGACAGGGCTCTAACTTCTCTAGCTCCACAATGAGATAGGGTGCAGGCCAGACAGCAGGCTGTTAGCCAGCCTGCCAGCTTAGTGGAGTCTGCCCCTAGCACAGTCAGTGTAGTCAGCTCAGCTATCCCCATTGAGACCGTGTCTGTGACTCAATCTAGGTTGGGCAAAACAAAACATGGAGGTGTTCGCCTTAGCAATCTCACTGGAATGAAGACCTCCTCCATTCCTGTCATTATTGAAAGAGATTGTCACATCTCAAAATAGGGTTACTTAATGTTAAATCCCTCACTTCCAAGGCAGTCATAGTCAATGAACTAATCACTGATCATAATCTTGATGTGATTGGTCTGACTGAAACATGGCTCAAGCCTCTCCTCCTGGTTACACTAGTGACCATATCCCCCACGCATCTCAGAAATGCAGAGGTGTTGCTAACAATAATGACAGATCTGACAAATTTCAATTTACAAAAACAAATGACTACGTTTTTGTGAGCTTCTAGTCATGCAATCTATGCAGGACCACCATTTTATTATGTTTGCAATCGCAACAAATAATCTGCTCAGACCCCAACCAAGATCCAAAGGCAACCCAAAGATTCTTAGATGCCCTTCCAGACTCCCTCCACCTACCCAAGGAGGTCGGAGTACAAAAATCAGTTAACCACCTAACTGAGGATCTAAATTTAACCTTGCGTAATAACCTAGATGCAGTCGCACCCGTAAAAACAAAACATATTTGTCACAATAAATTTGCTCCCTGGTATACAAAAAATACCCAAGCTCCACCAAACTGGAAGTCTTCCATCTAGCTTGGAAAGACAGTACAGTGCAATATCGAAGAGCCCTCACTGCTGCTCGATCATCCTATTTTTCCAACCTAACTGAGGAGAATAAGAACAATCCCAAATGTATTTTTTATACTGTTTGCAAGGCTAACTAAAGAGCAGTAATCAACAAGACAGGATAGCTTTCACTTCAGCATTGATAAATTCATGAACTTCTTCGATGAAAAGATCATGATCATTAGAAAGCAAATTGCGACTCCTCTTTAAATCTGCGTATTTCTCCAAAGCTCAGTTGTCCTGAGTCTGCACAGAACTGCCAAGACCTAGGATCAATGGAGACACTCAAGTTTTTTAATCCTGTATCTCTTGACACATTCATGAAAATAGTAATGGTCTCTAAACCATCAAGCTGCATACTGGACCCTATTCCAACTAAACTACTGAGAGAGCTACTTCCTGTGCTTTGCCCTCCTATGTTGAACATAATAAATGGCTCCCTATCCAGCAGATATGTACCAAAGTTTTGCATTTTACTATTTGTCTTACTATTTATATTTTTGACAACTTTTACTTCACTACATTTCTAAAGAAAATATTGTACTTTTTACTTCATACATTTTCCCTGGCACACAAAAGTACTTGTTACATTTGGAATGCTTAACAGGACTGGAAAATGGTTCAATTCACACACTTTTCAAGAGAACATCCCTGGTCATCCCTACTGCCTCTGATGCGGCAGACTCACTAAACACACATGCTTCATATGTAAATTGTGTCTGAGTGTTGGAGTGTGCCCTCGACTATCCATATATATTAAAAAATAAAATAAAATTGTGCTGTTTGGATTGCCTAATAGAAGTCACTTAAAATAATTTCTACTTTTACTTTTGATACTTAAATATATTTTTGCAATTACATTTACTTTTGATACTTAAGTATACTTAAAACCAAATACTTTTAGACTTTTACTCAAGTAGTATTTTACTGTGTGACTTTCATTTGAGTCATTTTCTATTAAGGTACAGTTGAAGTCAGACGTTTACATACACCTTAGCCAAATACATTTAAACTCAGTTTTTCATAATTCCTGACATTTAATCCTAGTAAGAATTCCCTGTTTTAGGTCAGTTAGGATCACCACTTTATTTTAAGAATGTGAAATGTCAGAACAATAGTAGCGAGTATGATTTATTTCAGCTTTTATTTCTTTCATCACATTCCCAGTAGGTCAGAAGTTAACATACAATCAATTAGTATTTGGTAGCATTGCCTTTAAATTGTTTAACTTGGGTCAAACGTTTCAGGGAGCCTTCCACAAGCTTCCCACAATAAGTTGGGAGAATTTTGGCCCATTTCTCCTGATAGAGCTGGTGTAACTGAGTCAAGTTTGTAGGCCTCCTTGCTCGCACATGCCTTTCAGTTCTGCCCACACATTTTCTATAGGATTGAGGTTAGGGCTTTGTGATGGCCACTCCAATACCTTGACTTTGTTGTCCATTTTGCCAACACTTTGGAAGTATGCTTGGGGTCATTGTCTATTTGGGAGACCCATTTGCGACCAAGCTTTAACTTCCTGACGGATGTCTTGAGATGTTGCTTCATATATATCCACATAATTTTCCTGCCTCATGATGCCATCTATTTTGTGAAGTGCACCAGTCCCTCCTGCAGCAAAGCACCTCCACAACATGATGCTGCCACCCCCGTGCTTCACGGTTGGGATGGTGTTCTTAGGCTTGCAAGACTCCCCCTTTTTCCTCCAAACATAATGATGGTCATTATAGCCAAGCAGTTCTATTTTTGTTTCATCAGACCAGAGGACATTTCTCCAAAAAATACGACCTTTGTCCCCATGTGCAGTTGCAAACCATAGTCTGGCTTTTTATGGCAGTTTTGGAGCAGTGGCTTCTTCCTTGCTGAGCGGCATTTCAGGTTATGTCGATATAGAACTTGTTTTACTGTGGATATAGCTACTTTTTTTAAGGGGTGGATCAGCTTAATATTGTGGAAAGATTGATGGAAGCAACAATGTAATTGTCTTCACAGCAACCCTCCACAGCAACCCGCCAATGCCCCCACCATTTCTCCTTCACCCAAAACCAGATAGCTGATGTTCTGAAAGAGCTGCAAAATCTGGACCCATACAAATCAGCCGGGCTAGACAATCTGGACCCTCCTCTCTTTCTAAAATTATCTGCTGAAATTGTTGCCACCCCTATTACTAGCCTGTTCAACATCGCTTTCGTATCGTCTGAGATTCCCAATGATTGGAAAGCTGCCGCGGTCATCCCCCTCTTCAAAGGGGGTGACACTCTAGACCCAAACTGCTACAGACCTATATCTATCCTACCCTGTCTTTCTAAGGTCTTCATCGACCTGGCCAAGGCTTTCGACTCTGTCAATCACCACATTCTTATTGGCAGACTCGACAGCCTTGGTTTCTCAAATGATTGCCTCGCCTGGTTTACCAACTACTCTGATAGAGTTCAGTGTGTCAAATCGGAGGGCCTGTTGTCCGGACCCCTGGCAGTCTCTATGGGTGTGCCACAGGTTTCAATTCTCGGGCCGACTCTCTTCTCTGTATACATCAATGATGTTGCTCTTGCTGCTGGTGATTCTCTGATCCACCTCTATGCAGACGACACCATTCTGTATACTTCTTGCCCCTCTTTGGACACTGTGTTAACTAACCTCCAGACGAGCTTCAATGCCATACAACTCTCCTTCCATGGCCTCCAACTGCTCTTAAATGCAAGTAAAACTAAATGCATGCTATTCAATCGATCACTGCCCGTACCTGTCCAGCATCACTACTCTGGACTGCTCTGACTTAGAATACGTGGACAACTACAAATACCTGGGTGTCTGGTTAGACTGTAAACTCTCCTTCCAGACTCACATTAAGCATCTCCAATCCAAAATTAAATCTAGAATCGGCTTCCTATATCGCAACAAAGCATCCTTCACTCATGCTGCCAAACATACCCTCGTAAAACTGACCATCCTACCGATCCTCGACTTCGGTGATGTTATCTATCCTGTACGCTCTCGTTGGTTGGCCCTCACTTCATACTCGTCGCCAAACCCACTGGCTACAGGTTATCTACAAGTCTCTGCTAGGTAAAGCCCCGCCTTATCTCAGCTCACTGGTCACCATAGCAGCACCCACTTGTAGCACGCGCTCCAGCTGGTATATCTCACTGGTCACCCCCAAAGCCAATTCCTCCTTTGGTCGTCTTTCCTTCCAGTTTTCTGCTGCCAATGACTGGAACGAACTGCAAAAATCTCTGAAGCTGGAGACTCATATGTCCCTCAATAGCTTTAAGCACCAGCTGTCAGAGCAGCTCACAGATCACTGCACCTGTACATAGCCCTTCTGTAAACAGCCCATCTATTACCTACCTCATCCCCATACTGTATTTATTTATTTATCTTGCTCCTTTGCACCCCAGTATCTCTACTTGCACATTCATCTTCTGCACATCTACCATTCCAGTGTTTAATTGCTATATTGTAATTACTTCGCTATTTATTGCCTTAACTTACCTCAGTTGCACTCACTGTATATAGATTTTTTGTTTTCTTTTTCTCTACTGTATTATTGACTGTATGTTTTGTTTATTCCATGTGCAACTCTGTGTTGTTGTATGTGTCAAATTGCTATGCTTTATCTTGGCCAGGTCGCAGTTGCAAATGAGAACTTGTTCTCAACTACCTGGTTAAATAAAGGTGAAATAAATAAATAATAAATCATTTTCAATCCCCCATATCTTTTTGGGGTAAATATATATATATATCCATACACATATGCATACATATACACATATATACATACACATACCTATATAGAAAAACACACTTTAAAAAATATATACCTTTATTATTCCCCGCAAACCCTACCACACTACCCCCAATTAGAGTAAACTAATATACAATAACACTTAGGCTTCTACCTTTTAGTTTATGCATCTTATACACATTTTACAGACACAATCTATTTCACAATAGTTAAGAGTTATATGTTGTTTGTTTTTAGCTCTTCCTCTATTTCTGATGTCCAACCAGTTCTATTTGTAACTGTGCTATTTCACAAAATGTCTGAACCTATATACATTTGAAAGATCCTGTATGTTTTACATTGGTTATCTTGTTATTAGTCCCACCCTTCAGCTCCATTCAACCCCTCCCATCTATCTCTCAACATCATCCATTTTGGATTTCTATTTGTATATTTTCGACTGTGCTGTGATGCTTCACAAAGGTATTGAACCTTTCTATTCTCATAGCTTCTACAGATTGTAAAATAAAAATGAAAAATTCTGGTAAAATAATTATTATATTATTGATTGATTGACTATGGCTTTTCAAATCACCCAGTATTCCGATCTGCAGTGTTAGTTCCAGGCAAATGTTGCAATTCTTCAGTCATTCCTGGACCTGTGACCAAAAACGAGCTACATATGGACAATACCAAAATAAATTATCTAATGACTGCCTCCTCACAGCGAAATCTGCAGAGCTGGGGAGATTGCATCCCCCATATATATATATATATATATATATATATATATATGAAAACTTCACATTTTTCAAATTAAATTACTACACAAAATTCTTGCAACCAATAGAATGTTATATATATATATATATATATTCTATTGGTTGCAAGAATTTTGTGTAGTAATTTAATTTGAAAAATGTGAAGTTTTGAATCCAGCGTTGTTTTGCATATCAATTAATAAACCATGTGCCATGGAATGGGTAATTGAAAATCTCTTCCCAACTATTTAGCAATTTATATGGCACAGCTTTCAGTTTTTTGGTCCTGAAATTAAATTGGTATATGTTTTTATTTATCACACTTTTCTTTAACCATTTATGTTCTTTAATAGAGGGTCGACATACAAGTTCCTTACTTTTTCCCCCTTCTACTTGCCTCTTCCATTTTTGTGGTAATACTGCAATGACTTGGTTGTAATTTTGGGTAGAGCAGACATTTCCATATGTCTGTGTCAAATCCGAAAACTATCATTTCGAAAACAAAACGTTTATTCTTTCAGTGTAATACGGAACCGTTCCGTATTTTATCGAACGGGCAGAAACCATAAGTCTAAATATTGCTGTTACATTGCACAACCTTCAATGTTATGTCATAATTATATAAAATTCTGGCAAATTAATTACGGTCTTTGTTAGGAAGAAATGGTCTTCACAAAGTTCGCAACGAGCCAGGCGGCCGAAACTGCTGCATATACCCTGACCCCTATAAATAATAACCTCAAGTCAAAACCGTTACATAAAAAAATGGCACCCCAGATGGGACAGCTCAACATTGAAAACTAACCAAAGCAAATATTTTGTGTGGAATTAAAACAATGGATTCACCCCAAGAAAATGTGCTCATCCATATCATACCTGTCAATGGGAATACACAGGGCCATTCTGACCATCAATCTGACAATACAAATCATATTGTGATGGAAATAATGGAGTTGATTTGGGCCAGAGCCCTGGGAACCTGAATGCTCGGTCTGGACCACAGGCCAAAGGAGGTCTAACCAGTTACTCACTTATTGACATGGATCTGTGTGGAAGTACTGAGCTAGCCCTCCCTCTGACACCCAACCTTCCTCCATTGTCTGGTTTATCTCCAGAGGTTGTAGTCTTACAACTTCAAGGTGACATCCTTGATATTCGTCGGACTCAACATCTCCAAACTCTAATCCACCATAAATTCAAATGTCTGAGTGAAGAGCAACAACAGAGTGCCATGGAATTCAGAAACTCACTGAGCACTCTAACCCACACGCTGACAGAGCTGGAAGACGGGAAATTACTGGTGTCATGGACAGGCAGTTTGACTACCAATGAAACCAACTCACTGCCACTCTCCAATGGCGCCTGCAACATCACCACACTGAGGTCGTTAATTCTGTTTTATCCCATGGTTAACACTGTAGACCACTTGCAGACAGAACTCTCTAATTGTGTTAAAATGTTGGATGACGTGTCTGTGGACATGGCCTCCATTAGGCACAACTCCTTGCACAGAGTTTCTCTGGTGTCCACTTCTGTTCAGATCACTGTGGGCCAAGATGGCACCTCCGAACAGCCCAAGACAAGGCCATGCTGCAGACCCCCCTTGCAGGATGCAGTCCACCATGCATCCTGGTGTTCATTTTCATGGTCCGATAACTCCCTCCCCCTGTACCTCCTCAATCCCTCCTAGCTCTTTTGTTCATGGTGATATGAGTAGATGTCATGTGGGGGCGATGCCCATTAAATTGCAATTTCCCACCTTGGGGAAAAAGATGACAGTCCTGATCCGCTAATGTATCTGGAAAGATGTCATGACTTTCTTGCCCTCAATCCCCTGGCTGATGAAGAACTCCTTGCCACATTGAGGATTGTGTTGCGTGGGACAGCTCGAGACTGGTGGGATGTGGCACGTCTCACTACTACCTCCTGGGCTGACTTTGAGTCCAGGTTTTCCTCTGCATTTCTGTCTGAGGACTACACAGATGAGTTGGCAGACAGTGTCAGAAATCGAGCGCAAAGAGAGAAAGAGCATATCTCTGACTTTGCATGCGGTTACCACTCCCTGTGCAGAAGGTGGAAACCTGGCATTGAGGAGGAAGAGGTCATTAAATTGATCTTGAAGAGCATCAGCCCTCTACTAGCCAGTCAACTCAGAGAAAGAGTCACCACTGTCGATGGACTGGTTCGCCTGGGACAGCAGTTTGAGAAGGACAGAGAATGCCAACAGCAATATGAACAGAGAAAGAAACAGACACCCAAACAGTTACCCAAGCCAGACCATCAACAACAGCCAGTCTCCAGCCAAGAACCATCCCATGTTCTGTTGGAGATGTAGCCAAAAGGGACATTCTTCAGCTACATGTCTAAGACCGTATCAAGTAAACCCTTCCAGAAACCACAAATCACAACAGGCCAACACACCTAACTCTCTTCGCAGGAATGACCATCCTACTCTGGGTGCTTTAACCAGAGCTGAAACCCCAAGAGTCACTGCCTACGCCCCCCCATCGACATCCCCTTTTCAGTTAATACTGCACCAACTGGTGTTACCCCTGTCCATAGGCCCATGGACACCGGGTCATCCTACACACTGCTCAATGAGAAACTGTGGAAGGAGGATAAAGGTCCACAATACAACTTGAAGCCGTGGACAGAAGGTCCACTCTATCTGGCTGATGGTGAGGCTAAACGACCACTTGGATGGAGTGAGGTAGAGTTCCGCCTGTGTAATCGCTCCTATATGATTCCTTCTGTTATCCTACAAACCAAGAAACTTGCTTTTCCTTATCGTGTCGGGAATTGATTT
Organism: Oncorhynchus tshawytscha; assembly: GCF_018296145.1. Lineage (NCBI taxonomy): Eukaryota > Metazoa > Chordata > Actinopteri > Salmoniformes > Salmonidae > Oncorhynchus > Oncorhynchus tshawytscha. The sequence continues at coordinate 43,383,779 of NC_056434.1, read as the reverse complement.
CATGTACTTCAGTGGTGTCCAGATTGATATCGCACACAATTGCTACTGGTTTCCATACAATCCGAGCAAGAAGCATTTCTTCCAATCAGAAGCTACGACGTTACATGATTGGGGTTCAAATGTGGCAGTCTTCTCTGCCGTTGCTCCGTTACCACTAACCCTTGATAATCCTTCTGATGATCTCCTTTTACAGGCTGTGAGAAGAGCTCAGCTGGAGCAGCCAGAGGAGTTAAGGCTGTTGGAACAGCTGCAGAATAATGTTGATGTATGTACTTCAAAGCTAGGACACACCGGGCTCCCGAAGCACAAAATATTCCTTACACAGGAAATGCCGATCAAGCAAAAGCCATATCGTTTGTCCCCAGCGAAGCTAATCACCCTAATCACCCAAAAGGGACTCACCCAAAAGGGACTCATTAATGATATGTTAACACAAGATATAATAGAACGTTCCTCCTCTCCCTGGGCTGCTCCTGTTGTCCTCATCCCAAAGAAGATAGGAAGACCAACAATGTTTCCCAGACTGATGCCTATCCTCTTCCCACCATCCCCGAGATCCTGGAGTCATTGTCTGGCGCTGTTGTGTTCACTACCCTTGACCTCAATAGTGGTTATTGGCAGGTTGAGATGGACCAGGAAAGCAAGGACAAGACTGCTTTTGTCTGTGCTGAGGGCTTGTTTTCCTTTAAGGTGATGCCTTTTGGATTAAAGAATGCACCTGCCACTTTCCAAAGACTCATGGAGATTGCGTTAGGTGAGCTCAAAGGGAAGATCTGTTTCGTCTACCTGGACAATGTAATTATCTACTCCCAGAACAGAGAACAACAATTTCAAGATCTTCAAGCAGTGTTGGACAAGCTAAGAGAAGCTGGTCTGACCTTGATTATGAGGAAGAGCAACTTCTGCCAAACCTCCCTGAAGTTCCTTGGCCATATTGTGTCTTTTGACGGCATTCATGTGGATCCTGACTTCCCTGTGCCAACCACACTCAAGGCCCTTCAACGGTACCTTGGGATGGCTGGATGGTACCTACGGTTTGTGTCAAACGTCTCCCAGGTGGCAGAACCCCTCAACGCGTTGAAGTGAAAAGGAAACTCTGAAACAACACCTCGTCACACCTTCCATTTGAGGTCATCCCAACTTTGATTGCCCTTTTGTTGTTTACACTGATGCAAGTGATGTTGGACTTGGTGCTGTCCTAGTCCAACAGACTGGACTTTCCAGTCGGACATTGAATGGAGCAGAACGGAACTACTCCACAACCGAGCAAGAGTGCCTTGCAGTTGTCTGGGCTTTGGAAAAGTGGAGGTACTACCAGGAGGGAAGACATTTCACTGTGGTCACGGACCATTCCTCCCTAGTGTGGGTGTTCAAGACCAACAAACCAAGCACCAGACTCATCAGATGGGCTCTATGGTTGCAAGAGTTCACCTTTGCAGTAGAATACAGGAAAGGAAAATACAACACTGTTCCAGATGCCTTATCCAGAGCTCCTGCTTGTGGTAATGGTGGCCCTCATCTTACATGTGCTACTATCCTGTCAAGCAGTCGAGACTCCCCCAAAACTGACTTTCCCATCTCTGATGAGGCCATTTGGAAAGCCCAAAAGGATGATCCAGAAGTACAGGCTTTGTACCAGACTATCCTGGAAGATGGAGAAAAGATGGTCAATCCTACCACAAAGCTGACCATCAATGAAGACAAAGTCTACCGAGTAGTACAACTACCTCACAGAACACTCTACCAAATGTACATACCTGAAACTCTACGCCTTCAACTGCTTCAACATATCCATGAAGACCCATTAGCTGGTAATTTGGGCAGGTTCAAAGTCTACAAGCGGTTGCAAGCACACATCCGAAACTGTCAGGTTTGTCAAATGTACAAACCGGAAGGTAGAAAGCCTGCTGGCAAGTTGCAGCAAAAGGTTGTTACCCGACCTTGGGAAAAGTTAGGAGTGGATTTGATGGGTCCATTTCCTAGAAGCTCCAATCAGAATGTGTACATGCTTGTTTTTGTTGATTACTATTCAAAGTGGGTGGAGCTCTTTGCCCTGCATCAGGCCAAAGCGAGGACCGTCTCTAACATCCTTACGAAATAAATCCTGACTCGCTGGGGAGTGCCTGATTACATCCTGTCTGATCGAGGTTCCCAATTTGTCTCTGATCTCTTTGAGGAGATCTGCCAAAGATGGAACCTGAGACAGAAGTTGACCACGGCCTATCACCCACCTTGATTAACCTGTCCCTTCCCATTCATCTACACGGACTGTAGTGGATTTATCAGGTGACATCAATAAGGGATCATAGATTTCACCTGGTCAGTCTATATGCCATGTTCCTATTGTTTTGTACAATCAGTGTATTATCCAGATACTGTCTGTTAGCACTCGGTGGTCTATAGCAACTTCCCACAATAATAGGCATTAGGTGAGGCAGGTGAACCTGTAGCCATATTACTTCAACAGCTTTTGACATGAGATCCTCTAAGCTTGACAGAAATATGATTCTGAATATTGTCATTGTCCTTCCTGTCTCTTCTGTAGATTTCAGAACCAAAAAATCTGCACAGTATGTCCCTTACCCTGTCACACTCTGATCTATTTCGCCTGTCTTGTGCTTATCTCCACCCCCCACCTGGTGTCTCCTATTTTTCCGCATTATCCCCTGTGTACTTATACCTGCGTTTTCTGTTTGTCTCTTGCCAGTTTGTCTTGTTTTGCCAGGTCTTACCAGCGTGTTTCCCATTTTGCAAGTTCTTGTTTTCTAGTCTTCCCTGGTTCTAACCTTTCTGCCTGTCCTGAGCCTGCCTGCTGTTCGGTCCCTTATTGACTCGGATTAGGAACTTCTGCCTGCCCTCGACCTGCCCTTTGCTATAATAAATATTCTGAGAACCGAACTATCCACCTCCGGTGTCTGCATCTGGGTCTTATCCTGAGTCTTGATATCCCCTGAGGCTGTGACAGCCTCTCAGCCTCCATCCATGCATAAAACTGTTAAGAACCACATAGGACCTGTCAAACTCCAGGCAGCCATGTGGTATATAAGGGTGTGTGTGTCTGCAAGGATGTGTCCTAGTCCTCTGTCTTCAGCTCTCCATAAAGCTAATGATTCATTAGGGCCTCATGTCCTATATACTGGGCTGCCATGGAGTCAGTGGTTTAGTTCACTGAACTAGTGGTTTGATGATTTAGGGTGTTGTATTAAGTCCAAATTATATCATGTGCATTGCTATGTGCACCGACTTAAGTTAATATTTAACTTGAGTTCCTTTAAGTTGATTTTATGCAATAGTTCTTTATAAGAAGGGGGAGGAGGAGGAAATACATATTTTATGCTGGTATGACTGACGTCAGGGTATTATAGTAAAGTGAAACTATCCTGGCCAGGTACTGGATATAAAGTAATCCTCTTTCAAGTGAAGTGAAAGAAGAGAGCCAACTGAGACACTACTAGAGGCAAACACATAATCAGGTGAGTGTACAAGTTTATTTACCAAGGGGACATTTCTTAACGCTTTAAAGGTGCACTATGCAGAAATCACTCTATTTCCTGGTTGCAAAAATTGTAATAGTTCGCCTAATTTCAGTTTGTGACAAAAAAAGCATTCATTATGTAGTGAGAATTTAAGATGTATATCTCACATTTCAATATGAATTTGGTGTGTCGCCTAAAAAGTTACATATTGTAGATTTAATAGAAATGCAATGTATAGATTAGACATCGCAAACTTTTGTAGATAAATTGTGGATTTTCTACAATACATTATACAGTTCAAATGTTATTTCATGGTAGTATCCTAATAATATGCCCCAGGATACATTCCATTTTTTGATCACTGGCATCCCAATTATTATTTGCGTCCTGAGTGAGAAGTGTTTGTATGTGTTTGTTGTTGATACAAGGTATGACAGCAATCCATGCTTGGCCTGGCACTGTTTTCTGTGGCACAAATCCCATGCAAGTCATGTTACCTACACTATATGACCAAAGTATGTGGACATCTGCTCGTCGAACATCTCATTCCAAAATTATTGGCATTAATATAGAGTTGGTCTCCATTTTGTTCTAGAGGATTTGTTCGTTTTGAGATTTTAGCCTCTCTGTTATGTTTTCAGTTTAAACAGGCTAATGATGCATAAGTCATTGACTGGCAGACTGGGCCAAGCAAAGTTTTTTCCCCCAGAGAATACATGTAACCAATGCTGCCTTTTATCTCTACATGGATATATACCAGTCATTAAAGTTTCAGTTCTTAAATCGGGCTTTGCATTCATATTCTAGATGGACTGAACAAAAACTAAGCTAAACTAGACTAAAACATGACTGTGTTTTCTTGTTCCCAGAAATGTCACCAAACAACAATAGGATAGGGAGGGCCCTGAATGCCAGCCTGTTGTACCTGCTGTTATCTGTGTGCCTGACATGCACCGCTGCTCTGGAGGAATTCGAAGAAGATATTGAGATCGATGATGAGGAGGAAGACCTGGAGTATGAGTACAGCATGAAACAAGACAGACACACCTGTAGAAGCGGCCAAACTGGTCAGTATCCATTCTGCAAGGACAAGAACCACTACGTCCACATAACGGATGAGTGTGGAGAGATAGACGTAAAAAAAGTGAGGGTGGAAATGCAGCTGATGATCCATGACCGACGTGAGAAGATAAAGGAGATCGCACACGCTGCAAAACACAGTGAGAAAAATGTGGAGAGGGAGAAAGCGGACACAGTGCTGTTACTGACTGAAATGGCAAGGATCGTTGAGAAGACCTACATAAAAGTAATTGAGGAGATTGAGAAGAACCAGGAAGCAGCAGCAACCTGGGCTGTAGAGCATATTCTAAAGCTATCACAGGAAATCTCTCAGCTACAGAAGAGAAGCAATGAGCTGGAGCAGCTCTCACACACTGAAGACCACCTCCACCTTCTCCAGATGTTCCCATCCCTTTGTACCCCACCGGCTACCATCGACTGGTCCGAGGTCAGCGTTCACAGTGATCCCAGTGTTGGAGCTATGAGGAGAGCTGTGAACAAGCTGAGGGAAGCACTCAATGGTGAAGAGAACAGGCTGTCTGCTGCTGAGTTGGGAAGGATCAAGAAGTGTGCAGTGAATGTGACTCTGGACCCTGACACAGCACATCCCAACCTCATCGTGTCTGAAGACGGGAAACAAGTGAGATTTGGAGATCTCTGGCAAAATGTCACAGACGGCCCTCAAAGGTTTGATGTTGTTGTTAATGTCCTAGGAAAAGAGGGTTTCTCCTCAGGAAGATTCTACTATGAGGTGCAGGTGGAAGGAAAGACTGACTGGATTTTAGGAGTGGCAGTAGAGTCCATCAACAGGAAGGGAAGGACTATTGTGGAGCCTGACAATGGATACCTGGCTCTATGGATGAGTGATGGGAATGAGTATATAGCTCTTGATAAGCTTCCTGTCCTCCTCTTTCTTAATCAGACGCCCCAGAAGATAGGGATTTATATTGATTATGAACAGGGTCAGGTCTCCTTTTATGATGTGGACAACAGGTCTCATATCTATTCTTTCTCCAATTACGCTTTAAAACCTGCTAAACTTTATCCATTCTTCAGCACCTGCACTGACAATGACGGTAAAAACTCTGCCCCATTGGTCATTACCCAAGTCAATCAGAAACTAAGTATTCACTTCCCAACTTAAACTTATATAAATGTTAAAGGAAACACTATGTTACATCAAATCATACATTTTGTTTATTTTTTGTTGTAAGTTTTAAATGTTTTCATATTTCTGCAGTTATCTGCATTCTGTCTAAATTAAAGGTATTGAATGGCATTAACTGAATGTCTGTATTATATAAATCAAGTGTATCTGGAGAAATTAAACGAACCCATTCAGTCACCAATTTGTCTCAATCTGAGTAGTTCCTCTTATGCAGAAGTGGCACCACAAGAGTTTTTGTAATTAGGTCACATGGTTTAAAAAAAACTCCTGTCCTTGGGGAGGATGAAAACCCTGTCAAACTGCAGCAACAGTGTACTTTACTTGTTCACAGACACAGAGAAACCAACATGATTGGACAATACATCTCATAGGGCTGAGCTTGCTTTTTGCTGGTTTGCATCGTGTAGTCCTGCCCTATGTAACTGTAGGCCTTTGTCAGTCTTTGTCAGCTGTTGTGTTTTATTGATTCATTCCAGTTAATAATTTTGTGTTGATAAAGTCAAGGTAGCCAAGTCAGCTGGAAGTTGGAACCATATTTGATCCCATTCACATTTTCTCAAACAAGTGGGCAATAAATACACAACGTTACCGATGTGTTTACCCTGGACAGAGGGACAGAGCGCGTAATAGGCTCGACTATGTAGCCGCTGCTGAACAGACTGACAAATAGTCTAGTTTTCATGCAATACATCAGGGATCATCAACTAGATTTAGCAATTGTCAGTTTTTTTTCAAGAGCGGATGTTCGGGGCCGGAACATAATTACAAATAATTTGTACACTGCCAAATGACCCCAAGAAGCCCAAACGGATATGTTTGACCAAAACATAATAATTTCTAAACCTTGCTTACATTTTATACGATCACGTGTCTCTATTTTATATATATTTTTAACTTATGGGGCTAAATAAAAGGACCTGCGGGCTGCCAGTTGGGGAACCCTGCAATACTTCATGTCAGATTGCACATTTTTAGGTGTATAGACTGCTATATTTATGTAAGTGTATTTGCTTGTGTCTGCCGATAGTGACGTGTTATCACCCTTGCTAAATAAATACTGGAGGAAAGTGGAGAGAGCTGCGATTTCCGTGAATCGGATTAGTCAAGACACGCACAGAGCCTGCAGCAGCACTCCGATGTGAATTGAAAGTGAAAATGTGAGCAAATTGATAAATCGTCAAACTGGTTAAAAACAAAATAACTGCACTTTGCCCCTCTTTTTAACGCTTTACGTCATTATATTTTATTCAACTAAATCAAAGATGGAGCGGCGCTGCGACACCTGACTGAAAAGTGCTGTGGCAAATGCCGCCCCGCCACACTTTTTCTGGCAGTCCTGCTCTTATGTCTTACGGGCGGTAGGTAGCCTAGTGGATAGAGCGTTGGGCCAGTAAAAGGTTACTAGATCGAATCCCCGAGCTGACAAGGTAAAAATCTGTCATTCTTCCCCTGAACAAGGCAGTTAACCCATTGTTCCTAGGCTGTCATTGTAAATAAGAATGTGTTCTTAATATATATATATATTATAACTGACTGTGGTTACACCATCCAGAACCCTCTAAATGACACAACACGTTTCACCCTGACAATTCTACAGTATGTCCTCATCCTTAGAAATCTGTTGATACCCTAGGGCAGGGTTTCCAAAACTCGGTCCTGGGGCCCCCCTGGGGGTACGTTTTGGTTTTTGCTCTAGCACTACACAGCTGATTAAAATAATTAAAACTTGATGATGAGTTGGTTATTTGAATCAGCTGTGTAGTGCTCGGGCAAAAATCAAAACGTGCACCCAGGGGGGGCCCCAGGACCGAGCTTGGGAAACCCTGCCCTAGAGTGAGATGGAATCAGGACCTGTATCTACAAAGCGTCTGAGTAGGAGTGCTGATCCAGAATCAGTGCTACTTTTTAGATCATAATGAATAAGATTGGATGGGGGGGACCTGATCCTCGATCAGCACTCTTAATCTGAGATGCTTTGTGGATACGGGCACAAAGCTCTAATGTGGAGAACCACACACACTCACATGTTCACTTTGTTTGACAAATCTGCATTAGCTGAGTAATTGCAGGGATGAGAGAGAGAGAGAGAGAGAGAGAGAGAGAGAGAGAGAGAGAGAGACAGCGTTGCTCTCTGGCAGCAGGCAGGCTGATTGGTGTTCTGTGTCAGCTCCAGCAGACACACAGAGAAGCAGCTAATGGCTGTCTCACAAAGCAGGAGGCGTGAATGAGACAGAGGGAGAGTCTACAGTCTCTTTCCCGCACTTGCCAGGACTATAGCGAGGAAGATGGAGTGCTGATATGGGAACGAGACTCACAGTTTCTAGTCTTCTGTGTACTGGGTGACTGCAAACAACCCAGTCTTCTCCTCACACAACACCAATCATTATAGGAGAGAGAGTTTACAGAGCAGTCAACAGAGCACCCTTGGAGTGAATGTGTGCGGGTGAGCCTTGGAATTTGGGTGTACTGTAGGCCCACACACAGGGGTGATGTCATCAGCCTAACGGCTCATTAGGCCCATACAAGCACACTCTCTTCCTCTGTTTGTGTATGTGATGTAACAGCCATTATAAACTAGGTGGTTCCAGCCAAGAATGCTGATTGGCTGACAGCCGTGGTATATGAGACCGTATACCATGGGTATGATGAAACATTTGTTTTTACTGCTCTAATTACTTCAGTAACCAGTTCATAATAGTAATAAGGCACCTTAGGGGTTTGTGGTACATGGCCAATATTCGACGGCTAATGGCTGTATCCGAAATGCGTCGTGCCTAAGAACAGCCCTTGGACGTGGTATATTGGGGCGGCAGGGTAGCCTAGTGGTTAGAGCGTTGGACTAGTAATTGGAAGGTTGCAAGTTCAAACCCCTGAGCTGACAAGGTACAACTCTGTCGTTCTGCCCCTGAACAGGCAGTTAATCCACTGTTCCTAGGCTGTCATTGAATAAATGAATTTGTTCTTAACTGACTTGCCTAGTTAAATAAAGGTAAAATATATATTTTTTTAAATGGCCATGTACCACACACCCTTGGGCCTTATTGCTTAAATATCCTGCTGTCCATTCCATACATTGGATTATACCCTTGAATGAATTCATGTAGCAGCACCTGCTTTAAGATTTCCATCAACTTTATGTGCACCATACATCAATAACCATAACCTCACTTTCCACGACCAACAATCACACTTAGTTACAAGCCATCTCTGATAGGGTTGCTATAGTGGGTTAATTAAGTGGGTTAATCTGGGATGGGTTAACGGCTGTCTCATCCCATAGATATTCCAGCTGGCTAGATGAGAGAGGAGAAGCCAGAAGCTCTGACCTGAAAAGTAAGATGGCACCAGAGAATAAGGCACGTTTTACGTGCCCCCAACCGATTGTGTTTTTTTGTTTGTTTATTTGCGTTGTTTGTAACTTATTTTTTTACTTATTTTGTACATAATGTTGCAGCTGCCGTCTCTTCTGATCGAAAATAACTTCTGAACATCAGGACTGTGATGACTCACCACAGACTGGCAGAATATTTTTTTTCCTTTAACGAGTCTGACGAGGCCGACGCGAACGATATACTGCTTTCTCGGGAACAGGCCCAGATTCCCGTGATTTGCGTGAAGAGAAGTCGGGGAAATAGGGTCCGGAGGGCGGGCTGCCTTCTAAGAATTTGTAGGTGATTGAATAAACCCCCACTTCCTTCCATTCTGCTAGCAAACGTTCAATCTTTGGACAATAAAATTGATGACCTACGTGGAAGATTAAACTACCAACGGGACATTCAAAACTGTAATATCTTATGCTTCACAGATACGTGGCTGAACGACGACACTATCAACATAAAGCTGTCTGGTTATACGCTGCACCGGCAGGATAGAACAGCGGCGTCTGGTAAGACCAGGGGCGGCGGACCATGCATTTTTGTAAATAACAGCTGCACGACATCTAAGGAAGTCTCGAGCTATTGCTCATCTGAGGTAGAGTATCTCATGATAAACTGTAGACCACACTACCTACATACAGAGTTTTCAACTGTATTTTTCATAGCTGTTTACATACCACCATAGTCAGAGGCTGGCACTAAAACAGCATTGAATAAGCTGTATTCCGCCATAAGCAAACAAGAAAACGCTCACCCAGAGGCAGCACTCCTAGTAGCCGGGGACTTAAATCCATTTTACCTCATTTCTATCAGCATGTTAAATGTACAACCAGAGGGGGAAAAAAACTCTGGACAAACTTTACTCCACACACAGAGACAGATACAAAGCTCTCCCTCGCCCTACATTAGGCAAATCTGACCATAATTCTATACTCACGATTCCTGCTTACAAGCAATAATTAAAGCAGGAAGCACCAGTGACAAGATCAATAAAAAAGTGGTCAAATGAAGCAGATGCTAAGCTACAGGACTGTTTTGCTAGCACAGACTGGAATATGTTCCGGGATTCCTCTGATGGCATGGAGGAGTACACCACATCAGTCATTGGTTTCATCAATAAGTGCATCGATGACGTCGTCCCCACAATAACCGTACGTACATACCCAAACCAGAAGCCATGGATTACAGGCAACATCCGCACTGAGCTAAAGGTTAGAGCTGCCGCTTTCAAGGAGCGGGACTCTAACCCGGAAACGTATAAGAAATCCCGCTATGCTCTCCGTCGACCCATCAAACAGGCAAAGCGTCAATACAGGACTAAGATCGAATCATACTACACCGGCTCTGACGCTCGTCGGATGTGGCAGGGCTTGCAAACCATTACAGGCTACAAAGGGAAGCACAGCCGAGACCTGCCCAGTGAAAAGAGCCTACCAGACGAGCTAAACTACCTCTATGCTCGCTTTGAGGCAAATATCACTGAAAAATGCATGTGAGCACCAGGTGTTCTGGAAGACTGTGTGATCACGCTCTCCGCAGCCGATGTGAGTAAGACTTTTAAACAGGTTAACATTCACAAGGCCAAACGGATTACCAGGACGTGCACTGCGAGCATTCCCTGACCAACTGGCAAGTGTCTTCACTGACATTTCCAACCTCTCCCTGCCCGAGTCTGTGATACCAACATGTTTTATGCAGACCACCATAGTGCCTGTGCCCAAGAACACTAAGGTAACCTGAATAAATGACTACTGACCTGTAGCACTCACTTCTGTAGCCACGAAGTGCCTCGAAAGGCTGGTCATGGCTCATATCAACACCATTATCCCAGAAACCCTAGACCCACTCCAATTTGCATACCGCCGCAACAGATCCACAGATGATGCAATCTCTATTGCACACACTGCCCTTTCCCACCCGGACAAAAGGAACACCTATGTGAGAATGCTATTCGTTGACTACAGCTCAACATTCAACATCATAGTGTACTCAAAGCTCATCAATAAGCTAACCTCCTCCTTCAACTGGATCCTGGACTTTCTGACGGGCTGCCCCCAGGTGGTAAGGGTAGGCAACAACACATCCACCACGCTGATCCTAAACACAGGCGCCCCTCAGGGTGCGTGCTCAGTCCCTTCCTGTACTCTCTGTTCACCCATGACTGCACGGCCAGGCACGACTCCAACACCATCATTAAGTTTGCCGATGACACAACAGTGGAAGGCCTGATCATTTACAATAACAAGACAGCCTATAGGGAGGAGGCCAGAGACATGTGGTGCCAGGACAACAACCTGTCCCTCAACATGATCAATACAAAGGAGATGATTGTGGACTACAGAAAAAAGAGGACTGAGCACGCACCCATTCTTATCGACGGGGCTGTAGTGGAGCAGGTTGAGAGTTTAAAGTTCCTTGGTGTCCACATCACCAAGAAACTAACATGGTCCAAGCACACTAAGACAGTCGTGAAGAGGGCACAACAAAACCTACTCCACATCAGGAGACTGAAAAGATTTGGCATGGGTCCTCAGATCCTCAAAAGGTTCTACAGCTGCACCATCGAGAGCATCCTGACTGGTTACATCACTGCCTGGTATGGCAACTGCTCGGCCTCCTTCCTGCCATCCAGGACCTCTATACCAGGCGGTGTCAGAGGAAGGCCCTAAAAATTGTAAAAGACTCCAGCCACCCTAGTCATAGACTGTTCTCTCTGCTACCACACGGCAAGCGGTACCGGAGCAGCAAGTCTAGGTCCAAGAGGCTTCTAAATAGCTTCTACCCCCAAGCCATAAGACTCCTGAACACCTATTCAAATGGCTACCCAGACTTTTACACTGCTGCTACTCTCTGTTGTTATCATCTATTCATAGTCACTCTACCTAAATGTACATATTACCTCAACTAACCGGTGTCCCCGCACATTGACTCTGTACCGGTACCCCCCTGTATATAGTCTTGCTATTGTTATTCCACTGCTGCTCTTTCATTACCTGTTGCTTTTATATCTTATTCTTACCCATATTTTTTTAAATTGCATTGTTGGTTAGTGGCTCGTAAAGTATTTACATTTATTTTATTTGAATCAGCATCAAAAGCCTCCGAGTTGAGTAATAGTCAGGGATTCTACAGTATAACCAAAGGAGTGCTCCTCCCAAGGTCATTACAGAATATACTGGCCTACAGCAATCTCCTAGTTCTCCTATTTCCCCTTCTCTTTCTTCTCCTCTACAGAGGGATTGTGAAATGACTAAAATGAAGCATGAAGCACAACTGAATCCCACTCCAAACTACTTCAGTCTGCCTACAACCATCCATGTTTATTGTTGAGGTTATGGACATGAGCACTTGTAACTTTACTGTGAGGAGGTAGGGTTGCAAAATTCCGGTACCGTTCCCAAGATTTCCTGGTTTTCCATTAAACCAGATTTGAGCTGAAGGATTCCAAATTTCCCTGCTTAGTCCCTCACAAGTCCAGAAATCTTCCCAGCACGATTTCAGAAAAACCTTATATTAGGAAAGCTAACAGAATTTTGCAACCCTGACTGTGAGTCTATCCAAGAGGGTTTTGGTTAATATCTGTATCAATAAATTATAACCAAAGCACTGTGTTACTTTGGGCCTCAACTTTATTATACAGTTGAAGTCAGAAGTTTACATACACCTTAGCCAAATACATTTAAACTCAGTTTTTCCACAATTCCTGACATTTAATCCTAGTAAAATCACTGTCTTAGGTCAGTTAGGATAACCACTTTATTTTAAGAATGTGAAATGACAGAATATTAGTAGAGAGAATGATTATTCTCAGCTTGTGTTTCTTTCATCACATTCCCAGTGGGTCAAAAGTTTACATACACTCAATTAATAGTTGGTAGCATTTGGTAGCATTTCCTTTAAATGGTTTAACTTGGGTCAAACGTTTTGGGTAGCCTTCCACAAGCTTCCCACAATAAGTTTGGTGAATTTTGGCCCATTCCTCCTGACAGAGCTGGTGTAACCGAGTCAGGTTTGTAGGCCTCCTTGCTCGCACACGCTTTTTCAGTTCTGCCCACAAATTTTCTACAGGATTGAGGTCAGGGCTTTATGATGGCCACTCCAATACCTTGACTTTGTTGTCCTTAAGCCATTTTGCCACAACTTTGGAAGTATGCTTGGGGTTATTGTCCATTTGTCCACTGTACTGAACTCAACCCTACTCTATTCTGCTGTGCTACATTGTACTGCACTGTACTCTACTGTGCTCTGCTGTGTTGCGCTGTGATGTCCAAAGTTGTGAAACATGAGGACAATGACATTGACATCCATAATTATGCATTTCTGTGTAGTGCAGATCAGGGACCCATTAAGTAATTCCATTACTATAATTCTGTTACCAAGTGTAAATCCACTTCACATATAGTAGTATAGTAGTTCAATAACCAAAATAGATTTTTTCAAACTCAAAGGTGCCATGTCATATAGCTGACAACCCATTATTTCTGAAGACATCACTGAATCTTAATTCGGGAGATGTTTTTGGAAAATGTGGGCGCATAAACATTTTAGGGAGATTTTCCCGTAATTCCTTTACCAAGGCTGGCAACTGCACAGTTCTTCCACTAAAATTCATTTTTGTAAATGTTTCAGTGAAAATTGTCGAAAGTGGTCCTTGTGCATAGCTGTATGGTTTGTTAAACTTTGAAATCAATGTTTTTTGTTTGGCATACATTTTAAAGTGAAAAAATGTGGGCAACATTCTGTCACTGTGAAATTGCCCAGCACAAACAGCTGATGTAGGGCTCTATAACCAATACAGAAGCCTACCGGCACAGGAGTCCAGTTCCTTTTCCAGAATAATTTCACTGCAGCAAGTAAGCTAGTCTCCTGGAAGCACCCCCGGCATGCTCCCATGGGCCAGCATTAGATCTTGACTTACTCATGCGAGAATCACAAGGGAGGACACAAAAATCACAGATATATTAATATACAAATACACTAAATATACAGGATATAACGTTAGACTTTAATAGGCCCCGCTGACAACATGATGACCAGACTGATTTGCTTTATCTGATGAAGGTCAAAGTTGATCAAACCCTCACTGAAAAATGTACAGATAAGATGAAATGCCCCTTTTCAAATTTTCTTCACTTGCTCAATTTGTTCAACTTTATATGGCCTAAAGGGTAAGTAAGCTTTCTAACCCACGTGCATCAGTTATCACATTTATTCCCTATTTTTAAATGCCAAGTCATTATCTCTCCATCTGCAGGCCCCACGTCTCCTACTATTGTGTATGGTGCCTGCGGCCCACTCCCCTCTCCAGAGTCAACACTGTCAAAATGTCCACACTGCAACAAAGGCCTGACAAAACCCCTCAAGATCCCTTTTTGTGGAGCATGACCGGTCAATTCCATCATCCACCCATCTGTATACAGTCATAACACACACACACACACACACACAACCACACACGCCCATGTCACGTCCCTCTCCCTTCATATAATTTCCACAGTCCAATCACCCAACCCCCCGCACAGTCAATCCAAACGCCACAGGCCGAACACAAGGGCAGACGGTATCTTATCTGTATGCTTATTTTATGCTAAACCCTGGCCACTTCTGATGAGATTACAGGTCCTCCACTATACCTCCACTAAACTACAAGGTGGCAGCTTGAGCACACGCTTCCTACCGAGCTCTGCATAGCAACTTTTGAAAGATAACGGAAAGTGTATTATTTTGAACTACCAAATTAATACTTTGATTGCTAAAAACACCAGGTTATTGATGATTTAAGATGATATTTTCCAAAATGTCACAGCGTGCTGACAGAAAGAAAAATCTTATGGCTACCTCCTCAGCTAGCAATGCTCCGCCATCATCCAATGTTGTTACACAGGAGGCAAATGCTTTGATTGACAACTGCCACAACTATACTGGTCTGACAGACTCTATGACACTTACCGTGTCAGACGAGGATTTTCCTTCTTTGCCTATAACCCCAAGCAAACCTCCAGCTTCCAAGAAAGGCATGTTTGATCTGGGCCCAGATGCCGCTGCCAATAATGATGTTATCGCCACTCTTTCCAGGCTCATCAATACAAGGTCCGATGCCATAGGGTAAATGGCCGTCAACAACGCAATGAAGATCGAGAGCTTAAAAAAAAAAAAAAAAAAAGGAGGAGGGAAAGATGAACTTGTGCCAAAGAACAATCGTGGAACTCGAAAGCTACTCAAGACGGTGGAATCTGACACTGTATAGAGTTCCCGAGGCAGATGGGGAGAATGTGCGGCAAATGTGCGACTGTCATAGACTGTGCCTGGTGGCCAACACAAGTCTACCTACAGTAAATAGCTACCTCTGATGTGAGCAGATCCCACTCCCGGCTCTAAGGTGATTCAACTTTCATTCTAACTGCACAAAACTACTGGAGTAATGGATATTTACTATTTTATTTGTTCTCTAACTTATGATATTTTTACCTGCAGTATAGGCAGTGAGCAAGCTCATTGTTGTTTCTTCTTCTGACAGTTATCTTTGTTACGCTAAACTATTCTCACTCAATAATTTATATCTACAGTATATGGTTTCTTTTCATTCTTACTCGATTTGTGAATGTTGTTTAGCTCATTAGTACTTTCTGTTCTATATTTCACTTTGTCGTTGTCTATAGTTTCACTCTATGCTAGGGGGTTAAGAAATAATGTAAAGCGCAAAGCCTTATTTTTTTAATTTCCAAACACCTTAAAACAGAGTCCCATTCAGTTTCTACCGATGTCAACTTCTGGAGATCTCAGTGGGGAAATGATGTATGGCTCTCTCATGGTTCTGAACACTCTGCTGGAGTTATCACTCTAAAGAATCATTTCAATTGAATTATTTTGCACTCTGACTGTGACCCCTTTGGTCACTTTCTTTGTCTTGTTATCAACTGTAACAATAACATTATTATTATTACCAACATTTAGGTACAATTCCAAACTTAAAAATGATCAGTTACTTGAATCTTTGGAAAAGCGTATTCTCCATTGGCTAACCAAGTTCTAAACAAGTTCCCTACTTTTTTTCACCTTTCTTTAACCATGTAGACTAGTTGACAACAAGTTCTCATTTCCAACTGCGACCTGGCCAAGATAAAGCAAAGCAGTGCGACACAAACAACAACACAGTTACACATGGAATAAACAAACATACAGTCAATAATACAATAGAAAAAGTATATGTACAGTGTGTGCAAATGAGGGAGGATAAGGGAGGTAAGGCAATAAACAGGCCATAGTGGCAAAATAATTACACTGGAGAAACACTGGAGTGATAGATGTGCAAAAGATGAGTGTGCAAGTAGAGTTATTGGGGTGCAAAGGAGCAAAATAAATAAAAATCAATAACATTATAACCTTTATTTAACTAGGCAAGTCAGTTAAAAACAAATTCTTATTTTCAATGACAGCCTAGGAACAGCAGGTTAACTGCCTGTTCAGGGGCAGAACAACAGATTTGTACCAGATTTGTACCTTGTCAGCTCAGGGGTTTGAACTTACCTTTGAACCTTCCGGTTACTAGTCCAACGCTCTAACCACTAGGCTACCCTGTGATTATGTGGATAAGGTAGTTGGATGGGCTATTTACAGATGGGCTATTTACAGATGGGCTATGTACAGATGGAGTGTACAGGTGGAGTGATCTGTGAGCTGCTCTGACAGCTGGTGCTTAAAGTTGAGGGAGATATTAGTCTCCAGCTTCAGTGATTTTTTGCAGTTTGTTCCAATAATTGGCAGCAGAGAACTGGAAGGAAAGGCGGCCGAAGGAGGAATTGTCTTTTGGGGTGACCAGTGAAATGTACCTGCTGGAGTGTGTGCTATGGGTGGGTGCTGCTATGGTGACCAGTGAGCTGAGATAAGGCGGGTCTTTACCTATCAAAGACTTATAGATGACCTGGAGCCAGTGGGTTTGGCGACGAATATGAAGTGAGGGCCAGCCAACGAGAGCATACAGGTAGCAGTGGTGGGTAGTATTGGGGCTTTGGTGACAAAACGGATGGCACTGTGATAGACTGCATCCAATTCGCTGAGTAGAGTGTTGGAGGCTATTTTGTAAATGACATCGCCAAAGTCAAGGATCGGTAGGATAGTCAGTTTTACGAGGGTATGTTTGGCAGCATGAGTGAAGGATACATTGTTGTGAAATAGGAAGCCGATTCTAGATTTAATTTTGGAGATGCTTAATGTGAGTCTGGAAGGAGAGTTTACAGTCTAACCAGACAACTAGGTAGTTGTCTACATATTCTAAGTCAGAACCATCCAGAGTAGTGATGCTGGACAGCGGGCCGGTTTGGGCAGCGTTCGGTTGAAGAGCATGCATTTAGTTTTACTTGCATTTAAGAGCAGTTGGAGGCCATGGAAGGAAAGTTGGCCATGGAAGGAAAGTTCCTAACTGCCTGTTTATATTGGTTCCTAACTTCCTAGTGTCCAAAGAAGGGCCAGAAGTATACAGAATGGTGTTGTCTGCATAGAGGTGGATCAGAGAATCCACCAGCAGCAAGAGCGACATCATTGATGTATACAGAGAAAAGAGTCGGCCTGAGGATTGAACCCTGTGACACCCCCATAGAGACTACCAGAGGTCTCAACAGGCCCTCTGATTTGACACACAGAACTCTGTCTGAGAAGTAGTTGGTGAACGAGGCGAGGCAGTCATTTGAGAAACCGAGGCTGTTGAGTCTGCCGATAAGAATGTGGTGATTGACAGAGTCGAAAGCATTAGCCAGGTCGATGAATACACCTGCACAGTATCGTCTCTTATGTTATGTCATCGTTTAGGACCTTGAGCATGGCTGAGGTGCACCCATGGCCAGCTCGGAAACCAGATTGCATAGTGGAGAAGGTATGGTGGGATTCGAAATGTTTGTTAACTTGGCTTTCGAAGACCTTAGAAAGGCAGGGTAGGCTAGATATAGGTCTGTAGCAGTTTGGGTCTAGAGTGTCTCCCCCTTTGGAAAGCTGCCCCTCTTCAATCTTTGGGCATCTCAGATGATACGAAAGGGAGGTTGAACAGGCTAGTAATAGGGGTTGCAACAATTTTGGCGGATAATTTTAGAAAGAGAGAGTCCAGATTGTCTAGTCCGGCTGATTTGTAGGGGTCCAGATTTTGCAGCTCTTTCAGAACATCAGCTATCTGGATTTGGGTGAAGGAGAAATGGGGAGGTTTGGGCAAGTTGCTGTGGGGGTGCAGGGCTGTTGACCCGGGGTAGGGGTAGCCAGGTGGAAAGCATGGCCAGCCGTATGGCCAGCGGATTTATCGGTGGTGACAGTGTTTCCTAGCCTCAGTGCAGTGGGCAGCTGGGAGGAGGTGCTCTTATTCTCCATGGACTTTACAGTGTCCCAGAACTTTTTGGAGTTTGTGCTACAAGATGCAAATTTCTGTTTGAAAAAGCTAGCTTTTGCTTTTGCTTTCCTAACTGCCTGTTTATATTGGTTCCTAACTTCCCTGAAAAGTTGCATATTGCGTGGGTTATTTGATGCTAATGCAGTATGCCACAGGATGTTTTTGTGTTGGTCAAGGGCAGTCAGGTCTGGAGTGAACCAAGGGCTATATCTGTTCCTGGTTCTACATTTTTTGAACGGGGCATGCTTATTTAAGATGGTGAGGAAACCACTTTCAAAGAATAACCAGGCATCCTGTACTGATGGAATGAGGTCAATATCCTTCCAGGATACCCGGGCCAGGTCGATTAGAAAGGCCTGCTCGCTGAAGTGTTTTAGGGAGCGTTTGACAGAGATGGGCTGGTCGTTTGACCGCAGACCCATTACGGACTCAGGCAATGAGGCAGTGATCGCTGAGATCCTGGTTGAAGACAGCAGAGGTTAGGTTGGTTAGGATGCTATCTATTAGGGTGCCAGTGTTTACGGATTTGGGGTTGTACCTGGTAGGTTCATTGATAATTTGTGTGAGATTGAGGGCATCAAGCTTAGATTGTAGGATGGCCGGGGTGTTAAGCATGTCCCAGTTTAGGTCACCTAACAGCACGAGCTCTGAAGATAGATGGGGGGGGCAATCAATTCACATATGGTGTCCAGGGCACAGTTGGGGTCAGAAGGTGGTCTATAGCAAGCGAAATCGGTGAGAGACTTGTTTCTGGAAAGGTGGATTTTTAGAAGTAGAAGTGCAAATTGTTTGGGTACAGACCTGGATAGTAAGACAGAACTCTGCAGGCTATCTCTGCAGTAGATTGCAACTCCGTCCCCTTTGGCAGTTCTCTCTTGTCGGAAAATGTTATAGTTAGGGATGTAAAGTTCAGGGTTTTTGGTGGTCTTCCTAAGCTAGGATTCAGACATGGCTAGGATATCCGGGTTGGCAGAGTGTGCTAAAGCTGTGAATAAAACAAACTTAGGGAGGAGGCCCTAAGCTAGCGGGCTGCGGCTAGCAGATGGGCATTCAGGGGACGTCGCGACGGAGGAGCTTGAGGTAGGAATCCGGAGATATGGAGAAAAATAAGTCTGATTTGCTCTGGTTTGAGTCTTGCTGCGCAGACTGGCGAGAGTTGTCCGGGCTAAAGGTAGCTGATGACCACTAGCTTGTAGCTAGTTAGCTGGCTAGCTTCTGTTGGGGGTTCCGGTTCAAAAGTAAAGAAAATAGCAGATCCATACCACATTGGGTGAGCTGGAAACGGCAGATAATTTTTTTTTTTTATATCTACAAAGGCGTTCAGAGGTCTATTATCAGCAACCATCACCCTGTGTTCCAATGACATGTTGTCTCGCATGGAATAGCCTTCATTTCTCAGAACAAGAATAGACCGACGAGTTTCAGAAGAAAGATTTTTTTGTTTCTGGCCATTTTGAGCCTGTAATCGAACTCACAAATGCTGATGCTTCAGATACTCAACTAGACTAAAGAAGGTCAGTTTTATTGCTTCTTTAATCAGAACAACAGTTTTCAGCTGTGCTAACATAATTGCAAAATGGTTTCTAATGATCAATTAGCCTTTTAAAATGATAAACTTGGATTAGCTAACACAACGTGCCATTGGAACACAGGAGTGATGGTTGCTAATAATAGGCCTTTGTATGCCTATGTAGATATTCAATTAAAAATCAGCGGTTTCCAGCTACAATAGTCATTTACAACAATGTCTACACTGTATTTCTGATCAATTTGATGTTATTTTAATTAATGGACAAAAAAATGTGATTTTCTTTCAAAAACAAGGACATTTCTAAGTGACCCCAAACTTTTGAACGGTAGTGTATATCTAATAATATCCGACTGGTGTTAGACATTATTGACTATTCTGATCTAATCTTTGAAGATTTTATAGATTTATTGTCTTCTTAGACATTTATAAAGTCTTCGATACAGTGTAACATGAGTTTCTATTTCTCTCCCTTGTGAAATTTGGTTTTGGGGAATTCTTTTGTAGTACTACTAAAACTCTTTATATGAATGGGAACAGTGCCATTAAATTAAAGCATGGCAATTCAAGATTTGATTTGAAAAGAGGAATTAGACAAGGTTGCCCAATTTCACCTTACCTCTTCCTGCTTGACACCCAACTTCTTACAAGTTCTGTTAAATCCAGCGATATAAAAGGGATCTCTATTGCTGACAGAGATATTATCATAAGTCAGCTTGCAGATGACACCTCCCTCTTTTTGAAAGATGCTGACTAGATTCCTAGAGCAGTCGATGTGATAAATATTCTTTCCAAAGCATCTGGTCTTTGCCTAAACCTTAATAAGTGTGAATTGTTTGCTATTAAAAACTGTGTGATACCCTCTATATGCAAAATTCTAGTCAATGAAAAAGTAACATACATTGGGATTTTCATATCTAAGGATTAACAGGAAAGATGCTCATTAAATTTCCTAGCTATTAATAAAAAATAAAAAAATAAGTTGAACCATTGGTTGCAGAGGGATTTATCCTTGAAAGGTTGAGTATTGCTTTCTAAAACTGAAGATATCTCCAGACTTCCTTATGCAGCCCAGTCCCTACATCTTGACAACAAAATATGTAAAGCGGTTGACCAGCTGCTTTTCAACTTCATCTAGAAAAAACACATTACATTAGGAAATCTGTCATTATGAACACATGAATATGGTGGACTAATGTTTTTGATTTTCCTACTTTGAATAATACCTTTAAGATAAATTGGGCTAAACATTTCTTAAAGAATCCAACATCAATTTGGAATTTCATCCCTCATTAGATCTTCCCCCATTTTGGTGGTTTCAATTTTATGTTACTTTGTAACTGTAACATTGATAAAAGTCCTACAAAATGATCTGCTTCTCATAGACAGGTATTCTTAGCGTGTCATTAATATATAAACATCGTTTCCCCCCGCATCGGTATTTCATTTGGAATAATAAGGATATTTTGTATAGAAACAAGTTTTTATTTTTAAAGAACTGTTTCAATAATCATATCCTGCCGGTGAGTCAACTTTTTAATGCAGAAGGATTGTTACTCAATTATGAGGAATTTTTATCTCTACAATATCCCTGTTACACCTAGAGAGTTTGCCATAGTCTTTGATACTATTCCATCTGGAACTCTCATGTTGTTCAGAGGTGTAACCAGACCTCACCTTCTTGATCAACCCTGGCTTAATACAGTTGACTCACCAATAGGAAAAATGTGGTTCTCCTTGCTCCCTCAGAACAACAGATGTATGTGCTACGTGCTTTATTTCAAAGGGATATTGTTTCCATTCCTTATGTCACAATTTACTGGATTATATTTGTCAATAATATCTGTTGAGAAAAAGTCTGGTTATTACCACACAAATACCTGCTTTTTAACAAAGTCAAAGAGATCTCTTTCAGAATGATCCATAAGTATTACCTTGCGAATCATTACCAGAAGAAACTCCAAAAAGACATTAACATTAATTGTACTTTTTGTGTTGAGCATCCAGAAACAGTTTTGCATTTATTTTGGCATTGTCTACATGTAAATAAAATTGATGGAAAGATATTCATAGTTTTGTAATTGTTCATATTCTTGATGACTTTTTTTAAATTTTTTATGGGAGAATGTGCTGCTCGGTTTTCTTAACCATAATAAGAATAATTGTGCTAATGACAAAATGTAATATTCATAAATGTAAACTCTTCTGTGTTTTCTATAAGGAATTTGAGCAATACATTAAGACCATTCAACATTCTTCTCATAAGAACGCTGTTAAAACAATCAATATGTGTTTCTTTTAAGGTCTTTGTATAGTCTGTAATTTGTTGTACCCCCAAGCATATGTTGTCATTGTTTGTTTGAATACTTCTTGTATGTATGTATACTGGTCTTTCTGCAATAAAAAAAAATAACTACAAGGCAATGAGACCTCCAAGCCCTGGATCAACCTACAGCATGTGACTTCCATACTGAATTCTGGCTCAGATGATCCCTGTGTCAGACAGGCACCAGACAAAGGGAGGCGGAAACACAATTACTACATGATCTTGTTTCACCACGTCATGCATTAGTGGCTTTCAGTCAATAGCTGTTGCCATCCATTTTGAAGAAATCGCATTAAATCGCTGATTGAGTTTTATGAACTACAAGTGCATGTTTCTCCCCATACCAGTATTAGTCACATTTTTGTCATTTGTATAATGATTTAGTCTAGTTATTGTAAAAAAGACAAAAACATTGGGCCATTTTTGTTAACTAAGTACCATTACATTTTAGTCACATCACATTTGTATTTCCTCATTAACATATAATACATTAACATATAGTACACGTAAATGTCTGACTTCTATGTGTTGTCCTACAAACAGATTTTTCTGCACAACATCCTATCGCATGATTCTCTTCCCAACAGCCAACTTGACAGAAGAACACATTGCTCTGCAGCAGATTAAAAATCACGCACCTTGACATTGTGTAGCTATATTTGAATCAAAATTCTGTCATAAGTACAGATCTGATGCAGCAAACTAACTAGCTAGCATTATCAATCTGTTATTACCTGATTGTATGTATGTGTGTGTGTGTGTGTGTGTGTGTGTGTGTGTGTGTGTGTGTGTGTGTGTGTGTGTGTGTGTGTGTGTGTGTGTGTGTGTGTGTGTGTGTGTATATATGTATATATTGGTAGCATTTTTTCCCCGTCAACTTGTGGGTGCAAACACTGACTTCTCCAGTGGAAACGTTACATTCATTCTTGTTTTAATCGACATAAGTAAAGTGGCTTCAAACGTCGCCCCTTTTTCTACTGGGAGATTTTACCACTGGGAGAGTAGCCATGGCGTGTGCCTTATTTACATACATTATTTGTAGCTGCCTGATGGAAAACGGTCGACGGGCAGAGAGGTGACTCGTGAATGACCTGGGCATGGTATTTATTTTACACCAATAACAGCATTGCAACACTGCAATGAGAAAGCATTTACAATTCTGCTAATATCATGCATGCTTTTGATTGGACCAAACTAATATGACTGAATAGCTCTCAACATGTCCAAAAACCTTTGACCAGTCAGATCTTAGTTACAGAGAAAATGTTGTCACGTATCGTTTTTGTCAAACGAAATGAAAAATATTTCTTGTTAACTTATAGTTTTTTCTGGGTCTATTTAGTCAGTTATCATCTAGTCAATTGCCACTGAAAAATAGGTGTTTGAAATTAACACTGCCACATACTGCACATCATTCATTAATCAGCCCAACACAATGCATCTCAGGTATAAAATCAATGCATATTTCTCCCCCTTCCTCTCTCCAGGGGGGCAACTGACCTAAGGAAGGAAGGAGTTGCAGGGGAGAGGTAAGAGACTTAGCAGGGGGGAGGGGGTCTCCTCATGTATCAATTCTGCCCCCCCCCATGCTGATGTCAGGAAGGAGGAGGAGAGCAGGGTAATAAAGCCTGTAATGCATCTCTCCTTTCTCTCCTCACAGAAAAGGCTGCCACATGTCCTCTGTTGGGACAGTGGGGAAGCTGTCCTCTACCCCACTCCTTTTTTAATCACTTATTCAACTGCAGTAGGCAGATTCAGCACAGCAAAGTAGGGTTAAGTATACTTCTCCATTATGCAGGACTCTTTTTCTTTTCACCCATTCAATAACTTTTCAATTCTCTATCCACCTGCCACAACCTGCATTTGAACTCTCAAACTGAGAGCACATTCAGTCAGATCTTCACTTAGCGAACAATCTGGATTCACCAATGTTGATCAACCAGACTTTGAAGACTGTACAGTTGAGTGGAGACAAGGGGTTATAAAAGTCCACAGTAAATTATGAAGAAAATATCTTGCTCTCTGAAGTCCTCTAGCTCCAGCCTGCTAACTAATGTGACTTTGAGCTGGTCTTCCTATGGGCTCTATAATTCATTTTGTGAAATGCACAGTCAAGGACCATGCAGTTCCAACACACTCAAACTACAGGCCCAGAGAGCCTGGCTGTCTAAGAACATAACTACAGTATGTACAGAAATGGTTACTATGCCCACCACCAAGCGCAACCATGAATCATCCATGTTTAACATGGAATTCTGCTCCTCAGCTTCACAACTGAACTATTCTAGAAAAATCTCTCCTCCCTACAATAGTAAAAGGAGTCATATTTTTGCCTCAGATATCAGTTCTTACCATTGAAGCCTTAGATTTACAGTAACTACTTATCTAAGGAAGACCATGCTTAGCAATCTTTTATGGAGAAATGCATCTTAAGTTGGGTTTTACTCTTATCATTGAATCGTACACTCCTCTGAAATATTAGACCGTATGCATGGCAAACAAGGTGACTTCTGAGACACTGCGGACATATAGACACATACAGACATATGGAAAGACAAATGCAAAAACACACACAAATCATTATTCCATGTCTAAATCAATAAGCAGACTTTACATCCACTTCTTGTTAATGGATGGACCACAGCACAGTTTTTTGTAACCTTTATTTAACTAGGCAAGTCAGTTAAGAACTAAGTCTGTATGGAGCAGAGCTTTAGAGACACCGAGTGATGCTTTAACAACAGTGGAGAAAGCCAGCCTAATGTACTGTGAGTTTTGCATTTTTCATCAGGGCTCATCCTCATTAAAATGACTCCACACCTGCCCCTGACAAACAGGAAATTCACTTTGTGAGGGTCAAAACTATACCGCAACTGTTCTCCAAAGGAAATAAAAATGTAAAATAAAGAAGGAGGAATGAACGTGTAACGTACAATTCCAATAGTGTTGATCTATTCCATCAGGTAAAACAATAGCTGTGGGATTGCAACTGCCCGCCACTCCATCCAGCAAGCAATTCCAATTTCCATTTGCAGTTCCCTGCATGTTAAGGACAGGCACAGACAATTCAGAGGAAAAGGAAGGTGAGAGTGTTATTATTGGTACGACGGGCTCCACGCGCTCCATTTCTCTGTTTAATATTCATAGAAAGACATGAGAGAGAGGAGGGAAACAGCACAGGTTATCCTCCTGGGATGTTATATCACCTCCAGTGTTGATGTGTCCTCTGTTAGGCTATCCCGTAGACTCTGAGACAGCCAGGCAGGGATACAAAAAAAAACACTTGCTGCTGCTACTACTACACGGTAGGGAGGGACCAGCAGGGACAGAGGCCCATGTGGAACTATGTGCACAAACTAAAAGTCTATACTGAAAAAGTAGTAAAACGGCCTTCAAGAATAGCATTAAAGTACAATTCGACAACATGCCAGTGGTATTTATCAGTCAGCATGTAGGCAGAAAAACAGAGTTCCACACAGGTCTAGATACAGAATGAGATATAGTGTGTGGGAGCCTAGCCAGGGCAGAGGCACAGCAGAGGATGACTCAGATTAAGCAGTGTAGCAGTGGAGGCGGAGGGATACAGCTGCAAATGGGCATTGCTATCTTACACAGTGAGGATGTAGGATATGGAGCTGGTGTACATCAGACAGTGTTGTCAGGGAGCACTGTGTCTGGTGAACTACTTCCCATGTCTCTAATCAATCACTGTGGATCATTCTTCCCTCTCTCTCTCTCTCTCTCTCTCTTTCTCTTTCTCTCTCCATCTTCCTCTGTTGCACTGCCTCGTCATCCCACACATCATCACTCGATAAAGGATCCATAACAGACTGAGGTCAGTTGTGGTGGAGAGCTGCTAGGCATTGGTATGTCTCTTTATTTCACTCAGATGAAAGAGTGGCATAAACAGAAACACACTCATATAGTACAAACATCAGACAGTATACTACAAAAAAATGCTTTGAAATTCAATATTAGTTCAATCTGAATAACAAGCATGAATTAGAAATTCAACAGGGGGCCCAAATAATACTTCTGCAATTGGAGTGTTAGTCAAAGCAAAACACGATTCATGCCATCCTTTGATGTCCAACTAGTAAAGCAGAACACATACTGTACAACCCAAAAATGCACACGAATGTAACCATGATGCATGTATAATTTATAGTGCTGAGCGATTTAATGCTTTTTGAGGTCGGTTCGGTTTCGGTTCAATAATTTTTTTAATCATTAAATGCACTATCCATTATGTGGGCTGAATGCTGTAACAACACTGAATAAAACAATGAATAAAAGTTCCACGATGGTAGTGACTGCCCATTACTGCTTATCACTTATTAACCATCATTCATTCACATTACCTTCATAAAATATTTCAGTTGTTGTGTATATTACATGTATTTGATTTGATGACTTTACCATTTCGGTAACAATTTACTTGACACCCAGCGTCATAACACGTTATAACCATGTCATAATATGTCATAGCAGTTGACATAACTTGTCACAACCTGTTATTATATGGCTGTGGCGGTCACCGAAATTCCGGCAGTCTGTGATTGTCCAGCAAATAACTGTCGGTCTCACAGAAATCGACCGTTAATTAAAATAAACACATTTAGCATCTCCTGGCTTCCACACACATCACCACTGATGCTGACCTTTAGTTGTTCTCCAAATGTTGGGCTATATGTTTCGATTTTTAATACATTGTAAGGCTGCATGATGCAACTCCTAATGATGATTTGAAAAACGTCGCTTGAAAGGCATGAGCTCTGCTCTGTTATTTTTTGCGCAGGCTTTACACACTACATCAGTCACTCACTCACAATTTGACAAGCACTTGATAATGTCTAGAATTTCACAGCGGCATCCCTTTTGTGTGGCAGTAATGCGCCCTAAAGAAAATCCATGCCTTTTGGCCATTGTGCCCTTCTCCCTGAGTGATGTGCGCTGCATCGGGTCTTTCTCACAGGCTACAAATGAACACAGACAGATCGGGGATGCGCTTATTCAATTCCGAGGTGCATATTGAAGATATTGGAAGAACTGTCCATATTTACGTTACCTCGGCCAACAAGATGAGTAGGCCTAACGAAATGTAAAAGCACTAGTCTATGTCAATCTACTATCCCCCATAGTACAAAAGTTGACATATTATTCTATTTTGTGCGAGAAATAAATATTCCAAACATAGTCTGGGACAGTTGTGGGATGCGATAGATCCTAAAATAATACAACTATTACCATCAAAAAAACTTTTTTACACAATGACACAACAGATCAGAACGTTTAGCTTAAAATGTTGATAAACTATTGGTCTATTTCTTCACATAAGCGCAGCAATGCGCACATGGGCAGTAGGCTATAAGTGCAAATGTTCCATTAATGGAAAACACCATTATCAAAAGTGACTGCAAATGCAATTATGCATGTAATGCTTTTATTATAAAGATGCATTTTTTTATGGTGAAATTCACACGCTGCTTATGTATGCCAGTTAGGCTCTACACCCCTTGTAAAGCAGATTATTGTGCTTAAGTTATTTGGCCAATTGAGTTGTGATACAAACCTTATTAAAACGTATAGGCCTATGGGCTAGGCTACATGAGGTGTGCGACTATAATTTGAAAAAGACGCAAAAAAAGGCATTGTTTCTTATGCTGGACATCATTCACAAGTGATAATAAATCATTAATAAGTGACAGGCTAATATTGTCACCCATCAGACTATTATTGATTTAATCTTATCTTTACATAAATAATATACACTACCGTTCAAAAGTTTAAGGTCACTTAGAAATCTCACTTAGAAAACATTTTTTGGTCCATTAAAATAACATCAAATTGATCAGAAATACAGTGTAGACATTGTCAATGTTGTAAACGACTATTGTAGCTGGAAACAGCTGATTTTTTAAAATGGAATATCTACATAGGCCTACAGTGTCACGTCTAATCAAGGTGGGTGGAATCAGGCACAGAGAGCAGATAGCGATATAAAGTTTATTCTCTGGTGAACAAAACAAACACGGTCAACCCAAACACACACAGGGTGAAATTATCCAAACACAGGATAACAGACTAACCGGAGAATAAGAAACACAATAACACCGACAGACGAAAATGAATGACAAAATAAACAATCCCGCACAAAACAAGGGTGGGACAACCTACATTATATACAGACACTAATTAACTAAACAACACACAGGTGAAACCAATCAGACAAAACCAACAGATACACGAAAAGGGATCGGTAGTGGCTAGTAGGACGGTGACGACGACCGCCGAGCACCGCCTGAACGGGCAGGAGAGCCAACCTCGGCGGAAGTCGTGACATACAGAGGCCCATTATTAGCAACTATCACTCCTGTCTTCCAATGACACGTTGTCTTAGCTAATCCAAGTTTATCATGTTAAAAGGCTAATTGATCATTAGAAAACCCTTTTGCAGTTATGTTAGCACAGCTGAAAACTGTTATGATTATGATGGTAATAATGCTTCATGACAGTGTCATAAAGCGTATTTTCTACAAGTTATTTTAAATATGATGAAAAAAAAACATGACTGAAAATAATTCAATACAACAATAGTAAGGAAACTACTTGGCAGGGAAAAACTAACTTGAATAAATCTGGGGTTTGACACTTATGTAGGTGTCATAACGAGCCATACAAGAACGCAATATATGTCACAACAGGGATAAATATATGGGTCATGACAGTGTTAGGACCATATTATGACAGGTTATGACAAGTTATGTCAGCTGTTATGACATATGACATGGTTATGCCCGTGTCATAAAGTGTTATGACACTGGATGCCAAGTAAAGTGTTACAATTATTTCATTCAAAGTCATTCTCTAATCTCTATAGAACTGCTGCATATGCTGTCTGACAAAATCCATATTTTGTAGTTCTTCAAAGTAAATAAGGCATACTTTTATGACTGCTGAATAAATAACAACTATCAATCACTCAGATCATGTATTTTCAGGTAGAGATACCTTGTGAAGCAAAATCGGCTCTCTATATCACCCCACGATCGCACATTCTTCTGTCTCTTCCGTAGCAGGTGTAAAAGAAACACAGACCGGGCAAGTAGATGCACAATGGATTATGGTCAATGTAGTTAATTACCACGTTTTATGCACTAAACTATGTAGAATATTGGACTGTTGGAAACTACAACTCCCTACTACATCGCACAGTTCAGGCTAGATCTGATTTATCTCTAGAGAAACTGCAATGTGCGCATTGAGCTCTTTGTTTAGTGTTGCAGTGATTTCACACGCTGTAGTAGCTGACGTGTAAAGTGTTGAGTCATCTGTATACATAGACACACAGGCTTTACTCAGAGCCAGTGGCAGGTCATTAGTAAAGATTGAAAAAAAGTGGAGGGGCCTAGACAGCTGCCCTAGGGAATGCCTGATTCTACCTGGATTATGTTGGAGGCAACCACTAAAGAACACCCTCTGTGTTCTGTTAGACAGGTAAGTCTCGATCCACGATATAGCCTTAACATATACGTATTTCCAGCAGCATACTATGATCGATAATGTCAAAAGCCGCACTGAAGTGTAACAAAACAGCTTAAACAATATTTTTATTATCAATTTCTCTCAGCCAATCATCAGTCATTTGTGAAAGTCGTGTTCATTTATTTACTGTAAAATAGCATTGTATCTGGTCAAACACAATTTTTCCCAAAAGTTTACTAACATTTGGTAACAGGTTGGTTGGTCAGCTATTACAGCCAGTAAAGGGTGCTTTTCTATTCATGGGTAGCTGTCACGGCAGATTTCCTCCTCTTCGTCTGAATAGGAGTAAGGATCGGACCAAGATGCGGCGTGGTAAGTGTTCGTCATTTTAATGGAAAAACTGAACACTACAAAACAACAAAGTGACAACCGTGACGCTAATGAAACACTGTGCTTACAAGCAACATAACATAGACAATCACCCACAACGACAAAACAGGCTAACGAAATATGGTTCCCAATCAGAGACAATGACTAACACCTGCCTCTGATTGAGAACCATATCAGGTCAAACACAGAAACAGACAAACTAGACATACAACATAGAATGCCCACTCAGATCACACCCTGACCAAACAAAACATATAAACATACAAAGCAAACTATGGTCAGGGCTTGACGGTAGCGGAATGTACTTTGCTCCCCTCCAGGCCTGAGTCCAAACATTTCTTAAACACTTAGATTAAAGAGATGGCAAATAGAAGTGCCAATATCGTCCTCTATCATCCTCAGTCATTTTCGATCCAAGTTGTCAGACCCAGGTGGCTTGTCATTGTTACTAGACAACAATAATTTTTTCACCTCTTCCACACTCACTTTATGGAATTAGAAAAGGCATGTCTTTCATAATTTGGTCAGCTTTACTTGGATGTGTGGGATAGGTGTTTGTTGCTGGCATGTTATGCCTAAGTTTCCTAATCTTGTAGCTGGCAATATCAGTGGGTTTTGTGATGAATGAGCCATCTAATTCAATGAATGGTGGAGCTGAGTTTGCCTTTTTGCCCAAAATGTAATTTAAGGTGCTCCAAAGCTTTTTGCTATCATTCTTTATATAATGTATCTTTATTTCATAGTACTGTCTTTGGGGAATAAAAATTATTACGACATACATTAAACCAATGTGTGAAATTCCACAATTATATAAAATTAGGAACCTCTAAAACTAGATTGTCAATGTGTAAAATATAAACTTTCTTAGCCCAGTGCTAAGCTTAATGAATATTCAAATTAGGTTACAATGGAACTCTGTGATCGGCTGTCTCTGAAAAGCTGATGCTAAGAGCTCTCTTAGCCCAGGGCTAAGTGCAGAGTTAAACGGGTTATAGATTCAGGACAGTAAAATACATCTTGATAACTAAGACTAAGTCGTTGGTACCCATGCACTGTACTGTAAAAGATGACAACCTCCAAACGAGCTTCAATGCCATACAACACTCCTTCCGTGGCCTCCAACTGCTCTTAAACGCTAGTAAAACCAAATGCATGCTTTTCAACCGCTCGCTGCCTGCACCCGCATGCCTGACTAGCATCACCACCCTAGATGGTTCCGACCTTGAATATGTGGACATCTACAAGTACCTAGGTGTCTGGCTAGACTGTAAACTCTCCTTCCAGACTCATATCAAACATCTCCAATCGGAAATCAAATCTAGAGTCGGCTTTCTATTCCGCAACAAAGCCTCCTTCACTCACGCCGCCAAACTTACCCTAGTAAAACTGACTATCCTACCGATCTTCGACTTCGGCGATGTCATCTACAAAATAGCTTCCAACACTCTACTCAGCAAACTGGATGCAGTTTATCTCAGTGCCATCCGTTTTGTCACTAAAGCACCTTATACCACCCACCACTGCGACCTGTATGCTCTAGTTGGCTGGCCCTCGCTACATATTCATCGCCAGACCCACTGGCTCCAGGTCATCTACAAGTCCATGCTAGGTAAAGCTCCGCCTTATCTCAGTTCACTGGTCACGATGGCAACACCCACCCGTAGCACGCGCTCCAGCAGGTGTATCTCACTGATCATCCCTAAAGCCAACACCTCATTTGGCCGCCTTTCGTTCCAGTTCTCTGCTGCCTGTGACTGGAATGAATTGCAAAAATCGCTGAAGTTGGAGACTTTTATCTCCCTTACCAACTTCAAACATCTGCTATCAGAGCAGCTAACCGATCGCTGCAGCTGTACATAGTCAATTTTTACCTACCTCATCCCCATACTGTTTTTATTTATTTACTTTTCTGCTCTTTTGCACACCAATATCTCTACCTGTACATGACCATCTGATCATTTATCACTCCAGTGTTAATCTGCAAAATTGTAATTATTCGCCTACCTCATCATGCCTTTTGCACACAATGTATATAGACTCTCTTTTTTTTCTACTGTGTTATTGACTTGTTAATTGTTTACTCCATGTGTAACTCTGTGTTGTCTGTTCACACTGCTATGCTTTATCTTGGCCAGGTCGCAGTTGCAAATGAGAACTTGTTCTCAACTAGCCTACCTGGTTAAATAAAGGTGAAATAAAAAATAATAAAAAAACACTGGTTTAAATCTGATATAGAACTGGGCTGCTTTGCAAAGGGAATTTAATCCATATCAAACTGCCATTATTGCCCATCTCCCTTCCCACGTCAACCGTTCTAGACTCTCGTCTCTGCTCCCAATAGCACTATAGGTTCTCCACCTCCATAATGACCTTGAACTTTGAGCTCTGTCAGCATCTGCTCTTCCCTTTTGCTTTATGCATGTTTGACCGAATGCATAAACACATGGTCATACATTTTTCAAACCCTAGCAAGTGGGGGCAGACAAAATCAATACCTATGGAGTTTATGATATTCTTTACAGTTACAATTACTTTAGAAATGAAACTTTAGAAAAAGAGCTGGCCCAGCAGTGTTATGGAAGTGGATCCAGGGACCTATCCAGACACTTCACAGATTCTTCATGAAAATGCTTAACGTGACACTTGGATCAATAGGCAAGTGAGCCACCACACAAACCATAGTAGACAGCAGCTCTGAAGCTCCAATTTCCAAAGCATTCCTTAATTTACTCTTGTACATACCTCATCTCTTGAGCAGATCATTACAGTCCCACCAAAACAGTCTGAATGACAACTGACCCCATGCACTCAAACAATGACTAAAAGGCTAACTTTACTGTGATGCATTGCATATTTGCTTTGTGAAGGGTAACATTTGCACTAGAAAGGGACTAGTTTAAACAATGCCTGCAGTTTGTGTGTGTGTGTGTGTGTGTGTCCAATGCACTTAGGGACAGGAGCCACCCACATTGAGAGGATGGGAGAATAGGGAAATCACCTCAGTCTCTGACACAGACAGCAGTTAACATAATTCATTACTCCATGACTGCACAGGACATATGTACTTCACCAAGAGATAAATGACAGAGCTCATGCAAAGTAAGATGCAAAAAGTGGACTACGAACCCACACACACACACACACTTTTTCCATACAAATAATGTGCGGATCATGTCAAATAAATTTACAAAACATATGGCAATAAGCTCACCCAAACGTAAATATGCGTGTAGGGGCCCTGTCTTGCCATTTCGTGTAACCTAATATGATCTAATAATAGGTTTGGTGATTGAGCTGTACATAATGTAATTTATCTGGAATAGATTGGGGAAAGGCTGCATCCTCTAGCATACTGTATACTAGCCTACCTCTTGTAATTGTTCCAACTCCTGCTTCAGCGTCTCCTGCTCCGATTCCAAATCGGCATACTGCTGCTTCAAAGTCTGGTTCTCTTCCAACACAACAAGACCGCATTCTGCCGCCCTGATCTTCTCTCTGTTCGCATCCGCAAGTTCCTGGGTGAGCCGCTCGACCTCCGCCCGGTACTGATCCACAGTCTCCCCGCATCCTCCACCGGCAGCCATCGCCCTCTCTCCCTGTCTCCAGTTTCGCGGTCCTCGCGTTGGATAGCCTACACAAGAGGCGGAGGCTGGAGGATGCTGAAACAAACGCCGCGGAACCCACCCCCTGTTAAATCTGGGGAAACCAGGTGGAATAGGCTATTGCAGAACAGCACCAAAATAAATGCTCTTTCTATCAGTGAAAGATTATTGTTATTATTAGCCTACTTCAACAGTGTTCGTAGCCTAATGATACATGCCATTAGAGTATCTCTTCGTAAATTCTTTAAGATATTTTTTGCTTATTCACTGGGTACAGGACGCCATCTCTCGATTATTATGAGGCAAAGTGGTTCACGAAATTGCTTCCATCCGTTCTCCCGTGACGTCATTACACGTCGGCGCATCTCCAATACTGTGTGATCGCAGCCCAATAGTGTACTACTGCGCCACGCAATTTGTTCCTGCAACCCTCGAGCATCCCATTGTTTCCTTAATTGAACAGTCTACCTGTCGCCCCCGTTTTCCACTAGTACAGCAGGCGGGAGGCTGGAGCGACATTGTGTCCTAAATAACTAACTTGCTAGTTAGTGACACAGTGTGCTAGCTTGCTAGTTAGTTAGCACACCGTGACGCCCCGCCTCCTGCCTGCTGTGTACCTGTGAAAACCGGGCGAAAAATTGTCAAAGACCACAGACACCCGAGTCATAGACTTCTCTCTACTACCGCATGGCAAGCGGTACCAGAGTGCCAAGTCTAGGACAAAAAGTATTCTCAACCGTTTTTACCCCCAAGCCATAGGACGCCTGAACAGGTAATCACATGGCTACTCGGACTATGTGCCCCTCTTTTTATGCTGCTGTCTGGATGTGTATGTGATGAGGTATGTAGGGCTACAAGGACATGTTGGACAAATCTAAAGTGGCACCATTTTGGCCCCATAAAGTGCATTAATTTTGACCAGAGCCATGGTTTTTCCTGTTGTCTCATACAGTATAACAATGCTGTTATTTCCACTACTGCATGACAGGGCCATGCACAGACTTTTTTGGGGGCATGTGCTCAAGCTAAAAAAAAGGCACCCAAATAATGTTTTTCCCGCAACTGCGGTCACATACTCCTTGAGCAATTATTACAAGAAGAGGGGAAAGCAGCACAACCTGATGAGTATAGTATTTTGCAAAACTATTTTGAAGTGGAATAAATGTGGCACATATTAACAATGACTAACACAATTCCATACATAATAGAAGATTGTAAGAAATACTGTAGGCTACCATTTTCCAACCCAATTCTTTGCCACTATCGGATATCCCAGTGGTCTTCAAATTGTTTGACCCCTATCCCCAAAAAGGAGTGGTATTCAACTTGTGACCCCCGCACAAGCACAACCACATGTCAATCACTGCAAATGTAGCCTGCCATTTCATACACCATAAACAGGGATCCATTTTCTAAACTCAAGATAGACTACAGAAAAAAATTGTGTTTTACAACTGCATTTGTAGCTTAAAGTAATTAATGTTGGCAGCCAAGATCAACTAGGGATATATGCATATATATATTATGTCACTTCTCTGGAGTCATAGGTCTTATTGTAGCAGAGGTTGTAAGTAGTGGCGATTTTAGCATGTCAATCTTGGTGTTGCAAACAAAAAAATTATAATTTGGATACATGTCAGCAAAGACACTACACAACACAATACAACACTAAACAATACATAAATTGCACTAACAAACTGTTAGGGCCTACATAAAGCTGTCTTAACAGCAGTCCCAACACCTTACAAGGGTTGCACATTTTGGGGAATATTCAGAGGTGGAAACTTTCCGTGGGAATTAATGGGAATATATGGGAAATAACAGAAATATATGCAAATTAATATTAATACCATCTAAGTGTAAATGTTTTTTGCATTGACTATATTTACCATATCATAATATCATGTTTCTGGAGACAGAAACATAAACATAAACCTTTTACCTTATCATAAGTAGACATAATTGCAAATGATTAAATCCTTCCAATAGAAATTTTAAAAAACTATTTAGTTATGAACTTGAACTTTAATTAAATGACTTGACTCTTCTCATGGGATGATTTCACTGCAAAACAAAACAAAGGGAATATTGAATGATCCCAAATGATCTATCTCAACTCCCAAAAACGTTTTCAACATACATCTGTAAAATGATAGTCTAGAAACTAAAGCTTTGATTGTCTTCCTCTCAGGCTTCCATGTCTTCTCCCTGGACCTCCTCAATGTCCCCCTCTTGAACATCAGACTTTGAGGCCTCATCTTCACAGTCACTTTCCAACCTAGTTGAGGATGGCTCGTTGTCAGGCTCGAAAAGCCTCAAATTTGCCCAGATGGCCACTAATTTTTTATCCCTTGTATTGGTCAGCCTGTTGCGTGCGTTGGTGTGTATGTTCCAAAACAAGAACCAGTTGCGCTCTGAGGCAACTGATATTGGTGGGATTTGGAGGATGACGAAGGCAACTGGGGAAAGAGCCTCAGATCCACAAAGTCCCTTCCACCAGGTGGCTGATGAGATATGTTGGCACGACTGCCATATTGCATCTCCACCCCAAAGCCCTTGCTTGGATTTGAACTTTTCCAGACTGTCAAGAACCTTGCCCTCATACAGGCCGAGGTGGCGAGACACGGTAGTGTAGACACCATAGGCCTTGTTGATCTCTGCACCAGACAGGATGCTCTTGCCAGGATCCTCTTTCAGGCAGAAGTCTTCACGCTTTTTGATGTATTTCAGAACTGCGGTTTCCTCTGCTTGGAGCAACAGTGAAGTGGGCAGGGCAGTACGGATTTATTTTCTTACATCTGCAAGCAGAGTCTGAACATCAGATAGGATGGCACTGTCTCCCTCAATCCGTGCAATGGCTACTGCTATAGGTTTCAGGAGTTTCTGGCTGCTTACCACTCTCTTCCAAAATACATCATCCAGGAGGATCCTCATGATGGGACTGTCCATATCAGCAGACTATGATATGGCCATTTCTTGGAGAGACTCCTTCCCCTCCAGAAGACTGTCAAACACGATGACCACGGTGACCATGATGACACCACCCCAACAGGTGTTGCTGGGGCAGCTTCAATGTGGTGCTCTTATTCTTCTCACTTTGCTTGGTGAGGTAGATTGCTGCTATAACTTGATTACCCTTCACATACCTAACCCTTTCCATGGCTTTCTTGTAGAGTGTATTCATTGTTTTCAGTGCCATGAAGTCCTTAAGGAGCAGATTCAATGCATGAGCAGCACAGCCAATGGGTGTGATGTGAGGGTAGGATCTCCAATTTAGAACAAGCAGCGTTCATGTTTGCAGCATTGTCTGTCACCAGTGAAAATACATTCTGTGGTCCTAGGTAATATTTTACATTTTTTTCACCTTTATTTAACCAGGTAGGCCAGTTGAGAACAGGTTCTCATTAACAACTGCGACCTGGCACTGCCTACAGGTCATCTGTAATGTAGAGACCGGTGTGTCTGTCCCTTGTGTCTGTGCTCTTGTAGAATACTGGTTGAGGGGTGGAGATGATGTAGTTAATTATTCCTTGCCCACGAACATTCGACCACCCATCAGAGATAATTGCAATACAGTCTGCTTTCTCTATTGTTTGCTTGACCTTCACTTTAACTCTGTTGAACTCTGCATCCAGCAAATTAGTAGATAAATCATGTCTGGTTGGAGGGGTGTATGCTGGGCAAAGAACATTCAGAAATCTCTTCCAATACACATTGCCTGTGAGCATCAGAGGTGAACCAGTTGAATACACAGCTCGAGCAAGACATTCATCAGCATTTCTCTCACTACGTTCCTCTATTGAGTCAAAAAAACTTTTGATTCAAGGAGGACCATGAGCTGTTGCTATCGATAAGATGTCTGATTCATCATTTTCACCTCAAATAGAAGTAGAGGGACTTTAGTCAGAGGTTGCTTGTTGTGAGTGCTGAGGGAACTTTATGCACATGGCCAGATGATTCTGCGTCTTTGTTGCATTCTTCACATATGATTTGGCACAGTATTTGCAAATGTACACAGCTTCTCCTTCTACATTAGCTGCAGTGAAATGTCTCCACACATCAGATAGTGCCAGTGGCATTTTCCTGTAAATATTAGGGAAAAAACCCCAAATACAATTTCATGTACAGATAAATAGTTAAGCAGTTAGATTAAACAACTCCTCTGTAAGATAAATGTTTTAAAATGAAACATGTATGGAAACAGGTGAATTAACACTCCTCAGTTAGCAGGCTCGAGCAAGCTAAAACCCACATGGTAGCAAAAACTAACTAGCAGAAATTGTTAACAAGTTAGAAATTATTTAAACACCCTTTGCTGTAGGCTACTATTTACTAGATAACAAAAGATAATGTATGTCGTATAAAATATATTCACCCTACCCAGTATTGTAATCAAAACTTACCAGAAAGCATGTAGTCCTTGGCTCAGACAGTTTAGTAGTGTGGGCTCAATAGCATCTCATTAGTGTGCAAGATCTTGAGAATCAGCTGTACATGTGATGGAAGAGTGCACTTACTGTATGTCCCTCACTCGTACCCAAAACTCCTTTAAAACATTCAGGGGCCTCACCCCAAACTTCCTCAATGCTTTTGTCATTGGGTTCATGACAAGAGATGCATAGCACCCCGAGAATTGGCCTAGGAGTCATATTTTTCTGTTGAATTTTTTCTGGGTTTTATTTTTAAAATCTTGTTTAGTGTTCTGGGGCCGCATGTCTTGTTCTGTGTTTTATTTATAATGCGTCTGTCGCAAATACAACCCCCCCGGACATTCCTACTTCATAGACAACAAACCCAAGGGCAATAAAATAGGGTGGGTGTGGGGTCACCCTCTTTGAAATGTTCAAACATCCCCCCCAGTTCAACCAGGTCCCTACACATCAATCATCATGACAACTTCAAAGGAATAGATGCAATATAGATATAAAAGAACACATCTTCTAACACGTGACAACAGGAACAGGATGGCATGGCCGGATGCCCATATTTGGGCATGTACACGTCATGCGGACATAGGGTCATAAATCAACATTTTGACCCGTGCCGTCTACTTTATTCTTAGTGCAGTCTGCCTGCAGAGTGCTCGTTTTCAGATGGCTAGCCCTGTTCTTCCTCACAAATATCATAGTAAATTCCACAGAATATCTTCATCCCATAATATTGAAGTCAATGTTACAGCTGCTTTAGACATATACTGTAGCCAGTAGCCACCCAAAATTGGCCTATCTCAAATCGCCAGCCTATTGTTCTGGCAAAGATGAGTCAGTAGTAGATTGCTAAACTGCATTTTGTATGGGCTGATAAATGAAGGCCTAGTTGGTTTTTCCCAGGTGAAACTGGAGGAAATTAAATAAGTTATTTCTGGTCACTAATCTCGATATGCACGCCTGTCTTTTCGCGCCAATGCTGCTTATTGGTCAATGGTCAACAATCAAGACAAGCAACCTTTTGGTTCTGAAGCATTGATGATAATTTAACGACAACCTGTGGGCAGTGGGTTCAGAACAGCAATGGAGAAAAAAAATGCATACCAAAAAAAAAACATTTGGGAGAAATTATACCACCACTGAAAAGAGGCACTTTGGAGACTGGAAAGGCAAAGTGGCATGTGGAAGGGCAAAGTTACATGTGCTCTGCAAAGGTAGAGCCCTATCTGTGCACGTTCCTGCTGCATGAGCTATATTCGGGGGCATGTGTTATGACACTGAGAGCAGCACAGGCAGATAAGGCAGGGATGAAAAGTTGAGGTGACGACAAACACACACACACACACACACGCACGCACGCACGCAGATTTCAAAACAAGTGTCATCAGAACACTTGTTAGACATTCACTATATTGATAGCAGGTCAGATTCTGACTTATCTTGGTTCAACAGTTAATTGTCTGAGCGAGGGCAAAAAACGTATGTCACTCTCAAGGCTGTTATCATCTTATACTCTCTTACCTTCCATGTAGGAAAAAAGTTTACATGAATACCATGAAAAAACTGTCACTCTCTTAGCTTCCATGAATAGTTGCGAATAGGTTCTATTTGCAACTACATGGAAGCTAAGGGAGTGAGAGTTTTTCAGGGTATTTACAGTACTTTCGGAAAGTATTCAGAACCCTTGACTTATTCTAAAATTGATTAAATATTTTTTTCCCCTCATCAATCTACACACAATACCACATAATGACAAAGCAAAAACAGGACTTTAGAAAAGTTTGCTAATTACAAAAAAATTAAAAATCCCATTTACATAAGTATTCAGACCCTTTACTGTTGAAGAACATTACAGCATTGAGATTACAGCATTGAGTCTTCTTGGAGCTCTGTCAGAGTGACCATCGGGATCTTGGTCACCTCCCTGACCAAGGCCCTTCTACCCTGATTGCTCAGTTTGAACGGGCGGCCAGCTCTAGGAAGAGTCTTGGTGGTTCCAAACTACTTCCATTTATGAGTGATGGAGGCCACTGTGTTATTGGGGATCTTCAATGCTGCAGAAATATTTTGGTACCCTTCCCCTCGACACAATCCTGTCTCGGAGCTCTACGGACAATTCCTTCGACCTCATGGCTGGTTTTTGCTCTGACATGCACTGTCAACTATGGAACCTTATATAGACAGGTGTGTCCCTTTCCAAATCATGTCCAATCAATTGATTTTACCACAGGTAGACTCCAATCAAGTTGTAGAAACATCTCAAGGATGATCAATGGAAACAGGATGCACCTGAGCTCAATGTCTAGTCTCATAGCAAAGGGTCTGAATACTTATATAAGTCATTTCAGTTTTTTAATTTTTTATTTGCAAACATTTCTCAAAACCTGTTTTCACTTTGTCATTATTGGATATTGTGTGTAGATTGCTGAGGATTTTTTTTGTATTTAATCCATTTTAGAATATGGCTATAACGTAACATAATGTGGATATATATATACAGGACCAGCCAAAAGTTTGGACATACCTACTCATTCAAGGGGTTTTCTTTATTTTGACTATTTTCTAAATTGTAGAATAACAGTGAAGACATCAAAACTATACAATGACACATATGTAATCATGTAGTAACCAAAAAAAGTGTTAAACAAATCAAAATATATATTAGATTATTCAAAGCAGCCACCCTTTGTCTTGATGACAGTCTTGCACATATGTATAAAATAGTCAAAATAAAGAAATTCCCTTCAATGAGTAGGTGTGTCCATACTTTTGACTGGTACTGCATATTCTCAGTTATGAAAAGTGTCTTGATACATTCTTGAGAATAACATGCAAATGTGCTATAGAAAATGTGAGTGTTCTTCATTTGTTACTCATTTCACTTTCTACATTCACCTTTACTTGACTAATTGGTGCATTGGCATTGTGCTATATTATTAGGTGTTAGGTAAGTGCTAAGTAAGATTCATGTTTTCCCTTCATATATTTTATGGTCATTTAGCCGACAAGTTTACTCCAAAGTGTGTTATACAGTGAACTCATTTAGTTTGAGGCCCTTTCAGAAACCAAAACAGTCAATTATGAGGTTGCAAGCCATATGCTCCAACCATCTGCGCCATTAGAACCATATATAGTAAAACACAACCGCACATGTGGACACTGCATTTAAAATCATCGAGAATGACACAAAACGTTTATATTGTGTCTGCATTTTGTAAGTATGGGTCAAAAATACACTGAACAAAAATTTTAAAAAGCAACATGCAACAATTGCAAAGATTTTACCGAGTTACAGTTCATATAAGGAAATCAGTCAATTGAAATAAATTGAGTAGGCCATAATCTATGGATTTCACATGACTGGGAATACAGATATTCCAGTCAATGTCTCACGTGTATCATGCAGCTCGACACATCTCCTTCCCATTGAGTTGATCAGGCTGTTGATTGTGGCCTGTGGAATGTTGTCCCATTCCTCTTCAATTGCTGTGCGAAGTTGCTGCATATTGGCAGGAACTGGAACATCCTGTTGTACACATCGATCCAGAGCATTCCAAA
This sequence comes from Oncorhynchus tshawytscha, assembly GCF_018296145.1. Lineage (NCBI taxonomy): Eukaryota > Metazoa > Chordata > Actinopteri > Salmoniformes > Salmonidae > Oncorhynchus > Oncorhynchus tshawytscha. The sequence continues at coordinate 43,342,013 of NC_056434.1, read as the reverse complement.
CATGCTCAATAGGTGACATGTCTGGTGAGTATGCAGGCTATGGAAGAACTGGGACTTTTTCAGCCTCCAGGAATTGTGTAGAGGTCCTTGCGACATGGGGCCATGCAGAATCATGCTGAAACATGAGGTGATAGAAGCAGATGAAGGGCATGACAATGGGCCTCAAGATCTTGTCACGGTATCTCTGTGCATTCAAATGGCCATCGATAAAATGCAATTGTGTTCGTTGTCTGTAGCCTATGCCTGCCCATACCATAACCCCACCACCACCATAGGGCACTCTGTTCACAACATTGACATCAGCAAACCGCTCACCAACACAATGCCATACACGCAGTCTGCCATCTGCCCAGTACAGTTGAAACTGGGATTCTTCCATGAAGAGCACACTTCTCCAGTGTGTCAGTGGCCATTGTGTCGGTTATGACGCTGAACTGCAGTCAGGTCAAGATGTAACGGTTCTCTTTTGGTGAAGGAGAGTCGGACCAAAATGCGGCGTGTAGATTGCGATCCATGTTTAATCAACAAACGTAAAACACAAATTAATACAAAAACTACAAAAAACAACAAATGTGGAAACGTAACGAAAACAGCCCTATCTGGTGAAAACACAGAGACAGGAACAATCACCCACAAACACACAGTGAAACCCAGGCTACCTAAATATGGTTCCCAATCAGAGACAATGACTAACACCTGCCTCTGATTGAGTACCATATCAGGCCAGACATAGAAATAGACAAACTAGACATGAAACATAGAATGCCCACTCAGCTCACACCCTGACCAACCAAAACATAGAAATATACAAAGTAAACTATGGTCAGGGTGTGACAGTACCCCCCCCCAAGGTGCGGACTCCGGCCGCAAAACCTGAACCTATAGGGGAGGGTCTGGGTGGGCATCTGTCCGCGGTGGCGGCTCTGGTGCTGGACGTGGCCCCCACTTCACCGTAGTCTTCCTCCACCTTGTCCTCTTCCGTGACCTCCTAGCCACGGCAACCCTACTTAACAACACGGGACAGAGGGGCAGCTCGGGACAGAGGGGCAGCTCGGGACAGAGGGGCAGCTCGGGACAAAGGGGCAGCTCGGGACAAAGGGGCTCTTCAGACTCCGACAGCACAGGAGAGGAGGAAGGCTCTGGCAGGACCTGGATGACTGGCGGATCTGGAAGAGTCTGGCTGACTGGCGGATCTGGAAGAGTCTGGCAGACTGGCGGATCTGGAAAAGTCTGGCAGACTGGTGGATCTGGAAGGGTCTGGCAGACTGGCGGATCTGGAAAAGTGTGGCAGACTGGCGGATCTGGAAGAGTCTGGCAGACTGGCGGATCTGGAAGAGTCTGGCAGACTGGCGGATCTGGAAGAGTCTGGCAGACTGGCAGATCTGGAAGAGTCTGGCAGACTGGCAGATCTAGAAGAGTCTGGCAGACTGGCGGATCCTGGCTGACTGGCAGATCTGGAAGAGTCTGGCTGACTGGCGGATCCTGGCTGACTGGCAGATCTGGAAGAGTCTGGCTGACTGGCGGATCCTGGCTGACTGGCAGATCTGGAAGAGTCTGGCTGACTGGCGGATCCTGCCAGACTGGTGGATCCAGACTGGCAGACTGGCTGGCGGAAGAGTCTAACTGATCCTGGCAGACTGGCGGCATCTGGAAGAGTCTGGCTGACTGGCGCTGGAGATCAAGACTGGCGGCACTGGCGGCGCTGGGCAGACTGGCAGACTGGCGGCACTTGCGCGCTGCGCTGGGCAGACTGACGACACTGGCGGCGCTGGGCAGACTGACGACACTGGCGGCGCTGGGCAGACTGGCGGCACTGGAAGAGTCCGGTTGACTGGCGGATCTGGAAGAGTCCGGCTGACTGGCGGATCTGGAAGAGTCCGGTTGACGGGCAGATCTGGAAGAGTCCGGCTGAGTGGGGGATCTGGAAGAGTCCGGTTGACGGGCAGATCTGGAAGAGTCCGGTTGACTGGCAGATCTGGAAGAGTCTGGTTGACTGGCGGATCTGGAAGAGTCTGGCTGACTGGCGGATCTGGAAGAGTCTGGCAGACTGGCAGATCTGGAAGGGTCTGGCAGACTGGCGGATCTGGAAAAGTGTGGCAGACTGGCGTATCTGGAAGAGTCTGGCTGACTGGCAGATCTGGAAGGCAGGAAGGCTCTGGACTGGCAGCTGAACAGGGCGGCAGAGACTCTGGCTGATGCAGCGCTGGAGAGGCGAGGCGCACTGTGCTCCATGCCTGATGCGTGGTGCTGGTACTGGTGGTACTGGCAGCTCTGAGAACACGCACAGGAAGCCTGGCTGCGGGCGGGAGCTGCTACGAGGCGGAGGGTGGTACTGGACCGAGAACACGCACAGGAAGCCTGCTGGGCTGGGTGTGGAGGTGGTACTGGATAGACCGGACCGTGCAGGCGCACTGTAGCTCTTGAGCACCGAGCCTGCCCAACCTTACCTGGTTGAATGCTCTCGGTCGCCCTGCCAGTGCGGCGAGGTGGAATAGCCCGCACTGGGCTATGCAGGCGAACCGGAGAGACCGAGCGCAAGGCTGGTGCCATGTAAGCCGGCCCAAGGAGACACACTGGGGACCAGATGCGTAGAGCCGGCTTCATGGCATTTGGCTCGACGCTCAATCTAGCCCGGCAGATACGCGGAGCTGGAATATACCGCACCGGGCTATGCACCCGCACTGGGGACACCGTGCGCACCACTGCATAACACGGTGCCTGCCCGGTCTCTCTAGCCCCCCGGTAAGCACAGGGAGTTTGCGCAGGGCTCCTACCTGGCGTAGCCCTACTCCCTGTGAGCCCCCCCCCAAGAATTTTTTGGGGCTGACTCTCGGGCTTCCTTGCCAACCGTGTTCCCTCATATTGCCGGCTCCTCTCTCCGGCTGCCTCTGCTCTCCTCGCTGCCTCCACCTGTTCCCATGGAAGGCGATCCCTTCCCACCAGGATCTCCTCCCATGTATAGCAACCCTTGCCATCCAATATATCGTCCCATGTCCAATCCTCATTGCGCCGCTGTTGCTGCCTTTGTTGCTTCTCCTGTGGCTCCTGCCTGTTGACACGCCGCTTGGTCCCGTTGCGGTGGGTGATTCTGTAACGGTTCTCTTTTGGTGAAGGAGAGTCGGACCAAAATGCGGCGTGTAGATTACGATCCATGTTTAATCAACAAACGTAAAACACGAATTAATACAAAAACTACAAAAAACAACAAATGTGGAAACGTAACGAAAACCGAAACAGCCCTATCTGGTGAAAACACAGAGACAGGAACAATCACCCACAAACACACAGTGAAACCCAGGCTACCTAAATATGGTTCCCAATCAGAGACAATGACTAACACCTGCCTCTGATTGAGAACCATATCAGGCCAGACATAGAAATAGACAAACTAGACATGAAACATAGAATGCCCACTCAGCTCACACCCTGACCAACCAAAACATAGAAATATACAAAGTAAACTATGGTCAGGGTGTGACACAAGAGTTTTGGTGGACATTCCTGTAGTCAGCATGCCAATTGCACGTTCCCTCAAAACTTGAGAAATCTGTGGCATTGTGTTGTGAGAAAACTGCACATTTTAATGTGGCCTTTTATTGTCTCCAGCACTAGGTGTACCTGTGTAATGATCATGCTGTTTAATCATCTTCTTGATATGCCACACCTGTCAGGTGGATGGATTATCTTGGCAAAGGAGAAATGCTCACTAAGAGGGATGTAAACAAATTTGTGCACACAATTTGAGAGAAATACACTTTTTGTGTGTCTGGAAAATTTCCGGGATCTTTTATTTCAGCTCATGAAACATGAGCCCAACACTTTAAATGTTGCGTTCATATTTATGTTCAGTGTAGTTGAAATTCTTGAAAATGTAGTTCTCTGAATTCCACAGCTGACCTGTCAATAACCCTAGCTCAATTTAAGATAAGGAGAGCCATATTTCAATATAACAATAAACCCATAGACAAAAAGCGGGGGAAGTGCTCTTACCAGCTTCATGTGGGGAAAAGTACATGCACACATGTATTTATACCTGTACATCAAAGAAGTCCTACTATCTTACAGGGACTATTTTATTGTCACGTTGGTATGAATGATTCGGGGTACATGCGCAAGAATTCAAACAGTTTTTATTTTATTTTTTTACCCAAATTACGGCGTGTCATGTAAAGGCACGGGGATAAAGACTAAGCAAACACGTACACAAAACACAAGGTTGAAACCAAAACAAAAGAGCGAGGAGTACATCGAATATATACACTCCCGCACAATGATTAACACACAAGACGAGACCCGTAATAATCTGCGCAATACACAAGGGCACAAAAGCCCAAAACACACCGCACAGGTACTCACACGCACCAACTGACATTGTAACAATAATGGACAGCACCATGGTGAACAAAGGGCACATATATACAAACACAATCAGTGGGAATAGGGGCCAGGTGTGCGCAATGAAAGTTCTAGAGGGATCCTTGACACTTATAGTGTACAGGAACTGTTCTTAATTGACATCAATTTACACAATATTTTCAGAGCCACAGCCACATGAGAAATACAGACACAGTACAAATGTAGTCCATATGAATTAGATGTATTACTGAATTTATTTATGTATGTATATTTGTGTATTGACAATATCATTATAGAATTCCAGTCAACATATATGTATGAGTGGAGAGTGACTGATAAAAAAAACACAAACATCTCATTCACTTTACTGAGCCATATTGTTGTATCTATGAGAGACAATACTTAATGATCAATTCATTCATCATTTTCAATAGCTTCTGAGATAGTAGCACCATGACTCCATCATTATAGACACAGATGACAAAATACACCCTATTTACAAAGCTTTGAAGATGAATTTATTTTGTGTTTATTATGTGTCAAATAAGAGTGACTCTTGGGATAGAGTTTAAATGTCGGGTCCAGAGGAAGCTCAGGGGATGATGATGCAGGTCTGACAACATGGGTAGAAAAGGCTGGAATGGAACCCCCCCGAAGTGGAGGTTTTGTAGTTGTTGGTACGGCCCATACCATGATGATGAGGCATTCAATGGAAACAGAGAGATAGCCTCTTCAACCTGTTTTGTCATAAAAACAAATGAGATGATCATGTTATTACTGTCTCAAGCTTGACTCATGTATTGTATCTATCTGACAGGATATTTGGCCCTTGCTGGTTTGGTTACGTAAAACTATAAACCCACCTCATAAAGAAACCCAGGTTTGGATATAGGTGTCTGGTCTCCGGCTATCATTTCTAATTCCATTAGCATCTCAGTCTTCCTCCATTTGGCTCTGCGGTTCTGGAACCAAATCTGAAGATATCAGCAAATGAGTTGGCATGACAGCAAAGGCATTTTTTTGTGTTTTTCAATTGATAACAAAACATTTATGTAAGCAGCTGATAAGGACTGTTTCTGTTTTCACCTGATAGCAAGCATGCAGAACAGTGATAACTCAAGATAAATAAACAAATATAGCTATGGAGCTCAAGTGGTGGGGTGATGAATAAAGTGAAGTGTTTGATTCTCACTCAGATGTATATTGTAATATTTAAATTGGAAATACTTGTTGAACATTCAATCAATTTCAAATGTGCTCATATAAAAGCTCCTAGATATATTTCATGAGCATGTCACAGGTGTTTGGTGCTAGCGTACCTGTACTCTTCCCTCAGTGAGCTGCATACGAGAGGCCAGCTTATCCCTTATGTGGACATCAGGATAGTGGGTCTCCAGGAACACCTTCTCCAGCTCCTCCACCTGACTTGGAGGGAAGCTGATCCTGGTCTGCCTTCTCCTCCTCTGCACTGTGCACACCAAACACAAGCAAAAGTGTCTTTATTATCATCATCATGACTTTCATCAGCATTATCATCATGAAAAGCTGCCTTTTTTTTGTGATGTCGTTCATCCTCAGATATAATTCCCCCTGCTTGATTACAGCAATATTGACTGTGTGACTTGTGGTAAATCTCACCATGAGGGTGGCAGCTGTTCCTCTCCCACTGTACTCTTCCTTGGTCCTGGCCCTCCTCTCGCCCTGCTCTCTCCTGAAGACCACTATCCTTACTGTGGATGCTGGAGTCCCCACAGTGGTCAATGTGACACTCTCTAGGGGGTAGTTTTGTGACTCTTGTGTTTTGGTCAGATGAAGTGTGGTCACCTTTCCAGTCAGTGACAATGTGCACATGGTGTGGCAGCACCCTGTTATAACCAGTTCCTTCTGTGGACAGAAAAAAAGGCACGATATTGATTATCTTTGTCCTTAAAATATCTCCAAGAACTATTAGCCAAACTCAGATTATGTTACTGTAAAAGATGATACACATAATGCAACTGTACACACATTACACTTTCACGGAGTTGAGACAGCATTAGCCGTTTGCCATCCAACCCCTTTGCCTCATTGGAATGTGTACTCCCTAAAAGGGGCCCACCCATCATAGTAATGTAAGTCAAAGTCAATTGAACACACACATTACCTGTATATACCTGCTGGTTTGGGTTTTCTTCATTTTGTCTGTTAACAGACCACCCACCTAGCCCCTCTCGCCTCTCTTCTCCCACTCTGGTTGGTTTTCTCAGGATCTCCTCGGTTGGTGTCCTCAGGATCTCCTCGATTGGTTTCCTCAGGATCTCCTCGATGGAGTGGGACAGTTTTTTGGGAGGGCTTGGGGCCTCCTCACTCGCGGTAATGTCCATCCCCCTATTCAAAGTGAGCTGTCTATGTGAGCTGTCCTCTCTGCACCGTTTCTTTGGTCCTTGCACCGTCACTTGCATAGTAGTCATGCTTCCCTTTTTTAAACCCTATGCACTTACAGGCTCCTGTTGTATGTTCGTGCCCTATTCCTCTCTTCCTCTCTTCTTCCTCTCTTAAAAGCACCCAACTCCCTCTTTCTCTTCCTCCTTCGCTCTTTCCTTCTTTCTGTCAGGCAAAGGGAGTAAGCTAGTTGTCCTCCTCCTTTGTTCCTCTTCAAGCAGATTGTGTTTGGCCAGCATCATATGATCATTAAGAGGAGGAGTAAAGTTTACTGTGTAATGATGCCTTTCTTGGTAATCCACGAACACTAATCAGTGTCCATGTTTCACTGAGCTGAGATATCCCAGCTACAATTTACCTTGTGACACCTTTTATATTTGACTACTTATTGTATGTTTTACTACCAGTGGAGTATGAACAGTTTTGAACGGACATACCAATAATTTGATACCGTTATCTAAATTAGGATTTCTTTCTGTATCTGAAGGTATATTTGATGATTAATGGTTGCATATTTATAATAAATGCAATCAATGTAATGTTTTGAAACTTGAGTAAAGAACATCTTGTGTTAGTACATATCATGTTGCAAGTATCACTGCTCCTCCTTGTCTACAGGTTTATTGTCTACATATCTTTATCTTTATTACTCTGGCCTCCACATGAACTCTCATACACAAACTTGCCCCACCTTTCAGGGACATTAGCAGATGCTGTTCGTGAGGGACTCCTTGTGTTAGTACAGAACACACTGGAGGTTTGAGTTTGTCTTTCTCTAGTGGTGGACAAAGGTACGGCAGACAAATTATATTTCTATCTTTCTGGAGGAAACTTTGGATTGGGTGCAGTGGATTCACAGTCCACATCAATTTAATAATTCCGTTTGTGAAATATCAGAGAGTAACACATAGCAATGACAAACACCTGAATGACCTTTTTGTCCCCAGATTTCCTTTGCAACAGTTTGCAATTTCATACAGTAACAGAGGACCTTTTGTGTTTTCACACTTTAGGTCATACATAATACTGAAAGCATCTGAGATTATACTTTACCATACTAGAGCAGTGAGCATGAGGAAGAAAGGCATGCCCACACTTTTTTTGGATGAAACATTTTGTGTGTGTGTGTGTGTGTGTGTCAACTGTGCATAAGGAATTTCACAGAATGTGCATCTTATTTGAGTGACCCAGATTGGCTTGTGTGAGTGAGATGTGTCAAATTAATTTAAAAGAATGTGTGTCTGTGATCATTAGCGAATTGATGTGCGTATCCTGTGTGTCTGATGCTATATGACACCTACATAGTCACCAACATAATCTAGACGTGCTATGAAAAGTCACTTGACTCTTTATAGCAAGGCTATCTGGGACTGCCTCCTGGAAGAATTCAGGTGTGTGAAGGCTACCTGTGCCCTGCATAACTTCATGAGGATGGACACGAGGCCCAGGAGGGGATCTGCAGCTCGCCGCCGTGTGCCAGAGGAGAAGTCTGCTGCTCTGCAGGATGTTTCAAGAATGGGGTCCAACAACACAGCAAGAGAGGCAATCTGTGTGCGGGAGATCTTCACCACCTACTTCTTCTAAGAGGGTGCTGTTCCCTGGCAACACCATAGACTACACTACGCACAACCAAAGGCTCTTTTAAGAGCCATTCACATTGCAATAAGAGTATTCTTCTCTTTACTTAGCTATGTCAACTGCAGTTATTCAATTCACTTTTTTTTTTTTACTTCTCAGGTGAGGGTGCTGTTTAGGTAAGGGTGGGATGTCTGTACAAAAACAAAACAGGCTATTTTAAATCAACAATATTGTAAAAATACAGAACAATTAGACACCCTATAACCCACACCTACACATTCATGTATCAATCTGATTGATGTATTGTGTTGTTCAGTAAGCAGGCTCAGGTGTATAATTGTGGCTCCTTCCACTTTCAAAGAATAGGCAAGAGGGCCAACCATGGAGAACAGTAAAACACTTCATTATTTCCATAACTACGCTATATTTTTTGTCCTCGTGTGTCCGTTCATGTTTTTCAGCATAAAGTACTCTGCAGCCACTTAGTGTAGTGTGGACACGATGTGAGAACACACAATCAGATGAACTCTGTCTCTTTAACTACCTTATTTTCTTGATAACAGTCTCTCTCCTTCACTTCATCCCTCTCTCTCTTCTCCCTAAATCCTCTAGGTTATATCAGCTGTGTCAGTGAACCCCTCCAAATGAAAATCAAATCAAACATATTTACATAGCCCTTCTTACATCAGCTGAACTGGCTACATAGAGGGCACAGCATGATCAGAGGTGAGAGGTCACTTGATCAGGTCATCAGAAAGTATTATTAAAGAGATGCTTTACATTGAAATATAGATAGAGATGCAGTAGTCCCAGAGTTAATGATCCAAGGTCAGTTTTGCATTTCACCTCCTGATTATTATGATGACCTACAATGATAGAATAAAAACACAAGGCTTAAACATGCTCTCTCCCCATCTGTCTCTCGTCTGCAGATATGTTTTGATGTGAGAGAGGATGCCAACCCCCAGTCCCATCATTTCCACCTCACCCGCTTTTAAGTTAGCCCGAATGTTATCTAGAGACACTATTATGTAATTGTGATGAACTGAGAGAATATTTGGGTTGCACTGTGATTCATGAATCATATACTGCCTTGAAGTACAGATTGAACTTGTATTTATAATATTTATAATGCTTGTATTTATAACACTTGGATAATTAACTTCTTTCAATAAAGCTTTTCACATTTCCTACTGCTTGAAATGTAGTCTCTCATTTGATTAAATACTACACCTATCCTGTTTATCAGATCAATTCAGATGAAGGGCATTAGATATTGAGATGAAACAGTTTTAGAGTATTTACATGATGCATAGGAAGTGTAGTGTACTGTTTTTAAAATTATATTTCTGTATATATGAATTACAAATCAGCCTAACTAGTTTAATCCAGTTTCTAGTCTATTAGTTACAATGTGTAACCATTGATGTTCCAGGACCAAGATTGGTAAACACTGTTGAAGTGTAATTGTAATACATACATACGGACACAGCATCATACATAGACTGGAATGTGATACTCCTGGTGGTATTGGATAAGACTGAAAATTAATCTTAAAGACATTCATACCTGAACTGCACCTTTATTTGCCAAGGTAGAGTACATGATCAATAAATATATTAAAATGTATAGGCTACCATGTGGGGATCTCATGCATGGTAATAACTACATGTATATATGACTTGCATCCTTGGCACAAAGTTATATTATATTCTACTCAATCCATAGGCTTCATTAATGTCATTCAGACTTTTGAAGTTGATACAACTGGCTATGATCTCTGAGTTTCATATCGGTTCTGAACTAATATGTATACCAAACATTTGGGTCCATACACAGATCTGCTAGATAGCTAGTTAGACATCCATAGGCATACGGGCATTGTTATCCTCCACCGCACAATAAGCAAGAACATAGCTAGCTACATTATTTTATCTATCTGCATTGCATGGCAAATATCAGCAAGAGAAGCTTACAAAATTGTACATTCAATTTGCAGTAAACTCTTTAGCTAGCTAGATTCTTTGCATCCACTGTTTCACAAGACGACAACCCGGTTTGCTGGTTGTTTCAGGAGTCCCTAAAACATTAAACAACCAGAATTACAAATTCATACTCATCATTTTACAACACCCATAAAGCTAGCCATTGAGATTTTCGTAAATTAAATTTATGATAAAAAAATATGCATAATCGTTTGTTTCTACATTAACTAACATATTCCTGTCAACTGTAAATGTTTTGCATGATTTGTTATGTTATATTCACTGACATTTGCTTACATCATAGTATTTTTGTCAGCCATCTTTGCTAAAGAAAGTCTCCAGCCTTGGGTCGCATAGCATCAAATTTGTCATGGTAACCACTTGATATGATTGGTCATCTCCCAGTGGTCGCCGCTGGTGATTGGCATAAAGTTGGGAAAAGTTTATTTTTCACCGCCTCCCATGCCACCTTCGCACCGCCCAACGCTTCCCCGCCCTCTCCGCTTTTCACCGCTTTCCTTCCATTGAAATGAATGGGAAGCAGTGTTTCACAGCACGGCAACTTGTGCTATTGTATCATGACGGTTCAAAGCACTGCATCTCAGGAAGAAGAAGAAGTGTCACCACAGTCCCTGGTTCGAATGCAGGCTGTATCACATCCAGACATGATTGGGAGTCTCATAGGGTGGCATACAATTGGCCCAGCGTCGTCCGGGTAGGCCGTCATTGTAAATAAGAATTTGTTCTTAACTGACTTGCCTAGCAAAATAATAACAATTTCAGCAATCATGTTCCATTAGCTAGTTGATCATCTACATGTTACTAGCTATACATGTAGTTACATTGCATTCGGAAAGTATTCAGACCCATTGACTTTTTAATAATTTTGTTACATTACAGCCTTGTTCTAAAATTGATTAAATAGTTTTTTCCCCCTCATCAATCTACACACAATACCCCATAATGACAAATCGAAAAAAGGTTTTTAGAAATGTTTGCAAATGTATAAAAAATGTTAAATATAATATCACATTTACATAAGTATTCAGACCCTTTACTCAGTACCTTGCTAAAGTGTCTTCTTGGGTATGACGCTACAAGCTTGGCACATCTGTATTTGGGGAGTTTCTCCCATTCTTCTCTGCAGATCCTCTCAAGCTCCGTCAAGTTGGATGGGGAGCGTCGCTGCACAGCTATTTTCAGGTCTTTCCTAAGATGTTTGATCAGGTTCAAGTCCGTGCTCTGGCTGGGCCACTCAAGGAAATTCAGAGACTTGTCCATAAGCCACTCCTGTGTTTTCTTGGCTGTGTGCTTAGGGTCATTGTCCTGTTGGAAGGTGAACCTTCGCCCCCAGTCTGAGGTCCTGAGCACTTTGGAGCAGATTTTCATCAAGGATCTCTCTGTACTTTGCTCCGTTCATCTTTTCCTCGATCCTGACTATTCTCCTTCAATGCTGCAGAATTTTTGGTATCCTTCCCCAGATCTGTGCCTCGACACAATCCTGTCTCGGAGCGCTATGGACAATTCCTTCGACCTCATGGCTTGGTTTTTGCTCTGACATGCACTGTCAACTGTGGGACCTTTTAATATAGGCAGGTGTGTGCCTTTTGAAATCATGTCCAATAAATTTAATCTACCACAGGTGGACTCCAATCAAGTTGTAGAAACATCAAGGAGGTTCAATGGAAACAGGATGCACTTGAGCTCAATTTTGAGTCTCATAGTAAAGGGTCTGAATACTTATTTAAATAAGGTATCCACTTTTTATTTTTAATACATTTTCAAAAATGTCTAAAAACCTGTTTTTGTTTTGTCATTATGGGGTTTTGTGTATAGATTGATGAGGAAAAATTAAATGTGGAAAACAAAACGTGGAAAAGGGGAAGGGGTCTGAATACTTTCCGAATGCACTGTATAATTGCATTTATTTCTGTTATCAATCAAGGTGAGACTGAACATCGACAAGTCACAGAGGAAACAGAAGAGATACCGGAGGAGAATCAAGAAGGGGATCAAATGCTTCGATATCCGGTGCAAATGACTTGGTTTGGAAGAAAGACCAAAGGAAGGCGAGACAGGGAAACCCTGCTGTTCTTTCACTCCTAGCTGGGGTCACCATCTGTTAAGATGAATATGAAAATCTCAGATAATAGATATTTGCATTTGCACACAAAATAACCTGAAGCTAGATTTAGTTTCCCCTAACACTGATATTTTTTTTGTCTTCCTAGAATTGGAGCAGTTGGAAGGTCGACCACTGAAAGCCCTGACGCCCTACACGTCGGTGAAGCCCAGTAGATTAAGTATGTTAAGCTTTGGTTGACATCTAAGAAATCAAAAAATGGTAGTTATGCTGAGCTTATAAAAATATATCTCTTCAATTTACCTCTCCAAATTACTTTAGGACCATCGACTGTCCGAGCCACCCAGGAGGTGTCCCATCCACCAGAGCCAGTAAGTTCAGATCAGTCTGATTCTCTGTGTCGGAGTGGGACCAGCTTGAGTTACTTTATACCTTCAAAACTGCTTATCTGCCATTGATAACACTGCACTTATCCATCAAATTTTCTCACAGTAAAGTGCAACCTTGTTTACATCTTGTTTCCTACTCTGTTGCATTTAACTCTGCTCCTGTTCTCCAGGACTTGGGGGTTCTGCTTAACACCCAGACGTGGATCCACCGGATGTCCTCCATTACCAACCACCCTCCAACTTTTCATTTCATCATCTACAACACAAGAGGTTGGTGGTACCTTAATTGGGGAGGGCGGACTCATGGCAATGGCTGGAGTGGATTTGTATCAAAAAAGTACATCAAACACATGGTTTCCATGTGTTTGATGCCATTCCATTTGCTCCGTTCCAGCCATTATTATGAGCCGTCCTTCCCTCAGCAGCTTCCACTGAATTCTACAGCTACAGCTATTGTCATGTTGTCACTAACTGCAAAGAAAGTTGTCTTGCTCTATCATACTGGACACATAATATGTGAGATACACAGATGAACTGAAAACATTAGCACTGCAAACACTCAGAAGAAAGAGAGCAGCAGTGCCTGGACTTCGCAGTCTCCCTCTTCAAATTCCCCTCCCAAGACTGTCTGCTTGTTTTCTGAACAAGTGACAGAAGGAACCTCCCACCCACTTCCTCTATTTCACACAACAGAATTCAGTATTTCAGTCTATGATTGCTTTGTGAGTGTACAAATAATATGTGGCAATGAATGTATGACACAACTGTACTAAAAAAAAGATACGTTTATGTATTTAAATCTTAAATATTGCCAGGTTGGATTTAACAGCTGTTTCACAAGGTGTACATTGTTGTAAATTATAAGGTGTGTCTTGACTGGCCTGTGAGGATCCGGTTACAGTGGATCACTGTTCTACAGAGATCTCTCCAGATGAAAGAGAATGTTTTGGTGACTATAAGACTAAGATTTTAGTTGTCTAAGAGATCGTAGTAAATCCTAATACCTTGCATTGTAACTAGCTACGCCCCAGGGAACCCAGAGAGTGTGTCATAAAGACAGAAATGCCCTTTCTACTCTGGGGTATAAAATATGTGAGTTAAGAATTTCCATACTAGACTAAGTTGACCCCGAAACGCAACACGAGGTTGAAGACAAAGAAAATCTCTGAACAATCAAGTATATGGTGGAGTAGCTATTCTAAGTACTGTACCTAGGAAGGTGAATTTAAGCATTAAATATTGTTTTAAAGTCATCGGTGGTCTACACGGCCCTCCTACCCACGCTTGGAGCATCAACACAGCTGATTAGCCTCCTCAGAAGCTCACTCTCACAGAACGAGTGCAAGGAAGCAGACAACTAAGAGAAAGGATATTGTGACACTGTGTGGACAATCGGAGACTTACACCCTGTAACGAAGGAGACGGCCATAGAAAGAACAAGGCGTCTGCCAAACCTTTCCCACTAAGCAGAACTCCGCCCATGAAGAGATATTCAACGGAGACCTTCAACATGTAAGTACATGCATTGCACTTTTTACCCATAAGAGGTTAAAAAAAAATGAATCGTAATAGAAGACTACTGAAATAATATTATTTCAGTGTAGATAAAGGAAGGGTAGCTTAAAACATGCCATCCAGACAAGCCAGTGTAGGAATCAAGCGGACTTGCATATGAATGGAGTGGAAATAGGCTGGCTTTGATCTGTAAGGTAAGTCACTTTAATGTGCCAAGCAGACTACACATTTTCTTTGCTATTTCCCGAGAAGTAGCACATTTTAAGACATGGATTTCATGTTGTTGTAATGTTAACAAGGTTAAGGCAGTTACTGTACATACAATTTGAAATATTAACATGACATTAGATTTCACAACACTTCGATCACATATCTACAATACAAAATCCATGTGTACTTGTGTTTAGAGTGCATGTCTTATTATGTGTATGTGTGTCTGTGCATGTGTGTGTGTGTGTCTCTTCACAGTCCCCGCTGTCCCATAAGGCATCATTTTATCTGTTTTAAATCTGATTCTACCGCTTGCGTCAGTTACCTGATGTGGAATAGAGTTCCATGTAGTCGTGGCTCTTTGTAGTACTGTGCGCCTCCCATAGTCTGTTCTTGGAGATTGTGAAGAGCCCTCTGGTGGCATGTCTTGTGGGGTATGCATGTTTTTCCAAGCTGTGTGCTTGTAGTTTAAAACAGACACCTCTGTGAATTCAGCATGTCAACACTTCTTACAACAAAATTGTAGTGATGAAGTCAATCTCTCCTCCACTTTGAGCCATGAGAAATGTAATATTATTAATGTTAGCACTCTGTGTACATTTAAGGGCCAGCCGTGCTGCCCTTTTCTGAGCCAATTGTAATTTTCCGAGGTCCCTCTTTGTGGCTGTAACGGTTTTCCTCCTCTTCTGAGGAGTAGGAAAGATGGGACCAATGCGCAGCGTGGAGAGAAATAAAGAGAAAGAGAAATAAATTAAAACTGAAACAGTTATGTATGGTAAAACACAGAAAACAACTACACACAACCCATAGTGGGAAAACAGGCTGCCTAAGTATGGTTTTCAATCAGAGACAACGATCGACAGCTGCCTCTGATTGGGAACCATACCAGGCCAAACACAGAAATACAAAACCTAGAATACACAACATAGAATGCCCACCCCAACTCACGCCCTGACCAAACTAAAACAGAAACATAAAAAAGGAACTATGGTCAGGACGTGACAGTGGCACCTGACCACACGACTGAACAGTAGTCCAGGTGTGACAAAACTAGGGCCTGTAGGACCTGCCTTGTTGATAGTGTTGCTAAAAAGGCAGAGCAGCACTTTATTATGGACAGACTTCTCCCCATCTTATCTACTGTTGAATCAACATGTTCTGACCATGACAGTTTACAATCCAGGGTTAATCCAAGCAGTTTGAGTCTGGTTTTACTCAAAGCCAGTGGAATGTCATTAGTAAACATTGAAAAAAGTAAGAGGTCTATACAGCTGACCTGGGGAATTCCTGATTCTACCTGTATTATGTTGGAGAGGGTTCCATTAAATAACACCCTCTGTGTTCTGTTATGCAACTCTTTATCCACAATATAGCAAAGTAAAGCCATAACACATATGTTTTCCCATCAGCAGACTATGATCGATAATGTCAAAAGCAGCACTTAAGTCTAACAAAACAGCTCCCACAATTTTTTATCATCAATTTCTCTCAGCCAATCATCAGTCATTTGTGTAAGCGCCGTGCTTGTTGAATGTCCTTTCCTATAAGTGTGCTGAAAGTCTGTCAATTTGTATCTGCATTGTATCTGGTCAAACACACTTTTTTTCTTAAAGTTTAGTAAGGGTTGGTAACAGGCTGATTGGTTGGCTATTTGAGCCAGTAAAGGGGGCTTTACTATTCTTGGGTAGCAGAATTACTTTTGCTTCCCTCCAGGCCCGAGGGCACACACTTTCTAGTAGGCTTAGATTGAAGATATGGCAAATAGGAGTTGCAATATCGTCCGTTATTATCCTCAGTAATTTGGCAACCAATTTGGCTTGTCATTGCTGACAGACAATAATCATTTTTTCACTTTTTCCACACTCACTTTACGGAATTCGGAATTGCAATGCTTGTCTTTCATAATTTGATCAGTTATACTTGGATGTGTAGTGTCAGCGTTTGTTGCTGGCATGTCATTCCTAAGTTTGTGTCACGCTCTGACCTTAGTTATCTCTGTTTTCTTTATTATTTTGGTTAGGTCAGGGTGTGACTAGGGTGGGTATGCTAGTTTTTGTATTGTCTAGGGGTTTTGTATGTCTAGGGATTGTGTAGGTCTAGGTAGTATGTATGTCTATGGTGGCTTGATATGGTTCCCAATCAGAGGCAGCTGTTTATTGTTGTCTCTGATTGGGTATCATATTTAGGTAGCCATTTTCCCTTTTGTGTTCGTGGGTTCTTGTTCTATGTTTAGTTGCCGGTCTGCACTACTCATATTAGCATCACGGTTCATTTTGTTTGTTTGTTCAGTGTTGCACCTGCACATTGGTCTCCTCCTTACGATGGACGCGACAGTTTTATAATCTTGCCAATCAAAACATTATTAAAGTAATTGGCAATATCAGTGGGTTTTGTGACGAACGAGCCATCTGATTCAATGAATGATGGAGCTGAGTTTGCCTTGTTGCCCAAATGTTCATTTAAGGTGCTCCAAAGCTTTTTACATTCATTCTATATTTAAGTTGTCTTTGTTTCATAGTTTCTTTTATTTATTTCTCAATTTGCAGTACGTTTGCCAATCGGTTGTCAAGCCAGACTTATTTGCCATTCCTTTTGTCTCATCCCACTCAACCATACCATTTTTAAATTCCTCATCAATCCATGGGATTTAACAGTTTTACAGTCATTTTCTTAATGGATGCATGCTCATTAGCAACTGCAAGGAATTTCATAAATGTGTGAAGTGCAGGAATCGCAACAAAACTTATTGTATGACCTCTTATTCATTATATTGGGCCCAGCCTTTGGAACTTTGGTTTTCCTAGATGTGGCTACTATATTGTGATGACTACATCCGATGGATTTGGATACTGTTTTAAAGCAAATGTCTGCAGCGTTAGTAAAGATGAGATCAATAAATGTTGATGATTTCATTCCTGTGCTGTTTTTAACTACCCTGGTAGGTTGACTGAAAACCTGAACCAGGTTTCAGGCACTAGTTAAAGTTTTAAGCTTTTTCTTGAGTGGGGAGCTTGATGAAAGCCAGTCAAATCATCCAGAAAATATACCTCTGTTGATATCAAATACATTATGAAGCATTTCACACATGTTATCCAGATACTGACTGTTAGCACTTGGTGGTCTATAGCAGCTTCCAACAAGAATGGTCCTTATGTGAGGCAGATTAACCTGAAGCCATAATACTTCAGCAGTATTTCATGTGATATCCTCTCTAAGCTTTATAGGAATGTGGTTCTGAATGTAAACAAACACCTTTTTGTATTTTCTGTAGATGATATAACCATGTATTGCTACCACTGTATCATCAAAGGTATTATCTAAGTAAGTTTCAGAGATTTTCAGAATAGGAATCTGTTACTTTCATTAACCTTGTTTCTTAAGATACACATGTTTAACTTGGTCTATTTTTTCGCACTTTTCTGGGATGCTTGATGGTTTTAATTGCTTTACTGGGAAGCTTAGAAGAAGTAGACATGATCATGTTATTTAATATAGTGCAGTGTGAGCTGCACACTGGACTTCCTACTAGGGCACACCACCTCTGTGCTAACAGTAGAACCCTAGCTCATATGCACATGATAACTGTATACAATAGCTGTAGGATCAGCAGAGACATTCAGGGCAGTTAGAGGGACATCAATTAGGTTACTTACATTGTGTCTTCCAACGCACCTGGGATAATGTACATTTTTTGAAGCATTATGACAACTTAGCGACACAATGGTAGGGATTCACTGAGCTGGGTTTGGATCATTGATGAGTCATTGTCTCAAAGCAGCCTTATAATGTTGTGAGGGGATCCAGGAACCCAAATTATTTGGGTGGATACCATACTCCTTATAAAACAAGCTTTGTTTCCAGAAGGTATCAACATTGTCAATAAATGTGACACCCACAGCGCTGCAATAGTCACGTAGCCAGTTATGGAGGGCTAAAAGTCTGCTGAACCGTCCAATGCAACGATTTAGGGAGGGCACAGGGCCATATATTATGGGGTGTTTGTTGGTGTCAAGTAGAGACCAACTAAATTCTTTAAAATCCATCTTCAGTTGTTCTGAGCTGTCCTTCATAATGTCATTGAATCCCACATGAACTATGATAGACTCAATTTCTTGATGCAGGTTTAAAATGTTTGGGAGCAGCTTATTGATGTCCTATACTCATGCTCCTGTATAGCACAACGGTTTTGACCGACGGACTGAGACATTTCTCACCATTGAACTACCCAATACAACTGCCGGAGAAATTTGTGGAACCTTTCACAGGCCCATGAGAAGCATGATAGCATACACTTGCAGCTCCCGGCAATAGGTCCAGACCTCCCACGGTAGGCAGATCCAGAGAGAGGAAAAGGTGCTGGACTCGACAACGAATCCGCTGCTGGAGTCAGTGTGGTTGGAGTCAGCACAGCAGTCACAGACACAGGCAGTCCCAGCGATGAAGGCGTAGGTAGATCAAGCACCAGGGCAGCAAAACTATTCCTCATGTCAATCTGCTCCGTACCTCTCACCAAAATCCAAGCGGGCTTCCCTTGACACTTTTTTGGGTGCGTCAGGACCATTCACAGTTGAGCTCCCTCAGTTTAGCTCAATACTGATTGGCTAACTTTTTATACTTTTTTTTTTCAAGGGAGGCCAGATTACATTTAATACAGTTATCCTTTGCTACAGTTGAAGTGTTAACAAATTAGATGCACTGAAATGTAAGCAACTTCCGAAAATGAACACTCTGATTATAGTGATATGATGTCTACTCTTGCAAACAATGTAAAGTATGTATAGATAGGTGTAATCTAGAGCCAAGCGTGTTGATATTTAATCTGAGAGTATCTTGCTATTGACACATGTTGGATTATGCAACAGAACGTGACAACATCAGTTAATAAGGCAGTCTCTCCCCACACACACACATTCTCTCTCACTTTCTCTCAGTCTTCTGTATGCTCTCTCTTCTTTGCTCCCTTGTTGAGACTATTCACTCATAACCCAGAGGACCCAACATCCTAGCTGAGTCCAGACTGGAGCATGGTGCCAGAGAAGGAAAGCGATGGTCTCAAGAACTACGCATTTGATGTGAGTATGAAAACATTCATTCCACTGCTGGTGTCACGATATCCGCAGAAGTCGGTCCCTCTCCTTGTTCGGGCGGCGTTCGGCGGTCGACATCACCGGTCTTCTA
The DNA here is from genome assembly GCF_018296145.1 of Oncorhynchus tshawytscha. Classification (NCBI taxonomy): domain Eukaryota; kingdom Metazoa; phylum Chordata; class Actinopteri; order Salmoniformes; family Salmonidae; genus Oncorhynchus; species Oncorhynchus tshawytscha. The sequence continues at coordinate 43,322,298 of NC_056434.1, read as the reverse complement.
GCCATCGCCGATCCACCTTTCATTTTCCATTTGTTTTGTCTTGTTTCGCCTGGTATTCATTCCTGGTATTCATTCCCTCATTACATGTTGTGTATTTAACCCTCTGTTCCCCCCATGTCTATGTGTGTAATTGTTTATTGTTGAGGTTGGCACGCTTCCGGCTGGTTTATTTTATTACCCGTGCTTTGGGGCAGCCTGTACTTTGTACTTGTGTTGTACTGCCTCACTGGTTCATTGGGTATTTGTTTTGTGACGCAGTTACGTTCTGTGCAAATGATTGCCTTATTCACTGTGTCATGACGTTGGCCTGGGGGTAGGTTTATGACAGTCATAAATACCTCTTCCCCCCTTTTTCCTCTCTCTACCCTACTGATGTTACATTTGCAAAACCCTTGGTGAACATAGAGATTCTGGGAACATCAGAAGGTGGGGGAAATGAACTATATTCTGGTAATCCGACCAATTGAACATATGCGGTGGTACTTAATGAATATGATGTCAGTTCGGTAGTCATCTGAGACATTCTCATCAATGATAAGATGACATAAACTCTACAGTGGAAAGTCTACACATCAGAGTTATCGGATTCACATGGAATTGTTGTTTAATTAAAAAGTTTGTATATGAAATTATTCGGGATGGGATGAAATGTGATTTTAGCTTCTAAAATGTGAGATTTGGGTTTTCATAAGATAGAGCTCTGCTCAATCAGTGGCCCGCCCCTGTGAAGGGACATGGGCTATAAAACTTTTCAAACACGCCCTGCTCTCCCTTCCTATATAAGCCCTTGTCGACAATATAACCTCCTGTTCCGAGGAGGTGAGGACGACGGTCCGATGTCAGAATGGTTCAGATAATAACTACAGAACGAAGCCAACATCAGCGTGAGCTTTGGTTGCGAATGGTATAAACTTTGAACTCTTATTCACTACAGAAGTGATACCTCCTAGCCGTTGAGTTAGCAACAGCCGCTGCAAACGAGGGTTAGGAAGGAACAGACAGAGTAACCTGTCTACCACACAACGACGTTACTACAACGTATTCAATTTACCAGCAGAGACATTCTTCAAGGGACAAAGGACTCGGTTGGGCAACACGGCCTTCCATCTAACACCAACCTACCGAAGCGCAGCTCAGAGTAAATATTTATTGCATTTTCCTTTTCCAAATGGGTGGTAGCACAGCTTCTCCCTTTGTTCCTCAGTCTTCCTGCTCTTTCACTCAAACCCAGCCTCTTTTCTTTTGTGTAACCAGCTGTCATATCTGTTCCACCCGCTAGGGACATTTCCTTTTATGACGTAATTTGTAATCAAGTTATGATTTAATTATGTGTATGTGTAATTCTGTGTGATTTGTTAGGTATGTAGTAAATAAATAATTAAATCCAATTTTGTATTGCTGATTCAACTTGTGAGCCAGGGTTCGTGCAGATAACCAAGAATTTACAAATTCCAGATGAGACTGAATTAAGATGACGATTAATATTGACTGCTATTGATGTAAAATATTACTAGGTCTTTAAGAGTTTATTCGGAAGATAACAGCTCTATAAATATTCTTTTGTGGTGCCCGACTCTCTAGTTAATTACATTTACATGATTAGCTCAATCAGGTAATATTAATTACTGAGAAATTATTTTATAGAATAGCATGTCATATCACTTAATCCGGCATAGCCAAAGACAGGACAACCGCCTCGGTGCCGCCATGGACAGCGTCATCCAGACGATGGACCACTGGGAGAGACAGAGAGTCGCTCCAGCGCCCTCGCCAGCACCACTGGGATCTCCACTACTCACCCCCTCCACACCCAGTTCCAGTGGGATTCGTCTCGCACTTCCCAGGGAATACGATGGGATGGCTGCACGCTGCCAGGGTTTCCTGTTACAGCTGTACCTTTACCTGGCAACCTGGCTCCTTCAGGCTGTGAGAAGGTTTCCACCCTCTCGGGGAAAGCCCTGGAGTGTGCCAACGCCATGTGGGGACCATTTCGAATGACTGATGAACGTCTCTGTCATCTGAGGCAGAGGACGAGAAGCGCCCAGGAGGTCGCCATGGACTTTCGGACCCTGGCCGTCGGTGCGGAATGGAATGACAGGGCCCTGATCAACCACTATCGCTGCAATTTGCGTGAGTATGTCTGCCGGGAGTTGGCCTGCAGGGACACCACCCTCACCTTCGACGAGCTGGTGGACCTTTCCATTTGGCTGGATAACCTGCTGGCCACCCGCGGACGTCCAGACAGGAGTCTGGCGGTTCCATCCCCCAGCACCACCACTCCGATGCCCATGGAGCTGGGAGGTGCTGCGCTCAGGGAGACCGGAGGATGTACCGTCTCTTGCACCGTCTGTGGCCACAGAGGTCACACTGCCAGTCGGTGTCGGGTTGGTTCCTCTGGGTGTCGAGGCAGCAGGCAGGGCACTCTGGCGTCATCCCAGGTGAGAAGGAACCATTCTCACCCAGAGCCCTCTGTTGCACACATGTATTTGTTTGTTACTTTTCCTGAGTTTTCCCCGCATTCCCAGCATAAGGCGCTCAACGATTCAGGCGTGGCTGGGAATTTTATAGACAGATCATTTGCCCATAGTTTATTTTTTGCCCCAGTTCACGCCTTAAACAGTTGACCATTAGGGCCAGGATTGATTAGGGAGGCCACCGCTCCTCTGGGCATGGTGACGCAGCGGGGTCACACAGAGAGAATCAGTCTCTCCCTCATTGACTCTCCTGCGTTTCCCGTGGTGCTAGGCCTACCCTGGTTAGCTTGTCATGACCCCACTGTTTCATGGCAATGGAGTGCTCTCACGGGGTGGTCGCGAGAGTGCTCAGGGAGGTGCTTAGGGGTTTCTGTTGGTGTTACTACGGTGGAAAGTCCAGACCAGGTCTCCACCGTGCGCATTCCCCCCGAATATGCTTTGGCAAAGTGGGTGGGGTTATATCCTTCCTGTTTGGCCCTGTCCGGGGGTGTCATCGGATGGGCCCACAGTGTCTTTTGGCCTTTCTAGGGAGTTTTTCCTAGCCACCGTGCTTCTACACCTGCATTGCTTGCTGTTTGGGGTTTTAGGCTGGGTTTCTGTACAGCACTTTGAGATATCAGCTGATGTACGAAGGGCTATATAAATAAAATGGATTTAGATTTTTTTTTGTGAATTACTTAGTAATAAATACATTATTTAAGACAATTGATGTATGGATGACTCATAGTGCAGATAACCAACAATTTACGACGTTTGGAATGAGACTAACGTGAGGTACAGTAAATAATTCATTAATTCGAAGACTAATTGATCAGATAAAATATCTGAAAAGTTATTTTAGGAAATGATAACTTTGTAATCGGCATATTTTTCATTGGTGCCCCGACTTCCTAGTTAATTAGTTACGTGATTAATCGGTTGATCGCGCACTAACTAATTACAGAGAATCTTTGATAACAACTATCAGTCTTCAGTTAATGATAGTAAAGACACGACAACAGTGTTGGGGGGATGGGTAATGTATTGATGCTCGAGTGTCTTTTTGAGTCTTATTTTTGTATTTTTAGGTTTATATAGTTTTAAATGTTATGATTACTTATTTGTGCTGTTCCAAATTCAAATCAAATCAAATCAAATTTTATTTGTCACATACACATGGTTAGCAGATGTTAATGCGAGTGTAGCGAAATGCTTGTGCTTCTAGTTCCGACAATGCAGTAATAACCAACAAGTAATCTAGCTAACAATTCCAAAACTACTATCTTATAGACACAAGTGTAAGGGGATAAAGAATATGTACATAAAGATATATGAGTGAGTGATGGTACAGAGCGGCATAGGCAAGATACAGTAGATGGTATTGAGTGCAGTATATACATATGAGATGAGTATGTAAACAAAGTGGCATAGTTAAAGTGGCTAGTGTTACATGTATTACATAAAGATGCAGTAGATGATATAGAGTACAGTATATACATATACATATGAGATGAATAATGTAGGGTATGTAAACATTATATTAGGTAGCATTGTTTAAAGTGGCTAGTGATATATTTTACATCATTTCCCATCAATTCCCATTATTAAAGTGGCTGGAGTTGAGTCAGTGTGTTGGCAGCAGCCACTCAATGTTAGTGGTGGCTGTTTAACAGTCTGATGGCCTTGAGATAGAAGCTGTTTTTCAGTCTCTAGGTCCCAGCTTTGATGCACCTGTACTGACCTCGCCTTCTGGATGATAGCGGGGTGAACAGGCAGTGGCTCGGGTGGTTGTTGTCCTTGATGATCTTTATGGCCTTCCTGTGACATCGTGTGGTGTAGGTGTCCTGGAGGGCAGGTAGTTTGCCCCCGGTGATGCGTTGTGCAGACCTCACTACCCTCTGGAGAGCCTTACGGTTGTGGGCGGAGCAGTTGCCGTACCAGGCGGTGATACAGCCCGACAGGATGCTCTCGATTGTGCATCTGTAGAAGTTTGTGAGTGCTTTTGGTGACAAGTCAGATTTCTTCAGCCTCCTGAGGTTGAAGAGGCGCTGCTGCGCCTTCTTCACGATGCTGTCTGTGTGGGTGGACCAATTCAGTTTGTCTGTGATGTGTACGCCGAGGAACTTAAAACTTACTACCCTCTCCACTACTGTTCCATCAATGTGGATAGGGGGGTGTTCCCTCTGCTGTTTCCTGAAGTCCACAATCATCTGAATTGTCTGAATAAAAATGACAGTTAGTGCAGAATGGTGGATTTAGACAGATCAAGAGGTATGCTTAGATACACAGAAAAATAGACATATTTTGGACATTATGGCTCTAGATTCCAGGAAAAAGCTCAATTCGGCTGCTTTCAATATACTTTGTATCCCTCATTTAGTGCACTTACCTGTACATAACATTCTATGACAAACACATGCCATACAGAAATTAGCTGCTACACACTAGTTCAGGGATTAAACACATCTCAGGGTCTAGGAACACTGCACCAACACTTGAAGAGCTTTGTGCTATCCTACAAAAGCTATAGTTTAGTTTCCTGTCAAGTCAAACAGCAGTTACTTAGCCATCTTCCATTACTGCACTGCTTTTGTCAACTCAACTGAGAGAGAAGTCACGCTGTTTAGTGTTCCCTCACTGCATCTGCTCTCTCCATAGCTCTACCTTCAGGCCCGCTCCAAGGCGTCCGCATGGTCCTAAACCACCCGCTGAACTTCAAGAACAAACACACTCTCTTTTCTCTCCAATCTGAGCAAGATTGACAGCGCTCTGAATAAATGAGGATGGGGGAGGGGCTATTAAGGGTGGCCAGTCATATATTATATACCTGGCCAGATAAATAATGATCTATCAAGTGATTATCACTGAAGTGAAAGGAGAGAGCCAACAGAGACACTACTAGAGGCAAACACACGGTCAAGTGAGTAAACATGTTTATTTACAAAGGGGACATTTCTTAACACTTGGATGGAAATGTAATGCATTGAGCAGGCATACCTATCTTTTGTAGATAAATTGGGGCCGTTCTACATTATACTGTACAAATGGGTACTACAGTAGAGTGTTACGGTCTCTTATTGTGTTATTGTTTCCAATAGTTAACCATTGTGAGAGACAGAGAAAGAGAGGTCGAGGTAGTACACTTCTTGTTGAGACGTTTCACTCATAACTCACAGGACCCAGCATCCTAGCTGAGTCCAGACTGGAGCCATGTCTCCAGAGAAGGAAAGCAATGGTCTCGAAAACGACACATTTGCTGTGAGTATGTACACATTTATTCCACTTCTGGAGGATTATGTTGACATTTTCTGCTGTGGCTATGAGTAGAGGTTATGTTGTTATTGGACCTATGGACACACACACTGTATAGGCAGGACATGTTACATGTTACATGTACTGGCTTTAAGCCTGGAACTTTAAGAGATGTTTATCTACACAAATATTACATTTTAGGCTACATAGGTTTGCAAGTGCAACCTATTACATGTATAGGCAGGATTGGGTAGGTTACTTTCTAAATTGAATCTGTAACAGTTACTAGTTACCTGTCCAAAATTGTAATCAGTCATTTAACTTTTGGATTACCCAAACTCGGTAACGTAATCTGATTACATTCCGTTACTTTTAGATGACTTTCCCCTCTAGAGGCATTAGAAGAAGACAAAAATGTATGTTGCCAATTGAACAACATCTATTGCAGGATACACCAATGTTAGAGTTTACATAGCTGGCCATATATGGATGTTACATTTTACTTTATTGGTTGGTTATGTAGGCTTCCCATCACATTCAACTACATATAATAATACAATTAAATTATATCTTTACATTAAAAACCAAAGTCTATCAGAATTCCAGTCATTCCAATAAATGTTATACCCCTTGATCTTCAAGAATAGGACTTGGAAATATGGAATTATAGATATGCCAAATTGTTTAACCTGTGCATGACCCCAAAACTAAGGACTTATTAGCCAGCCCTACACTGTTGTTTACTATTTTATTGTCATGATTCTGCTTATTTTACTGATTCCGCTTATTGATTTGAGTTGTAGAAAAAATGCTGTCCTCATGGAATGGCATGCTTTGAGAGCTGATGAAAAGTGCTATTTACATGTGAAAAATGAATGCCACATGCTGCATTTGTTTACCTTTTTGTTGGTGACACTTTGATATATTGATAATATGCAGCTGTTTAAAGGGAAAATCCACAGATGAAACAATAACAAAATGCTTGCCCCGTCTCTGTGTTGGTAAAAAGCTGACGGGTAGGCCTGGAGAAATGTAACTACTCTCAGATTAATAAACAGAGCTATGGATGCAAGGACTGACCATCCATGATATCAACATGATTGTTTTAGCTATGCTATGAAGCTATACAGTGTTTGTTTACATTTACAATGTTTACAAACATTGGAGAAAAACAAGCTTATATTTTGGGTTCTCATGGAGTGTGACAGTTGAACTAAGCTCATGAGGCATTTATAGGTAATATTCTTCAAGAATCAGTGGATATATACAGTATATATGACTTATATATAAGTCCAAAAATGGATGTAGCAACTACAGATGGTCCCTTTAAGTCTATAGAAAGTGTGCGAATTTGAACATGTGTCCATTAGGACTGAGCAATAAAAGCCTCACTTTTATTCCGTAGGCTGGGATCCTCACTATGCAGCCGTTGCAAGAGCGCATTTTTCGCTGGCTGTCCACTGGTTTCAAAAACAATGATTTGATAGGCTCCTTAAACTTCTTGAATTCAACCATTATTGGGTTCAAATACATTTAGATTTGTGAACAGCCATCCACAACAACCACAATCCGTAAGGCAAAAATAGCTAAATGAGAGAGCAGCATTGTGATTCACATCAATGCGCTATGTAGACAACAATAATACATGACATACGTATCGCCGTAGACTACACCACTGCTGTCATCCTTACCTCCAAGCGTTTATTCAAGTTGGATCATCTTTGGATGCCGACAGCAGTCGCACCATTGGAAGACATAGATTGGACTGTAGTCTACAAAAGCCTATTCATGCTCTTTTCCTGCGATCCATCAAACCCATTTGGTGTGTCATCATAGTGTTCTCTGACTTCTGGTCAGACTCGCTCAGGTTGAACAAACTTAAACTTGCGCCTTTTTTCAATGCTGATTTGAATGTAATTGGAGAAAAAAAAGTGTCAAGTATTGTTTTTCGCAAACCTCCTTTCTAAATTTAAAGGTAATCTTCCAAGTAATCTTCTACTTTTTCAAAAGTATCTGTAATCTGAGTACTATACTTTTTCTGGTAACATAACAGAATACAGTTAACGTTTTTTTTGTAATCCCTTACATGTAATGGATTACTTGTGATCCATTACTCCCGAACCTGTGTATAGGTTTTGACATAGATTCATGTGTAAACTCAAACAAAGAAACAAATTCCCTGTGATTTTCAGCCTTGGTAATATATTGATCTCTTCCTCTTACCAAACCACATAGCATAACACAGATGGTGCTCTCCAGATTGCTTAGGCCTACCGTTGTAAAAACGGTCTAGAACAGTCATAATTTCTCAGAAGTCAGAGTGAATTCATAAGAACTGAGTGACTTGAGCACCTTTGAATGGGGCTTGTTTACGTGCATGCTATTTCAACCCAACAGTCACATGTATATTTTGAAATGAAAGAATTTGTACTCTAGGATGGGTCTGGTGAAGCAGAATGAAGGTGCTCATTCTTAGTAGGCTGAGAAGTGTTGTTTACTTATGGTACAGCCTTGATGATCACCTGAGCCTCAACATTCCAGTCCCTCATGCGTAACTAACATACTGTACGGCTCTCTGGTGCAAATCATTGACTGTGAAAAGTTATTAGAAGTCATGTCTTATTGGCCAATTATTTGCTAATACCTTAAAATAAATGGTTACTGCTAACGCATGCCAACAGGCTACATGCATCTCTGAGGCAATCTATTCAGCTAACACTGATAGGCTAGCGTTGGTGCACAACTGTTACGGATACAGGTATTCTGTGTGGGTATCCTGTGTGTGTGTGTGTATATTTCTTTTCTCTCCTTCTCCCCTCCTCACAGGTGGCAATCATTATTCCCCAATCAGTCATCAATCAGTCGCTAATCAGAAGACACACCTCCTCCTGTTTCCATTACCCAATCACATCCCCTTTCCCTTGGTTTAAAAACCCATTCAGTTGTTTCCTCTGGAGCTCATTACCTCTGTCAATACCTCTGTCATACAGTCTCTGTCATACAGTCTCTGTCATACAGTCTCTGTCATACAGTCTCTGTCATACAGTCTCTGTCATACAGTCTCTCATACAGTCTCTCGGTAGTTCTCTTGTTTGTTTTAGCACCTCCAGATCACTTTGTCCCCTCCTGTGAGGTATTGTGTTATGGTGTTTGATGGTGGGAAAAGGGGGAACCAAGACAAGTTGCCCATGGGCATACACTACCCGTAGGACTACTTTGTCTAAGAACACTAGGTAGAACTGGGTGGACCACCCACTGTATTTTTGGTTAGTTCGTTAGCTGTATAGTAGTATGCTAGTCTAGTTTAGGGGTGTTTTTGGATATTAGTTTCTTTCCTTGGTTCCAGCTCAGCCCTTTTTCCTGCACCCCCTTTACCGTGTGTTTTCAACTAAACCCTGAGTGTTTGACGGTAATTGAGTTGTCTGTGGTTTTTCGTTCGCATTTTCACTTTGTCACTATTATAATTTGCATGAGTTATGTTACGGGTCTCGTTACCATCCCCCCTAGACTGCCGGGCCAAAAAGGGATTCGTAACAACCTCTTTCAGTGACATGGGATTCTAGAATGTCTTAATGTTGACTGTAAACAAACACACTTTCAGTATATAATTGAGAACCCCTTTGGGTTGTATTGCTATATTATGGGTGATATTACACCTGTGTTATATTATGCCATGCGTTATGGGTAATATTATTTATGTGTTATGGGTGATATTATGCCTGTGTTATGGGTAATACTATGCATGTGTTATGGGTGATATTATGCATGTGTTATGGGTAATATTATGCATGTGTTATGGGTGATATTATGCCATGCGTTATGGGTAATATTATGCATGTGTTATGGGTGATATTATGCCTGTGTTATGGGTAAGGTTGCAAACGGAGGGTATATTACTGTAAACTACCAGCATTTTGGTAACTTTCAAGGATTATATTTAATTTATCACAAGACATCTAGTGGCCCTTTTGGGCACTTCAGATTATCACAGGTGTCTGTAATTATCTCTCGTCCTCTATTTTTATTTTACCTTTATTTAACTAGGCAAGTCAGTTAAGAACAAATTCTTATTTTCAATGACGGCCTAGGAGCAGTGGGTTAACTGCCTGTTCAGGGGCAGAACGACAGATTTGTACCTTGTCAGCTCAGGGGTTTGAACTTGCAACCTTCCAGTTACTAGTCCAACGCTCTAACCACTAGGCTACCCTGCCGCCCCCTCTGTGTGGCCTTGTCACATGTAAAATATATAAAACAATCAAATAAGATGATACGAAATGTAATAATAGAATGACAAAGCTGGAAAACATGATCCAAAATATAAACCATCAACTTAGTGAATACCATTGGTGTTTAATATGAGGGTTTCAGCATGATATCCTTTATATTTTTTTTTACACACTTATTTATTTTAAGTCAAGTCTTTGTTATAAATGTTTTGCTGCCAAACTTGTGGCAAGTGAAACAAATCAAGAGTTTGCCATTGTTGATTAGATGTTTATTTTCTTTAATTAGGCTATTTTCTCTTGAACTTAAGTATGAATAACCAAAATTACCATAGATTACCTGCTAATTGACCTTTCGCTATGCCCCACCTCAGAATTGTGGGCAACCGATTGCAGTGCTCCAATGGATAGCAACTGTCGTCGAGTCCGACACCTCGCACAAGCTCACGTTTAAATCACATGAAAGCCAGGCCGTGGCAAAAACAATTTTCTTCAAAAAAATAAATATTGAAATGGCAAAAATAATTTAACAGTGCACCAGGAATACTTGCTACTGTGATTTCTGAAATGTACAGCCTGTTGAGGGAGTTTTTATTTTTATTTTTAATTTTTAATTATAATTAACCGGGGGGGGGGGCTGAGCGATGGGTGAATTACTAAAGATTTTGTTAACTTTGGTCAATTACTGATAGCTTTGTAACCCTAGTTATGACTGATACTACGCTTTTGTTCTAGGTGATATTATGCCTGCATTATTCCTGTAGTATGGGTAATGTTATGCCTGTGAGTCAGCCCATTTGGGATTAAACAGAAGAAAATGCACGGAAACAGGGAGGTACTACCTGGATTAGCCACATTTTCCTATTCCGTTGCAGAATGAAATGTTTTCCATTGTCCTAATGAATGAGACCTTGCTATCTGTCCTGTAGATTCATGGGCATTTCTGTGAGCTGGAGAATGATGGAGAGGGCTCCGACCTCTCTGAGGAGGATGACAAGAACAAGCTGGCCTACTGTGTCACAGACGTCCCTGCCTGGTACCTATGCATAATCCTGGGCATCCAGGTAAATCCAATCCCTACTCCGTTTTATTGGAGGCCACAGGGTTCCCTTCTCACTGGTTGAGGTTGGAGAGGTTGGGCCTCCTTGGGATTCCATTGATTTGATCAGCCAATGTAATCAATTGGATGAACAGTCAAACTAACCTAGTTTTTGAGGATGAATTTGGCTGCAAATGAAAAATAAATCACAAAGTCACATGAGGGCCTCAAGAATAAGATCTTAAGAGTTTCAACTGTGTGAGTTTTGTTGAGGCTGATGGCAAGTACTGTTCCTGTACCTGTGATTTCATCTGCTCATCTAGGCCTCAGTATCAGTGGAGGTAACCGTCATGAATGCATCTCTTCTTCCTCTCTTACATCCATGTCCCCCTCTCCTCAGCATTTACTGACAGCGTTTGGGGGGATAATTGCCATCCCTCTGATCCTGTCTCAGGGTCTGTGTCTGCAGCACGATGGCCTGACCCAGGGTCACCTCATCAGCACCATCTTCTTTGTGTCAGGCGTGTGCACCCTGCTGCAGGTCACCTTCGGAATCAGGTGAGTGAAGCTGTGGTTTGTTGGATATGGCTTTGGACAAATTATTCAACAGCAACCGAGTGTCTGTGAACATAAATGGGGCCAAAAGCAGGGAGAAGAAGGTACAAGGGAGTCTATTGTTTATTTGGTCAATAAAGATTGACCTCGATAAGATATCCTGGGCAATATCAAGGTGGAGTCATCCAACCATGACACTGTATAAGGGAATCTACTAGTCATGAATTGCCAGACATCAAAGGGGCGAGGCTTCTCTTTGTTGTATTGTCATGTGGAAATCAAAACAAAGTACAATAAAATCCATGGCAATTTCCTGGAATTTGACTTAAGGCAAAACACAATATCTGATTTGGTTGTCATACTTTCCAGGAGATCCAGCAGTAGACTATCGTTTATTGTAAAGATTGATTTTGCTGAAGCATCTGATTAGCTAGGTTGTAGAGTATGAGCTCTCACCTTTCTTTCTAAGCCTCTGTTGATATTCAGAGCCAGTTTTTCAGGTCAGTGTGTTGCATTAGCCTCACACCATAGCATATTCTCGACTGGGCACTGGGTCTTTGTGAAATTAAAGCCACCAAGAGCTGAATCTCTAACTGAAGAACTGGTAATGGAGCTCAGCTCCCCCACTCATACAATTCCAGGTCATCGAGCCTGAATTGGCATGGGGTCAATAGAAGATATTTGCTTGGTCATATGCAGGAGGAGTGGTGAAGTATACAGTGCCTTCAGAAAGTATTCACACCCCTATACCTTTTCCATATTTTGTTGTTACAGCCTTGAATAAATATTCAACCTCTTTGTTATGGCAAGCCTAAACAACTTTGGGAGTGAAGATTTGCTCGACAAGTCAGATAATACCGTAAATTGCATGGATTAACTCCGTGTGCAGTAATGGTGTTTAACATGATTTTTGAATGACTACCCCCATCTATGTGCCTTGCAAAGAAGGTCACCTTTTGGTAGATGAGTAAAAATGTAATAAAAAAGCAGACGTTGAATATGAGCATGATGAAGTTACTAATTACAATTTGGATGCTGTATCGATGCACCTAGTCACTACAAAGATACAGCCGTCCTTCCTAACTCAGTTGATGGAGAGGACGGAAACCGCTCAGGGATTTCAGCATGAGGCCAATGGTGATTTTAAACCAATTACAGAGTTAACTGGCTGTGATAGGAGAAAACTGAGAATGGCTCAACGACATTGTAGTTACTCCACAATACTAACCTAAATGTCGAAGTGAAAAGAAGGAAAATAAAAATATTCAAGAACATGCCTCCTGTTTGAAATAAAGCACTAAAGTAATACTGCAAAAAATGTGGCAAAGCATTTTATGTTTGGGCAGATCCCAAACATTCTATCATCTTTTTAGGGGTTCACAGCAAAGCTGACATGGTCAAATAACTCAAGCAAAGATGATTGATTTAGTCCGAGCAAAACTAAGGGATTGGTGAGTTATTGATAAATAAGCAAATCTGATTTTACATGTCCATTTAAACTCTTTGTAACTCCACTCCACAAAGACTTACAGATGTAGGATTTGATCACTTAATTTGATCACTCTATTATTTTCCTGTTGTAGCAAACTGGTTTAAATTAAGATCCCTACATCTGTATGTAATGCTAATGCTCAAAATCATCTGCAATTATTTTTTCCTCATGAACCATACATGAGATTCACTCCATAACATAAGTTGCTGCTTGAAATATGTCCTCACTGTAACTTGCATGCTAAAGCTAAAAATACTTACAAATTATTCTCATGAAGCACAAATCAGATTGACTCCAGATTTGGAAAATTAGAAACCGGAAATCCTGTCGGTTGAGCAGTCAGCACATTACAGCTGTGAGATATTATTGAAGTATTTTGGATCTGAGATTTAAATCATTTACACAAATAGATTGACAAAACAAAGTCCCAGAATTCAAAGATGATCGCAATATACCAGTACACTAATGTTGAAAATATTTAACAAACCTTAACATATTTTGTCAAATTTAGATTATATCAGATCTGCGCTTGCCAATACCTGCATAGCAGATGTTTTGGCAGTGTCAAAGGTAGAACTGTGTTAAAACGATGGAATGTAAAATGTTGGCTAGCCTTATTTACACCTCATATAATTCCTCATTATTTAATTGAATGATTTTCTATTTTTGTGTCACAATAATTCTCTATAACCTACACTTTCTCATTCTGAATTTATAATGCGAGTGAGACGGGTGTGGCTTCATGTTCAATAACCCCAGGAGCAACCACTCCAGTGTGTTTCATGGTTGCAAAAGACGGAGGATGCAAATGCCACCACAATTTAAGATCAATTCAAGATCGACCCACATACAGTGCATTTGGAAAGCAGCCTTATTCTAAAATGGATTAAATTGATTTTTTCCCCCCTCATCAATCTACACACAATACACCATAATGACAAGACAAAAACAGGTTTTTAGAAACTTTTGCAAATGTATAGAAAAAAAAACGAATATCAAATTTACATAAGTATTCAGACCCTTTACTCAGTACTTTGTTGAAGCACCTTTGACAGCGATTATAGCCTTGAGTCTTCTTGGGTATGATGCTACAAGCTTGGCACACCTGTATTTTGAAGAGTTTCTCCCATTCTTCTCTGCAAATCCTCTCAAGCTCTGTCAGGTTGGATGGGGAGAGTCTCTGCACAGCTATTTTCAGGTCTCTACAGAAATATTCGATAGTCAAGTTTGGGCTCTGGCTGGGCCACTCAAGGACATTCAGAGACTTATCCCGAAACCACTCCTGCGTTGTCTTGGCTGTGTGCTTCTGGTCGTTGTCCTGTTGGATGGTGAACCTTCGCCCCAGTCTGAGATCCTGAGCACTCTGGAGCAGGTTTTCATCAAGGATCTCTCTCTATCTTTCCCTCGATCCTGACTAGTCTCCCAGACCCTGCCGCTGAATAACATTCCCAAAGTGTGATGCTGCCACCACCATACTTCACCGTAGAGATGGTGCAAGTTTTCTTCCAGATGTAATGCTTGGCATTCAGGCCAAAAAATCTTGTTTCTCATAGTCTGAGAGTCCTCTAGGTGCCTGTTGGCAAACTCCAAGCAGGGTGTCGTGCCTTTTACTGAGGAGGGGCTTCCGTCTGGCTAGAGATGGTTGTCCTTCTGGAAGGTTCTCCCATCTCCACAGAGGAACTCTTGAGCTCTGTCAGTGATCGTCGGGTTCCTGACCAAGGCCCTTCTCCCCCGATTGCTCAGTTTGGGTAGGCGGCCAGCTCTAGGAAGTGTCTTGGTGGTTCCAAACTTCTTCCATTTCAGAATTATAAAGGCCACTGTGTTCTTGGGGAACTTTAATGCTGCAGACATTTTTTGCTACCATACCACACCACTCCGGCTGACACTTGGCATTGCGCATGGAAACCCATTTCATGAAGCTCCTGATGAAAAGTTATTGTGCAGATGTTGCTTCCAGAGGCAGTTTGGAACTCATTAGTGAGTGTTGCAACCGAAGACATACCATTTTTACACGCTACACACTTCCGCACTCGGTGGTCCCATTCTTTGAGCTTGTGTGGCCTACCACTTCCCGGCTGAGCCGTTGTTGCTCCTAGATGTTTCCACTTCAAAATAGCAGCACTTACAGTTGACCAGGACAGCTTTAGCAGGGCAGAAATTTGATGAACTAACTTGATAAAAAGGTGACATCCTGAGACAGTGCTATGTTGAAAGTCAGAGCTCTTCAGTAAGGCCTTTCTACTGCCAGTGTTTGTCTATGGATATTGTATGGCTGTGTGCTTGATTGTATACACCTGTCAGCAATGGGTGTGGCTGAAATAGCTGAATCAACTAATTTGAAGGGTATGTACTGTATTTAAGTTTATTTTGGACATAAATGTTGCAAAAGCTCTCTCCTTTCCTCACTTATTTTATGGATAGGAGCAATTCTGATGACCCAAAGTGATAGTAAGGTATATGGAGAGACCTTACACAGAGCACAGGTCACCTGAATCCATGATCATGCAGGCAAATGCTTGATGAATCATTATTCAGAAAAGTCAACCATCAACCTAGTCCCCGATCTGTGTAGAACATGAAGGTGGCAAAAGAGCCAGTGTTGCAGTTTCATCTCTGGTCCAACCTGACCAACCATAACCTCAAACTACTACTTCACAAGACAAGTCGGTTTCTGATTATACTATAAAGGGGAAGAATTCCTTATGTAACAGTCTAAAGATTCTATCCAGAACATCTAATCTCTGCAATTTGTGATTTCAGGTATCTGTCTTACTCTCCCCTCTATCTCCCATCTCTCCCTATCCCTCAGACTGCCCATTGTTCAGGGGGGTACCTTTGCCTTTCTAGCTCCCTCCATGGCTATGCTGTCAATGCCAGAGTGGACATGCCCTGCCTGGACCCAGAACGCTTCCCTGGTCAACACCACCTCTCCTGAGTACATAGATGTGTGGCAGAGTCGCATGCGAGAGGTGATTTGTTTTTAACTAGTCAAGTCAGTCAAGAAAAAATTCTTATTTACAATGCCGGCCTACCAGGGAACAGTGGGTTAACTGCCTTGTTCAAAATCACAGATTTTTGCCTTGTCAGCTAGGGGATTCGATCCAGCAACTTTTCGGTTACCTACTGCCTTTTAGTAATGTGATTGACAAATATAAAGTGTCTCCTAAATGACAATAATGTAAATGTAAAGAGAGCAAGTTTGATCATTTTTTGATAACCCTTGATACACCAGTATCTAAACTCAGCAAAAAAAGAAACGTCCCTTTTTCAGGACACTGTCTTTCAAAGATAATTAGTAAAAATCCAAATAACTTTACAGATCTTCATTGCAAAGGGTTTAAACATTGTTTCTCATGCTTGTTCAATGAACCATAAACAATGAATGAACTTGCACCTCTGGAACGGTCGTTAACATCTTACAGACGGTAGGCAATTAAGGTCACAGTTATGAAAACGTAAGACACTAAAGAGGCCTTTCTACTGACTCTGAAAAACACCAAAAGAAAGATGCCCAGGATCCCTCATGTAGTACCATTCCTACAGGCTCATCCTGACATGACCCTCCAGCATGACAATGCCACCGGCCATACTGCTTGTTCTGTGCGTGATTTCCTGCAAGACAGGAATGTTAGTGTTCTGCCATGGCCAGAGAAGAGCCCGGATCTCAATCCCATTGAGCACATCTGGGACCCGTTGGATCGGAGGGCCATTCCCCCCAGAAATGTCCGGGAACTTGCAGGTGCCTTGGTGGAAGAGTGGGGTAACATCTCACAGCTAGAACTGGCAAATCTGGTCAGGAGGAGATGCACTGCAAAAAATGAGGAGGAGATGCACTGCAGTACTTAATGCAGCTAGTGGCCACACCAGATACTGACTGTTACTTTTGATTTTGATCCCCCCTTTGTTCATGGACACATTATTCCATTTCTGTTAGTCACATGTCTGTGGAACTTGTTCAGTTTATGTCTCAGTTGTTGAATCTTATGTTCATATAAATATTTACACATGTTCAGTTTGCTGAAAATAAAGGCAGTTGACAGTGAGAGGACGTTTCTTTTTTTGCTGAGTTTACATATTGTATACACATTAATGTGTTTCACATGAAATAGGATTAAATACTATTACTTGTGTTTATTGATGTGTTTGCTCATGTGGTGTGTTTGTATTCCTCTACAGCTGCAGGGCTCCATCATGGTGGGCTCTTTGTTCCAGGTGCTGGTGGGTTTCTCTGGCCTCATCGGTTTCTTCATGCGTTTTATTGGCCCCCTTACCATCGCACCCACCATCTCTCTGATTGGCCTGTCCCTGTATGACTCGGCTGGAATGAGTGCAGGGAACCACTGGGGCATCTCCACTATGTGTGTAAACTCCCCACAAGCCTGTAGTTATCAACTGTTGAACTGGGCCCATATCCACAAAGCGTCTCAGAGTCGAAGATTTGTCATAAGTGCTGAGAAAAGAGACATTTTACTCTTACTCTTATGGGTAAAAAGCTATGCATGAAGCCTCTTTAGTCGTAAGAGTCCCACCTAGATGACAGGTATTTAGGAGACCTCATGAGCTGTCAGAACCAGTTAAAGAAAAATCCACTCAAAAATGATATTTTTGTGTTTATTATTTTCATTAGTCTACTGTTGCATGTAA
The DNA here is from genome assembly GCF_018296145.1 of Oncorhynchus tshawytscha. NCBI lineage: Eukaryota > Metazoa > Chordata > Actinopteri > Salmoniformes > Salmonidae > Oncorhynchus > Oncorhynchus tshawytscha. The sequence goes on along the minus strand of NC_056434.1, from coordinate 43,304,640 downwards.
GCAGTCAAGTTTTCAAGATAATGGACTTTCAAGAAGCAAAGTGTCACTTTCCACATCATCATGATGATGTGACACTTGATATTTTGGGACTGTATCAGCAGTGGACTAATGAAAACAATACCTAAAGAGTGGATTGAGAGCAGATTTTGAGTGGATACTAGAAAAATCTTACCCATTCTAAATGCACCACTGGATGGCTCATTCTGCTTTGTGAACAGAGTTTTTCTCTTTCCTACAGGACAACTGCTCTGATCATCCTGTTCTCCCAGTACCTCCGACACATCCCTGTACCATTCCCCACATACAACAAGACCAAGAAACTCCACACCTCCAGGATCTACATCTTCCAGCTTCTCCCTGTACGTCCATTGGAAAATAAAGGACTAGATTCCATCAGATCCGCACTAGCCGACATCTGCACAGCGGTTGTTTTGGAGGTGTCGGGTGTGGAAATGCGTTAGAGCTGTCAATCCACAAGTGTCTCCCTGCGTGACATTGCTATTGGATGAAAAACTACACCCGACTTTATAGCCAACAAATCCCATGCAGCCATGTAAGAAGTTAATGAAGCTGCACTACAAGTTCAACCACTCAAATGCGTGATGTTCTATTGTCTACACCGCAATTAGACTGATAGGCTATAAATCACCCCCCCATCCAAATTAACATGAAAACATGCATTAGCCTGTCATAATTTCAATAATCGATAGAGCCTACTCTCTCTTTCACCGTTTTGAACTTCTAACGAGGTAGGGATAATAAGGAAGGGATTGGTTGGTGTCACACGAGCAGCCACTCACTGATTTGTCAGCTCATACTGCAGTTACACCTCCAACAACGCAAAACTATCCACTACGCTCGAGCTGATTGAATCGAGGCCAAAGACTCAAAGTTGTGCATTGTTCACTTATGGACCTTATATAGCCCAAAGTTTTCCCTGGTCAGTTCCTGTGGTCTGGAAACACTCCTGGTCCTGATAATGACTGGTGTAATATTTGCATGTACAGTACTGTGTGTGACTTCTTCCTCAGGTGCTCCTTGGCATCACACTGTCATGGCTGATCTGTTACATCTTCACCATCTCTAATGTCCTGCCCTCCGAGCCGGAGCAGTACGGCTACCTGGCTCGCACAGACCTGAAGGGGGATGTCATAAGCCAGGCCCCCTGGTTCAGATTCCCATATCCAGGTACGAAGCAAAGCTGCTCAGTGGGATCATAAGCAATAACTCCATAACCTGATATTCAAGTTTTTCCTGGTACGGTCACATGTTCAGAAAAAACTCAGGGCTTATCACAATCCTAACCCAACCTTCAGTAGTTAGTGCTGTATGGGTAACTAATATGTATGGTTTATCGATTATGGAACGTGCCTTCCGAAATTATTCAGATCCCTTGACTTTTCCATATTTTGTTATGTTAGACGTATTCTAAAATGGATTTTTAAAAATCCTCAGCAATCTACACACAATACCCCATAATAAAATAGTTAAAATAAAAAACAGAAATACCTTATTTACATGAGACTCTAAATTGAACTCAGGTGCATCCTGTTAACATTGATCATCCTTGAGATGTTTCTACAACTTGATTGGAGTCCACCTGTGGTAAATTGATTTGGAAAGGCACACTCCTGTCTATATGAGGTCCCACAGTTGACGGTGCATGTCAGAGCAAAAACCAAGCCATGAGGTCGAAGCAATTGTCTGTAGAGCTCATAGACAGGATTGTGTCGAGGCATAGATCTGGGGAAGGGTACCAAAAAATGTCTGTAGCATTGAAGGTCCCCAAGAACACAGTGGCCTCCATCACTCTTAAATGGAAGAAGTTTGGCAACACCAGCTAAAGCCCAGCCAAACTGAGCAATCGGAGGAGAAGGGCCTTGGTCAGGGAGGTGAACAAGAACCCGATGGTCACTCTGACAGAGCTCTAGAGTTCCTCTGTGGAGATGGTTGTCCTTCTGGAAGGTTCTCCCATCTCTGCAGCACTCCAAAAATCAGGCCTTCATGGTGGAGTGGCCAGACGGAAGCCACTCCTCAGAAAAAGGCACATGACAGCCCGCTTGGAGTTTGCCAAAAGGCACCTAAAGGCTCCCAGACCATGAGAAACAAGATTCTTAGGTCTGATGAAACCAAGATTGAACTCTTTGGCCTGAATGCCAGCGTCACGTCTGGCACCATCCCTATGGTAAAGCATGGTGGTGGCAGCATCGTGGTGGCAGCATCATGCTGTGGGAATGTTTTTCAGCAGTAGGGACTGGAACTAATCAGGATCTAGGCAAAGATGAATGGAGCAAAGTACGGAGAGATCCATTATGAAAACCTGCTCCAGAGCGCTCAGGACCTCAGACTGGGGTGAAGGTTCACCTTCCAACAGGACAATGACCTTAAGCACACAGCCAAGATATCACAGGAGTGGCTTCGAGACAAGTCTCTGAATGTCCTCTGAGTGGTCCAGCCAGAGCCCGGACTTGAACCCTATCTAACATCTCTGGAGAGACCTGAAAGTAGCTGTGCAGCAACCTGACAGGGCTTGAGAGGATCTGCAGAGAAGAATGGGAGAAAATCCCAAAATACAGGTGTGCCAATCTTATAGTGTCAAACCCAAGAAGACATGAGGTGTCATCGCTGCCAAATGTGCTTCAACAAAGCACTGACTAAAGGGTCTGAATACTTATGTAAATGTGATATTTCATTTATATTTTTTATAAATTAGCAACCTGTTTTTGCTTTGTCATTATGTGGTATTGTGTGTTGATTGATGAGGAGAAAAAACGATTAAATCAATTTTAGAATAAGGCTGTAACCTAACAAAGTGGAAAAAGTAAAGGGGTCTGAATACTTTCCGAAGACACTGTATATGAATAGAAATAACCAAATGTATTGTATGTTAACTGGAACCCCTTATTCTGATTCCAATCTCAGGTCAGTGGGGTTTACCAACTGTGAGCCTGGCGGGACTGGTAGGGATCTTGGCTGGGGTGTTATCCTCCATGATAGAGTCGGTGGGGGACTACCACGCCTGTGCCAGACTATCAGGGGCCCCTCCACCCCCTAAGCATGCCATCAACAGAGGCATTGGCATTGAGGGGATTGGCTGTCTGCTGGCTGGGGCCTGGGGCACGGGCAACGGAACCACCTCCTATAGTGAGAATGTGGGTGCACTGGGCATCACCAAGGTGAGAGGGGCTAGAGGCTGTTTTTAGATTTAGAGCATATTATAGATAAATCAATGCTTTTTGGAATATGGAAGTTAAACAAGCTATTGGGTGTTATACAGTCTCAACAGACATGGTTATTTCTTTCTCTCTTAGGTGGGCAGTCGCATGGTGATCGTTGCTGGTGGGGTATTGATGATCATCATGGGACTTTTCTGTAAAATTGGAGCAATTTTCACCACCATCCCCACACCTGTGATTGGAGGAATGTTCTTGGTCATGTTTGGGGTCATTTCTGCAGCTGGAGTTTCAAATCTGCAGGTAAAACGCAGTTGTCTAGGTTTATTTACACGTTGAATAGTACAATGGCCACTATAGAGACATTTTACATATGAAGGCTTTTTCAGTCATGTCTTACATTTCAGTTAAATTGCCAGCAAAAATATAATAATCAGATTACTTTTATATTCAGAAAGGATGTTTGTAAAAAAAATGTATTGTTTTCTCAATGATATTCAATTCACCATTGAAAAAAGGCGGAAGTTTAAATTTGTTCCACCTGAGCGAGTCTGATCACAAGTCAGAGACCACTATTCTGACACACCAAATGAGTTTGATGGATTGTATTTGTCTTCTAATGCCAGTAAAGGTCATCCAAATGTAACTCAAAGTAATCAGATTGCATTACTCAGGTTGGGTCATTCAAAAGTTACGTTAGAAATTACAATTTTGGACAAGTAACTTGTAACTAACAGATTACATTTAGAAAGTAATCTACCCAACTCTGCTTGTAGGGTTGCAAAATTCAGGTAGCTAATTTCAAAATAAGCAAGAAATCTGTGAATACGTTTTTGGTACAATGTTTTGAAAGTTATTAGAATTAAAACAACCCTAATGACTTTGTGACGTTTCTCTGTCAACTCTTCTCTGCTTATCATTTGACAGTATGCAGACATGAACTCCTCCCGGAACGTGTTTATCTTTGGATTTTCCATGTTTTCCGGGCTTGTCATTCCAAACTGGATATTCAAGAACCCGGATGCCATAGCAACAGGTATCAGAGCAGATAACGCATGAAACACTATGACTAAGAAAATTCACAATTCCTTACAAATAAAGCTGGGTGGAAAAAGCTCAGCAGAAGAACAAAATAGAGGGCAAGTGGAGGTCATGTTGCTGAGATCTGAGATTCCTCTAGTATGTGACTTGGCCCAGTGTGATGAACTGTATTCTCTTTGTCAGGTGTGGCCGAGCTGGACCAACTGCTGCAGGTGCTTCTAACAACCAGCATGTTTATTGGAGGCTTCTTTGGGTTCTTCCTTGACAACACCATTCCAGGTAAGCTTCCACCCAGGAGGACCAGCCTGGTTTCATAGACTATATGAAACATCCGGGACACTCAACTTAGTATGATATGCTACGTTGGTATGATTACACAAGACGAATGGTTACTTAACGCAAAAATAAATGTATAGCAACCCAAAAGTCGCATGTTCGAATCTCATCATGGACAATTTTAGCTAATTAGCAACTTTGCAACTACTTACTACTTTTTAGCTACCTTGCAACTACTCGAATCTCATCGCAGACAACTTTAGCATTTCATGCAGATTTTAACTAATTAAACAACAAAGAATATGTTCTACATGATCAGTCTCTGTGTGTAAAATAAAGTGGTTAATGTGAACCTAACTCACAGCAAAAGAAAATTAAGAAAGCAACCCAATGTTATTTGTTGCCTAGACTTTACTGCAAATGACACTCAAGTCTTGAGAAAAAAAACAATACACTAATATTGCAGTTAACCATGACAGCCTTTATAATATAATGCCTGTGACCACACATCTAAATAAAGCATTTGGGAATTTTTTAAATTTAACTAGGCAAGTCAGTTAAGAACAAATTCTTATTTACAATGACGGCCTACACCGACCAACGCTGGACCAATTGTGCGTCACCCTATTGGCGTCTCAAACATGGCCGGTTGTGATACAGCCTGGATTTGGACCCAGGGTGTCTGTAGTGACAACTCTAGCACTGAGATACAGTGCCTTAGACCGCTGCGCCACTCAGGAGCTGTAGAAATAGAGTGAAACAGGCATTCTATTTTTTTGCTCTATTATAGTGGCCACTATAGAAGGGAAAGGAAAGGGTCAGTTGTACAACTGAATGCATTGAACTGAAATGTGTCTTCCGCATTTATCCCAACCCCTCTGAATCAGAGTAGACATAGATCAAGTGCACAAGGCTACATGTGTGCAAAAATAACATTCACTGAGTAAAACATTTAATAATCCCCCCTTACTCACACACTTACTCGCCCCCATCTAGCCTCAGAGTTTGTTCTGTTAGGTGACCTAAACTGGGATATGCTTAACACCCCGCCAGTCCTACAATCTAAGCTAGATGCCCTCAATCTCACACAAATCATCAAGGAAGCCACCAGGTACAACCCTAACTCTGTAAACAAGGGCACCCTCATAGACGTCATCCTGACCAACTGGCCCTCCAAATACACCTCTGCTGTCTTCAACCAGGATCTCAGCGATCACTGCCTCATTGCCTGTATCCGCTGGAGCCGCAGTCAAACGACCACCCCTCATCACGGTCAAACGCTCCCTAAAACACTTCTGTGAGCAGGCCTTTCTAATCGACCTGGCCCGTGTATCCTGGAAGGACATCGACCTCATCCCGTCAGTTGAGGATGCCTGGTCATTCTTTAAAAGTAACTTCCTCACCATTTTAGATAAGCATGCTCCGTTCAAAAATGCAGAACTAAGAACAGATACAGTCCTTGGTTCACCCCAGACCTGACTGCCCTCGACCAGCACAAAAACATCCTGTGGCGGACTGCAATAGCATCGAATAGTCCCCGTGATATGCAACTGTTCAGGGAAGTCCGGAACCAATACACGCAGTCAGTCAGGAAAGCTAAGGCCAGCTTCTTCAGGCAGAAGTTTGCATCCTGTAGCTCAACTCCAAAAAGTTCTGGGACACTGTGAAGTCTATGGAGAACAAGAGCACCTCCTCCCACCTGCCCACTGCACTGAGGCTAGGTAACACGGTCACCACCGATAAATCCATGATTATCGAAAACTTCAATAAGCATTTCTCAACGGCTGGCCATGCCTTCCGCCTGGCTACTCCAACCTCGGCCAACAGCTCCTCCCCCGGCAGCTCCTCGCCCAAGCCTCTCCAAGTTCTCCTTTACCCAAATCCAGATAGCAGATGTTCTGAAAGAGCTGCAAAACCTGGACCCGTACAAATCAGCTGGGCTTGACAATCTGGACCCCTATTTCTGAAACTATCCGCCGCCATTGTCGCAACCCCTATTACCAGCCTGTTCAACCTCTCTTTCATATCGTCTGAAATCCCCAAGGATTGGAAAGCTGCCGCAGTCATCCCCCTCTTCAAAGGGGGAGACACCCTGGACCCAAACTGTTACAGACCTATATCCATCCTGCCCTGCCTATCTAAGGTCTTCGAAAGCCAAGTCAACAAACAGGTCACTGACCATCTCGAATCCCACCGTACCTTCTCCGCTGTGCAATCTGGCTTCCGAGCCGGTCAACCTCAGCCACACTCAAGGTACTAAACGATATCATAACCGCCATCGATAAAAGACAGTACTGTGCAGCCGTCTTCATCGACCTTGCCAAGGCTTTCGACTCTGTCAATCACCATATTCTCATCGGCAGACTCAGTAGCCTCTGTTTTTCGGATGACTGCCTTGCCTGGTTCACCAATTACTTTGCAGACAGAGTTCAGTGTGTCAAATCGGAGGGCATGCTGTCCGGTCCTCTGGCAGTCTCTATGGGGTACCACAGGGTTCAATTCTCGGGCCGACTCTTTTCTCTGTGTATATCAATGATGTTGCTCTTGCTGCGGGCGATTCCCTGATCCACCTCTACGCAGACGACACCATTCTATATACTTTCGGCCCGTCATTGGACACTGTGCTATCTAACCTCCAAACAAGCTTCAATGCCATACAACACTCCTTCCGTGGCCTCCAACTCCTCTTAAACGCTAGTAAAACCAAATGCATGCTTTTCAACCGATCGCTGCCTGCACCCGCATGCCCGACTAGCATCACCACCCTGGATGGTTCCGACCTTGAATATGTGGACATCTATAAGTACCTAGGTGTCTGGCTAGACTGCAAACTCTCCTTCCAGACTCATATCAAACACCTCCAATCAAAAATCAAATCAAGAGTCGGCTTTCTATTCCGCAACAAAGCCTCCTTCACTCACGCCGCCAAGCTTACCCTAGTAAAACTGACTATCCTACCAATCCTCGACTTCGGCGATGTCATCTACAAAATGGCTTCCAACACTCTACTCAGCAAACTGGATGCAGTATATCACAGTGCCATCCGTTTTGTCACTAAAGCACCTTATACCACCCACCACTGCGACTTGTATGCTCTAGTCGGCTGGCCCTCGCTACATATTCGTCGCCAGACCCACTGGCTCCAGGTCATCTACAAGTCCATGCTAGGTAAAGCTCCGCCTTATCTCAGTTCACTGGTCACGATGGCAACACCCATCCGTAGCACGCGCTCCAGCAGGTGTATCTCACTGATCATCCCTAAAGCCAACACCTCATTTGGCCGCCTTTCGTTCCAGTACTCTGCTGCCTGTGACTGGAACGAATTGCAAAAATCGCTGAAGTTGGAGACTTTTATCTCCCTCACCAACTTCAAACATCAGCTATCTGAGCAGCTAACCGATCGCTGCAGCTGTACATAGTCTATTGGTAAATAGCCCACCCATTTTCACCTACCTCATCCCCATACTGTTTTTATTTATTTACTTTTCTGCTCTTTTGCACACCAATATCTCTACCTGTACATGGCCATCTGATCATATATCACTCCAGTGTTAATCTGCAAAATTGTAACTATTCGTCTACCTCCTCATGCCTTTTGCACACATTGTACATTGTATATAGACTCCCCCTTTGTTTTCTACTGTGTTATTGACTTGTTAATTTGTTTATTCCATGTGTAACTCTGTGTTGTCTGCTCACACTGCTATGCTTTATCTTGGCCAGGTCGCAGTTGTAAATGAGAACTTGTTCTCAACTAGCCTACCTGGTTAAATAAAGGTGAAATAAATAAAAAAAAACAAGTGTTACTGTCAAGTTCAAAACAACAAAAGCAATAACTTGGGCTACAATGCACATTATTACATTGTACACTTTCTGCCTTTGGACATCTGTTCTACAATGTGACAGCAGAGCATGAACTTTGATACCCTTTGTTGGCATAATTGAAATCTTTCAGGCAGAGAGTACACCTGCCATAGCCCTTTTTATCCACTGTATTGCGAGAGGAGTGTGTGGTGTTCCTTTCACCTCTACAATGGCATTCAGTTTAAGCCAGGCCCAGCTCCAGCTACACATAACTGTTTAAAAAGCAACACTTCATTTTCACCCAATTCTCTCATTCTGAAAATTAACCACATACTGTAGAAGGAAAACATTAGTTCACATACAGTAGTTAGTTCGTTAGCTAGTTAACAGTTCACACAGATTGCCACGGTCCAGTAAGCAACTAACGCGTTATAACTTAAGGAATGGCAAGGAGTCATATAACGTTACCAGTTAATGCTATAATGAAATGATTAGGTTACTAATGTTAGCTCATCTGATGTTGTAACGTTGTCTGACTTTATTAGCCAGCTAATTTTCACACCATAAACTCAATTATTTGATCAGTTAATTTGGCTAATATTGCTCAACATTTCTCTGGCTAGCTAACGGATAATTCGATCCAGCCAGCAAGATACTTAACAATGCTAACAATACTTGTTCCACCACACTTTCTCCCTCACTTCAAACTTTCCAAATGGCAGTTTTTCTGGTTAATTTTCTGGTTACTTTTCTCATCAGATCTACACGAATCACGTAGGTCACCTATTTAGGATTCAAAATTACGATTGACGCCGCAAGGTGACTAGTTTGTATCCCTGAACTACTTAGAATGTTAGCTAACCTAAACTTTATCCTAACCCTAACCTTAACCAACCCTAATGTTAGCCACCTAGCTAGCGTTGGCATTAGCCACCTAGATAATTAATACATACAGTACCATACAAACGTAACATTTCACTCATTTGAGTATCCCAGATTTGACTAAATTACGTCTCCAGTATGGGAGGATGGGGAACACTGTATCTATCCAACCGTTTCACATAGAGTAAAATCCACTAGTCCTCTTTCATGTCTACAATATCATAGCCTGTTCTCAGTCTCTGTTATGGATGAGTTGAAGCATTCTACTCCACTGCTTTGGGCCACACAGGCACCCTGCGGGAGCGGGGCATCATGGACTGGAACAAGATCCCCCTTGATGACTCCAGCAACACTTTGGAGAGCTGTGAGGTGTACAACCTTCCATTTGGAATTAGCTCTTGCCTCTCCTCCTTCTCCTGGGTTCGATATGTGCCGTTCCTCCCTCCAAATGCACCAAGCTCACAGGACTCTTTGGCGACCAAGCAGCAGCCTGTGAAGCCAGAGGTTATCAGATCAGTGGCCCTATGAACACTGTGCAGGACCAGACACGGGCTAAAACAACAACAATAAGAGAGGCAGCTCTTGTGACATGGTCCTCCCGTTCTGTTCTTTTTTGTCTAATATTTTATACTCATATCTTGTAAAGATTTGATTATACATTTTCTAAATTAACTTTTGGCAGTAATATTTTGGCATTTGTGTGGTGTAAATACATTTTTGTTGTGATACATCTTTTTTTTTTTACAGTAAAGTGTTGTAAAAATATACATATATTTTTTTTATGGAACTTGTATTTTACTGATAACACACTGTATAGGAACCATATAATAATTGGACTAAAATCACTTTTAAAGTTTCAAAAATAATATCTGTAAATATACAGATTTTTTTCAGAACTACATTTCCAAGTGTGTTCAGGGTAGCACTGTCACGCCCTGGTCGAAATATATTGTGTTTATCTTCATTTATTTGGTCAGGCCAGGGTGTGGCATGGGTTTTGTATGTGGTGTGTTGGTATTGGGATTGTAGCTTAGTGGGGTGTTCTAGTTAAGTCTATGGCTGTCTGAAGTGGTTCTCAATCAGAGGCAGGTGTTTATCGTTGTCTCTGATTGGGAACCATATTTAGGCAGCCATATTCTTTGAGTGTTTCGTGGGTGATTGTCCTTAGTGTCCTGATGTCCTTGTTCTGTGTTAGTTTAGACAAGTATAGGCTGTTTCGGTTTTCGTTACGTTTATTGTTTTGGTAATGTTTGTGTTTAGTGTGTTTTTTCATTAAACATGAATCGTAATCTACACGCCGCATTTTGGTCCGATCCTTGCTACACCTCTTCGTTAGAGGAGGAGATAGTAGAAAACCGTTATAAGCACTAGTAATACACCTTTCCAAGAGTTTTAAATACTAACAAAAATCTAAACTGCAATATGATTCAAATGTATCTCAAACTGTAATTTTGATTCGGTGATACGATAGTACAAAGGTAGCCAATGAAATTATTCTTTACACTACCTATAATGATTAATGGAGACCAATGGAGCCCTGGAAATGAAGACGACAATATGTATCAGTATAGTATCCATCCACAACACAGAGCTATCATTTATCTGTGAGGTTTTTCCTCAGCTGTCACTGTCAGGTCCTGCTTGATGGCTCTGTAAAAGCTGAGAAAGAACTCTGCCAGTGGTCAGCACAGTGCACTCAAAGTACTCCGGGCGATTGGAAAGATCAGAGGTCAGGAGACAGATATCCAAGGAAAAATGTCTCACCTCAAAGAGTACATTCACATCCTCTATAGCGTTCTGAAAGGTGGGGTTCACCATTGATGCCATCTCTCTCTTCACTCTAACAGCTGGTGGGTAAAGAGCCGAATGAGGGAGAGAGAGAAAGAATGTTAACTCTTTTCTCTCCAAGTCTTGCCAAAGGTTTCATTGTGTGATGTGCTGCAGAGCATGTGGCTTGAACCATATTTATTGCATATTAAGATTTGTCTAGAAAAGGCTAACATACAGCGTATGTCATACTCTATACATGATTTATAAACAGTGTGTTATTCTCACAGGGGAAATACAAATAAATGGGTTGCTTTGTGTCACACTCCAATTCAAAGAGTTGCCAAATTGAATGTGGTTACACCTCTTAGCCCTATTAGCCCTATAGACTGAGTAATACCTCAGTCTATGTGAGGATGTGAAATTCTTTCTATATGAGTAAATCTAGTGAAACGTTATTCATGTAAAAGGGGAGAAGGTGGTTGTCATTTTGCTGTTTGAATAAAAGTCAGCCATGTCCAAATAGACCTAGCTGTGTCCTTAATGTAGAAAGTATGGAAGAGTACTTAAGTTATCTATTGAAAAACTAAAATATGTGAGGAACGTTTATCAGGACATGCCTAAGTACTGACAGAATTATAGAACTGTAGGCAACAAAACCACAAGGGGGAAACATATGGTTCTCACTATCACATCTAGAACAAACCCTTAAATCATTATGATGAATCAATTGCAATGTGTTATCTAAGGGACTTTTCATGGAAGCACAGTTGTATGGCTAGGGTCACTGTTTCTTGTCCACATTTTCACCCAGCTCGGGCACGTCTACTGTCAGGCACACTGTTTGAGCCTCTCTGCTTTCATCCTCTACTGAAGTAGTCTCCCCTGACATACTGTTACCATTAAGTAGCGACACAGTTCTAGAAATCTTTGGTAGCGAGCTGGTCAGCATAAGAACGGAATCAGTTTCAGTGTCCTACTGCAATGTGCCAGGAGATGGCAGTCTTCTCAAACTTATGCCAGATGCCTCCCAGTCAATTCTAATACTGCCAGTCAAAAATGAACTAAGTTAACTGTTCTCCTTTAGGGTTTGTTTGAAAATGTACTGGGACCATCAATGCTACCTTCAAATGTCCACTAGAAGACAGTAGACAACATAATATATAACCTTTCAAGTTAATTCCCTCAACTACACTTGCCACTGATCATCTGATGCTTCACATGAATGCATAAAGCAATAGCACACACATAGAAGTACAGTACAGTGAGTATACTTTCAAGATGAGCAAATATGATTCTCCATAAAAAATCACATATAGTTGACTGTTTCTGGAGTAATATACCTAAACCAATTAAGAACAGCATACTGTAACTTAAAGTAAACCAATATAACTCATAATGATCCTATAGTGATGCTTCATGGTGGGCTGAAAACTGCATGTCAGCACATCTTATCATAGCTACAGTACACAGTAGGCACTTCCCAATCTGGCTCCAGAGAGATCATCATCTCTTCAGATGCCATCTGTCGTCATTACAGTACTCTATGCTTAGGATAAATTCAGTTGGTGAAACCCTCCTCCCCCTCCTGCCTCCACCACCCCTTTTAAAACCCTACCAACTCCCATCACTGAATTTTTGGACTGAACAAATGTCCCCTTATGCACTCACACTTCACCAAGCATGACCATCAAACCCATTGTCCATCTGTTCTTCATAGACAGCAGAATGATCACTGTAATTAGCCGCATGAAGCAGTAAAGAAAATCCCCACAGTCTCCGGTAGAATCGTGACTTTCTAGGACAAGCCATATTTGCTGTATCAAATCTGCACCGAAAATAGCACTGTGGAAATATGCTGGATCCGGCGCTGACTGAGCAAAATGACTCTGACAAATGACTTGTTTTTTCCATAATGGTTTTACTTGCTACAATACTAAATCCCCTGCAGACTGAACAACAACATTTCTGTATTAAACCTAGGAGAATACATGTGTCCAAAACAATATTCCTTTGTGGCCAGATTTGTCAAATATGTACAATACTCAGTTCAGATTACTCCAATAATGACTTTCCTCCTTATCTACTGAGGGAAATATGACATATTTGGTGTGGATGGATGATAATGTTGTATGTTGTTTATATCATTCTAGGTTATGAAGATTACTTCATCTCACACAGAGCCCCTCAGCCTCTGTACAAGCATTTCCGTCGAAGGGAACATATTTTACACAAAGTTTCTCAGAGGTTAAACCGTTATGAGATACCAAATATTTGTGATTTGTGAACTATATTATATTGATTTAGTCTTCATTTATATGGTTCCCATCCACACGTGTCCTGTAAATACTTTCCTTTGCTTTGTATTTCATTTAAAACAGGAGACTTCAAAGGGGGAAGTTTGGGGAAATTCTGAGAGCCACACTTAATTGTCTCCCCTTTCCACTGTGAAGCTCTCCAAAACATTTAAATCCAAAGACACACAGACAACCCCTAATAAAGTTTGCTCAATATCCTGGTCTGATCCTCACACAGTTCTCCTCCTCCTCCTCTGTTTCTGCTGCAGTGCCAGAGGCTCCACGAGGTTCCAGCCTCTCTCACCCCCTCTCAGCACACAGGACACCAGGGCCCGTATTCATAAAGGACCTCTGAGTAGGAGTGCTGATCTAGGATCAGACCCCCCCCCCCACACACACACACCTGTGCATTTATTGTAATCCTAGATCAGCACTCCTATTCTGAGAAACTTTATGGATATGTGTCCAGACCTCCAGCCAGCCAGACCTTCTGTCCTTTACTTAGTAAGGTCCAAGGTCTCTTCCTCCTACTCGTGTCTTCTTGGATCCTCCTCTGCTCTGTCCCAGCTTTCACACCTTCCTCTCATCCACCTGGGCCTGCATTCTGTTGTCTTGCTTCCTGAGAGTGAGATTAAGGGAAAAATAAGAGAGAGAGATAGAAAGAGAGAGACGCAGAGAGGGACATTACACCATACCCAAGTTGACAGGCAAGAAAAAAATAAAAACAGTGTCATTTGTTTTCCTTTACCTCTTCAATGTCAGAGCTGCCCGGGCATGTTTAAATTTATGGCCCGTTCAAATCTATCACTTCAACTTAGTCCTGAACTCATCCTTTTCCTAGTTAAGGGTATTAACAACTAAAGCCTGTGACACTGTTCTTGAAGCACTATTATAGGCTGTGATGCCTCAGTCCAAGGCCATTACATTGAATACGACTACATCTCCTGCTGGGATCTGGGACTTGGGCCTGTTTCCTGGCACGCTGGCCAAGGAGGAAATCCCAATTTTAATGGCCAAACAGAGCATTATCACATAGAACCTGGGTGATATGGCCAGGTCAGCTGTTATGCACACACGCACGTAAGCGCACACATACACATGCACACTAACGCAATGCCAGTTATTTGACAAAGAGTGATTTGCATAGATGCAATATTGTCAGTTATCAATATTCTAAAAGGTTGTCACTAAAATTACATTTAAATGGTTCTGCCTTTCTGTAATTTACTTCACATGACTTTTGAGATCTCACTCTCTCTCTCAGTAGCGGCCCCACTTTTTTTTGGGGTGGGGGGCTTTCCTGCTTTGCATGTTATTTTGGCATTAATACGTGTCACATATCAGTTTGAAAACAATGTAAAAATACATATATTTATATCATTGAGTTAATGAAGCCGCATACAAACATTGTCTCTTTTTTGTTTTCTTGAGTAAGGCAGCTCCAAAATGCAGATGTTTCATCCTAGCTCAGTGCTTTCTGTGGTGGTGGGGCAAGCCAGCAGAAAATACGAAGCGTTGCGCCGTGATTGGCACAATGTTCTGTCACTCATTGGGACACTGCGTCACCGCTAAGTTTAAGGGAGAGCTAGAAAGAGCTAGAAATGTCAAGCCCCTTGGGTGCTGCCATAGAGTTACATTAGAAAATGCCCATCAAAGAAGGCTCAAAGTTATTGGCCGCAGATAACATGACGTCAAATCACAATATTTTTTTTATTTGCCCTTTTATTTAACTAGGCAAGTCAGTTAAGAACAAATTATTTTTTTCAATGACGGCCTAGGAACAGTGTAACCTGTTACACTGAATATAAACTGCCTGATTATATCTACAGTAGCTTTGATTGGACTGACTTTCAAAAATCTTAGCTAGCAGTCATCGTCATGAATCAAGTTGACAATCTACTGGTAAATCCTTTTTAATCCTTGTCATATGAAGATAAATACGAAAGAAAAATTATAGATAAAACGTATCGGTGCCCAGGAAGGACCGCAGCACCACCATCCTGTTCAAGTGAGCACGGCACAACAAGGGTGAGTCCAAACATGTATTGTATGCTGCTGCATAAATTATGTAATATGCCAGGGAGATATGTATACTGGAGCTAAGAAAGTGATACTAAGTGTATGTTGTCATGACATTGCCCTCTTTGGGTATAGCAAGCCCCATCCCCTCTCCCTGCCTCCTACAACTAGGCTGCTGTGGTCAGAGAGGTCGTAAATTCCTCGAAGAGATTATCTCCTCATGGCCACAGAGTATAGAGACAGAGTGAATTTTCATAGAGAACAAAGGAATTTCTTCCACCTCACAGAACTTGAGGTCAGAAAAACATTTATGTTCCGGAGAAGGTATAAAAGATCAGTGAAGAATCCAGCTATGAACTGGTCCGTTTGTTACAACTTGGGGAAGCTCATGGGAGACGGTGCGGCCACATTACCATAACGCTGTTTATATAATAGCCTCAGATATGAGGTTTACATCTAATTGTTGTATAAGATGAATGAGTGAGGATGATACTGTTCATACAATTGTGTAATGTGATTTTGGACTGTTTAATGAAGGAAACTCCAATTCCCTTTTGAGTAGAACTAAATCAGAGGACCGCCCATGAGCCCAGTTAGGGTCAGGCATCCTGGGACAACCCCTTTTCTGAAATCCCGAATAAAACCCCAACTTTGAGAAGTTCTCACCAGACCATGTTTTTCTCCATTAGGAGGGGACAAAGGTTGCAGACCATTGCTGAATCTTTTAACCATACCACGTGGTTAAACTCTTAGACTATCGATACCGACAGAATAAGAACAAGTCTTTGATATGAATTACTAGTCTGCAGCTAGGAATTCGGTATCATTGAAAGTGAAGAACGACAACTGCTGAAACATCCATTCTACAACAACATGAATGAATGTCGCTCTGAACTATCCCCTCTAACAATGACAGAGAGAGAGAGAGAGAGAGAGAGAGAGAGAGGACGAAAACTCTCCAACAGAAACAAACTTTTCAATAGCGATCACGAGGACACACTGAGCGTAAATATATATATTGATTGCAATTGTTCCCGAATGAGTGAGCGTTCATGTGCAAAGGATTAGCATTTCAATTGTTATAATTATTAACTCTGTAGTGACTTCTCAGTCGACCCCACTTCCCTTTTGACTAACAAGCCGCCATGCCAGTTTAACCCAGTAGGGCACATTCCCTTATCATTTATTGTAAACATATTTACTTTGTTTGATTGTGTGTGCACTTCTGTGATTGTTTAGTTAGTTAATAAATAAATGATTTAAGACAATTGATGTATGGATGACTCATAGTGAAGACTGGGTTCATGCAGATAACCAACAATTTACAACGTTTGGAATGAGACTAACGTGAGGTAAAGTAAATAATTAATTAATCAGAAGACTATTGATAAGATATGAAAATATCTGAAAGGTTATAGTAGGAAATTATAACTTTGTAATCTGAATATTTTCCTTGGTGCCCTAGTTAATTACAGTTATATCATGTAATATCGTGTAATTACAGTGACATGATTAATCACTTTGATTAAAAACTATAAGTCTTCAGTTTAACCTCTTGAAGCTAGGGGGCACTATTTTTATGTTTGGAAAATAATGTTCCCATAGTAAACGGCATATTTCTCAGGACCAGATGCTAGAATAAGCATATAATTGACAGATTAGGATAGAAAACACTCTAAAGTTTCCAAAACTGTCAAAATACTGTCTGTGAGTATAACATAACTGTTATTGCAGGTGAAAACCTGAGGAAAATCCAACCAGGAAGTGCCTAAGAGAAACGAATCTCCCTGTTCCATTGCATGCCTTCCCTTCATTTAAAGGGTTATCAACCAGATTCCACATGGTGTGAACAGTCTTAAGACATAGTTTTAGGCTTTTATTCTGAAAAATGAGCGAGAACAATCACATCGCGTCAGTTGATGGCTGGGTGCCAGCAGAGTTTTGCATGCAGAACAGCTTGGAGCAGACATTTTCTCTCTCCTATTGAAAAAGCTACGGTCCGGTTGAAATATTATCGATTATTTATTGAAAACAACCTGAGGATTGATAATAAAAAATGATTGACATGTTTCTACAAACTTTACGGATACTATTTGGAATTTTTGTCTGCCTGTCATGACCTGCACGAGCCTGTCGATTTCTGAACAAAATGTGCCAACCAAATGAAGGTTTTTGGATATAAAAATAGTCTTTATCGAACAAAAGGAACATTTATTGTGTAACTGGGAATCTCGTGAGTGCAAACATCCAGAGATCATCAAAGGTAAGCGATTCATTTTATTGCTTTTCTGACTTTCGTGACCAATCTACTTTGCTGCTAGCTGTTTGTAATGTTTTGTCTGCTGAGAGAGATGTCCTAACATAAACGCTTGGATAGCTTTTGGTGTAAAGCTTTTTTGAAATCTGACATGCCACGTGGATTAACAACAAGCTAAGCTGTGTTTTGCTATATTACACTTGTGATTTCATGAAAATGTAATATTTTTGTCATTTATGAATTTGGCGCTCTGCAATTCAGCGGATGTTGACAAAAATGATCCCGCTAATGGGATGGGTGCACCAAGAAGTTAAGCAAGTCATCTATATCAGCTATGTTTTTTTTAAAGGCAGTAAATGAGGCTGAATTAACTGTTTCGCTGCCAGACAAGGCTCCGCTGATAGCCAGGTGTAGCAGTGGTAAGGTGTTGGGACTGCTGTTGGGACTCTGCTGTTGGGACAGCTTTATGTAGGCCCTAACAGTTTGTGGGCACCGTTTGTCACCGTCCAATTAATGTAGTGGCTTTGCTGGCACGCATCCCACAATTATTTATTTTTTTAACCCACCAACATTTACAAGCTAAAATAGCCACTGCTCTCTCTCTCTCTGACAGGTGTTCTCTGACATCTGGTCCCCAGTGGACCAGTCTTATCATATCTGTCTCCGTCTGATGATCCGCTCAGTCTTTGTAGTCCCAAAGCTTACACCAGTACACAGACACAGGACCCCAAATGTCAAATGATTTCAAGCTCTAAAATTGGGAAATACATGTGAAATTATTGTTTTCACAGCTGTGCACTTGGCGCCAACGCTTTAGGCTGGAGTAAATGGTATGTGTCAGGCAAACACAGTCCAAGAGAGGGATAGACTTTATGAGGAGGCCGTTAGTAGGGATGGATGGTGTGTTGGGCAGGTTGAGTTGGTGAGGGGCCGAGATGAGAGGGGAGGTTAGGAGGAGATTGATATGGATGCTTGCACTGTCATCGATTTGTGGCCTCGTAGACGTCTGAGTTGTTTATATCGTAGACGTCTGAGTCATTTATATCAAATAAAGCATCAGTAATGAAATCTTTGTCCCGGTGCTAAATGCTAGGATTTCTTTGAGGCTCTAATGCAGTTTGAGTAATGATGTTAGTGCTGGTTCCAAGTCTAATGTCCCTATACGAGGAGAGGAATTCCCTATGTGGAACCCAGGGGTTGTGAGAAGTATCTCATGCAAAACCTCAAAGCGCGTATTGTTTGAGACTCAGCATTGATGAAGACATGAAATATGCTTGTTTCTCTTGTCATGTCCTCTGATCTCCACCATCGCTGTAGTTTTGTAATCTCTTTCTGCCATTCAGAGAAACAAAGACATCAAGCAGATCAACACAGTCCCGCCACCAGCTTAGGTTGAGGGCTTTGTGTGTTACATTATGCAAAATAAGTCTAGACAAAATATGCAACATACCATAAGTCCAGACATTCACATATTCTGAAATTCACCATTACAAGAGCCACTTGTTACACAGCACTCAACATAACGTATAATACTATGTCCTGCATAAATATAGAGTGATTATACTGTAGCCTGATTTATGAAATAGCACATGGCATCTGTTGTTATTCCCACAAAGGCATGGAAACAAAACACTCAAGTTTGAGTGAGAGCATAATAAAGTCGAGTGAGTGTGCTACGCCTTTCGAACAAGAAAGTGAATGAAAAAATCTTCAAGTTCACTGACTATTATATTATAGACTTAGGCAATGGATACTTGTGGCAACACTGGCTAACTAAATGCTGACAAACTGATTAGGTAACAGTCAACTCACGCCATGGCTCAAGAGTTTCGGGAAGGAGACTTGTATCATATCGAGGATCATTCTGAAGTCACATGCAATAGTGGTTCAATCAAAACAACTTCTCTGTGGTTTGGGAATCTTGAGCTACTCACTGCCCTGTGGTCTGGTCTCACCACGGACTCCCTGACTGACTCACCGCTTCACAGACATTAGGAGATGATTGTTAGAAGGTAGGTCCCTCCCTTTGCAGTGAACTTCAATAGACCCCTTCAAAACAAGCATCCATAGTATTCCATGGTTAAAGAGGGTCAATTAGTTGTCGATATTTAGCTTTTGCAGGTTATAAGATCTATTTCATTGTGAACTAACAAGTCAACATACCCTGTGTATTATCAGCAGACTGTTTTATAATTGAACTTTTAAATGGGAAATCAATTGATTTGAGTGAATATATGCCGACATTAAAAGGACACAACATTTTTGTGGCCGAAGACCGTCAGACTGTAATATGAGTCTTGCTTGGCTAAGGAGAAAAACAAGGAAATGAGCAATAGGATGTGCTTAAATATAGGTTTCTGACTGTCCTTCTATTCCAGTTACACTGTGTTGACTGTCTAAGGTTTACTGGAAAATGTGGGTCAAGGTGCATTCTGCCCTGCTGACTCAATGGGAAAGGCATCAAACGCATCAAGGGCATCACACAAGCTCCAATGTGTAGCTTACCCACCAAACAGTGGGTAAATGATCTACGGGCATTACCAAGCATTCTGTATTCATCTCTCTGCTGCCACTTAACCACATCAAGACATCAATGCTTTTACAGTGAAATGCAATGTAATCCAAATGATTCTAAAAAGGAAAATGTTAGTCTCATATACCCTTGGCTGGCTATGCAGTGATTCAATACATTGTTTAGCTAAATCGATTAACATTCTGTGGTGAACCGAACATTTCCTTTTCAAGTTATTTACACAAACATTAGCAGCTCAGAGGGCGTGTGGTATTGAAAGGTGATCTGGGAGGCCAGCTGTATGATCTCCAGGGCTGGCGTCCCTCTCTCCCGGCCTGTTGGGGATGAGTAGTGTGGATATGCATTACAGAGAACACTCTGGACAATCATT
The DNA here is from genome assembly GCF_018296145.1 of Oncorhynchus tshawytscha. NCBI lineage: Eukaryota > Metazoa > Chordata > Actinopteri > Salmoniformes > Salmonidae > Oncorhynchus > Oncorhynchus tshawytscha. Next base: position 43,284,221 of record NC_056434.1, on the reverse strand, counting down.
TATCTCATAAATCTACGTGAGCATTAATACCAGCCACACTGCTGAAGTTCACCGGCTCAGCCTTTCTGAGGGGAAACTTTCACTGTGCTTTCTTTTCTTCAGTCTCACTTTTATTTGTGTTTGGACTCTTTATGTGAGCATTCAAAGGCCCAGGAGATGTTTCCTCCCTGTTTGATTAATGAGGATGGTTGAATCAGCCAAAGCAAACACGCAAATCAGTTCATTAGTCACAGAGGGATCTATGTGTGTGTGTGTGTGTGTGTGTGTGTGTGTGTGTGTGTGTGTGTGTGTGTGTGTGTGTGTGTGTGTGTGTGTGTGTGTGTGTGTGTGTGTGTGTGTGTGTGTGTGTGTGTGTGTGTGTACAGTATGACTGAACACGTGTAAAGTGGATTAGGTGTGTGTCAGCGTGTTGGCATGTACACTACATGTATAACTTCTATGTATATTTACTTTAGGTGCCACAAATTCAGCCATTAAAAACCTGTTATAAGGAACGGCTTTGCAATACTAGTGTCAGATCAGACCATAATCCACACCAGACCTCATCCTGTTTTATGAGCGTGACATTAAACTTTGACACATTTACAGAACCAACAAGGACTTTTCCATTGTGTGTGTAAACAACCCCCATCACTCTAGCAGAAACAATAGCATAACCACGTGACAGAGATCTGGGCCGATGTGGTTGCCCATGTTACAGGTCTGTGTTGTGAAGAAGACGCTTTATGGAAAAAGAAATGCTTTGTAATTCATGGTTTGTCAATGAGAATTTTTTTACAGAAGTTGGAAATGGGTGTGTGAAACTATCAGAAAGGCTTGTCTGAATATAGTTTACGCAGTACAACTAGGGACCATTTAGAGCTGCGTGGATTTACATGGCACCCATTGAGCCTGAGTAGGGTAGCATTTGTAGCTTGTCCTCCAGGTCACAGCATCAGAGGACATTTTTACAAACACCTCTGAAAATCCACAGCAGTCTAAAACAGACCCCAGCTGGATTGGTTTATAGAGTTAACCAGAGGAGGGGCATGAGTTGGCAGGCAGTTAGCAGTATACATCATTCAGGGAAACATATTCTTTATAAAACATTATTACAATGCCTTGGAAATCTAATTCCCAGTAGCGAGGCCATTTCTTTTTCTAAACAGTTTCAGACTAATTGTTTGCAAGTGGTGAGAGATGCATATTGTCAGAGATGGAAATATTATTGGATTCCAAGTTCCAAGTTAAATAGATTGTATACATATTCCACTCACTCCATCCTCCCAGTGTGGTCATTAACATCTTTACATTTCCAGAACACACAGGCTATGTCACCAACTGTATATCATTGGCCAGTATCTTGGAAGCTGGCAATCTAAATACAAGGTTACAAATCAGGCAACATCAATGTCATTCAGTATGACAATGCATGTTTGTTTTCTTTGTTGGAAAAATACATTATTCTGTGGTGGGGATTTCAGTGGATTTGTCATCCCAGACGTCTAACATCAGGAGGATGGTTCTGCTTGACATTTTGCTTGCAATAGATTTTTCTTACAACCACTATACCAAGAAGATAAAACAGCCATTGTGAAACATTTGAAATTGGTTTGTGTTGGCTGCATGAAGCTCCAAATGATGACCAATTAGATGCTTTGCAAATCCAGTACAATTTTAGACGTTTGTACCATTATTTTCCTCATAACCATAGCCACATGTTAATAACACTTCCATAGCCACATGTTTAATAACACTTCCATAGCCACATGTTAATAACACTTCCATAGCCACATGTTAATAACACTTCCATAGCCACATGTTAATAACACTTCCATAGCCACATGTTAATAACACTTCCATAGCCACATGTTTAATAACACTTCCATAGCCACATGTTTAATAACACTTCCATAGCCACATGTTTAATAACACTTCCATAGCCACATGTTAATAACACTTCCATAGCCACATGTTAATAACACTTCCATAGCCACATGTTTAATAACACTTCCATAGCCACATGTTTAATAACACTTCCATAGCCACATGTTAATAACACTTCCATAGCCACATGTTTAATAACACTTCCATAGCCACATGTTAATAACACTTCCATAGCCACATGTTTAATAACACTTCCATAGCCACATGTTTAATAACACTTCCATAGCCACATGTTAATAACACTTCCATAGCCACATGTTTAATAACACTTCCATAGCCACATGTTAATAACACTTCCATAGCCACATGTTTAATAACACTTCCACTTGCTCTTCTTTTCTCTTTGGAATATCTAAGAAAAGCCATTAGTGGTTTAGCTGTAAAGCAAAATGTTACACTCCTGTCTTTGTACATTTCCAAGAAACATTGGGGGTTAGAGGATTTAGGCTTGTCTTGACATTGATACGATAGCAAAAATGATTACAACTGTTTGAATATTAAAAGTGTGTACTGTATGTTGTAACCACCAAACAATATGGGCTAGGATAATATTACTGTTCCATTTGACACCGTTTGAGACCAACTAGAATAATAGTTGTAAAAATGTAATGTGTTTGATTGTAATCTCGGCACCTAGAACAAAGTCCTTCATGAGAGATTAGTTTGAGTGGATCTTTTTACTACTATGCCAAACAGTACGTATCTCATACCAAGTTTTTTTTAAATTGCTATTTTTATCAATCTTTAGCTTACAGATATTAGGCTACACTTACAGTTAAAGTAAATCAGTTTCCCATCTAAAGTGCTGTGAGACTTCCTCCACGGAAGGTGATGTTGAAAGTCATCCTCTAAGAACATGTTGTGCTATCGTCCTCCCTGAGCAGGAAAAAGAGGCGTTGCTGAGAGCGCATTAGTATTAATTATCCAAACTGTTCTTTCTCCAGACTGTATCCCTCCCCATTCACACATACGCACACCAAACTATCCAACTTTTTAATGACTTGGACGCTTAGTCCCGGGAAGAGGGGCAACCAGTTAGTAATTTATCCACAAGTAGAGGTGAAAAGCATTTCAATTCACAAAGAAATGTGCATTTATAATGACTAATTTATAATTTAGCTCCATGCTTTGTAATAAAGTGTCTTAAATGATCAGAACATCACTACAATGTTGTAACTCAATTTGGGGGCCTATGTGGTTAGCACTTCACGTCTTTATACACTGAACAAAAATATAAACGCGACATGAGAAGTGCTGGTCCCATGTTTCATGAGCTGAAATAAAACATCACAGAAATTTTCCAAATGCACAAAAAGCTAATTTCTCTCAAAATGTGTGTACACATTTGTTGAAATCCCTGTTAGTGAGCATTTCTCCTTTGCCAAGATAATCCATCCACCTGACAGGTGTGGCATATCAAGAAGCTGATTAACTAGCATGATCATTACACAGATCATTAAACTTTGGAAGTATTGGAGGTAGGCCAAGACAGTAGGCCTATCTAAAGGAAATATCAATGTATGGTGAACTTGATCAAATTTCACCTTGTGCTGGGGACAATTAAAGGCCACTCTAAAATGTGTGTTTTGTCACACAACACAGATGTCAGGTTTTTAGGGAACGTGCAATTGGCATGCTGACTACAGGCATGTCCACCAGAGCTGTTGCCAGAGAATTGAATGTTAATTTCTCTTCCATAAGCTGCCTCCAACGTTGATTTAGAGAATTTGGCAGTACGTCCAACTGGCCTCACAGCTGCAGACCACGTGTAACCATGCCAGCCCAGGACCTCCACATCTGGCTTCTTCACCTGCGGGATTGTCTGACACCAGCCACCCAGACAGCAGTTGAAACTCTGGATTTGCACAACCAAAGAATTTCTGCAGAAACTGTCAGAAACCGTCTCAGTGAAGCTCACCTGCGTGCTTGTCATCCTCACCAGGGTCTTGACTTGATTGTAATTCAGCGTCGTAACCGACTTCAGTGGGCAAATGCTTATGTAGAAACATTTTTCATGGTGTAAATAACATTGAATAAAAGTAGCGACTCAGAGCTATAAAATGATATATCATACACTGCAGTTGAGGAAGAATGGGAAAGTAATTCTGCTTTAAACGTTGATAAACTCCACTTTTTAGAAAATGGCCTTTGAATGTTTTGGTACACCCACTGGAGAGCTCTTCTTTGTCTAGACCCAGTCAGCATTGTTCACACCCTCTTAAGCCTTTTCCCCAACCATCTCTTTAAGGATTTACATGTGAGGCCATGTGCTAAACAGAGGGAGTAAGGTAGTGTAGTAAACAACCAAAGATTTCAAGACTAAAAGTGGTGAAAGTAGTAGCCTACATCAAGGTAAAAAAATATACTTTATAGGCTATACAGCAAATAAGGGCGTTATTGTTAAGTTTAGAAATCGTAATATTTTTGTGCTTGTGCAGTCTTTTCAGAAACACATCAACACTAAATATCTGCATGCGCCATTTCGATTTATAAACATTATAAATATTTCCCGTTATAAATGAGATCTGTCTGTAAAATTGTGCGCACGTGAACAAGCATTATCAGTCTGAAAAATGCCCATCATTTACCTTCTATGGTAATAATAACAGCCTTATTTGCTGTTAACTTTGGAAGTATAGGAGGTAGGCCAAGACAGTAGGCCTATCTAAAGGAAATAGCAATGTATGGCGAACTTGATCAAATATCTTTGGAGATGTAGGCAGAATGTTTTATTTTGCAGTGATATTTGCTGTATCTGACCATATCTGAAAGACAACCACATTTTTCTGGACTTTTTTTTTTCTGGACCTGTGAACAGATCGTTTGAATGCAATAATGTTTTGCATTCACTTTTTCCCAAGCCTAAATATGCTGCCCTGCACGCGGATTCTGAAACATTGTCTAGTCAGAATTTTTTTTAAACTACAGCAGGCCTACTTACAGTGGTAGCCTACGCACTTCAATGCAAAAGATCAACTGTCTGTTCACCTGTTCAATTCTTCTGTATGTTATGAACCGCACTCCCTGTCAGATTCATAGAGAAAAAACTAGAAATTATAATAGCCTATCTAATAGGCCCAACTAAGTGAGAGATGCACACGGTCATTTGTTTTGTTTGGCTACTTCGAGAATACGAACTCAACTCTCTCAACATGTACCGAAAAGGGGAGAAATGTATTCTGCAATGGTTATGCTATACAGTGAGCTGCAAAAGTATTTGTCTCTGTAGTCTTGCACTTTAGATTTGAAAGGGTACAATGCCTATGAGGTTAAAGGGCAGACTGTCAGCTTTAATTTGATGGTGTTTTCATCCATGTTGGATGAATAGTTTAGAAATACAGAAATATTTGTACATAGTCCCCCCGTTTTCTGGGACCAAAAGTATTGGGAAAAATGAACTTATATGTTTATTAAAGGAGTCCAAATTTGAGTAATGGTCCCATATTCTTAGCATGCAATGATACTCTCAAATTAAACCTCAGTCATTGTATCATTTCAAAACAACAAAACAATGTGTCATTGCCAAAATACTTCTGGAGCTCACTGTATGTATTATGTTTAGAAATGAAATATTGTCTGCATGAGAAATTTGACACTACAGTATTCAGACTACAAATATCAATGAAAAAGGTGTACCGTCTTTTCCACTGTTAAACTGCGCTTCGGATTAGATCGCATAGAAAAAAATACTTGAAATAGCTTATCTATTTAGTACTGTGACATGGGTCCAATTACATGTAAATGAGAAATGGGACAAATGGTACAGTAGCCTATACTAATTTGTTGTAGGTCTTTAGGCTATTTTGCGACAAGAGTAGCCTATGAAACCATGTCAGTGCTCCCTGTCCTCGGGCACATAGCTTGATAAGCTACCCTATTCATTCCGTTTTTTGGGACAATAAATGTATCCTACCCAAGCAACAACAACACAATGTCTTGAAGAATGTTATTGTTGTTTTGAAGTGAGTACAAAACTCTAGTCTAGGCTGGTAACTGCAGTGAATAGCCTATGTCATTTGAATAACCGGCTCAAAGGCCCGGCATTTTGAATGCATATTCATTTCGAAATAACTGCAGTTAGCCTGCCTGATCTGGCAACCATTTGGATCACTTATGGGTCTTTTCTTGTCAGTTTAGCCTACAAGGTCCAGGAACATTAGCAGGCCAGTAATATGGTGTGTTTTGTAAGGATGTATCGTCCAATAGAAACATGCTAAAGCAGAGATTTCTAGTGGCGCGCCTATGAATTATGATAATGCAGAAGCGCGGAGGAAGTTGTATCCATAGTTTCCCCGTTTGGCTTCCACGTTTTAAAAACCTACGAAAACGAGGTGGACAGTGCCAAGACTCAAAAACCTTTTACCATTCCCAGTCTTCTTTTATTTGTTTTCCAAGTGCCTATGTAGAATGGATAAAGTGCACTCAGAGTGAAGGAGGAGCGCTCCCATAGGGGATGTTTCATGCTGCTTTATGTGGAGGTGGTTGATCTCTGAAAATTATAGCTTCCAGGGGACACAGAAAATACCAGCTCATTTCAATCCAAGCCACATGCGGACAAGAGAAAGCCAGCGTAAATGGTCAATTTATAGCTTTTTAATGGCTGTGTTGTATGATTCCGTCGAGGGGGTGGGTTTGGCAGATGATGCTGAGAGATGATGCTGAGGAGAGGGGTATTCAAGTCAGTACTGTGTGAACAAATTACAATGCAGTACATATATTCTTCACAATATTAGGCATACACTACATGTACACAGTAATACATAATCAAGGATGATTGACAACACCCAAAGCCAAATTATTGACTCAATCGGTTGGGGGAAACACTGAGGAATGACACGACTAGACCATGCGGGATCAATTCTGAGAGTCATTCCAATGTTAATTTCGAAAATCTCAAACCTGAACGTGAAAGTGGCCTCTCTGAAGAGACGTGACTTTAAGACTCATCTGACAGCATGGGATTGCTATTTGGGTAAGATGTTAGCCTTAGGCCATAGGGCGTTTGAATTTGCCAGACCACATGTGTTTACTGGTCCTATAATGTATGTAGTGAATACTGTATAAAAAAGGGAGTGCCAGGTCCTTGCCATACTGCACACAGCTTTATTTGGTAGACTATAACAGCAGAGCCACAATGATTTTGAACATTTTGGAGGAAGCATTTATTTAGAAAACAAGGAGAAACCCTGATGTACTGTAGACGAACCAGTATTGCCGTAATTCTGCTTCCATTGAATTGTACTAAGGAGGCCATAATAATCCCTAATCAACGAATCAACAAGCTTGTTCTCTAAAAATGCATTTCCCCCATGGATTAAGGACTGTTAAAAGGTTCAACTGGACTCAGATACCCAGACGTCCTACTTCAATGGAATTGATTCTTAGTTGCTTATAAAAAAATATTGGCTGGGGTCATTTGTTTCCAACCACGGATGAGCAACAGGATAACTCAAAGGGGTGAAGGTAATGATACTATATGTGCCAGAGACAAAGGAGGTTGGTGGCACCTTAATTGGGGAGAATGGGCTCCTGGTAATGACTGGAGAGGAATTTGTGGAATGGTATCAAATACATCAAACACATTGTTTCCAGGTGTTTGATGCCATTCCATTGGCTCCGTTCCGGCTATTATTATGAGCCAATCTCCCCTCAGCAGCCTCCTGTGGCCAGAGATACCACTTCTTATTCCTAGCTGCAGTTGGAAACAGGGAATCTTGTTGTCCACGGCTTGTTTTGAAAAAAGTGTCTCGGCTCCATTTCGGTACAGTGTCCGGCTTCCTTCCTCTCTGTGACCCTAGAGGTGAAGCCAGCATAATGAATTTCTCACTATTGCCCACTGCTCGGCTTGCAAGGCTTAAGTACTCTATAATAGCGGCTCCTCAAAGTCCTTCTGCTGCAGTTGATTTATTGTGACCTCAGCAAGATTTCCTGTCACTCTATTCAGTTTCCCAATAGCAGAGAGCAGATGTTCCGATGCTGAAAATATGTTTCTGACAGTGACTTATAGCAAGGGGAAATAGAAACGACTCCTACCCAAAGACACCCCCATGATTAGGATCAAAACAAACAGGCAAACTTGCATTCAGCAGCTGCATCCCAGCCCCCCTGCAAAACAGCCATATATCAAAGTCTTCGTGTTAACACGTATCAAAATAATATTTGTTGTCTTGCGGTGGATGGCCTATACCCCAAGCCCGTTAGCAGTTCTACAATGTGTCTCATAATATTTTAATGATCATATTTTCTCTGAGAATGACTGAGTTTCCAGTGCGATGGGAGAACCTCATTAGCGTCTCCCAGAAAGAAAAAAACGTTTGAAAACTTAATGTGGACTGTAAATGGGATGAAACCGTCTCAGTGTTTACTGTTGATACAAGTAGTCTGCAGGTCTTTGTTATTGTTTTCAAGCGAGCCATTTTTAATTTACTAGAGGATACACTTTAATTGAGAAGAGGAAACCCCACTGGGCACACACTGGTTGAATCAACGTCGTTTCCAAGTCATTTCAATAGAATTACGTTGAACCAACATGGAAAAGATGTTGAATTGACGTCTTTGCCCAGTGGTACCGTGCTTTAAGAAACCCCCCCACCATGTGGGTAATAATAATTTAAAAAAATGTATATCCCTCTTTTCAATATAAGCAAATATCAGTTTCCACCAATTTGTGTGGAAGATATAGAAGAGCCATATGGTGGTGCAGTACTAGCGGCACAGTACTGCAAAACGTGTTGTTGAAAGTATGTACGGCTGAGAACTCCATACCTAACAACAGTATGAAAACAATCAGAACACAATCATATAGAGGGATGGAACCTGGAAGACTAATGTCTTCCCTAGCACTGCCTGATGTATCTCTGGAATGTATCCATCCTACTGTGCTGAGGATCTCTATTGTAAACACTACTCCATCAATAGGCAGCCCTTCTTCAGCAGACCCACTCGCTGCTATAGAGCCCCCGTTCTCTGCTAGAGACTTTATTGGCAGTATATAAAAGTTCTGGCTAAAAGCTTGACAAATCACAGGCAGCCAGTTCAGGTTTGGGCCAGGTTGTGGAGTGGAGCTATAGCCTGCTGTTTGGCTGCAGTAGGCATTGTACATTATAGATCAGAGAGAGCTTTATCTTGCTGTGGATGATGAAGGAGTGGAATGTGATCAGTTGATGGTCAGCGCATTGCATTTCACAATTTGACACAGCTGAGGTTAAACAACTAAAACGTTGGAGGAATTATAGATGCCAAAATATTACATGCTCTCTGTCTGCGCTGTGTACGTCATCAATACGCTTGACTGGAACAGACAAGTCAGGGCCAGCAACAGCAAGCATCCTGATAATGAGGAGAAAATGAGACAGGAGGAAGTCGTGAATGGAAATATCCTTTCCCAATGCCCCCTACCATATTCCCACCTCAACACCAGGCTGAGGCTCTCCACGGAGAAGCGGGAAGCTGGAGAGAGAGAAGCAAAGAACCACGTCTCCACACCAAGCCAGGCAGTAAGAGCTGTCTGCCCATGAGAGGGGCGGCAGTAGACACATTCCCAGTCCCAGAGACCATAGACTGACAGCCCATGTTCAAGACACCCAGGGGAAATTATAGGGTCTGAAGAACCTGAGGGCACAACTCGAAAACAAGCATACAGGGGACAAGCATGAAAATACACATTGTGCTCCACAGGGAAGTCATTAGGCAAATCTTCCTCTGGCAGACAGAGTCTGGGAAATATTTAGAGGGGTGACATGTCCTTTCTGGAGTAGGTAGGCCACAACTCACAGGACTTTAAGGAACTATTGTTTTGTCATTAATCAATACATCTTTAGCTTACCCCCTTGAATATCTTGTCATCAGTGATTTAGAATTCCTACTGCCGTTGTGGCATATAGTTCTTCTTGATTACATCCTTGGGTGCAGCCTAATTCTCAGATGCAAGCTTTTGCTTCTTTCTCAAATACATGCTTGGGTAGTGAGGCTTTCTCAAATACATGTTTTTATGCACATGCAACTTGAAATACCTATGTGGGGTAGACTGGTTGTCTGAGGCTTTTCTTCTTACAGTTCAATCAACAACAATGTGTTGCATTATATACAGTAATAATGAATGAGTCTGTAGAGAAACTTCAGAACTACTTGGCCAATAAAATAAATAAAAGATTGCAGAAATGTTACATGTTGCAAAAACAGCTTATTTCTCTCAAATGTTGTGCACACATTTGTTTACATCTTTGTTAGTGAGCAATTTATCCTTCCACCTGACAGGTGTGGCATACCAAGAAGCTGATTAAACAGCATGATCATTACACAGATGCACCTTGTGCTGGGGGACAATAAAAGGCCACTCTAAAATGTGCAGTTTTGTCACATAACACAAAGCCACCGATGTCTCAAATTCTGAGGATTATTTCTGTCTGTAATAAAGCCCCTTTGTGGGGAAAAACTGATTAGCTGGGTCTGCCTCCCCAGTGGGTGGGCCTGTGCCCTCCCAGGCTCACCCATGGCTCCGCCCCTGCACAGTCATGTGAAGTCCATAGATTAGGGCCTAATGAATGTATTTCAATTGACTGATTTCCTTATATGAACTGTAACTCAGCAAAATCTTTGAAATTGTTACATGTTGCATTTATATTTTTGTTCAGTATATATTTACCTTCCCCATGGCTAATTTGGGCATTATTCCTCTCTTTGCTACCACTGTATGCAAGAACATGGCAGAGGAGGTTTCCAAATTCTTGTTAGCGTACCATTTTCGTCAGTTGCAAACCGCAGATATTTCCATTTTGCAAGGAGGTTGCCTCTTTTAGCTTGAATTTACAGTAATCCATATACCAGTTTGATCTTAAAATTAGATACTTGTGTGTTGGCTCTCTGGTATTTTGTTACAGATTTGTATTGGAGAACCTAGGATTTGTCACGTTTTATTTCCTAATTTAAATTGTTAGCTATTGTGTGTGCATTAACATGAAAGTGTAGTGATTTACTGTGAAGAAGTGTCATTATAGGCTCCAAGACAGGCAGCCAAATGAAGGAGACTATGGTTGAGTGGGATTTATGTAATTGAAGACATATATTTCAGTTGCGTTCTTGTGGTTGAGACAGGGCTTGTTTTCAAGAGTTTTCTCTCCCTTTTTGTCCAGCTGCATGACAGAACTGAATTAGTATCCAAAATAAGATTAACCATCTTCTATTCTCACCCATGAGCCCCCTTAAGATATTCTTTACCATATCAGCCCTGTGGAATGTCTAAAACATTAACAAGATGCTGAGAAATTGTTTTGAAGTGCCTTGGAGAGTCCTTTTTTGTGTTTTCACTGAAACATGTTTTTGATTTGAGTTACAACCATCAAAGGTTGTTTCAAATGTTAACATGAACAAACATACGTAAGTGGACTCAAGTGTCCACATTACACAGTTATTATGCATAGGCCTATTTCTGTCGGGAGTTTTTGTTCAGTGTGTGTCCACATTTGCCTTTACTTGTCACTAGTCTATCAGTAATCTTATTTTTGATGATAGATTATTTTAATGTTGTTAGAGAAATGATTGCTGCTCACCCAAGGGGCCCTGTTAACCAGAGGGTAACAATCCCTTTTGACTGGACACTATTTATGAGACACCAAAGATTAAGGCTGGGAGTTCATGTGCCCGACTTGTGTTATTAAAGAGATATGAAAGACATTTGTCTTAATCTACTGAATTTATGTTCGAATCGGTCAAAGAACAATATGTGTAGGCTACTTTGTGCGATGTGAAAGGTAGAGTGCAATGACAGACGCGCTTGAGGGGGTATACAGAGCACAAAGTCAGTGAAATATCTTTAAGAAAACAAACATGTATTCCAAAATGCCACCCACAACCCAGACAGTCAACACAGTACCAAAAATAAAGCTTTATTGATACACTGTACTTCACAATTTGTTATAATGTTTGTGTAAAATGAATACATAGCACGTACAGTAACAAGCCTAAGCCATATTATCTGGCACTGTGATTACTAAGTTTAGATAGCTGGCTGCTAAACTAGTTTACCAATCTAAACATTTTTTAGTTGATATGGACTAATTGAGTTACTATCTGTGACAGACTTTAACAAGAGAAAAAACTGCTGATGCACAAACAGATTTCAAAACTGCACCTTGTGTATTCTACTATTCTAGCTTGCAATAGTAAGTTGAGACCCCGACTGAGTTTCTAAAATATATATTTTGTTTTTGTTTTGTGAAATGAATCCTAGGGCCTTTAAAAGTTGCCCGTTCCTGCCTTATTGTGAGACCCCTCTACTCTGATATGGCTACAACTACACAAGGCCTCTGATGGTATGTGCAATGAACTCATGGTACTTTTTCAGAATCAGTGGCAGCCCAGACTCATTGTGTCCATGGCAAGGTTACCCACACTGAGGGTTACGGTATAATATGTCTGTTCAGTAAAACCTGGGATTAGGCCTTTGGATGTGGCCTCATCCAACGCAGTGACTGGCTGTTCTTAATGTGATACAATCCCTGTCTTAGGGCATGACGTTGCATGACAAGGTAAGGCCACGTGGAGAATGTAGAACCCATAGGATCATATTAACGATCCATTATAACATTGCCTGGAGCATATTACAAAAATTCCTAGAAAGAATTTCAAGAATGAGTTTGGTAAACAACTCATAAATCCACCTATGAGTGTTACCAAATAAAAACCGTATGTAAAATAGTACAATACAATATTGGTCTTTATGGTGATTGAATGGAAAACATGACTTCATTGATGCAATGGGCCGAACTGCACTTCAGCTACATGTAAGAAGCGACTTCCAAATTGACTGTAGGTTTTAGTCACAGATAAAATGACTATTTGCCCATGAACTGTAAACACAGCGTGACCCCCATGGCAAGTATTTAAGATATTATCTTTGTGCTCTTTAGTTTCACTGCAAGAGACATATACTGCGTTTGCACTCTGGCTACTGTACATGTTTTATTGCTAGCATATAAATATACAGGCAGAAATCTTTCGGTGTAATAGCAGTGTTTTAGTGAGCAGCCGTAAAGTGTGGAGTGAGCTACCATTATCACAGAGGCCCCAAACTAACTGTCTGGATAAAATAGGACTTTTATTTTCTTCATTTTATTTTACTTTTTATAGAGTCAAAAAATCTTAAGTTATGAGTGCAAACATATTCGGCAACATGTAAATTGACCGGAATAATTATGTCATGAAAAGTCATGACCTTAGAACTGGGGTGTAACCATTACCGTTTAGTCTGTAGCCAAACATTTAGCAACTATATGAGTTTACGTCAAACAGAAAACGCAAACGAGAATTTCTATTGGAAAAATTTAGGTAGACCCTCCCTGTTTTGTTCTGTTTCAGTTTGGTTCTTAAATGGTAAACAGTTTCTGTAATGAATACACTAATTTTCTGCGTTGTCTCTGTTGGCTGTAGGTCAGACATACTCTACTGTATATATAGGTATACTATAGGTATACTATATATATATATATATATATATATGTATATAGGTATACTATAGGTATAAAGGTATGCTATATATATATATATATAGTATACCTATATAGCTATAGTATATATATATATATATATATATATATATATGTATATAGTATATCTATATACCTATATTATACCTATAAGTACAGTACAGTACAGTACAGCCAACAGAGAGCCAACAGAGAGAGAGACAACGCAGAAAATGTGTGTATTCATTACAGAAACCATTTACCGTTGTCTCTTTTGGCTGTAGGTCGGACGTACTGTACTGTATTGTATATATAGGTATACTATACTAGGAGCATAGGAAGTTTAAAGGGTGTGTTGGTCTGTGTCTCAGTCACCAGATTCCAACACAATTGAACAATTATGGGAGATTCTGAAGCAGTGCCTGAGACTTCTTTTTCCACCACCATCAACAAAACACCAAATTATGACATTTTGGAAGAATGGTGTCACATCCCTCCAACAGAGTTGCAGACGCTTGTAAAATGTATGCCAATGTATGCCAAGATGCATTGAAGCGGTTCTGGTGGCTTGTGGTGGAACAACGCCCTATTAAGGCATTTTATGTTGGTGTTTCCTTTATTTTGTCAGTATTTTGTCAGTTACCTGAATCCTTTTCATAAACTGAGTGGTTTGAACCCAGAATGCTGATTGGCTGACAGCCGTGGTATGTCAGACCGTACTGTATACCAGTGGTATGACAAAACATTTATTTTCACTCTTCTCATTATCTTCGAAACAAGTTTATAATAGCAATAAGGCCTCTCAGGGGTTTGTGGTATATGGCCAATATACCATGGCTAAGGGCTGTATCCAGGAACTCCGAGCTGCGTTGCGCATAAGAACAGCCCTTAGCTGTAGTATATTGGCCATATACTACACCCCCTCTGGTCTTATTGTTTAATTATACCACAGCATTGTTGAATACTCTGTTGCTCACAGATACCTTATAAAAAGGTAGGGCGTGGATCATAAAACCAGTCTGTACCATTTAACTCATGCAGTGCAACACATCTACTTCGTATAGAGTTGATCAAGCTGTTGATTGTGGCCTGTGGAATGTTGTCCCACTCCTCTTCAATGGCTGTGGGAAGTTGCTGGATATTGATGGGAACTGGAACACACTGTCGTACATGTCAAACCAGAGCATTCCAAACATGGTTGGCATGTCTGGTGAGTATGCAGGCCATGGAAGAACTGGGACATTTTCCACTTCAAGGAATTGTATGCAAATACTTGCGACATTGAGCCGTGCATTATCATGCTGAAACATGAGGTGATGGCGGCGGATGAATGGCACGACAATGGTCCTCAGCATCTTGTCACAGAATCTCTGTGCATTCAAATTGCTTATGCCTGCCCATACCATAACCCCACCACCACCATGGGGTACTCTGTTCACAACATTGACATCAACTAACCGCTAGCCCACACAACGCCATATACGCTGTCTGCCATCTGCCCGGTACAGTTGAAACCGGGATTAATCTGTGAAGAGCACACATCTCCAGCGTCCCAGTGGCCATCGAAGGTGAGAATTTTCCCACTTAAGTTGGACGACGAGCACACAGTTGAGCTTCCCTGAGATGATTTCTGAAAGTTTGTGCAGAAATTCTTTGGTTGTGCAAACCCACAGTTTCATCAGATGTCATCAGATGTTCATCAGGTGGCTGGTCTTAGACGATGCCGCAGGTGAAGAAGCCAGGTGTGGAGGTCCTGGGCTGGCGTGGTTACACGTGGTCTGTGGTCGTGAGGCTTGTTGGACATACAGCCAAATTCTCTAAAATGACATTGCAGGCGGCTTATGGTAGAGAAATTAACATTCAATTCTCTGGCAACAGCTCTGGTGGACATTTCTGCAGTCAGCTTGCCAACTCCACACTCCCTCAAAACTTGAAACATCTGTGGTATTGTGTTGTGTGACAAAACTGCACATTTAAGAGTGGCCTTTTATTGTCCCCCAGCATAAGGTGCACCTGTGTAACAATCTTGCTGTTTTATCAGTTTCTTGATATGCCACACATGTCAGGATTATCTTGGCAAAGGAGAAATGCTCACTAACAGGGATGTAAACAAATTTGGGACAAAAATTTGAGAGAAAAAGCTTTTTGTGCATATGGAAAATTTCAATCAAATTTTAATCACATTTATTTAGAGAGAAATAAAGAGAGAAAGAGAGAGAATTAGAGAGAGCATACTTAAATTCACACAGGACACCGGATAAGACAGGATAAATACCCCAGATATAACAGACTGACCCTAGCCCCCAGACACATAAACTACTGCAGCATAAATACTGGAGGCTGAGACACTGTGGCCCAGTCCGACGATACCCCCGGACAGGGCCAAACAGGCAGGATATAACCCCACCCACTTTACCAAAGCACAACCCCCACACCACTAGAGGGATATCTTCAACCACCATCTTACCATCCTGAGACAATGCCGAGTATAGCCCACAAAGATCTCCGCCACAGCACAACCCAAGGGGGGGAGGAAGATCACGTCAGTGACTCAACCCACTCAAGTGACACACCCCTCCTAGGGACTGCATGGAAGAGCACCAGTAAGCCAGTGACTCAGCCTCTGTAATAGGGTTAGAGGCAGAGAATCCCAGGGGAGAGGGGAACCGGCCAGGCAGAGACAGCAAGGGTGGTACATTGCTCCAATGCCTTTCCATTCATCTTCACATTCCTGGGCCAGACTACACTCAATCATTGGACCTACTGAAGAGATGAGTATTCAATAAAAACATAAAGGTTGAGACCGAATCTGCTTCTCTCACATGGATAAGCAGACCATTCCATAAAAACTTAGCTCTATAGGAGAAAGCCCTGCCTCCAGCTGTCTGCTTAGAAATTCTAGGGGCAGTAAGAAGGCCTGCGTCTTATGACCTTAGCGTATGTGTAGGTATGTAGGGCAGGACCAAATTGGAAAGATAGGTAGGAGCAAGCCCATGTAATGCTTTGTAGGTTAGCAGTAAAACCTTGAAATCAACCCTTGCCTTAACAGGAAGCCAGTGTAGAGAGGCTAGCACTGGAGTAATATGATAAAATTTCTGGGGTTCTAGTCAAGATTCTAGCAGCCTTGTTTAGCACTAACTGAAGTTTATTTAGTGCTTTATCCGGGTAGCCGGAAAGTAGAGCATTGCAGTCCTCTACCTAGAAGTGACAAAAACATGGATTAATTTTTCTGCATCATGAAACATGGGACTAAAATTTTACATGTTGCATTTATATTTTGATTCCGTTTAATTAGCAAAGCCTCAATCACACGACAGCACACGACAGCATCATCTGGATATGTGTGCAATAAAGTTTCAACATTCAACTTCTGCTACCATTTCTGTCAAGCTGTCTACTCATACAGTTTGATCCACCACACAGGACGCACTGCAACTGCCTCTGTAATGCAATGCCGCAAGGCAAATACAGTGTTCCATTTGAAATAAATCTAATTCTGGTGTACCAAAACGCAATGACGCTAACGGTGTGATCAGCACGTAAGTGTTACACATGATTTACATAGTTTCAAAAAAGTATATCTTGAGGGGTACTTACTTGTAATTATAGTGTACCTATAAAGTATGTCAAGATTAGACAAAACTGGCCTCCCGGGTGGCGCAGTGGTTAAGGGCGCTGTACTACCAGAGACTCTGGGTTCGCGCCCAGGCTTTGTTGTAACTGGCCGTGACCAGGAGGTCCATGGGGCGACGCACAATTGGCCTAGCGTCCTCCGGGTTAGGGAGGGCTTGGTCGGTAGGGATGTCCTTGTCTCATCGCGCACCAGAGACTCCTGTGGCGGGCCGTGCGCAGTGCGGCGCTAACCAAGGTTGCCAGGTGCACAGTGTTTCCTCCGACACACTGTGTTTCCTTCCTGCGGCTGGCTTCCGGTTTGGATGCGCGCTGTGTTAAGAAACAGTGTGGCTAGGTTGGTTTCGCACCCAGGCTCTGTCGTAACCGGCCGCGACCGGGAGGTCCATGGGGCGACGCACAATTGGCCTAGCGTCGTCCGGGTTAGGGAGGGCTTGGTCAGTAGGGATGTCCTTGTCTCATCGCGCACCAGAGACTCCTGTGGCGGGCCGTGCGCAGTGCGCGCTAACCAAGGTTGCCAGGTGCACGGTGTTTCCTCCGACACATTGTGTTTCCTTCCTGCGGCTGGCTTCCGGGTTGGATGTGCGCTGTGTTAAGAAGCAGTGCGGCTAGGTTGGGTTGTGACTTTCAACCTTCGTCTCTCCCGAGCCCGTATGGGAGTTGTAGCGATGAGACAAGATAGTAGCTACTACAACAATTGGACACCACGAAATTGGGGAGAAAAAAGGGTAAAAATTCAAAAAAGGAGGTGGTTAAAATAGTTGTTTTTTATCCTCAGATAATTGCATCGTAAATCCTTTTTTAAATCTGAGAACGCAGTTGGATTAGCAAGATTCTAGGCTTTCGATCCATGTGAGACACTTGTATTTTCATGAATGTTTAATATGACTATTTACAGTGCCTTGCGAAAGTATTCGGCCCCCTTGAACTTTGCGACCTTTTGCCACATTTCAGGCTTCAAACATAAAGATATAAAACTGTATTTTTTTGTGAAGAATCAAGTGGGACACAATCATGAAGTGGAACGACATTTATTGGATATTTCAAACTTTTTTAACAAATCAAAAACTGAAAAATTGGGCGTGCAAATTATTCAGCCCCTTTACTTTCAGTGCAGCAAACTCTCTCCAGAAGTTCAGTGAGGATCTCTGAATGATCCAATGTTGACCTAAATGACTAATGATGATAAATACAATCCACCTGTGTGTAATCAAGTCTCCGTATAAATGCACCTGCACTGTGATAGTCTCAGAGGTCCGTTAAAAGCGCAGAGAGCATCATGAAGAACAAGGAACACACCAGGCATGTCCGAGATACTGTTGTGAAGAAGTTTAAAGCCGGATTTGGATACAAAAAGATTTCCCAAGCTTTAAACATCCCAAGGAGCACTGTGCAAGTGATAATATTGAAATGGAAGGAGTATCAGACCACTGCAAATCTACCAAGACCTGGCCGTCCCTTTAAACTTTCAGCTCATACAAGGAGAAGACTGATCAGAGATGCAGCCAAGAGGCCCATGATCACTCTGGATGAACTGCAGAGATGCAGCTGAGGTGGGAGACTCTGTCCATAGGACAACAATCAGTCGTATATTGCACAAATCTAGCCTTTATGGAAGAGTGGCAAGAAGAAAGCCATTTCTTAAAGATATCCATAAAAAGTGTCGTTTAAAGTTTGCCACAAGCCACCTGGGAGACACACCAAACATGTGGAAGAAGGTGCTCTGGTCAGATGAAACCAAAATTGAACTTTTTGGCAACAATGCAAAACGTTATGTTTGGCGTAAAAGCAACACAGCTCATCACCCTGAACACACCATCCCCACTATCAAACATGGTGGTGGCAGCATCATGGTTTGGGCCTGCTTTTCTTCAGCAGGGACAGGGAAGATGGTTAAAATTGATGGGAAGATGGATGGAGCCAAATACAGGACCATTCTGGAAGAAAACCTGATGGAGTCTGCAAAGACCTGAGACTGGGACGGAGATTTGTCTTCCAACAAGACAATGATCCAAAACATAAAGCAAAATCTACAATGGAATGGTTCAAAAATAAACATATCCAGGTGTTAGAATGGCCAAGTCAAAGTCCAGACCTGAATCCAATCGAGAATCTGTGGAAAGAACTGAAAACTGCTGTTCACAAATGCTCTCCATCCAACCTCACTGAGCTCGAGCTGTTTTGCAAGGAGGAATGGGAAAAATTTCAGTCTCTCGATGTGCAAAACTGATAGAGACATACCCCAAGCGACTTACAGCTGTAATCGCAGCAAAAGGTGGCGCTACAAAGTATTAACTTAAGGGGGCTGAATAATTTTGCACGCCCAATTTTTCAGTTTTTGATTTGTTAAAAAAGTTTGAAATATCCAATAAATGTCATTCCACTTCATGATTGTGTCCCACTTGTTGTTGATTCTTCACAAAAAAATACAGTTTTATATCTTTATGTTTGAAGCCTGAAATGTGGCAAAAGGTCGCAAAGTTCAAGGGGGCCGAATACTTTCGCAAGGCACTGTATGTAGCGATCGACGTATGTTGTCGAATTGTGCGCAGAGAGGTTAAGGAATTATTTGAACCAAATACAATGCTCTTAGTTTTAGAGATGTTCAGACCCAGTTTATTACTGGCCACCCATTCCAAAACAGACTGCAACTCTTTGTTAAGAGTTTCAGTGACATCATTAGCTGTGGTTGCTGATGCATATACGGTTGAATCATTAGCGTACATGGACACACATGCTTTGTTTAATGCCCGTGGTAGGTCATTGGTAAAAATAAAAAAGAGTAGAGGGCCTAGAGAGCTGCGCTGCGGTACACAACACTTTACATGTTTGACATTAGAGAAGCTTCCATTAAAGAAAATCCCTTGAGTTCTATTAGATAGATAGCTCTGAATCCACGATATGGCAGAGGTTGAAAAGCCATAACACATACGTTTTTTCAGCAACAGGTTATGGTCAATAATTTCAAAGGCTGCACTGAAATCTGACAGTACCGCTCCCACAAACTTCTTATTATCAATTTCTTTCAACCAATCATCAGTCATTTGTATCAGTGCAGTACATGTTGAGTGCCCTTCTCTATAAACTGCTGAAAGTCTGTTGTTGATTTGTTTACAGAGAAATAGCATTGTATTTGGTCAAACACCAACAGTTTGGTAAGAGCTGGTAGTAAGCTTTTAGGTTTGCTGTTAGAACCAGTAAAAGCCACTTTATTACTCTTGGGTAGCAGAGTTACTTTGGCTTCCCTCCAGGCCTGAGGACAAAGACCTTCCTCTAGGCTCAGATAAAAAAAAATATGACAGATAGGAGTGGCTATACCGTCAGCTAAAATTCTCAGTAGCTTTCCATCTACAGTTGTCAATGCCAGGAGGTTTGTCATTATTGATCGATAAAATCCACCTCTCCAACACTAACTTTACAAAATATTTTTATATTTTTATGCATGATTAAAATCGCTCACTGTTCATTGTTGGCATTTCCTGCCTAAGTTTGCCCACTTTGCCAATGAAGTGATCATTAAAATAATTGGCAACATCAAATGGTTGGTGATGAATAAGTCATCTGATTCGATGAAAGATGGAGTTGAATTTATCTTTCTGCCCATAATTTCATTTAAAGTACTCCAAAGTTTTTTCCATCAATCATCACTTTATATCATTGATCTTGGCTTCAAAATAAAGTTTCTTCTTCTTTTTGTTGAGTTAGTCACATCATTTCTCAATTTGTTGTAAGTCAGCCAGTCAGATGTGCAGCCACTTATTAGCCACTCCTTTTGCCCCATCTCTTTCAGCCATATAGTTTTTCAATTCCTCATCAATGCATGGAGCCTTAACAGTCAGTTTCTTAACAGGTGCATGATTATCAATAACTAGAAGAAGCAATTTCATAAATACATCCAGTGCAGTGTCTGGATGCTCCTCATTAATCACATCAGACCAACAAATATTTTAAACATCATCCACATAAGTCACAGCAAAATCTTTGTATGATCTCTTATACACTATTTTAGGCCCAGCTGTTGGAACTTTGGCTTTCCTTGATATAGCCACTATAAATGTAAGGAATTTGAAATGATTTGTACTTTAACTTTTGATAGTTAAGAATATTTCAAATCAAATACTTGTAGACTTTTACTCAAGTAGTATTTTACTGGGTGACTTTCACTTTTACTTGAGTCATTTTCTATTAATGTATCTTTACATTCATTAAAGTATGACAATTGGGTACTTTTTCCACCACTGGCTATCGGTACACTATAATTACAAGTAAGTACCCCTCAAGATACACTTCATTTTAACGAGCCAAATCCTGTGTAACACCTAGTAATTACATTGTACTCATGCAGATATTACATGCACTCTGGTGTACTAGTGCATGTATTCTCTCACTTGGATCGCACTTACAGAAGCTTGAAAATTAGGTAATGTACTGTAATGTACTGTACTGTAGCAAAATCAAATCAAATTGTATTTGTCACATGCGCCAAATACAACAGGTGTAGGTAGACCTTACCGTGAAATGTTTGGGGGAGTCAATGTAAATAGTCCGGGTGCCATTTGAACCTCTTTGGGCTGCAATACCGTTAACGGTATGACAACAGCCAGTGAAAGTGCAGGGCGCCAAATTCAAAACAACAGAAATCTCATAATTACAATTCCTCAAACATACATGTATCTTATACCATTTTAAAGGTACTCTTGTTGTTAATCCCACCACAGTGTCCGATTTCAAATATACTTTTCAGGGAAAGCACCACAAACGATTATGTTAGGTTACCACCAAACGACAATAAAAACAGCCATTTTTCCAGCCAAAGAGAGGAGTCACAAAAAGCACAAATAGAGATAAAATTAATCACTAACCTTTGATGATCTTCATCAGATGACACTCATAGGACTTCATGTTACACAATACATGTATGTTTTGTTTGATAAAGTTCATATTTATATTAAAAAATCTGAGTTTACATTGGCGCGTTATGTTCACTAGTTCCAAAAACATCCAGTGATTTTGTATAGCCACATCGATTCAACAGAAATACTCATCATAAATGTAGATAATAATACAAGTTATACACATGGAATTATAGATATACCTCTCCTTAATGCAACCGCTGTGTCAGATTTGAAAAAAAACTTTACTGAAAAAGCAAACCATGCAATAATCTTAGACGGCACTCAGAAATATAATACATTTAGCCGCCATTTTGGAGTAAACATAAACCAGAAATTACATGCTAAATATTCCCTTACCTTTGATTATCTTCATCAGAATGCACTCCCAGGAATCCCAGGTCCACAATAAATGCTTGATTTGTTCGATAATGTCCGTTATTTATGTCCAATTAGCTCCTTTTGTTAGCACGTTTGGTACACCTATCCAAACGCTGGTGCTGGTAGACCATTTTTTCAGACAAAAACGAAGAAACATTTCAAACTAAGTACAGAATCAATCAATCATTATGATGTTTTTATCATAAATCTTCAATAAAGTTCCAACTGGAGAATTCCTTTGTGTCTTGAGGAGGAACGGAATGCAGGAAGATATCATGTGGTATATGCGCGTGACCGGGAACTGGCTCTCTGCCAGTAGTCTGATTCATTCCCCTCTTATTCAGTCCCACAACACAGTAGAAGCCTCATTCAAATTTCTATAGACGGTTGACATCTAGTGGAAGCCCTAGGAAGTGAATCGTCATTCATATCGCAATGGGATTTCAATAGGGAATGGTTTGAAAATGTATCAACCTCAGATTTCTGACTTCCTGTTTGGATTTCTTCTCAGGTTCTTGCCTGCCCTATGAGTTCTGTTATACTCACAGACATCATTCAAACAGTTTCAGAAACTTCAGAGTGTTTTCTATCCAATACTATTAATAATATGCATATATTAGCAACTGAGACTGAGGAGCAGGCCGATTACTCTGGGCACCTCTGGGCACCTTTCATCCAAGCTACTCAATAGTGCCCCTGCAGCCATAAAAAGTTAATTGTTCAGTAGTCTTATAGCTTGGGGGTAGAAGCTGTTAAGGAGCCTTTTGGACCTAGACTTGACGTTCCAGTACCCCTTGCCGTGCGGTAGCAGAGAGAACAGTCTATGACTTGGGTGACTGGAGTTGTTGACAATTGTTTGGGCCTTCCTCTGACACGACCTGGTATATAGGTCCTGGATGACAGTGTATTGGGCCATACGAACTACCCTCTGTGGACCTGGGTCCAGGATGTCCCTGGCGGGGACCCTGCACCTCTCCCAGGGCCATAACCCTCCCAGTCAACCAGGTACTGGAACCCCCTGCCCCAAGGTCGAACCTTCAGGAGACGCATCACCGTGTATGCCGGTTGGCCATCGATGAGACGAGGGAGAGGTGGGGCCTGGAAACAGGAGACAAAGGGCTGAGAAATGGGCTTAACTCTGGACACATGAAAGGTAGGATGTATATGAAGGGTACAGGGGAACAGAAGACGAACAGCAGAGAGGCTAATGATTTTGTAGATTGGATTCCACTCAGGGGGGCAGATCCGGGTGGACAGCCATACCTCCTGCCCGAGACGATACCGGGGACCGAGGGTCCGATTGCGATCCACTTGTCGTCGATACCTGGAGGTGGTCTTGAGGAGGGCGACCGGGTTCTCCTCCAGGTACGTCGACAGCGGCATGCTGACCTCTTCCTCTTGCTCAGGGAAGAGCAGGGGCGGATAGGAACACTAAAAAAGGAGATAACCGCCATATCACAGGCGAGAGCCCTCAGCATGAGGAGGTACGCCATCTTAGAGCGGTCCGAGGGGAAGGAGGGCTGAAGCTCGATGATGAGGGCACACTGAGCGAGAAACGCCTGACAGGTGCCCGGATCTCTAGCAAAGAGTTCGAGGAAGGTAAGCAGGGTTCCGGAGTCGCCTCTTCACTGTTGACATTGAGACTGGTGTTTTGCAGGTACTATTTAATGAAGCTGCCAGTTGAGGACTTGGGAGGTGTCTGTTTCTCAATCTAGACACTCTAAAGTACTTGTCCTCTTGCTCAGTTGTGCACCGGGGCCTCCCACTCCTCCTTCTATTGTGGTTAGTGCCAGTTTGCACTGTTCTGTGAAGGGAGTAGTACACAGCATTGCACGAGATCTTCAGTTTCTGGCCATTTTGAGCCTGTAATCGAACCCACAAATGCTGATGCTCCAGATACACAACTAGTCTAAAGAAGGCCAGTTTTATTGCTTCTTTAATCAGAACAACAGTTTTCAGCTGTACTAACATAATTGCAAAAGGGTTTTCTAATGATCAATTAGCCTTTTAAAATGCTAAACTTGGATTAGCTAACACAACGTGCCATTGGAACACAGGAGTGATGATTGCTTATAATGGTACTATGTAGATATTCCATTAAAAATCAGCCGTTTCCAGCTACAATAGTCATTTACAACATTAACAATGTCTACACTGTATTTCTTATCAATTTGATGTTATTTTAATGGACAAAAAAAACAGCTTTTCTTTCAAAAACAAGGACATTTCTAAGTGACCCCAAACGTTTGAACAGTAGTGTAAGTATTCAGACCCTTTACTCAGTATTTTGTTGAAGCACCTTTGGCAGCGATTACAGCCTTGAGTCTTCTTGGGTATGATGCTGCAAACCTGGCACACCTGTATTTGGGGAGTTCCCCCCAATCTTCTCTGCAGATCCTCTCAAGCTCTGTCAGGTTGGATGGGGAGCATTGCTGCACAACTATTCCGTCTGGCCTGATTGGTGAAGTGTTATACCTTCCTGTAAGGACACCATACATGAAGGTATTACATTTGCACATTGTTATGTTAGAAGAACACTGCTTCTGCAGCATTATGTGAAGTATGGTGTATTCTACATGGAATTGTTACACTTGAAAGTTGTCAAAACACTTTGTTGACAATATATACATAAGTTCAGCTAATGCACTCTTATTACTCTGTAGGCTACTGACCAATGCAAAGCTTCCTCCTTCCTAACTCACGTGTCCAAGAGGAAGGAAACCACTCAGGAATTTCACCATGAGGTCAAGGGTGATTTCAAAAGCAATTACAGAGTTTAATGGCAACGACAGGAGAAAATTGAGGATGGATCAACAACATTGTAGTTACTCCACAATACTAGCTAAATTGACAGTGTGAAAAAAGGAAACCTGTACAGATTAACAATATTCCAACACATGCATCCTGTTTGCAACAAGGCACTAAAGTAATATTGTAAAAAATGTGGCAATGCAAATACCTTTTTTTCCTGAATACAAAGTATTATGTTTGGAACAAACCCAATACAACACATTACTGAATGCCACTCTTCATATTTTCAAGGATAGTGGTGGCTGCATCATGTTATGGATATGCTTGTAATCATTTAGGAGCGGGGAGTTTTTCAGGAGAAAAAAAAAATACGGAATGGAGCTAACCACAAGCAAAAACCTGGTTCAGTTTGCTTTCCACCAGACACTGAGAGATGAATTTACCTGTCAGCAGGACAATAACTTAAAATACAAGGCAAAATCTACACTGGAGATGCTGGAGGTGCTTACCATGAAGACAGTGAATGTTCCCCAAGTGGCCAAGTTTTGACATAAATCTACTTGAAAATCTATGGCATGACCTGAAAATGATCAACAACTAATTTGACAGAGCTAGAAGAATTTTGAAAAGAATAATGGGCAAATTAAGTACAATCCAGGTATGGAAAGCTCTTAGAGACTTACCCAGAAAGACTCACAGATGTCATGTCATGGCTGCCAAAAGTGCTTCTACAAAGTATTGTCTCAGGTGTGAAGACTGATGTACACTAAATTAGACATTTATTTTTCAATAAATTTGCAAAAAATTTTGACAGGTTTTTATTTTGACATTATGGGCTATTGTGTGTAGATGGGTGAGAATTTATTTTTATCCATTAATTTCAGGCTGTAACAAAATGTGGAAAAAGTCAAGGGGTATGAATACTTTCTGTAAAAAAAGTATATATTCTTCGCTCAAGCTGGGTGAAGTTTTTGCAATGACCACATGCAGCTTACACCTGTAGGAATATTAGGAGTTCTGGGATTTGTCCCCTGGGATAGATCTAACACCAGACATTTTTTTATTTTACTAGGCAAGTCAGTTAAGAACAAATTCTTATTTTCAATGATGGCCTAGGAAGTGGGTTGGGAACTGCCTTGTTCAGGGGGTAGAACAAAAGAGATATACATTGTCAGGTCGGGGATTTGATCTTGCAACCATTTTGGTTACTAGTCCAACACGCCAACCACTGCCGCCCCATAAGGAGAGACAAGAGACGAGACAAAACTAGCCAGTTATAGAATATTGTGTTTGTAGGACAGCTGAACTGACCCAAAGCTAGGCATTAAAATTGCAGTTGATACCATCACCACAATAAAATGTTTTTACATTAAATTAAACTTTGAAACAAACAGCATGCAAAGTGTAGAAGCACGGTGGCTAGGAAAAACTCCCTAGAAAGGCCAAAACCTAGGAAGGAACCTAGAGAGGAACCAGGCTATGAGGGGTGGCCAGTCCTCTTCTGGCTGTGCCAGGTGGAGATTATAACAGAACATGGCCAAGATGATCAAATGTTCATAAATGACCAGCAGGGTCAAATAATAATAATAATCACAGTAGTTGTCGAGGGTGCAGCAAGTCAGCACCTCAGGAGTAAATGTCAGTTGGCTTTTCATAGCCGATCATTAAGAGTATCTCTACCACTCCTGCTGTCTCTAGAGAGTTGAAAACAGCAGGTCTGGGACAGGTAGCATGTCCGGTGAACAGGTCAGGGTTCCATAGCCGCAGGCAGAACAGTTGAAACTGGAGCAGCAGCACGGCCAGGTGGACTGGGGACAGCAAGGAGTCATCAGGCCAGGTAGTCCCGAGGCATGGTCCTAAGGCTCAGGTCCTCTGAGAGAGAGAAAGAAAGAGAGAAAGAGAATTAGAGAGAGCATACTTAAATTCACGCAGGACATGGGATAAGACAGGAGAAGTACTCCAGATATAACAAACTAATCCTAGCCCCCCCGACACATAAACTACTGAAGACTGAGACAGGAGGTGTCAGGAGACACTGTCCCTGATGATGAAGCATGATTCATCACTCCAGAGAACACATTTCCACTGCTCCAGAGTCCAATGGCGACGAGCTTTACACCACTCCAGCCGATGCTTGGTATTGCGTAGGGTGATCTTAGGCTTGTGTGCGGCTGCTCAGCCATGGAAACCCATTTCATGAAGCTCCAGACGAACAGTTATTGTGCTGACGTTGCTTCCAGAGGCAGTTAGGAACTTGGTAGTGAGTGTTGCAACCGAGGACAGACAATTTTTAAAAGCTATGTGTTTCAGCACTCGGCGGTCCCGTTTTGTGAACTTGTGTGGCCTACCACTACGCGGCTGAGCCATTGTTGCTCCTAGGCATTTCCACTACACAATAACAGCAATTACAGTTGACCGGGGCAGCTCTAGCTCTGCAAGAAATTTGACGAACTGACTTGTTGAAAAGGTGGCATCCTATGATGGTGCCACGTTGAAAGTCACTGAGCTCTTCAGTATGGGCCATTCACTGATACTTTAGGCCATGTAGCTGACCACCTTGAGATGGCAAATAAGTCATGAGGGAAAAAGTCCTTAACTTCAAAACATTGTTCTCTCAATAACAAAGCTACCTTAGCTTACCTCGCTGTACTCACTAATGCCCTTATTCGTTGTGACTGAATGGCAAAGACACACCCAAGAAACACCCACAACAAACCACACCCCCAAGACAACTCTTGTTTGGCTTCAGTCATGGCCGCTAACATTACTTAATGTCCAAGCTTCAAAACAAGGCTTAATCAGGAAGTTCAGTCGCTCTTTCAAGAGAGACTGCCCCTAAAAATATATATTCTCATTTTGAAAATGGCCTACATGGCATCTTTAGAAACATTTATTTTTGTGTCAAAATTGACTGCAAAGTGTAAATAGGATCATTTGGGTCATAAAGTCCAAAAAGGAGATTTGCAAGATGACAGGAAAAAATGATGTCATGGATTGAAGGATACCATAACAGTTTCCTATGGGTTGGGTTTATTGTATTTCTGCCCACATGCCCACAGCACCCAAGTAATCAGCAATTCGGAGTGCAGCTGCACATGACTCAATCGTAACGCCCATTGGCAACTTGGTTTGACATTCGACATCCCTATGGGGATAGTTAGGCACCATCAGTAAATTACACAATTTACATGGGACAATCTTTTTAAAAGTCCATAGCTCCAAATTTCAATGACTTAAAAACCTCAAACCAACTATAAATTGTAGAAATTCATATACAAATATTGAAAACTAAAATATGTGCAACATGAAAATATTGTCCTGTTTACAATATGTAATTTACTATTTGTCTAACTCTACCCACCTGTAAACACACACGAGAGACACCCACATCGAGGAAGATTGGTGTCGAGGAAGATTGGTGTCAAGTTCAAAAAGAGTGAGCCGGACGACAGTTCAAGTTCTGAGGGTGAAATGGAAAGGGTAGAAGGTGATGGACATGGTTATGATAGAGATAAGTTGGGTCCAGTAGGAGTGACATTTTTGGAGAAAGTGGATCCTTGCCTTTTGGAGGATCCATTTGTGGTTTCAGGGTGGGTGGGAAAGGAGTTGGTTGCAGTTGACTCAGTGAAGGTAACCTGTAGTGGCCTTGTGATATTTGTTTGTGTTTCTTCTGACTAGAGGGAGCGGGCGCTCTGTGTCACACAACTTGGGTCAAGATCTGTTTTGCTTTGCTCTTAGGAACAAAAATGGTCACCCCAGCATGAGTTTTTTTTATGTGCGTGATGTCAGAATGCACTCACTGTTCCAAAATGTGATTGTTACACAACAGGACAGTGAACCCGTGTTGCCCTCAAACCAAGGCACGCTGCCTCGTAATTATCTTTAGGCTATGTTTCAACTTGTCAATTTAAAATTATTTTCTAAATAGTTTTATTTTCTAACAACAGTTTGAATTGAGGTGTGTTCCACCAATTTATGTTTGAGGCTTTACTGAGCCGAACAAACTTCTCTCTTCAACGAGAGCCCAAACACTTCACCAGTGTGTCCCTAGGTCACATATGAAGACATTGCGCATCTCTAGTCAGAACAGGCCTTGCTCAAACTTTTTCCCCCTGACACATTTTCTGCATTACTTTCATTATTGGTTTCCTTATAAATAATAACTTTGGACATGAGTGCTTTCTTATCAAAGTAAGTGCCTTATTTTCTGTATATCGTGTTTCTACTGTAGCATACCGTATGTGTGAATGGAGCTTAACATATTTACTGTTTTATTCAGGTTTTCAAGTACTGCTGACAAATCACGCCTTCCGATTCTTGCATAGATTTTAATGGACACATATGATGTCTGCAAAATACTTTGTTGAAGGTTGTACTGATTATAATGAGCTAATGCTAAACTATTTTCCAGCTACGTGTGGAGCCATGTTTGTTGACATCATAAAATGCATTCTGGTTGTCATGTAAGTGTCTGTCAGACCAAAGATGTTATAACAAGGGATAGTTCACTCAACTGACTTATGGTGCTTTCAAGATAACTGGGAACTTGAGGTCAAATGACGTCAGTGATCTTCAGGTCGGAAGGTCGGAGCTCTAGAAAGAGGCCCGAGTTTCAGAGTTGGAATTCTGAGTTGGATGACTGTTTAAAACTATTTTCCCCAGTCGGAGTTCGTTTTTTTCCAAGTTCACAGTCTTTTTTTTAACGTGACATCAGATTGCAACTATGGGTTGCCAGCTCAGACTCTCTTCTCCAGGGTTTTTATTTTTTATTTTGCGTATAAACTCCTGTGTTTGCCCTCAATTTATTGATAAATCCCCCATTTATTGATAAATCCCCATTTCTACCCCCCAAGGACTTAAAAAAAAAACACAAATGAAATTAACCCCCCACGAACCACCCTTAAATGGTTTCATCCCTATTTAGCTTTCACGCTACAGTTAGGCTAGGCAGTAGGCTTGTAGTTGGGGTGATTATCTGTGAGGTGATAACATTTTATTTGCATTGTGATTTGTCAAAAACGGTAAATGACTTGTCAAGTTATGTGCTCCGGTTCTTGTATACAGTACACTGTAACCAGTACATCAAAGATTTGTAATATGCTGAAAAGTGGCCAAACTAAGTTAATATTTTTCAGGCAATGGGCGCCTCCATCTTTGACTTTGTTTATTTGCATCTTATAGTGAATGGCATTCTGGGATTAGAGAGTTTTTGCTTGTCAAACATAAACAAACATGGCTGCCTTCATAAAGAATTTAGCTGGTGTTAGTTTAATTAACTGACCATTTCTAAGCAATATTACATTACCCTCTTTTGCTCTCCAGAGATGTGGTACATTGTAAACAAGTCGAGCTGTTATGTCACCAACTTTTGTTTTGTTTTTTGTCAGCGCAACCTGTCATTTAGACTAGTTAATGGAATGAGTTTGGCTGCGGATGTGTTCCGTGTGATGTTTGGATGATGAGGTTCACATTTGTCTTTTACAATAAAAGGTGAAATTGAGGAATGAAGTTGTGTTATTTCCCAGCAGTACAAAACATTGTTTAGATGCTTTTTGGACAACAATGCTATTTAGATACGTTTGTTGCATCATACGTTCTGTTGCTACTGTTCCAATCACAAATATGTGATCATATGCATCAAAGTGTGTGGAGGTGGAGCTTGAAGTTGAAGATTCCTGGTCTTTGACACCCGCCATTTGGTGCAACAAAGACCCGGTGGTGAGCGTGGTGAAACAGAGGAGTCACTGTCAGTCCTTTAGAGTTTTGAGTCAGTCTTTACCCAACAAGGTCATGTTAGGCTATATCATTTATCCTTCTAGAGCTTTTGTGGTGAATCCACTGCGCTGTTTCAGGTGCAACTTTTATGGTCAGGAGGGAGATTCCAAGATGTGGGAAGTGTGCAGGAGGACATGGGATAGAGGATTGTGCAGTTTCAGTGAATAAAGTTGTGTGTATCAACTGTAGGGGTGGGAATGTTGCTGCGGATTGGAAGTGTCCGGAGCGAGTGAGGCAGCTAGAGTCAGAGGTGTCCTAAGAAAGTTGAGGAGGGTGGGATTTTTTTTAACCTTTATTTAACTAGGCAAGTCAGTTAAGAACCCCTCACCCTTGATCCGGGGCGGCAGGGTAGCCTAGTGGTTAGAGCGTTGGACTAGTAACCGAAAGGTAGCAAGTTAAAAAAATTCTTATTTTCAATGACAGCCTGTTCAGGGGCAGAACGACAGATTGTCAGCTCTGGGATTTGAACTTGCTACCTTCCGGTTACTAGTCCAACGCTCTAACCACTAGGCTACCCTGCCACCCCGGATTAAGGGTGAGGGGTTCTGAGAGGATCCCTGTGAATAGTAGATCTGTGTCAGCACAGAGGGATAGGTCAATGAGTGATATATGCTTCAGTAAGGTTAGCTTCTTAGCATTCATATAAATGGTTATCAACTGTCCCACAGAAATTAAATGTAAATCACAGAAAAATATGTTGTGGTGGCAGCTTCAGAGAAGTACTTGGGGGTACGAGATTTGACTTCAGAAGAGTTACAGGGTGTGTGGAGTGGTGTCTGTCCTCTCAGATCAGTGGTCTGGGGTAGGATCAGATAGGGTTAAAGTAGTGGGATAAGGTGCTGGGTTTTAATGAGTGTAGGGTTAGTTGGTAGGGTAATTAAAATGTATATTTTTGTTTATTTTAAATGTATTTTCCCTTTCCCATTTTGTATCACAAAGTATAATGGATCAATACTATAGTTCAGTTAGGAGCGGTAATGCAACATGTTGGATTCCAACCACAGTTAAACCTCACTGAAGAAGAATCTGTGGCTAGCAAATTACCCATGCTAAATATTAAATAAAACTAAACGGATATGAATTCAAGGATGGAACACAACACATGTACAATTAGCCTATATATTCACCTTTCAACCCGTCATTTGCGAACAGATTTTTTTTCAACATTTAGTTTTATTGTGCTAGATTTAGCTAGTGCATATTTTTCATCTCTGCTTCATGTCCATTTGCCTATACAGTATGTACAGTATACAAATCTTTATCGTAACAGTAACATCCAGTTTGTATGAGCGCAGGTTGTTATGTTCCCATAGGACAGACAAAGCGTTTCAAAAAAGGTTCTGAAAGTTGGAAAAGCCACTAAGGGGTTCTAAAAGACACCCACCAGGTTTGCCTCCAAAAGACAAATTAAAAGAAGAACCCAGACCAATTTAGGATAAGGAGTGAAAAGAATATGGAGCAAAAACAAACAGGGGAAACACTGAATCTCAAGCTTCTTTCAAACTAAAGTGGTTGAGCTGGAAATCACACCTCAGCTGATGCACTGAAAACCCAGCTGGTCTAGCACAGGTGAAACACATCCTGACTAACGAGATGACTTGCCAGCACAGGTGTACTGTAGCACATACTGACTAATGAGGTGACTTGCCAGCACAGGTGTACTGTAGCACATACTGACTAATGAGGTGACTGTAACAAGGTTAAGATGTATTTCACAAAATATTTCACGGAGGCTCTTAATGAAATACTAACCACAATGCATAGTCCAGGAGCAAGAAAGAACTGAAATGGTAAAAGGTTTGCTTTGGTCTGTCACAAAGTCAACATAAAAAATAATTGGTTATTGAATTAAGTCTATAGGTCATGTCTTTCTGGTGGCCAACCCTCTTCTAAATTCCCACACAGACTTTAACGTTAATTTCCATTGGAAATGGTAGATTTGGGTACTAATAAGCACCTAAATTGGAACGCAGTGGCTGTAGAGTAACATGCTATACATGACGTCAGAGTCTGGCTCTGTGCCTCACAGCGATGTATTGGTTTTGACTGACAGCTATTCTAAACTTGAACAACTCGCCTGGCAAGAAGTTGCCACATCCCTCCCTAATTTTGCAACTTTTGCAAATGTTTGTTGTCTGAGTGAGAGAAATACTGTAAATGAAGATGACTCAATCTATTTTGAAAGATGTGACGGTGAGGATTATAATAAATAATGCTTTGACGTCATACAAGCAAATCAAACAATCAGTCCAAATGTGCACATCACATTTCCATATCATAAAACTCATGTCATATACATTGTCAACGTTTATGATCAATATGTTTGATGTACAGTTACAAAATGACATGGAGTAATTACCCTGGGTTGTTCTGAACAAAATGAGCCTATGTTTGTTTATTGTGAAGAAAGTTTTCAGCTGCACACGCACCTGAATGCACTCATTTTGTGGATTGAGTAAACAATAAGAGTAATTGTGTGAAGGAGCAGATGAGGGTTGTGTTCCAAACGAAACAACTACAAGTGTGCTTGCTCTAGTTCCTCAACAGCAGAGCTAGGATAGCAAAAAAAGTACCTTATAGTTGAAGACTCTTTGAGTCATAAAGGTGCATGGAACATTCTTAGGAACTGTGTTCACTTTGGAGAGGTGTGCGGCCACTTGGAGACACCACTTAGTCCTCTCACTCAAACCCTTCTCATTTTTTTGTCTTATGTTGCACCTACCCCACATTTTCTAGGAATAGTCTTATCACGTTATTAAATGTATCCAGAATATTTTCAGATTTCTTTATCAAAAAATGCAGTGAAAGTACAGTAAATGTCAAATGCACATCAAATCAACAGTGTAATGTGTCTTGTGTCAGTGTGTGTAATTACAGTAAGTGATAATCCCATAGAAACCAGTGTTTGGAGGATATATTGGCACGGGTGTTAGGCCCGAGATGAACCGTGCCAATATATCCCCAAACACCGGCTTCAAGGGCATTGTCATTTTTATACAACGGGTTAGCAACAAATTCTAATAACGCTGACATAAAAACGTAATTTTTATGAATTTATTCAAACTATTTCATGGTCAAGATATAGTCCCGACAAAAATCTAGGGTTGCTACCTCATTCTGTCTGTTCAGTTGACAGAGATGCGATCCAGTCGTTCAGTCTTTTTGTTCTGCATCTATGGAAGCGACCCAGTCGTTCGTTCTAAATGTCCCATTGCCATACTGGCTCGCAACATGTTTATCCCTTGCCTGCTAGCTAGCCATCTACGACTAACTTACAGTCATGTCAAAAAAGTGCAGCCAGAATAACAGAAAAGTAGCTGCATTTACATTTGTTTAAACTGTTTTCTAGTGACATTTATTTGGATTGATCCATAACAAGAAGCTAATGAGGTGCAATTTCGCCTGTCATAGAAAATGTGCTCACTCGTCAGGACACTGTTGTTCAGAGGAGCTAGCCAACATCACAGCTAACACAATCACTTCAAACTGAAGCTGGAAAAACTGCAAACTAGCTGCACTTCGTTTGACCTTTTTTCAATTGACATTTCTTTGTATATATCCATAAAAATGATGCCAGCTGATTCATGACTTCAACTGCCTGAGAATAGCTGCCTGTCTGTGTCACGCCCTGGTCTAAGTATTTTGTGTTTTTCTTCATGTATTGGGTCAGGCCAGGGTATGGCATGGGGTTTTTGTATTGTGGTGTGTTTTGTCTTGGGGTTTTGGTGTGTATGTATTGGGATTGTAGCTAGTGGGGTTATCTAGCAAAGTCTATGGCTGTCTGGAGTGGTTCTCAATCAGAGGCAGGTGTTTATCGTTGTCTCTGATTGGGAACCATATTTAGGCAGCCATATTCTTTGAGTTTGTCGTGGGTGATTGTCCTTAGTGTCGTTGTTCCTATCTCTTTATTTATTTACACAGGTATAGGCTGTTTCGGTTTTCGTTACATTCTTTGTTTTGTAGTGTTTTGTGTTTATTCGTGTTTCACGTTGTTCATTAAACTTGGATCGCAATCTACACGCTGCATTTTGGTCCGACTATCCTTCACACCTAGAAAACCATAACAGAATCACCCACCACCAACGGACCAAGCAGCGTGTCAACAGGCAGGAGCAGCCCAAAGAGGAGATGCGCTATAAGGATTTCTGGACATGGGAGGAAATCCTAAACGGAGAAGGACCCTGGGCTCAGCCTGGAGAATATCGCCGCCCCAAAGAAGAACTGGAGGCGGCGAAAACGGAGAGGTGCCGGTATGAGGAGGCGGCACGGCAACTCGGAAGGAAGCCTGAGAGTCAGCCCCAAAAATGTCTTGGGGGGGGGCTCAGGGAGAGTGTGGCAGAGTCAGGAGTCAGACCTGAGCCAACTCTCCCTGTTTATCGTGAGGAGCCAAGGAGGAGACCAGAACCAGAGCCGGTGTTAGAGGTGAGCGAAACAGAGACTGTGAAGGAGTTAATGGGTAAATTGGAGGAGAGGAGAGGAGGAGAGAGAAATGAGGGAGTTGCTGTGTTGGTGCTTTTTGCATGGAATTCGCCCGACGGAACGTGTCAGGGATTTGATGGCACCTGGGTTAGCGCTCCATACTCGTCCTGAGGTGCGTGTTAGTCGGCTGGTGAAGTTGGTGCCAGCCTCACGCACCAGGCCTCCTGTGCACATCCCTAGCCTTGCACGTCCTGTGCCAGTACTGCTCTCAAGATCTCCAGTACGCCTTCACGGCCTAGCCCATCCTGTGCCACCTCCACACTCCAGCCCTCCGGTAGCAGCTCCCCACACCAGGCTTCCTGTGCGTGTTCTCGGTTCAGTACCACCAGTACCAGCACCACGCATCAGGCCTACAGTGCGCCTCGCCTCTCCAGCGCTGCCGGAGCCTTTCTCCTCTACAGCGCTGCTGGAGTCTCCCGCCTGTTCAGCGCAGCCAGAGCCTTTCTCCTCTACAGCGCTGCTGGAGTCTCCCGCCTGTTCAGCGCAGCCAGAGCCTCTCTCCTCTCCTGCGCTGCCGGAGTCTCCCGCCTGTTCAGCGCAGCCAGAGCTGCCAGCCTGCAAGGAGCAGCCAGAGCTGCCAGCCTGCATGGAGAAGCCAGAGCTGCCAGCCTGCATGGAGCAGCCAGAGCTGCCAGCCTGCATGGAGAAGCCAGAGCTGCCAGCCTGCATGGAGCAGCCAGAGCTGTCAGTCTGCATGGAGCAGCCAGAGCTGTCAGTCTGCAAGGAGCTGCCAGTCTGCACGGAGCTGTCAGTCTGCAAGGAGCTGCCAGTCTGCACGGAGCTGCCAGTCTGCACGGAGCTGTCAGTCTGTAAGGAGCTGTCAGTCTGCAAGGAGCTGTCAGTCTGTAAGGAGCTGCCAGTCTGCACGGAGCTGTCAGTCTGCAAGGAGCTGTCAGTCTGCAAGGAGCTGCCAGTCTGCAAGGAGCTGCCAGTCTGCAAGGAGCTGCCAGTCTGCACGGAGCCGCCAGAGCTGCCAGTCTGTAAGAAGCCGCCAGAGCTGTCAGCCTACATGGAGCAGCCAGAGCCGCCAGTCAGCGTGGAGCAGCCAGAGCAGCCAGTCAGCATGGAGCAGCCAGATCTTTCAGTCTGCCAGGATCCGCCAGTCGGCCAGACTCTTCCAGATCTGCCAGTCAACCAGACTCTTCCAGATCTGCCTGTCAACCAGACTCTTCCAGATCTGCCTGTCAACCAGACTCTTCCAGATCTGCCTGTCAACCAGACTCTTCCAGATCCGCCAGTCAACCAGACTCTTCCAGATCCGCCAGTCAGCCGGGATCTGCCAGGATCTGCCAGTCGGCCGGGATCTGCCAGGATCTGCCAGATCCGCCAGTCAGCCAGGATCTGCCAGTCAGCCAGGATCTGCCAGTCAGCCAGGATCTGCTGAAACCACCAGCCAGCCAGGATCTGGTAGATCTACCTACCTGCCTGAGCTTTCTCTCACTCCCGAGCTTTCTCTCACTCCCGAGCTTTCTCTCACTCCCGAGCTTTCTCTCACTCCCGAGCTTTCTCTTTCTCTCACTCCCGAGCTTTCTCTCACTCCCGAGCTCCCCCTCAGTCCCGAGCTGCCTCAGTCCCGAGCTGTCCTTCAGTCCCGATCTGCTCCTCAGTCCAGTGGGTTTCTGGGTGAGGACTACTAGGCCATGGTCGGCGGCGAGGGTGGACTATCCAGGGACGCGAGGAGAGGGGACTAAGACATTGACTGAGTGGGTTCCACGTCCCGCGCCGGAGCCGCCACCATGGACAGACGCCCACCCGGACCCTCCCTATTGTTTTGAGGTGCGTTCGGGAGTCCGCACCTTAGGGGGGCAGTTCTGTCACGCCCTGGTCTAAGTATTTTGTGTTTTTCTTCATGTATTGGGTCAGGTCAGGGTGTGGCATGGGGTTTTTGTATTGTGGTGTGTTTTGTCTTGGGGTTTTGGTGTGTATGTATTGGGATTGTAGCTAGTGGGGTTATCTAGCAAAGTCTATGGCTGTCTGGAGTGGTTCTCAATCAGAGGCAGGTGTTTATCGTTGTCTCTGATTGGGAACCATATTTAGGCAGCCATATTCTTTGAGTTTGTCGTGGGTGGTTGTCCTTAGTGTCGTTGTTCCTATCTCTTTATTTATTTACACAAGTATAGGCTGTTTCGGTTTTCGTTACGTTCTTTGTTTTGTAGTGTTTTGTGTTTATTCGTGTTTCACGTTGTTCATTAAACATGGATCGCAATCTACACGCTGCATTTTGGTCCGACTATCCTTCACACCTAGAAAACCGTAACAGTCTGGCCGTCTTGTCCTGACACGTTCATTGCTATGGGACAGCTGGAGATCGAATTTGACTATTGAAACAAGGTTGCAAATGTCGGAGAGACAGACAGCAAGGTTTATACAAATCTCAGCTGTTGAAAAATCAATGTTAGCCTAAAAGAAATGTGAGATAATGTCTAGATGTTTTTTATAGTGGAGATCAAGTTTATAAATTGCCTGGCTGGGCTGACGAGACAGTGGATTGCACAATCAAAGTAAATAGGCATTTTAAAGTCATAGATTTTGCCGGTGGTAACTTGTAGAATAGACACCGGCTGGAATGCGGTTTTAACCAATCCGTTAACAAATACCATTATGGTATGGAAGCAGGATAAAGGGTCTTACATATCTGCTGTGTTAGATGTGTAATGAATGTGTAATGTCAAGACTAAATGAGTGTGACTAGATGAAGTCTGGAAGGTCCAGCAGCTTTATGATTAGTGTGACCATATGAGATTAATGGTGTTTAGAGCATGTTCTGGGGTTGGACTGGGACCATACATGTTGGGGGGACCTGACATTTTTGAATTGAGACAACTGGTTTAGATCCTTCATGAGAAAGGCAGACTTCTCCAGTTATGCCTGTATTAGAATAGAGACCTCAGTACCAGCAACAAATACAGTTCCATTTCCAATATGAGAGAGAGGGGCTGTGCTGTACTGTGCTGTATGTACTGGTCTACTTGAACTACATGGCAGCTCTCTCTATTAGCTACAAACATATTCATGGGTGATTTAGGGAACATCCAGTTCAGATGTTTGTGGCATGGTCTATGTTAGCTCTGGGAGAGGGTCATTCACTACATTTTATAGAACTAATAAGCAAAGTAGCTTTAAAGTCCAGGACCTACCCATGTAAGGTATGTATACAGTAGTGTCTACTCAGTCAGTATTAGAAATGCTTGGGTCCTGTCGTTCCCGTCCCCCCAGGATTGGTCTGTTTTTATCCCTGCCATGTAAATGTGGCAGTAAGGGGCCAGATTCATGCGAGTTCATGTGGCCCACAGCTGCAGAGAGGAGTGGCCACCGAGGGATAATTATTGGGCCGAGAACATCAGAAGCAGCTTCCCATCAGGCCATGCAGTGTAGACATCAAACAGTTCCATTAGGGTGCTTGTGAAAGTGAAGATTCATGTGATGTTTAACTCTGTGAGTAATATGTCTGCTTTTTCCTTGTCATGTTTCTTTTTCTCCTCTATTTCCCAGGGCAAAACTTCAGAGAATATCCCGGCGACCTGTGCTCCCAGTACAGTAAAGTAAGTTTGAATGACTAATGAGCCAGACATGACAACACAGGTGGATTACTTCACCTATTTCCACCCAGCCATTATTCCATCCATCCAGCCATTCATTAATTTAATTTGATCCACCCACTGCTCTTCATCCACAATCCCCAGCATCTTTCTGACCAACTTCCTTCTCTCTCCGAAGCAGAGCTGAGCGTGCCAGTCATGCAAGAATGCCCTGTGCTTTGATTATTGTCCTAGCTGCTACTGATTTCCTCTGGCCGGAATCTGCCAGCCTCACATCCCAGTAGCCCAATGGCATCCTCCTGGCTCGTGGACCAGTGTCATATGGTGTGCAGTTGGCACGGAGCTGTACAGTCTAATCCACTTCAGTCACACATATTCACAGATATTTATACATGTCCAAACAGCCAGGGGCTTATATAAAAAATACTCCTGCGAGACCCCCAGTATTTGACTGTCTCATGTCACTCCTCACGGGGCAGGTTATATATGATACATTAAACACAGAAGCTGGGGTGTTGTGCGTGTTGAAAAGTTCATTAATCATGTAACTAGAGGAGGCCTTGTAAGTCGTACAAAGGAGTGTGCGGTGAGGATGGCCCGTGGGTGACGAGGAGCAACCAAAGGAGGCAACTGGAGAAGAGATTGACACACTTACTGAAATACATGACACCTAGGAGAAGAGGGAAGAAAGTCAGAGACAGGTTGAACCCTTTCTGCCCCTTGTGGATGTTTGACAGCCGTTGGCACAGTGTGACTCTGCAGAAACCAGGGCATAGCAGTATGGAGGAGTCTGCGGCGGACGGCCATATTGAGACAGATGGTGATGATTCTGTTAACATATGTCAGGCTACCCCTGCTGTAAAATAGAGTCCCCTCCCAGCTCTGAAGGATGGCATTTTGTTCAGGATCATTATGATGCAACATAGTCACGGTGTCTGGAAATGCCATTAGAACCGCCTCAGGACATAAAGAGTGGAAAGCTGTACGGCACAGGTGTGTGTGGGCCTTCATCACTTGTCAGCTACCGCAGGTTTTTGAACCTCATAACAGTACTTTATTTTACAGGGAGCAACCACAAGGTGCAAATACTAAAAATGGTGCCCTTCCTCTTCCTTATGGACGCAGTCCAAAAGAGCTGAGAACATTTTCCTCTTTAAAGAAACCTCCACTGAAGTCTTAATACAAAACCACATACAGGGTATATAGCAGCTTGACTGGCCGTGGTATGATTCAAATTGTTATGTTACACTAATGGGGATTGAAAGAGCTGAGTACCCATATTCCACAGAGGTTTGCCTTTCATTTGTAAAAAATAATGCTGAGTTTAGCAGGACCCACACGGACAGAGCCCAACCCCTTCCTCCACCTCTTGCTGCCCGGGCAACTAAGGCTCTTTTGTACGTGTGCAGGAAAAGCCTGCTACCTGTCACCCTCAGCTCGGACTGTAAAAGTGCTTCTTATACAACCTCAAACCTTCTCATACAGCCGACGGAGAGGTGAGATGGTGTTTGCACCCTGTCCCGACGGGGCGGTGGAAAGGGCCTTTTTGCGAGCTGTCCTCAGACACGCCGCACGCCACCCACACAGTCCTAAGCAGGGTGTTATGGGTAACCATAAATCACACAGACCCCAGTAAATCCCACCTCAGACACTTTACTGCCTTTTCTCATCCGCAACGTTCCCTTCATATGTTGCTTTTCATCTCCTGCTTTTGATTTGATTTGATTTGATTTATCTTTATTCAATGGAAGATTTGAATGTCCCGTAATAAGACGACACCCAGGTAGACATTTGTTGTGGGAGACACCATGGCGGAACTGAAATGGTTATAATTTATGAAGAGGGGCATGGGCTGCTGGTATTGCAGTGGATACAATATTATAACTCATGGGATATAAGAGGATCTGAGGAAAGACAGACCTGATTCTTGATTATTAACAGTCTTAGGTATGGCACTGCATGATGGCTGACTCCCATACCCAGATTAAGCATCAATGCAGAACAAGGAGACCTTCACAGAACAGTTAATACACGTTCCTTGATTAAGTGGGATACAATAGCCTCTTTGAATAACTGCTGCTCAGTACAATAGAGGAGCTAAACCCACAGTCCAACCTAAAACACTATCTTGTCCATCAATGCAGTTCATCCAATAGTCTTTATTACATGAATAAATAAATATACTTTCTTTCTGTTCTTTGTTATTTTCTAATTGTTTAAATGTTAACACAATGTTCAAAAAAAGTCTCCAATTAATTGATCTATTTCAGGACAAAGAATGTGTCAAATGTTTGTAAAAGATTAGAACTGCCACATGAAAACTAATGTCCTTGCATTTGTATGTTTTCCCCCTGACCCCTTAGTTTATGGGTACACCTCTGGTTAGTTCCTGAGCCTGATAACATGATGGCCGAAAGCTCTGTTCCCAGAGAGCCTGTGGAAAACCTCATCACAGGATTATAGTACAGTAACTATCCTTTCAACCTGGTTCAGTGTGGTTAAATGTGAAGTCAAAACAGACCTGGAGAAAAGGCTCTCTCTCAACAAAACAGTGACCAAAACCCACCAGATTTCCCTGAGGAATTAATTGGAGTTGACCTTTGCCTCATCTGTCAATCAATGAACCACAACTGAAAAAAATAAACCCTGTGTCAGAATGTATTACTCAAACAGGACTCTAATCTAAAGGTCAGTCAGTGTTGGTCTTTCCACTAAAGCTGCCCCTGAAATACAAACGAAGTGGTCAGATTTAAGTTGAAGTTGTACCGGGATTTTTTTTTAATTACATGAACTACAGTTAAAAGACAAATACATTGGCCGGAGTGTTTCTGAATGGAAGGAACATTACATCATTTCAGTAGCAGGGAAACGTTACTGATTGTACTCCAGCTGGTAAATAAGGAATCGCAGCCAGTGTTTCCAACAAGCCCCAGGAAGTCAGTATCTGTACACACGAGATGATGACTTGAACTCGCAAATAAAATGTAGGACTCAATAGTTTTTGCTGTAGAATATACTGTATATGTCGAGGAGGGCAAGGGCTTGTAGTGTTATGAAACAACTGGTTAACCCTGTCACATTAAAAGGGCAATAATCAACTGAGAAGATACTGACAAGATTCTGTGAGGTTTTTTTGTGTGTTTGGTATGATGCACTTCATGCTGTTGGGTCGACAAATGATCTGCCGTGAAAACTATCTTCATTGAGTTTAGTAGGAGGTGACCCGGGCTGTGCCCTGTGTAGAGGAGGTACCACTGGACAATGCTGAGAGGAAATGACTGCAGGAGGGGAATTAGCTCATGTTATGTTCAGGTCAGGTTTTCCAACTATAATGAATATAACAGGCAGACTGTTCCTGAGTGTTAGCTTCTTGTTTTAGTCACTAGATACCTTGTATTGGGCACATAGAATAATTTGTAAGGAAAATGAACGAATATACGAATATGAAGAAAAACTATGTCTAGGAGGAGAAATGTAAAAAATGTAGAGGATCGAGGGAAATTATCCGAATTTTTAGCAACCCCCATCTACATTTCTAATGGCATATTATCAAGTCATCACACAAAACTAACTGCTAATCATTGTATTATAATGGATGTAAATGTAATCGGTCTAGTCATACCTGTTTCCACTGGGCACAAACTGGTTGAATCAACGTTGTGTCAACGTATTGTGACGTTGAATCGTGGTAAATACAATAGATTTGAAAAAAAGTAATCATAGACAAACCTTGTATAAAATATGTTTAATTTGTACCTTTAAAACAAAGTCGTTATAACCAGTATCAGGAATGATATTTGTCACTGACTATTACCAACGTGCCATTGAAATGACTTGACCAGACTTGAAATGACTCAACCAGTGTGTGCCCAGTGGGGTGTTCCTCTTCTCAATTAACCTTTTCATGAGTTCCAAATATCTCAAACCGTTGCCACTGCGTGAGTTTTTTCATACGTGTGACGTCAGAATGCTCTTACTGTTCCAAAATGTGATTGTTACGCAACACGACAGTTACCCGCGCTGCCCTCAAACCAAGGCACGCTGCCTGCTAATTATCTATAGGTGTCACGCCTGCTCCCGCTCTTTCCCCCTAAAGCGCGAGGGCGCCAGGCTCCCCAGCATTGCACACTCTTGTCACCATCATTACGCACACCTGCCTTTCCCCCCGTCACGTGCATCCGCAATTATTGGACTCACCTGGACTCTATCACCTCTGTTATTACCTTCCCTATATATGTCTGGTTCCCCGCTCCGTTCCCTGCTTCAGCATTGATTGTCA
Organism: Oncorhynchus tshawytscha; assembly: GCF_018296145.1. NCBI lineage: Eukaryota > Metazoa > Chordata > Actinopteri > Salmoniformes > Salmonidae > Oncorhynchus > Oncorhynchus tshawytscha. The sequence goes on along the minus strand of NC_056434.1, from coordinate 43,241,107 downwards.
TATGTCCTTGTTAACCCGTGTGCCAACGCTGTGCTTGTCTTGTAACCTGTTTGTTCCTGATTAAATGTTGACTCCACGTACCTGCTTCTCATCTCCGGCGTCAGTCCTTACAGAGTGCTGAAGCCACCATACGAAGCATCTGGGAGTGCTGGCATTCGGGTTGGTGTTGAAGTCGGGTCCGGGAGCTGACACCGATGGATCTGGGGGTGCCTAAGTCAGCTCGTCGGGCTGTCACGCCCTAGCTGCCTCCAGAGGTTCTTGCCCCCATTGGCTCGGAAGGCACCCATCCCACATCGGGCCTCAGTCGGATCGTCAGGTTTTTATGCCCAGCCAGCTCGTCAGGCTGCTACTTCATTGCCAGATTATCGGGCTCCCACGCAGGCGTCGGTCCTTACAATAGGCTATGTTTCAACTTGTCAATTTCAAATTATTTTCTAACAAGTTGTATTTTTTAACAACAGTTTGAATTGGGGTGTTTTCCACCTCCACGTTAATTCACGTAAGAAGTAGCCTATTTCAATGCTGCTGACAATTTATGTTTGAGGCTTTACTGAGCCGGACAAACTTCTCTCTTCAAGGAGTGCCCAAGCACTTCCCCAGTGTTTCCTCAGATCAAATATGATGACATTGCACATTGCACTGTTCTAGTCAGAACAGGCCTTGCACACACGTTTTCCCCCAGCACATTTTCTGGCTGGCGCCACAATGCCTTCATGGTTGTTTTCCTTACAAATTGGACTTTGGACGTGTGAGTTCCTATCAAAGTAAGTGGCTTATTTTTTGTACATCGTGTGGTATATACATACTGGTGACAACGTGCATTCCGATTCTTGCATAGATTGTAAAATACTTTTTGGAATGTTGTACTGAGCTTATTTGATATCATTTTTATAGTTAATTGGGTGACACATTAACTTTAGCTATACAGAATATCTCACCACCATATGTTTCCATCTCCTCCACTCTCTTCTTTATTCCTTTCTCGAGCGGGCAAATAGGCTGTCAACAGTTTAGTGAAATATCGATGTTACTATCGAGGTCCCGAACACATTTCACTTGGTTTCCCAAATTAAGCTCTGGGTAGCTGCAAGAACAAAGATGCAGAGCCCATGGCATCAAGTTTGGGCGGGATATCACCTATCCGGCAGCAAGAGTATACTCTTCAAACAGTGGTTGATGCCTGGATCGAAATAAGTGTTCTTATACATATTTCTCATCTGCTCAAATTATTATTAAGAACCTGTTCCGTCATAATATCGACGTAGCCTTCAACTGACCCGCGTGAATAAGTGAGGATCCATTCCCTATTCGAGTGCACACAGATTACACAGATTTTTCCCCTGCCCCTGTTCATGCCCATTTGATAATGGGCTGCTCTAAATCAAAACTAATTTTACATATTAGTAAAGAAAATATTAAATTGAGAATAGTCTGATGGGTGAAAATATGATCACTTGATGAGAGAAAAGCTGTACAGCCTGAGGCAAGGAACAGAGCACAAGCTTTTTTTGTAATTCCTCAAATCCTCAATATCATATAGTCGCACCATGCAGCCCATGTTTTGATTTCTAAGACATTCTAAGGTTTGTATCATTCACAACTAATGTTGCCAAATAACTCTAAATATAGCATATAGGACCTGTTTCAAATGATCACTTTTACGCTCAACAAATCCCCTTTATATGCTTACCTGCTCTGTAATGGGAAAAATATACTTTCTATTTTATTCAGTTAAGTTAAATTATATTATTTTTTTACTAAAATGAAATAATGACAAGGGACTTAAAAGCATACTGTATATTGTCGGCTACAGTACATGAACAAGCCTACAGCCTATGGCATGGAGCATAGCCAGATAACAGGTCTACAGTAGGCTAACACATATTCTGTTCTTCTGAAATTTCATAAAGTTTCTTTAGACCTGACAAAAATAAACAATGGAATTATGATGAATTATGATGTGATGATGTACATAAAAGTGATTTATTAGACTTAAAAATGTAGATGTTCCAAAGGTGTGCCTTGTACAGCTGAAGTCAGAAGTTTACATGCACTTAGGTTGGAGTCATTAACACTCTTTTTTCCAACCACTCCACCAAAGTCTTGTTAACAAACTATAGTTTTGGCAAGTCGGTTAGGACATATACTTTGTGCATGACACAAGTTATTTTTCCAACAATTGTTTACAGACAGATTATTTCACTTATAATTCACTGTATTACAATTCCAGTGGGTCAGAAGTTTACATACAACGTTTACTGTGCCTTTAAACAGCTTGGAAAATTCTAGAAAATTATGTCATGGCTTTAGAAGCTTCTGATAGGCTTATTTACATCATTTGAGTCAATTGGAGGTGTATTTCAAGGCGTACCTTCAAACTCAGTGCCTCTGCTTGACATCATGGGAAAATCAAAAGAAATCAGCCAAGACCTCAGAAAAACAATTGTAGACCTCCACAAGTCTGGTTCATCATTGGGAGCAATTTCCGAACACCTGAAGGTACCACGTTCATCTATACAAACAATAGTACGTAAGTATGAACACCATGGAACCACGCAGCCGTCATATCGCTTAGGAAGGAGACACGTTCTGTCTCCTAGAGATGAACGTACTTTGGTGCGAAAAGTGCAAATCAATTCCAGAGCAACAGCAAAGGATCTTGTGAAGATACTGGAGGAAACAGGTACAAAGTATCTATATCCACAGTAAAATGAGTCCTATATCAACATAACCTGAAAGGCTGCTTAGCAAGGAAGAAGCCACTGCTCCAAAACCGGCATAAAAAAGCAAGACTACGGTTTGCAACTGCACATGGGGACAAAGATCCTACTTTTTGGAGAAATGTCCTCTGGTCTGATGAGAAAATAAAATAGAACTGTTTGGCCATAATGACCATCGTTATGTTTGGCGGAAAATGGGGGAGACTTGCAAGCCGAAGAACACCATCCCAACCGTGAAGCACGGGGATGGCAGTATCATGTTGTTGGGGTGCTTTGCTGCAGGAGGGACTGGTGCACTTCACAAATTAGATGGCATCACAAGGAAGTAAAATGATGTGGATATATTGTAGCAACATCTCAAGACCTCAGTCAGGAAGTTAAATCTTGGTCACAAATGGGTTTTCCAAATGGACCCCAAGCATACTTCCAAAGTTGTGGCAAAATGGCTTAAGGACAACAAAGTCAAGGTATTGGAGTGGCCATCACAAAGCCCTGCCCTCAATCCTATAGAAAATGTGGGCAGAACTGAAAAAACTTGTGTGAGCAAGGAGGCCTACAAACCTGATTCTGTTACACCATCTCTGTCCGGAAGAATGGGCCAAAATTCACCCAACTTATTGTGGGAAGCTTTTTGAAGAATTAAACAATTTAAAGTCAATGCTACCAAATACTAATTGAGTGTATGAAAGAAAGAAAATAAAAATAAATATAAATAAAAGCTGAATTAAATCATTCTCTCTACTATTATTCTGACATTTCACATTCTTAAAATAAAGTGGTGATCCTAACTGACCTAAGACAGGGAATCTTTGCTAGGATTAAATGTCAGGAATTGTGAAAAACTGAGTTTAAATGTATTTGGCTAAGGTGTATGTAAAACTTCCGACTTCAACTGTATATAAAATAGTATAAAAATATACATTTGAAGCTATTTTTTTTTTGAGACTTGTTAGTGTCTTTTGAATTTGACTGCTTGTTCATTGATTAATTAGTGACAGAAAAAGTTGGCTTGACAAATTCCGATCCCTATTTCACTGCAAATAGACTATTATGCTGGTTGGGTGTCATTTGGCTAACGTGCACATTTTACATGATCTTTTAATTAGCCTAGTTAGCCAAGTTAGTCACTGACTAGGATTATTGTTATTCATGTTTTTGTTGTTATTGCATTTCAGGTGGAGAAGGAAGTAACATCACCAGAAAGCAGCAAGCTGCCAGACCACCAAAGGACCCTGGAGGTATTACAGTCAATACTTATGAACTGGATATTGTATTTGAATCAATCAATCAAATGTATTTATAAAGCCATTTTTTACATCAGCTGATGTCACAAAGTGCTATACAGAAATCCAGCCTAAAACCCCAAACAGCAATGCAGATGTAGAAGAATTGCCCATTTATATCAATGACACTAGCAAAATGGTTGGATTGTTCAGCAACCTGCAGTAAATGCTAACACGGCTTTGGTGATGAAAGGTACATCATGTATTTATTGTAATCTCATTATCAAGCCACTGCATGCTGTGACAAGGGCCTGGATGGTGATACATCTGTTTCAAGCTGCCTGCCTGAATACTGAGGCCTTCAGCGATACCTTCCCTTTGATTACAGAAAGAATATCTTAACCTCTGTCTCATAGCCATTTAACATGTAATGTATGTAACCACTCAAATTCAGAGAAACATCTACAAACACAAGAACTGACTTATATTCACTTGTCCCTGGCTGCGTTTGGACAGGCAGCCCAATTTGGATATTGTGACCAATCACAGCAGATCTTTTCACATCAGCTATTTTTCAGAGCTGATGTCATTGGTCAAAAGACCATTTTGTGGGAAAAACTCAGACTTGGGCTGCCTATTTTAACACAGCCTATTTGTCCTATTCTTCAGTCTTCTCTGGGATAAATATTTTACACAAGCACACATTTGTGATGTCCTTCATACATTAATAAACATTTATTCACCCTGAATATGAGACTTGCATTGATTTTGACCTTTTTGAATCATAAGCTCTAAGTGTTGTCTTGATGGATAAAGTCTGCATGTTGTCAGATGTTTAAGTTACCATAGTAATGAGCAGAAAATGAGAACAGGCTAAGAAACACTTATTGTTTTGTAATCAATTCAAAAATGACAGGTTTTTACAAAACTTTATTGCATTTGGTGGTCATCCCCCAAATTTGACCATTTTAAAGCCTTGGTAGTTGCGTCCTTCCTCAGGGAAATGTTGATAGCCGACAACAGGGTGGCAGGTTTTTTTGATGTGCTGCTCTAGAGTTCCATAGCCCAGCAGACTCACCTGGGAATAGAGGGGTGGACACGTTTGTTTTTATAGAAGTCTGGGAGACTTTTAGTGGGGGGAGAGCGCATGAGTTTTTGGAAGTGAGTACAGTAAATCCAATCCAACCAGTGGCCCTGGATAATATGCTATATGTCATCAAACAGACAGCCACAGTGAAGGAGGCTTACATAGCGCATAAAGTATGTTACCACCAGCGGAGCTTACTTCTCTGTGCTCTGGCGACATCGCAGGTACAGTAGTTGGTCAGAGGGCTCTGGAGGTCCTTGGACCAGTCTATCGAGAGACGGATAGAGGTACTGAATGGTCTTGAGAGAGCAAGCTATTTAAGCTTGCTATTCAAACCAACATGAAGGTAGCCTTATTCTGTGGTTCAAGTTGTATCTTCATGTCTAAATTCACTCTCACTCCCTCTGACCCCTAAGCCCTCACCCCTGACCTCCAATTGGCCCAGGGCCTCCGGTAAAAGCCTCTAATCACTCTGACAGGGAGTTACTCCAGGAGTGGACAGGTTTATGATGCATAGGGCTTCAACAGTCTGCATGTGAGTTGGGTATTAGCTAAATACAGTACATTTCTACATTTTGTTACATTACAGCCTCATTCTAAAATGGATTAAACCCCTCATCAACCTACACACTACCCAATAATGACAAAGCAAAAACATGTTTTTAGAAATATTTGCAATTTCATTTAAATGTTTTTATGAAATACTCAGTACTGTGTTGAACCACCGTTGGCAGCGATTACAGACTCGAGTCTTCTCGGGTATGACGCTACAAGCTTGGCACAAGCTTCTTCTCTGCAGATCCTCAAGCTCTGTCAGGTTGAATGGGGAGCGTTGCTGCATAGCTATTTTCAGGTCTCTCCAGAGATGTTCAATCTTTTTCAAGTCTGGGTTCTGGCTGGGCCACTCAAGGACATTCAGAGACTTGTCCCAAAGCCACTCCTGCGTTGTCTTGGATGTGTGCTTAGGGTCATTGTCCTGTTGGAAGGTGAACCTTCACACCAGTCTGAGGTCCTGAGCGTTCTGGAGCATGTTTTCATCACGGATCTCTCTGTACTTTGCTCCATTCATCTTTGCCTCGATCCTGACTAGACTTCCAGTCCCTACTGCTGAAAAACATCCCCACAGCATGACACTGCCACCACCATGGTGCAGGATGGTGCCAGGTTTCCTTTAGACATGACGTTTGGTATTCAGGCCAAAGAGTTCAAAATTGGTTTCATCAGACAATAAAATCTTGTTTCTCATGGTCTGAGAGTCTTTGGCTACTTTTTGGCAAAGTGGGCTGTCTTGTGCCTTTTACTGAGGAGGGTCTTACATCTGGCCACTCTACCATAAAGGCCTGATTGGTGGAGTGCTGCAGAGATGGTTGTCCTCTGGACAATCTCCACAGAGGAACTCTAGAGCTCTGTAAGAGTGACCATCGGGTTCTTGATCACCTCATTGACCAAGGCCCTTCTCCCTGATTGCTCAGTTTGGCCGGGCAGCCAGCTCTAGGAAGAGTCTTGGTGGTTCCAAACTTCTTCCATTTAAGAATGATGGAGGCCACTGTGTTCTTGGAGACCTTCAATGATGCAGAAATGTTTTGGTACCCTTCCCCAGAGCTGTGCCTGGACACAATCCTGTCTCTGAGCTCTACAGACAATTCCTTCGACCTCATGGCTTGGTTTTTGCTCTGACAGGCACTGTCAACTGTAGGACCTTATATAGACAGGTGTGTGCCTTTCCAAATAATGTCCAATCAATTGAATTTACCACATGTGGACTCCAATCAAGTTGTAGAAACATCTCAAGGATAATTAATGGAAACAGGATGCATCTGAGCTCATAGCAAAGGGTAGCAAAGGGTCTGAATACTTATGTAAATAAGATATTTCTGTTTCTTATTTTTAATACTTGGAAACATTTCTAAAAACCTGTTTTTGCATTTTCATTCTGGGGAATTGTGTGTAGAATGCTGAGGAAAATGTTTTAGAATAAGGTTGTAATTTAACAACATGTGGGAAAAGTCAAGGGGTCTGATTACTTTCCGAAGGCACTGTATACTGAACAAAAATATAAATTCAGCATGGTCCCATGTTTCATGAAATAAAATAAATGATCCCGGAAATTTTCAATACTCACAAAAAGTTGATTTCTCCCCCCAAAAATTGCACAAATTTGTTTACATCCCTGTTAGTGAGTATTTCTCCTTTGTCAAGAAAATCCATACACCTGACAGGTGTGGTATATCAGGAAGCTGATTATACAGCATGATCATTACACAGGTGCACCTTGTGTCAGGGACAGTAAAACGCCACTCTAAAATGTGCCGTTTTGTCACATAACACAATGCCACAGAGCATGCAATTGGCATACTGACTGCAGGAATGTCCACCAGAGCTGTTGCCAGAGCATTGAATGTTAATTTGTCTACCATAAGCCGCCTCCAACATACGTCCAACCAGCCTCACAACCACAGCCCACGTGTAACAATGCCAGCCATGGACCTCCACCATCCAGCTTCACCTGCGGGATCATCTGAGACCAGTCACCCGGACAGCTGATGAAACTGAGGAGTATTTATGTCGTAATAAAGCCCTTTTGTGGGAAAAAAATAATTCTGATTGGCTGGGTCAGGCTCAAATTTCAATTGACTGATTTTGTTATATGAAGTGTAACTCAGTAAAATCTTTGAAAGTGTTGCATGTTGGGTTAATATTTTTGTTCAGTATAAGAAATACAATATTATCTGATGGAATTGGAATAAAACAATAATTACATTATAAAAATAATTACATTCCACTCTGATGATTATGCTCTAGAGATGCTCCAGACTGTACTTGTATTTATTCAGAATAAGGGAAGACTAACTAGAGCAAAATATTGCAATAGCTGAAGGCCAAATACTCAATTGTTTTTGCAATATGATTAATTTAAAAGCAGTTTCGACTTTGAGCAATACAGTTTAATTTCATCAATATGTTATCTATCTACATATCATGAAATCTTCTGAAAACCAGTGCTACTTCATTCAGAATATATGTATAAACTTAGAAGAGCAGTATTTTAACTTCCTACATTAGTATAGCATACAATACAACTGTGACCAAAGCATATAATGCTAACACAGGCATTGTGAGTGTTTAAATGGGCTCCGAGCTTGGTTCTTTTGTAAATTCAGAAGAAAATCCCTCTCCACCTCCAGCTTGCATCCCTGTCACCATGGCAGAGACAAGCGATGGGAAGAGGATGCTCTGTGCTCAGTGACTTGGCTGGTTGGGAGTGCTGCTTTCTCTCTGCAGTCATCTGGAAGGTGACTGACAAGACCAAACTTTGAGCCAGCCCTTGTTTCAGAGAGAAATCTCCCGGGAACCGTCAGACGAATTTCCCCTCAGTTCACAACCCTCACACATACAGGCGGAATTATCTAGTAGTAGTTATTCATTTCCCCCGATGGCAGACTTTCTGGCTCTGGGTAGCCGTTGTTGGGCCTCTATAGGATATAGTTCCTAGTACATGCCTTTAGATGCACAGCTCACTGATATTGATTGTCAGAGGTGGACTGGGCTATAGCAATGTAGCAGCCAGAGAAGTGTAATGAATGAAATATGTCTCGACAGTATCCAATGGTATCCCTCCACAGCGTTGACATTTCCAGCTATATATTATGTATGCTCTCAAACCAATAATACATTCAATGAGAGAAATGTAGCCCAGCTAGCACATAACGTTCTGAGAACCATGTAGAGATTCGTGAGAGCGTGGTGGGCCTATGGTTATTTTGCATATAACTTTACCATAAAGTTCTGGGAATGGTGCAGGATACCCAGCTAGCACATAGCGTTCTGAGAACCATATGTTTCTTATGTGGGAATTTCAGTACTTCAGCATAACGTTTCGTACAGGTTTCTTCATGGTTCTATTTAAAGTAATGTTCTCAAATTGTTCTGAGAATGTTAAGAAACAACGTTCTCTGTGGGAATGTTAGTACTTCAAATAACATTTTCTAAAGGTTTCCTCATAGATCTATTTAAAGTCAGGTTCTCACAATGTTAAGAAAATGTTTCATAAAAACTAGAAGGAAACATTAGTAACGTTCAAAGAACGTTCTAAGAATGTTATTTAAAAACATATACATTTCGTTCTCAGTGACAACAAAACCTATATCCTCTATCTTGTTAAGTGTGTTCAGGTGTGTTGGCCGCACCCCCTAATTGGCCACACCTGAACTTAATGAGTGCTTGTTTCCTTTGAAAGGGGGTTTGTTTGAAGAGACTAAAAACAGCTTTGAATGAAAAACAAATTGCATGTCATCCTGGTGGCGTAGTGGACTAATACTATGAATAAATGACAGAAGATCATAAGTTCAAATCTCACTGACACTGTGCCTCAATAAAAAAGACATGTGTTTGCATGATTAATACCTAAGCAAACACATTTCCATGTGTCCTGTCTGTGCTTGGAGTTCAAAACAGTTAACTCAAACTAAGCTAGCAGTGATACTGTTGTTCTCAGAACATTATTTATTTACCTTAAAGTAGCCGTTCTCAGAACGTTTATAAAACCTCCCAAGAAAACTTTCAGGGTACCATAGTAAAACATTCTCAGAACTTCCCTCCAATATAAATGATAAATAAATAAAAATGAACATTCCCTGAACAGGCTAAATGTTCACTTCCTTTCACAGAACGTTTAAAAAACATTAAGTTACCGATCAACAAACGTATGGCTTCGTCCCCAAAACCAATGGGAAACCAAAAACATACGTTCTCACAACTTCCAAAGAACCAAATATGCTAGCTGGGAGGTTGGATGGAACAGTACAGGATATTCCCAATATTCTTTATCATGCTTTTCAATATTCAAGAGTAAAACATGTGATCATCATTACTTTCACTCAGGGGTGCCTGAGGATATTATAGCAGTAACATTACATTAAATCAGTTCATGCCCTGGAACCCCTGTCTAAGTAATTACAGAGACACACAGGTGTAATTTTGCCAGGAATTGATGCTCCTATTTTAATTAAAACTAAAGCACTCCAGAGCACTCCATCTATGAACTTATGCATATTTATTATTTACGCATGTTTACTTCCGGCGTCAACAGAGATGGCCGCCTCACTTAGCGTTCCTCGGAAACTATGCAGTATTTTTTTTTTTACGTGTTATTTCTTACATTGGTACCCCAGGTAATCTTAGGTTTCATTACACACGGTCGGGAGGAACTACTGAATATAAGAGCAACGTCAACTCACCATCATTACGACCAGGAATATGACTCTCCCGAAGCGGATCCTGTGTTTTGCCTTCCACCCGGTACTAAGATCGGATCGTAGCCGGCGAACCAAAACAAGGACGCCATAAAAGGGGCAAACGAAGCGGTCTTCTGGTCAGGCTCCGGAGACGGGCTAATCGCGCACCACTCCCTAGCATACTACTCGCGAATGTCCAGTCTCTTGACAACAAGGTCAATGAAATCCGAGCAAGGGTAGCATTCCAGAGAGACATCAGAGATTGTAATGTTCTTTGCTTCACGGAAACATGGCTCACTTGAGAGACACTAACGGAGTCGGTGCAGCCAGCTGGTTTCCTCACGCATCGCGCAGACAGAAACAAGCATCTTTCTGGTAAGAACAGGGGTGGGCGGGGGTGGGTATGCCTTATGATTAAAGAGACGTGGTGTGATCACAAGTCCTTCTGTTCACCTGACTTAGAATTCCTCACAATCAAATGTCGACCGCATTATCTACCAAGAGAATTCTCTTCGATTATAATCACAGCCGTATATATTCCCCCCCAAGCAGACACATTGATGGCCCAGAACAAACTTTATTTGACTCTATGTAAACTGGAAACCACATATCCTGAGGCTGCATTCATTGTAGCTGGGGATTTTAACAAGGCTAATCTGAAAACAAGACTCCCTAAATTCTATCAGCATATCGATTGCGCTACCAGGGCTGGTAAACCCCTGGATCAATGTTATTCTAACTTCCGAAGCTGACCACAACTCCATTTTGTTGCTTCCAGCCTACTGCAGAAACTAAAACAAGAAGCTCCCGCACTCAGGTCTGTTCAACGCTGGTCCGACCAATCTGATTCCATGCTTCAAGACTACTTCGATCACGTGGATTGGGATATGTTCCGCATTGCGTCCAACAACATTGACGAATACGCTGATTCGGTGAGCGAGTTCATTAGAAAGTGCATCGGCGATGTTACCCCCACAGCAACAATTAAAACATTCCCAAACCAGAAACCGTGGATTGATGGCAGCATTCACGCAAAACTGAAAGCGCGAACCACTGCTTTTAACCAGGGTAAGGTGACCGGAAACATGACCGAATACAAACAGTGTAGCTATTCCCTCCGCAAGGCAATCAAACAAGCTAAGTGTCAGTGTAGAGACAAAGTAGAGTCGCAATTCAATGGCTCAGACACAAGAGGTATGTGGCAGGGTCTACAGTCAATCACTCATTACAAAAAGAAAACCAGCCCCGTTGCAGACCAGGATGTCTTGCTCCCAGACAGACTAAATAACTTTTTTGCTCGCTTTGAGGACAATACAGTGCCACTGACACGGCCCGCTACCAAAACCTGCGGGCTCTCCTTCACTGCAGCCGACGTGAGTAAAACATTTAAACGTGCTAACCCTCGCAAGGCTGCAGGCCCAGACGGCATCCCCAGCCGCGTCCTCAGAGCATGCGCAGACCAGCTGGCTGGTGTGTTTGCGGACATATTCAATCAATCCTTATCCCAGTCTGCTGTTCGCACATGCTTCAAGAGGGCCACCATTGTTCCTGTTCCCAAGAAAGCTAAGGTAACTGAGCTAAACGACTACCACCCCATAGCACTCACTTCAGTCATCATGAAGTGCTTAGAGAGACTAGTCAAGGACCATATCACCTCCACCCTACCTGACACCCTAGACCCACTCCAATTTGCCCCAATAGGTTCACAGACGACGCAATCGCAACCACACTGCACACTGCCCTAATCCATCTGGACAAATGGGAATACCTATGTGAGAATGCTGTTCATCGACTACAGCTCAGCATTTAACACCATAGTACTGTCCAAACTCGTCATCAAGCTCGAGACCCTGGGTCTTGACCCCGCCCTGTGACACTGGGTACTGGACTTCCTGACGGGCCGCCCCCAGGTGGTGAGGGTAGGTAACAACATCTCCACCCCGCTGATCCTCAACACTGGGGCCCCATAAGGGTGCGTTCTGAGCCCTCTCCTGTACTCCCTGTTCACCCATGATTGCGTGGCCATGCACGCCTCCAACTCAATCATCAAGTTTGTGGACGACACTACAGTGGTAGGCTTGATTACCAACACCGACGAGGCGGCTTACAGGGAGGAGGTGAGGGCCTTCTGAGTGTGGTGTCAGGAAAATAATCTCACACTCAACATCAACAAAGCAAAGGAGATGATTGTAGACTTCAGGAAACAGCAGAGGGAGCAGCCCCCTATCCACATTGACGGGACAGTAGTGGAGAGGGTAGTAAGTTTTAGGTTCCTTGGCGTGAGGTGTGAGGTCTGCACAACGCATCACCAGGGGCAAAATACCTGCCCTCCAGGACACCTACACCACCCGATGTCACAGGAAGGCCATAAAGATCATCAAGGACAACAACTACCCGAGCCACTGCCTGTTCACCCCGCTATCATCCAGAAGGTGAGGTCAGTACAGGTGTATCAAAGCAGGGACCGAGAGACTGAAAAACAGCTTCTATCTCAAGGCCATCAGACTGTTAAACAGCCACCACTAACATTGAGTGGCTGCTGCCAACATACTGACTCAACTCCAGATACTTTAATAATGGAAATTGATGTAAAAAATGTATCACTGTCCACTTTAAACAATGCCACTTAATATAATGTTTACATACCCAACATTACTCATCTCATATGTATATGTATATACTGTACTCTATACCATCTACTGCATCTTGCCTATGCCGTTCTGTACCATCACTCATTCATATGTCTTTATGTACATATTCTGTATCCCTTTACACTTGTGTGTATAAGGCAGTAGTTGTGGAATTGTTAGGTTAGATTACTTGTTGGATTATTACTGCATTGTCGGAACTAGAAGCACAAGCATTTCGCTACACTCGCATTACCATCTGCTAACCATGTGTATGTGACAAATAAAATTTGATTTGATTTATTTATTATTACCATTCAGACTTGAAATAGCAAAGCTGCAGAGAATGACAGGACTTCCGTCTGTATCATAGTTTAATCACAACGGTGTACATTTCTTTTAAAGGAAATCCGTGTTGTGCCAGATCCGAGCAATATTAATGGGAAAACAACATATTTCGAAGAACAGGCTTTGTGACGCCAGAAATTATAAATGATTCAGTATTGATGTATTTTAGACTGCATTTCATAACTGGGCGCAATTAAGACATTATACTGGATATGAACAGGGCACTGACTTTGGGATGCTTCTCATGACTAGGGGATATAAAAAATATACTTGCAATCTATTACCTCTGGGGTTTTTTTCTTCTGAATATTGATAATAGTTGCCATGCTACTACACCGGAGACACTGCTGCCTGTGTGTTCATTGGTCATAACAGAACAGGCTTTAATTTAACTTATTTCACAAGCCCAACCATGGATTAATATGGACCTGCTGATTCAATAGATTCAGTTGCTGGTGGTTTCAGGTGGTATTTAAAAAAATAGCTTGTTAGAATTCACATGGAGCATGGTGAGCTAATGTAGTTATTTCACAGTCTGAATGAAGAATTACAAACCCAGCATGGTTACGAATGGAAACCATGTATTGTGTTAGAGAAAAAGACAAGCCTCTATTAAAAGATAGTGGCAAGGCCAATGAAAATACATCCGTCTTCCTTGATTTTACAGTGTGGCCACTGTTGTGGCAAGTGGGGGAGTGAGTTTGCCAGCGCAATTAGGTCCTCCAGTCATTAAATGGTAATTTGTCACCTTGGAATACAATTATGTGACACATTTCCCATTTTAGCTGTACTTTCCGGATTTTCTGTAGCCTATTGCATAGTCAAGCAATGCCGGTTTACAACAAACAATGGGAAGAGATCAGAACACCGACATTGGGGAATACCATCTTGTACGAGATACATTTGTACTGTAGTGAAGGCGTCTCTATAGAAATAAAACATCTCTTTTATAGTCATGTGAAACGTCAATTGCTATGGAAATGCTGGTATGTGTTTTTCTATGAATATGATGTTTACTGCAGCTATGATGTTGATACTATGGATTACAATTATCATCCTGAATATTAAGGCTACACTCACTTTACGTTACGTACTGTACATAGACACTCAACCAGGAAAACTGTCCGGGTCATTATCTATTCAGACATCACACACTATAGGCCTACTCTTATTCAGTGTCACACCCTGATCTTTTTCACCTGTCTTTGTGGTTGTCTCCACCCCCCTCCAGGTGTCGCCCATCTTCCTCATTATCCCCAGTGTATTTATACCTGTTTTCCCTGTTTGTCTGTTGCCAGTTTGTCTTGTCTTGTCACGTCTTACCAGCATGTTTTCCCATCTCCCTGCTTTCTCAAGTTCTGTTCCCTAGTTTCCCCAGTTCTGACCATTCTGCTTGCCCTGACCCCGAGCCTGCCTGCCATTCTGTACCTGCCTGACTCTGACCTGTTTACGAACCTCTGCCTATCCTGACCCTGAGCCTGCCTGCTGTTCTATACCTTGTTGACTCTGCCCTGGATTATGGACCTCTGCCTGCCTTTGACCTGTATTTTGCCTGCCCCCTGTTTGGGTCAATAAACATGTGTGACTCAGCATCTGGGTCTTATCCTGAGTTCTGATAGTAAAAACTGGCCATGACTGACCCAGCAGACTCAGACCAGCTCCACAATTCTGTCTCCCTGCAAGGAGCCACCATTGGAAGACACGAGGAGTTACTGCAATGTCTTATGGAGGGACACCACACTCTGGCAGAATGCAGAGACCAGGCATTCGATACATTGCTAGGGCAATTCTGTGGATTCCCTACTGGTAGTGGGTTACACTAGTAATCTCCCAGCCTACCTCAGTATCCCGAGAGCCCCGCTTACCTCCTCTGGAGCGCTACGCTGGAGATTCTGGAACCTGCCGAGCTTTTCTCACCCAGTGCTCCTTCATTTTTGAGCTGCAGCCTTTTTTGTTCTCCTCAGACCGCTTGAGGATAGCGAACATCATAACGCTGATGTGGGAGCAACAGTCCTCCGTCTGCCTAAGTCTGGAGGAGATTGAGGTGGAATTTCCAAAGGTGTTTGGTACTCCGTTGTCAGAGAAGGAGGCTGCTTGTAACCTGCTCCAGCTACATGTAGTGTGGCAGACTACGAGGATGATTTATGCACGTTGGCGGCTGAGAGTGCCTGGAACTCGGAAGCATTGTTCGACATGTTCCTTCACGGATTATCGGAGGTCATCAAATATGAGCTCGCAGCCCGGGAGCTGCCCCTGGACCTTGACTTCCTAATAGCCTTGATCATCCTGATTGATAGGCGGCTTCGAGGCCGTAGGAGGTATAGGGAATCTGTGCCCTATCGCCTTCGTTCGCCCTTGATTCCCACCTCGCCTCCGAAGATTTCCGGAGACCACCGAAGTCTACATGTCCGAGTGAACCCGACGTCACCCAAGTTCTCTCGGGAATCACAGAGGGTTGCCGACTCGCCTTCTTCAGAGTCCATGAACACCTGGGCAGAGCTAGACTGACTCCGGCAGAGCGTTTACGCCGACTCCACACACAGAGCTGTCTATATTGTGGAGCTATGGGACATTTCGTAACTACCTGCCCATTAAAAACCCAGGCTCATCAAGAAGGGGCAAGTGCTCTGGTGGGCCATACCGTGAACTATTCCTCTCCCCTTACTCGCACCCTTTTCTTTGCCATCCTGCTGTGGGGGAACCATTCAAAATCCCTCCACGTACTCATCAACTCTTGGGCCGATGAGAGTTTTTTTGGATTCTACCTTCTGTCTGAGCTGGGCATCCTCACTCAGCCCCTCTCTATTCTCAAGGACGTTAGAGAGCTGGATGGGCCAGGTCACTCATAATACCACTCAACCTACGAGTGTCACGGAACCACAGCGAGGCAATCCAATTTATGCTGATTAAGTCTCCTCAGGTTCCTGTGGTATTGGGATTCTCTTGGCTCCAGTGAAACAATGCCCTCATAGACTGGACTGCTGGTGCCATTATGGGATGGAACCCGTTCTGTCACGCCCACTGCCTGAAGTCAGTGCAGTCTGCCCTGGGACGTCTTCCTGTGGGCTCGGAAATTGCCCCGGACCTCTCTGCCATTCCCGCGGTGTACCCGCAGAGTACCGTGACCCGGGCAACTTCACTTACTCCACACCGACCCCATGACTGTGGGATCGACCTTTTTCCAGGCACCACACTGCCCCGGGGACGACTGTATTCTCTGTAGGGTCCGGAGGCCAAGGCTATGGAGACCTACACTACCATTCAAAAGTTTGGGGTCACTTAGAAATGTCCTTGTTTTTGAAAGGAAAGCACATTTTGGTCCATTAAAATAACATCAAATTGATCAGAAATACAGTGTAAACAAGTTAATGGTGTAAATGACTATCGTAGCTGGAAACAGCAGATTTTTTTATGGAATATCTACATTTATCAGCAACCATCTTTCCTATGTTCCAGTGGCACGTTGTGCTAGCTAATCCAAGTTTATAATTTCAAAAGGCTAATTGATCATTAGAAAACCCTTTTGAAATGATGTTATCTTAGCTGAAAACTGCTGTGCTGATTTAAAGAAGCAATAATACTGGCCTTCTTTAGACTAGTTGAGTCTGCAGCATTGTGGGTTCGATTACAGGCTCAAAATGGACAGAAATAAAGAACTCTCTTCTGAAACTCGTCAGTCTCTTCTTGTTCTGAGAAATTAAGTCTATTCCATACAAGAAATTGTCAAGAAATTGAAGATCTCGTACAATGCTGTGTACTACACCCTTCACAGAACAGTGCAAATTGGCTCTAACCAGAATAAAAAGAGGAGTGGGAGGCCCCTGTGCACAACTGAACAAAAGGACAAGAACATTAGTGTCTAGTTTCAGAAACAGACACCTCACAAGTCCTCAACTGGCAGCTTCATTAAATAGTACCCGCAAAACACCAGTCTCAATGTTAACAGTGAAAAGACGACTCCGGAATGCTGGCCTTCTAGGCAGAGTTCCTCTGTACAGTGTTCTTTTGCACATCTTTTCTTTTTATTGGCCAGTCTGAGATATGGCTTTTTCTTTGCAACTCTGCCTAGAAGGCCAGCATTCCGGAGTCGTCTCTTCAGCGTCTCGGCCAGCATTCTGGAGTCTTAACTGAACTTTTCTGGCCTAAAACCCAATTTTGATAAGTGTACCATATTACGTATTGGATCTTTAAAATACACAACTGTTACATTACCCTGCAGTTTACCTATGAAATGGGCTAACGGTGAAGTAGATACTTGGTATTCATATCACAAAAGGAATAAATGACCTCTCCAGAATGAATTTCAATCAAACATTTGGAGAAATAAACAAGATCCTTCAACCATGGAGAGAAACAATAAATACTGGTCTATTTGTGATTTGTTCCAGGAAACTAGGTGTATGTCGCATGTCACTACTTCACAGGAGCGCCATCTGAATGTAAACTTCAAATTCAAAATGCGTTGAAACTCGTTAAATATGGTCGGTGCCAGTAAATGCTGGAAAGAAAGCGTAATTAAATTGTTGCCAGCAGCACAGTTGCAGTCACCAATGCTCTGGATAACATAAAAACAGCCTAACCAGCTCTGCTACGGCAAGGAAAATGGTCAGAGTGAGCTGTTCTCTCATTTGTGTCTGAAAGTTGCTAGCAGGCTTGGATCAACCCTACTCCTCGGCCAGAGCGTCCAGTGTGCACTCTGAACGCTCCGAGTCCAAAACGCTCTGAATTTACGGATGGACAATCTGACAACACTCTGAGTTTATGAATGACCAGAGCACACTCAGGCACTCCAGGTTAAATGTACAAACACACCTGTAGTATAAACCAGCCTTTAGTCTTGAAATCTTTGGTTGTTTAGTACATAGCCTCACATTTGAATCCTTAAAGAGATGGGAGGGGCTAAAGCTTAAGATGGTGTGAACGATGCTAAATAGGTGTAGACAAAGAAGAGCTCTCCAGTAGGTACCAAAACATTTAAGGTCATTCACCGGACTTTCTCAAAAGTGAGGGTACAAGTTTATCAACTTTCAAAGCAGAATTACTTTCCCATTGTCCCATGTTTGATATACCATTTTCTAGCTCTGAGTCTCTGCTTTTATCCAATGTAAAAAATAATAATAACAATAATACATTTGCTGCATAAGACTTAATAGAGCCGGTAGGTCACATATGTGTTTGAAATTCACTGCTCGACTGAGGGACCGTACAGATAATTATATGTGTGGGGTACAGATATCAAGTAGGCATTCAACAATCATGTTAAACACGATTATTGCACACAGCGTGAGTCCATGCAACTTATTATGTGACTTGTTAAGCAAATGTTTTAACTCCTGAAATATTTTGTCTTGCCATAACAAAGGGGTTGAATACTTATTGGCTCAAGACATTTCAGCTTTTCAATTTTAATTCATGTGTAGACCAGTAACAAAGAAATCTGAATTTAATACATTTTCAATTCAGGCTGTAACACAACAAAATGTGGAAAAAGTAAAGGGGTACTTGTTTGTTTTTTTTTACTTTGGGGGGGGGGGCAGCCCATCCCTTCTTCGGATGACAAAAATAAATGTTGTTTTTACAGGGGTGTGAATACTTTCTGAAGGCACTGAATATCAGTTTCATTTGAGGACCTAGATGTTGACAGCTGCACCATACAGATTGCAAAATAGCTGGGAAGAGACTTTTTATGTACCGATTCCATGGCATTGGGTGTATGAGCTGATATACAAAATGATACAAGATTCAACACTTCGTGCTTTTCAGCTGAAATTGTTGTACAGAATTCTTGCCATACAACACTCCTTCCGTGGCCTCCAGCTGCTCTTAAACGCTAGTAAAACCAAATGCATGCTTTTCAACCATTCACTGCCCGCACCCGCCCGCCTGACAAGCATCACTACCCTGGACGGTTCTGACATAAAATATGTGGACAACTACAAATACAGAGGTGTCTGGCTAGACTGTAAACTCTCCTTCCAGACTCATATTAAACATTTCCAATCCAAAATCAAATCTAGAGTCGGCTTTCTATTTCGCAACAAAGCCTCCTTCACTCACGCCGCCAAACTTACCCTAGTAAAACTGACTATCCTACCGATCCTCGACTTCGGCCATGTCATCTACAAAATAGCTTCCAATACTCTACTCATCAAACTGGATTCAGTCTATCACAGTGCCATCCGTTTTGTTACCAAAGCCCCTTATACCACCCACCACTGCGACCTGTATGCTCTAGTCGGCTGGCCCTCGCTACATATTCGTCGCCACTGGCTCAAGGTCATCTATAAGTCTATGCTAGGTAAAGCTCTGCCTTATCTTAGCTCACTGGTCAGAATAACAACACCCACCCGTAGCACGCGCTCCAGCAGGTATATCTCACTGGTCATCCCCAAAGCCAACAACTCATTTGGCCGCCTTTCCTTCCAGTTCTCTGCTGCCAGTGACTGGAACGAATTGCAAAAATCGCTGAAGCTGGAGACTTAAATTTCCCTCACTAACTTTAAATATCAGCTATCTGAGCAGCTAACCGTTCGCTGCAGGTGTACATAGGTCATCTGTAAATAGCCCACCCAATCTACCTACCTCATCCCCATATTGTTTTTATTTACTTTTCTGCTCTTTTGCATACCAGTATCTCTACTTGCACATCATCTGCCCATTTATCACTCCAGTGTTAATCTACTAAATTGTAATTACTTCGCTACTATGGCCTATTTATTGCCTACCTCCTCATGCCATTTGAACACACTGTATAGAGACTTTCTTTTTTTCTATTGTGTTATTGACTGTACGCTTGTTTATTCCATGTGTAACTCTGTGTTGTTGTTTGTGTCGCACTGCTTTGCTTTATCTTGGCCAGGTCGCAGTTGTAAATGAGAACTTGTTCTCAGCTAGCTTACCTGGTTAACTAAAGGTGAAAGAAATTGTTTTTTTAAATAAAACATGTTTTGAATATTTGGAGCATACAACCATCGCAGATACTGAATCAATCAAATGACAGTCAAAAATAAACTAAAATAAACCAAAAAATTGGGTGTTTTTATTGTCCTTGATGTCTTTTGTTTAACATTTTTCTTTTGTTGTTGTTTTCCTTTTGTTCTTATCTCTTTTTCTTTTTTATTGGTCGTTGTTTGGTTGGCTTGGACATGGATGGTGGAGATGGGGGGGGAGTTTTCTAGGGGGTGGGGGTCTTGGATAGTTGAGCAGCTTCACTGCAGGTGGATTGTGTTTATAAATTCAATAATATATATATTTTTTTAATAATATATATTTTTTTGGGGAGTGTGTCCAAACTTGTCCAAACCACCGAAACATGAGTGACAAGGTAATGGAACTGCACAGATCGCTAGGTGCCCTGCAAAATAGTCAGTACAATGTACTGTGTGAACGTGGCCCAGTTGGTACGACTGTGGTGTTGACTAGGCAAAGGCAGTGGGTTCAATTCCTGTAAGGATTACAAAATGTAAACATTCTAAAAATGAATGCATTCACTTTACTGAAAGTCGCTTTGGATACCAGCATCTGTTGTTTGACAGACTAACATATGACATACTGTACATGTAATGGAATTGATACATGAGCATGTTGGTAGGTTTGTTTCATCACCACCTCTGTGACACTCTTCAGCATACTGTATACTAGATGTATTGTGTACCGAGTAGTGGGCCATATGGAGTCTATTCATTGCTGAGGCATACACTGTCTTTCAGCATTATATTTAAGTCATTAAACTCACAAGTTATGGTAAGTTGAGTGATGAAAAGGGGAATTGTGTGGGTTCCCAGACAACTTGTCTTCCAAAACCTTTTGCTCCCCTTGAGATTCTTCTTAGCTTCTCCAGATTTGCACATTCCCTCTCAGGCCCAGATGAATGCTCGTTCCGAGGTAAAATTGGCCATCCTTTCACTTGTACACATTCCTCAATGGGACTAATACTTTGGAGGAGTGGATGAGGGCAACCAGCTCGGCAATACGATTAGCATATTTGCGTAATTAATTGTGGATTTCTTTCATTTTGAAAAATAGCAGCTGGTATGGGATGTGGCCTCCCGTCATGAGAATGGCAGCCACCCATAACACTTCAGAGCTGGCCAAAGACATGCACCCAGTCTCATTAAGGGGACTCCTACAAGCCTGCTGCTCTGAATGAGGAGACTGCTGATGCCTGTGAATGACTGGCTCTGCTGTTTTCCAGAGTGGGTGCATTCAGGTAATAATTATGATGCTTCTCTTCCCACACTCCGGAGCTGCATAAATCGGTCTAGTATTTTACCCACTTGGAGGCTTCGGTCTATTGTATCTTTGTGAGTAGCAACCAAACTTCAGTGTGTGGACAGTACAGCTGCCCACAACAACTGCAGAATTTTCCTGTATTTAGAGTGTTCTGACAAATTAACATGCGTATCTGATTTACACTTGTGTGTAAAGTACATAGAAATATCACAATGTTCGTAATATGGCAGAAAAATAGAAACACTGAAGGTGCTGTCCTGTTTTGTACACTGGGTACGTGCATATCACATTCCCAAAAGTTCAAACCTGACAAGCTCTTAGAGCATTCCAATGGAGAATTCTGAAAATAAAGTGTAAAAGTGTCAGAGTGTGTGAAGTGAGATGAATGAATGTGTAATCAGGGGAGTAGTACTGGTCCTGATTTAGCCCAGGAATGACAAGGGAGACCAGAGCCTCTCTGGGGATTCATATTTTGGGCCAAAGAGGGTGAATGAGTCATCATGGGCTGGGTCGATTGCATCCACAAAATAACATAGGGTATCTTCATTTCATGGATGCCTGCTTAATTAAGAAACTTTACTTTAAAAGTATAATGTCCCTGCTAAATTGTACTGTGCTCGTGATTCAGGGAAGGTCTGATTCTTGTGGTATTTTGATTGAACCTTTTAAGGTTTGCGTAAAGAGAATAATGCTCTTCTCTCTTGACATTTATTTGTGAAAGGCAAATCTTTTTTTGCCTAAATCAGTAGTGGCAAGACTATATAGTTTAGAGAGAACATCTGGGAACAGTATGATAAGGGTTATATGCATTAAGCTGAAGCAGCATTCATCAAATTTATGAGTAATTCGCACCATGCGAGAAGTTCAAGTTTCCACTGTTGTTGCATTGGGCGGTAGAAAAACACTGAGACAAGGGGAAAGAAAATAGTGAGTGGCTATTTGTCATCATGGTCAGGCTAAAGCTAAAATGGATGATCACTCCCAGATGAAAACACGCCACCAGTATTAATTTGTCTACATGTTAAATAGTGGTCTTTCATGGAATTGTAACTAGTTATTTGTTTTTTTTCTCAGAGCAATTGCTGGTTGCACTTCTTGATCATGGCTTGAATTCTGATTTTATGGAAATGTAATATCATAACATATGGTATAATGTTGTTGATTGAGCAACTTCTCCTCAAAGTGCATTCACCCAAATCAGAAGGATACAATGCAAGATATTCAGCTCAGGAGAAAAATGATGTAAGAGCTGGGGGTTAAAGAGGTAAAGGGATTTTTTAGAAAAAGAACATTCTCAATTGACGGTATGGGTTGAAAACACTTCAGAATACTTTCAAGTTACCATCGGGTTGAACTACTGTAAGTGTTGCTTGTACGGTTCAGCTAGTGTTAGTTGAGATAAGGATGACAGCAAATACAGCCTGTAAAACAATAACTGCACATTTGCTCCAAGTTTGAGTGGTAAACATCGGAATCCTACCTCAAACCATTACTATTAGAAGCCAAAGAAAACTCATGTATTCCAACACTCATCTCTTCAAGGATTCCAATTCAGAATGATTAAGGCTAATCTATGTATTTCTGACAATATTATTTATTGTGTGGATTGTAGTTCCTGTCCAGATTCTCCTAGGCAAATTACATTTTTTCAAAGACCCATTTATGGAAATCAAATCATTTTTGTTAAATCACATTTCATGATTTATGAGAAAGTCAAAATGTTTGTGTTGCTGTATTTTATGGGAAAGATATCAGTTACAGAAATATCAATCATATTTAATGGAACCACATATTACTGTCCTAAAATGAATGTTTGACAAAACATTTAGAACGTACTGTAGTAGTATTCAACAGGTGGAGAACAGTTTCATAACCAGACTCATGCCCTCAAACATGCATTGCGAGTATTGAATAACATACTGTACAGTAACTTAAAGCTAGAATTCTTAGTTGTTACATCCATTGTTGGACTTACACACTGATTATATATACCCATTGATTCTTAAAGAATATAACTTTTAAATGCCTCATGAGCTTAGGTCAACTGTCTTACCCCATCAGAACCCAAAACATAAGCTTGTTTTTCACTAATGTTTGTAAACAAAGCAAACATAAACAAACACTGTATAGCCACAAAACATGGTTAAAACTACAATTGTCCTATCATGATTGGTCAGTCCTTGCATTCATGGCTCTGTCTATGAATTTGAGAGTTGTTACAGCGCCATCCCTCAGCTTTTAAAAAATCAAAACAGAGGTGGGGTGCCTGCTTTGTTATTATTTCAATGAAGGACTCTAGCTTTAACTTGGTGGTACTCAATGGGTCAAATGTGAAAGCAGTTTAGCAGAGCCTTATTCTAACGATGATATGTCACCTTGATAAAGCTCTTGTACTCAAACTGTTGAAGGCCGAATAGGAATTAGATTCTCTCACTAAAACCTTTCACCCCGACTTCTGCACAGTCTCACACAACAGAACCAAACGAGTTTCTGCTTTAAGTGCACAACACCAATTTATAATGAAACAGAGTCGTCTCAAAGTTACAGAAAACCAAACACACTAAAAGCTCTTGGTTGTGCTTATGTTGGACTGTAGACTCTCTGATGTATGTGCCATGTGAATTATGATTTTTCCTGGTACGTAAACCACCCAGGTGTGGACTAGGAGACGTGTCTCTAAATTCTCCTCTACTGAAATCCTATGATGTTTTTTAAAATCTTTGCTGAACTTTTAGATCTTATTGAGCAATCATACATTTCTTGGCAATATTGTGAGTGCCACTTTGTTTTGGTCCAAGTAGTCAAGTGCAATACAGTACTCTCAGAGAAAGACCAATGTTCTTTCAATGTTAGCTTACAAAACACCAGCTCCTTAGATGAAGTTACATTATTATAATTGGATGTTCTTCCTTGTCTTCCTGGCTTGTTATCACTAAATAAATTGTTGTTGTGACAGTGTGGCTTGTTGGTTTTCTTTTGTGTTAGAACTAGCTGCCAAGTCCCATTTTCTAATAACGAAAGTGTTAATGGGTCAGGGCCACTTGGGAAACATAGTACAGCGTCAATTACCTCACCACAGCAAACTGGGATAGCAGAGCCATTGGCCGCATCTATAAACGTTTATATTGCAGAGAATGTTGCCAAGATACTGTACTTTGACGGTCACTTTTTTATACAGTAATTTACAGTAAATATTTCAATAAATTACAAATAAAAACTTCAATAATAAGTAGGGTCAAATCCTAGTGTGACCTGACTAGTAAAATATGTGTGAGCCTGGTTATTGCACATTAATGGCCTACTTGGAGACACTCAAGTTTTTTAATCATGTATCTCTTGACACATTCACAAAATAGTCATGGCCTCTAAACCTTCCAGCTGCCTACTGGACCTATTCCAACTAAACTATTGAAAGAGCTACTTCCTGTGCTTGGCTCTAATATGTTGAACTTAATAAATGGCTCCCTATCCTCTGGATGTGTACCAAACTTACTAAAAGTGGCAGTAATGAAGACTCTCTTGAAAAAGCCAAACCTTGACCTGGAAAATATACAAAATGATAGGCCTATATCGAATCTCCCATTCTTAAAAAGAAAAAGATTTTACTCAGCAACTCACTGCCTTCCTGAAGACAAATAATGTATACAAAACACTCCAGTCTGGTTTTAGACCCCGTCATGGTACTGAGACCAAAATCGTGAATGTGGTAAATTACTTTTAATGGCGTCAGTCCAAGGCTCTGCATCTGTCCTTGTGCTCGTAGACCTTAGTGCTGCTTACGACACAGTCAATCACCACATTCTTTTGGAGAGATTGGAAACCCAAATTTGTCTATGCAGACAAGATCTTGCCTGGTTTAGATCTTATCTGTCGAAAAGATATCAGATCCTCCCTGGTTATGGTTTGTCCTCTGACAAATATATGGTAAGTTTCGGTGTTTTCACTATATATGCTACCTCTTGGTGATATCATATGGAAACACAATGTCAACTTTCACTGCTATGCAGATGACACACAGCTATACATTTCGATGACACATGGTGAAGCCCCAAAATTGCCTAACCTGGAAGCCTGGGTTTCAGACATAAGTATGTGGATGGCGTAATTCTTTCAAAACAGAGATGCTAGTTCTAAGTCCCAAGAAACAAAGAGATCTCCTGTTTGATCTGACAATTCAACTTGATGGTTATCGTCATCTCAAATAAAACTAAAAGACCTCGGCGTTACTCTGGACCCAGATCTTTCTTTTGACAAACATATCAAAATATTACAAGAGCAGTTTTGTACCATTACAAAAATCTGATAATTTTTGTCTCAAAATAATGCAGAAAAGCAAATCCATGCTTTTGTCACTTCTAGATTAGACTACTGCAATGCTCTACTCTCCGGATACCTGGATAAAACACTAAATTAACGTCAGCTAATGCTAAATACGGCTGCTAGAATCTTGACTACAACCCCAAAATTATATAATATCACTCTACTTCTAGCCTCTGGCTTCTTGTTAAGGACTGGGCTGATTTCAAGGTTTTACTTGTAACCTACAAAGCATTACATGGACTTGCTCCTACCTATCGCTCCGATTTGGTCCTGCCGTACATACCTACATATATTCTACGGTTACGAGACTCAGGCTGGAGGCAGGTCTTTCTCCTATAGAGCTCAACTTTTATGGAATGGTCTGCTCATCCATGTGAGAGACGCAGACTCTGTCTCAACCTTTAAGTTTTTTCTGAAGACTCTTCTCTTCAGTAGGTCCTATGAATGAGTGTAGTCTGGCCCAGGGGTGCAAAGGGGAACGGCAAGGCACTGGAGTGCCGAAATACTTTTTCTGTCTCTGCCTGGCCGGCTCTCCACTGTGATTCTCTGCCTCTGACCTTATTACGAGGGTTGAGTCACTGGTTTGCTAGTGCTCTCTCATAGGAGGGGTTCATCAAGTCTTCATCAAGTGGCTAAGGTCCAAGCTATTTACGTCAATGAATAAGTGTCAGACACATCAAAATGTTTGGATTGGCTGTGAGTTTGTGGGAGCCTGGGGACTGGGGTCTCCATGGTGGACTCTTCAGACTAGTCTGACTACAGTCACAGTCCTCTCTCCAGTCCATTCCATTCCAGCCAGCTCATATCCTCATCAGCTGCATCTCTGATGGAGGACAAGAGTTCAATATGGGATTATAAATCTTATGATTAGGGCAAGGAGCTTTTCCTGCATGAGCTTGTGAACTAGGACCCGGGGCCTCATTTATCAATATGGCATAGAAACTATTCTAAAATACTACTTATGGATGGAATTTAGAATGTTTGTACGCATAGAAAAGGTGTGATTTGTCAAACAATCCTATGAGCATCACATGCAGACTGGTAGGAGAACCATTGATAAAATACCAATTGCTCTCAGCCTCGGTGCTCTTGCACGAACTTGGCTATTTGCATTTTGAAACTCGCCTAATTAACCATATATGGTCAAAAATCATCCCTTTAAAACCCGTGGGGAATCTTCAACGTCATATACCATGAAATACAACGGTGCAAACAAAAAAAGCTAAGGAAGAAAAACTTTTCCGAGACTGAAATAGAGATTCTAGTCAGTGGAGGCTGCTGAGGGGAGGATGGCTCATTATAATGTCTGTAATGGAGTCAATGGAATGGTATCAACCATATGGAAACCATGTTTGATGTGTTCTATGCCATGAAATTGACTCCATTCCAGCCATCATTAAGAGCCGTCCTCCCCCCAGCAGCCTCCACTGGTGCTATTGATTGAGTCCAACCAAAATGTTTTATTTGGATCGCTTTGTTGTGGTTTGACCAGTACAAACAAAAACATAGCTACAAAGAGAGGAACATTAGGACAATTAGGACAAGTTACTTTAGCAATGGCAAATTTACTTAAAACTCACCAATAAGCCATCCATCCTCAAGAGCTCCCTCCTGTAGGCATATAGGCCAACATTGTTGTTCTGCAGAATGAACTAGTTGTGTGTTCCACCTGGCCACCTTGCACCCACATTCAGCAGCGTTTTCTAAGCATACATAACCTATCACCTGCACATTAAGAGTGGAAGCCTTTTCTGTTCACATAGTTCAACTTGTTTCGGGATGGTGCTTTTATGGCGTTGTGGGTGCCGTCTATTGCTCCGTTCGTATTTCAGAACCCATTGATGGCAAAGACTTCAACCTGTTGTGCGATGGTGTATGGAAATTGAATGCTAAGAGTTTGTTTGGCTGATGATTGCATCCAAAACACTGGCTTATTGAGGGATGTATGATGCCAATCGGCAAGCTTCCACTGAAAAGTGCCCTTGGCCAAAAACACAAGAGTGGATAGCACTTTAGTGTACACCACAATGGCATGTGTTTGCCTTTCAAAGTAGGTCTTAAATATAGGGGTCAATTTCATGCCATATGTATTGAATTCAAAGTCAAATAAATCGTGAAAAATGAAGTTGAGAAAGTAAACATAATATTTTCGAGGATGAGTGAAATAATGGATGTTGAAATCACAAACCCAGCAATTGAAAGCAAAATGTATAGAATTGTAAACAAAAAGAAGACATCAAAAGCAAAAGCCAAATACATGTTAGCAAATAATTTTAAAGAGAGAGCAAAACTCGAAGACAAATGATTTAAAAAGTATATTTCAAAACGAATGCAAAAATAGTTTCTGCTTAAACTTTCCCAGCAACCAATCCTACTGAATAGATTTTGCCTACGCTCTTGCCTGCATGTACAACCTTTTGGTTACGGTACTCGTAATTTTGCATTCACTGCCAGTCTTTTCGATTGTGAGTTTTGGTATTATTTTCCGTGAAGGGCGGGTTTAGAGGGAGGCATAGACAATGAGTCTCCATTGGTCTACTAGTTTTGGAGTGACGGTTCGTCTTAACCCAATCAATGAACATGATAAACAGGCTTTTTTTCTATTGCCTTACTTAAGTGGACGGTCTGACGTCACCTCGTTTTAGGGTTTTAGTTAACGTACTTCAAAATTCTCAGTCACGAGTCAATAATGTATGGATATTAGAAGCATTTCTATCTAATACATTTAATGACAAACCATCTAACTACTTAGGTAAACATATTAAATACCTGTTTCGCAACGTTCGGCGCAGGTGTATGGCGAACTGGTTACCAACACCTGCACTGAACATAGTGCGTCAGGTAATTCATATGTTTACCTAAGTAGTTAGATGGTTTGTCAGACCGTCTAGTTAAGTATGCAATGGAAAAAAAGCCTGTCTATCATGTTCATCGATTGGGTTAAGACGAACCGTCACTCCAAAACTAGCGGACCAGTGGAGACTCATTGACTACGCCTCCCTGTAAACCCCACCCTTCACGAAAAAAGAATGTCAAAACTCGCAATCAAAAAGACTGGCAGTGAAAGCAAAGAAATAGACATTGAAAGCAAAAAATAAGTACGAGTAGCGTAACCAAAAGGTAGTACATGCAGGCAAGAGCGGAGGCAAATTGTATTCAATAGGACTGGTTGCTGGGAAAGTTTCACCGAAAACAATTTTTGCATTTGTTTTCAAATATGTTTTTTTTTCATAGAGTTTTGCTCACACTTAAAAATTATTTACTTAGAAGTATTTGGGGTTAGCTTTTGATGTCTTATTTTTGTTTACAATTCTACACATTTTGCTTTAAATTGTTGGGTTTTTGATTTCCACATCCATTATTTCACCCATCCTCGGAAATATAATATTTACATTCTCAACTTTTTTTTTCATGTTCACGATTTATTTTATTTTGAATTCAATACAGGTGGCGTGAAATTGACCCGGTATTTTAATCCTTGCAAAGATCCGATAAAAGTGTCTTTATAGTATTTCAACAATGGTTTCACTTTCACAAGTGCCTCTAATTTAACAAATGCACTGTGGTTGAATTATACATAGCCTGTCAAGACATGTTGCATGAATTCACAATTGAAAACTTAATCATTAATTATTACTCTCACAATTTCACACATTTTCAACATATATTTTCCACATTCTATGCTTGACAAGCAGTTCCCTTATTCCACCACTTTGCACTGTGCATAGGCATGGTCACACTCTCAAGGAAATTCACATTGATAAATCTCACCCTTTGCATGGAAATGATCCGACGCATGGTTTATGCACAGATTTGTGCCGACTCATGATTGATAAATGAGGCCCCTGGAGTTTATGCCTGTCAGATTGATCCTGGCCCTAATCATGAACACTTCTTGTTGACCAATGTGCTTTCAGTTCTGTAAACATCTACCCTTGTGTGCATCATACCTTTAATTGTGATCTAGCTCAAATACAGGGAGATATTGGTGTTTGTGTGGTCTTGATATAACTGTAGCTAACTTGAATTCATGTTTCAGATTCAGCATAAATAACACACAAATAACACATGCCTCAGAATGTATTCTTTCTTCAGGCGTACACTTTCAACCCTACTTGGCAAGTGCTGAAGTCATGGAATAAAAAGATCCATCATGTCCACTCAGATGGCCAGTGCTGTCTCTCAGCAATACCATGGCCTGATGAATGTCTGTTCCTATGCCATGAGACTCCTTCCAGCTATTTCGTGTTTATAAGAACTGGAGCTTCCATACCACTGGGGGCCTTTAAAGTGATAAGCTGCATTTATTTCCTAAACTCTGGGCGTGTTCTGTCTATGCCCTAGACCTCTGTTAAACTTGATGGTTAAACCAGAACCTGCCTCCAGATTTTTTATCGAAAAAATTATGACTCGTGAAAGGAACTATCCAGGGAAAAGATGGGAGATGATGATAAAAAACACAGATGCACCATGTTCTCCCTTTTTTTTGATGATGTCAGGAACTAAAATACACCTCTTGGCATCTTGCTATGAGAAAACGCATAACGTTTGATTCATGTATTATATAGCAGGCAGTAGATCATACACTGAATAAGTGTCAGGTTTAAATCATGTTTGTCCATCTGGGAAGGTGGAAACCCACGTGATTAACTAATCAGGCAATAATATTCCACATATCTTCTTAAATAATGGTTCAGAAAATTCCCAGGTGATGTAACAGCTCATCTCTCAAACATCCCAAACTAATATACTAACTAATATACTAATATAATAACAAAAATATAAACGCAACATGTAAAGTGTTGGTCCCATGTTTCATGAGCTGAAATAAAGATCCCAGAAATCTTTATAAAAAGCTTATTTCTCTCAAATTTTGTGCACAAATTTGTTTACATCCCTTTTAGTGAGGGTTTCTCCTTTGCCAAGATAATCCATCCACCTGACAGGTGTGGGATATCAATAATATGATCAAAGAGCATGATCCTTACACAGGTGCACCTTGTACTGGAGATAATAAAAGACCACGCTAAAATGTGCAGTTTTGTCACCCAACACAATACCACAGATGTCTCAAATTTTGAGATGTGCAATTGGCATGCTGACTGCAGGAATCTCCACCAGAGCTGTTGCGAGATCATTTAATGTTAATTTCTCTACCGTAAGCCACCTCCAATGTCATTTTAGAGAATTTAGCAATAAATTCATCCGGCCTCACAAGCGCAGACCACGTGTAACCACGTCGGCCCAGGACCTCCACATCTTCATCACCTGCGGGATCGTCTGACACCAGCCACCTGGACAGCCGATGAAACTGAGGAGTATTTCTGTCTGTAACGAAGACCTTTTGTGTAGAAAAAGTCGTTCTGATTGGCTAGGCCTGGCTCCCCAGTGGGTGGGCCTATGCCCTCCCAGGCCCACCCATGGCTGCACCCCTGCCCAGTTGTGAAAACCATAGATTCAGGCCTAATGAATCTATTTCAATTGACTGATTTCCTTATATGAACTGTAACTCAGTAAAATAGTTGAAATTGCTGCATGTTGTGTTTATATTTTTGTTCAGTATATTATTTGTCCAATACTATTTATTCTGCCTATTTCACATACTGTATGCCAAGCAGGGAGGCAGCTATAGCTGCGATTGGTTATGTTTACCCTGGTGATTTACAGTATCATTTATTCAGTATAATGGAAGGCTTTGGAATTGGATAGGGATCAGAATACGTTTCAGATCTACGTATGTTTCAGTCACACAAGTGCCAATGTAGCGTATAGATGACTATTCATTCAAATGTTTTGTCTCCACGTAATCCAATGATTATGAAAGTCCACACATACCTGAATAGATTTAACGATCCCAGCTCAGCTTTTTTTAAAATCTGCTATCCATATGGCTTCTTTCTTGTCATTCATGACTCACATAGGTACCTTTCCTTCCACATGTGTGCTCCAGCTCGTGAGCCTAATAGAGAAGTATATTCGCTATGGTACACAGATGTTTATTCTAAGGGTCATTTTTGTTGACGTCGTATTAACTCATATGTTTTAGCTAACTGACCCAACAATGATTTACGATCTCTGGGGACTTCCAGGAAGTGTAGGGCGTACATAATTACGAGGAGCATTTTTCCCACTCTTTCATCACTGATACTCACTGGACATTGTTTCTTAGGTCAGAGGTCAAGCAACTGGTATAGCACTTAAATCCCCACGCATCACTGATCCTCTGCTACAAGTTTGATCTACAACACCGGTGGGGACAAACACAAAGTCAATTGAATAATGTGAATGTTAGAATGGCCAAAACTGCAGTGGATGTGCATGTTTAGAGTTTGTGAGCATGTGGGGTATGGCTGTGAATGGTGAATGGGTCTTTCACATGCATTGTTTAGGTAGAACCTGAGTAATTGGCTGTGGTTACGCATATGTGTAGAGAAACAGAGGGAGAACAGAAGCCTTTGATCTAAACAGACCAGGCCAGCCATGCTTCTGCTGCACCTCCACACTTTTCTCCGTTTCTTTCGTCCAGGTGTGGGTGTAAAGGACAAAGGCATGGTCTGTGTAAATAGCACGTTCTACCTGGGGTCATTAAAAAACATCACTCATACAAAACACTCTTTGATACGCTCAGTGCGATAACAAAGAACATGTTTTTCACCTCCATAAATTTGTAAATGTTTCACCTTGTAAAATTCTCTGCTTGTAACTTTTGGGGATTGATACAGTTTTTACAATGCCATTAGCTAAATTGCGTTTTAAGGTACCTATGGCTGCTGTTATTTGAAAGTTGGCAAGAATGGTGTAATGAGAGACTACTATGTATTCTAGACTTCCTAAATGTACTATCGAAATTGAATAATAGCCAGCAGCATTCTTTCTTCTGGACAAAAATGTAATAAATTCTCAGAGCAGTGATTGGGGACATTGCCCTGTGTAGGGTGCTGTCTTTCGGATGGGATGTTAAACAAGTGTCCTGACTCTCTGTGGTCACTAAAGATGCCATGGCACTTATTGTAAGAGTAGGGGTGTTAACCCTGGTGTCCTGGCTAAATTCCCAATTTCCCAATCGTCCCCAGTTTCCAATTGGCTTATTCATCCCCCTCCCATGTAACTATTCCACATGTTGTTGCTATAAATGAGAATGTTGCTGTAAATGAGAATTCTCAGTCAACACGGTAAAATATACATAATACAAGTATAGTGCAGTACATACAAAGGCCATGCCATACAGAAAATATGAAACAGAGCCACATGCTCAGGACACCAACCCTGTGGCTGATATCCAGAAATCCTGTGGTAGATGAAGTACTACTGTACGTTGACTGAAGACTTCAAAAGAACCACCTGAGGATCAGGCAGCCATTATTAAAACAGTGTGTTTCCTTTGTGATGTCAAACGGATCCAGCTGAGATAGCAATACAAGTCCGGATTATCCATTTGTAAATGCGCTACAGATGGCCATACTAGCAACAAACTATCTGGTGATAAGCTACGGTTAAGGTTAGGTTTAGAATAAGGGTTAGTAGAGAGTTGGTTGAAATGTTACTGATAGTCTGTAGATAATCTAGAGATAGACTATCCAAATAAAGAGTTAGCAACATGATTTACTCTTATCAAACATCCAATAGAAAGTCTGGAATCTAGAAGCAGCTGCATGAAGTGGATAGTATAGCTAGCCCATATGTAACGGCTGTTGGTGGAAGAAGGTGAGGACCAAGGTGCAGCGTGGTACGTGTTCATCTTTATTATTGGAACTGAACACTGATTAACCAAAATAACAACGAGAATGAACAAAAACCAAAACAGTTCTGTCTGGTGCAGAAACTACCCACAAAACCCATGTGTGGGAAAAAACTACCTAAGTATGGTTCTCAATCAGACACAACGATAGACAGCTGCCTCCGATTGAGAACCACACCGCCAAACAACAAAGAAATACAAAACATAGAAACTGAACATAGAATGCCCACCCTAGTCACACCCTGGCCTAACCAAAATAGAGAATAAAAGCCTCTCTATGGCCAGGGCGTGACACCATATCTGAAGGCAAAACACAGCTGTTTCAAAATTAGATTAAATGTAACTGTAACATAGTGATTGCTGTTATACCTCCACAGCACATCCTAGAAGTCTCTTAAATGCTGCTTTTTGTTTTAGGTTTGAAAATGTACAGTTGACATAATAAATCAGCAGGAGGGGCTCTCCTAACATTACCATACTCTATTTCGGTAGATACAGTATCCACAATTTGATTTGAGTCCTTATATTATCATTGATCAATTCAAACATAATTGTTATCTTCACCGCATCTTCAGTCTTTACCAGCAAAGTTATGTGTTTGGCCTCGTGTGCTCTTCTCCCCCTAAGGAACATGCAGGTTTTCTGGTCATTTTGCATATATACAGAAAATCCACTTCCATGTATCTAACCGGTAATGATTTGGTGAACCACTCCCATGGGATCCTTGACACCAAACGCCTCAATCCTTTCATTATAGATTTAATTACCAGACCGTTAATTAAATTTCCCTGACCTTACCAATTATCTGTTGTTACACATGAAGTTAAGAATGTCCATGGAATGCTTTTTTAAAAGTTATTTTATGCAGAGAAATGATTTAAATCAGCTCTAATACATTCAGCACCTTAAGTGTAAAAATGTGCATCAGATTGTGTGTCGGTTTGGCAAGCTGTGTGTGTAGCCTATTCCAGAGGATGGGGAGAAGTGGAGGGATCCATTTCAATTACAATCTCAATACTATTGGTAAAATGTCAAGCCTCGGGATGTTGGAGTAAGTGGTTAGACAGAACGCCTGGAGCATCAGCTCAGATACAAACTGCATCATGAATGCACTACACAAACAAAGCAATTCAAACCTCAACGAACTCCATGAGTCCAGTTAAAAAGTTAAAAAGTCTGGAACGAGTGCAGAGGAGGGGTCCTTTAATTAAGATGTAACGTCATGGTTAGTGTGCCCCACAATCCCACGAGTAACAGAGGAATGATTCACATCATGCAAAAAGAAGAAAAGAAACACACCAAAAGCTTGATATTTTCAAGGAGGCCATTAAGCATTCACAAAGAGAAGCTGGTGGTGTATACAGGACACAGTCATTAAGGCCTGGTCTCTCATGGTGGTTAAAAGGTCTCTAAGCCCTGTAAAGCACTCTGGGTTTCTCAAGCTAATGAAGAAATATTGTCGGTTTTACACTGACAGCTTAATGGCTGGGTTAGTAAGGAGTTAACCGCCAGTCCTTATTCAGCGCCACAATGCCGTTTTAAACAGAGCGTAAAGTGAAAATTATTTTGGCAAATATGATTGCTTCCAGATCTGCTCCTTGCTCTCTCTCTAGAAAATGGAATGATACAATTAACCAGTTTAATTATCTTCTATGATGAATGGAATACACTTAGGCTACAGTACCTCTGATCAGTGGAGGCTCCTCAGAGGAGGAAGGGGAGGACAATAATAAAATAGGTTATCCTTTTTAGATAAAACTACACTAAATATATTCACGTCATCAAATAACAGATTAAAACACACTGTTTTGTAATGAATGTCTGCAGCAGCCTCAACAGCACTCTGTAGAGTAGTACCATGGTGTAGCCAAAGGAAAGGTATTTTCCAACCTCCTTTAGGTAAATTGACTTCAATACAAAACCTAGGACGCTCATGGTTAGACTTACACAGTAATTATGACGAGTTCTGGAGGACGTCCTGCAACCTATCAGAGTTCTTGCAGTATGAACCGACATGCTGCCCATCCAATAAAAGGATCAGAGAATGAATCTAGTACTGAAAGCATAAGCTACAGCTAGATAGCACTGCAGTGCATAAAGTGTGGTGAGTAGTTGACTCAAAGAGAGAGAAAAACAATAGTTGAAGAATTTTAAAGAAATTCATTTCTTAAAATATTAAGGAGAAGCAGTAGAGAGAGCGAGAGAGTTGGCTATATTTTATTGTAAAAATGTTCTTCTTAATTTACCTTTCACTTTGACTCAAACAATATTAGCTAGCTGGCATTTGATTGTGGGTTTGTTCTAGTTTGTTGACTATAATGTTAATATGGTGACAACTATTGTATGGAAGCTCTGTAGAGCTTAGCCGTTATGGCATGAAAGTTTGGCTTGAAGAAATGTATGCGCCTGGTCACAGAAAGCTAGCCACAAGTGAAGAGAAAAGGTGAGCGGGGGAGAGCATGTATTTATACAATGAGCAAAGTGATGATGCTGTATGTGGCTGCTATGAAAGTGAACTGTGTGTGAGGGTGATCAGGGGTGTATTCAGTCCGCCAATTTTATTGCAAAATGTTTGTCCAATAGAAACTCTAGTTTCAGTAGCAAAAGGGAACGTTTTTATGATTACACCCAGATCAGCTATATGCAGGCAAGTGTGCAAAGCTGTATTGAATGTGTCACATTGTCTGTCACCCAATCCCCTCCTCCCTTATCCAGAATAGGGGTGTGGCGACATGGCCATGTTCGTATTCGTATCCGTAATATCAGTTGATAGTCGTTTCGGGTGATACTCATGATAGGAAAAACCAAGTGTTTTAATATGCCTAAATAGATGTTTGCAAAATAACTCCCTGCACGTTCTCACTGCAAAAAAGCTGCAGATTAGGAGCAGTGCGCAGAGGGGTGGGTGAGTGTATGTCTGTGTCCTCAACTTGCAGAGGGCAGCCGAGTTTGCTGTCACTCAGTCAGAATGTGCATTAGCGGTTCTTATTTTTTTCCCTACCCTTGCCCCACTAGTTAGATATTGTACACATTGATAGCAAACGTCCTCGCCATGTGATTATTCATAGTAGCAGGCAACAGCAATCTAAATGATCAGACCAAAAACATGTAAGGAAAGGTGATCGGATGAAATTATGAAGTGAGTGGATGGAGAAATACAGGTTCACTCTCTCCAATCAGAGCAGCAGGATATTTACAGCCAGGCAAACTAGCCAATTTTGTTATTTAGACAAGCCTTTCTCAAACCCCTGTCCGGCCCACGCGTAGAGGAATGCTAGACGGTCCATAGAATATTTGTCTTGAATATGTTTTTTTGCATTTGGGTCCACCCCATATTTGACTTCAATAAATGCATGCCGTATGCCTACTTGCTCAATGTGCTGAACTATGCATGCTGCAGTAAAGAAATTGTGTTGCCATGATGAAGTACAGCTACACCAAACACACATGCACAAGCACACACACACTAGCCCTGCTGCACAAACTAGCCCTGCTGCGCAACCTGCATGCTGTCTCTCCTTGTTAACTAACCAAACGACCTATAGCCATGGCCTGCTCTAAACAAAAGCGAATAGATAAAAAACGTTATGCGAAAGAAGCGGACCCAACAAACTAACCTGAGGCAAAAAAGTATCATCCATTCCCTCGTAAGTACGATCCATGCTACATCAAGTTTGGATTTGTTTCAAATGACAGCTGCCCGCAAAAATCGGTCTGTGTGATATGTCAGACATGCCTTCACAGAGATGCTATGACACCATCGAAATTTAGAAACAAAACATCCAC
The DNA here is from genome assembly GCF_018296145.1 of Oncorhynchus tshawytscha. Classification (NCBI taxonomy): domain Eukaryota; kingdom Metazoa; phylum Chordata; class Actinopteri; order Salmoniformes; family Salmonidae; genus Oncorhynchus; species Oncorhynchus tshawytscha. The sequence goes on along the minus strand of NC_056434.1, from coordinate 43,203,792 downwards.
ATCTCAAGGATAAACCAGATTTATTTTTAATGAAAAAAAGATTTGATGACCAGCCAAACAAAAATGCTGCACAATAATTTCCAAGACAATGAGAGTTTACTGAAGGCTTCATACTTACTCTCACATAACATTTCCATGTACCAGGCTCCTTTCACTATAGGTGAAAAGCTGGTCATCCCCTCAGTCGTGGACGGTTGCCGAGAGATTTTAAGCCCAACTGCTGCTACAAAGATCAGTGAAATCCCACTTTCCAATGACACTGTCATATGGCAGATGATATTGAATCACACGTTTTAGACAGACCCCGCATCAAATTGGTTTGCAATCCAATAAAGGAATAAAGGAACATGGATTACAATGGGACCATTGTGTTGGGATTTGTACCGATGGGGCTGCTGCCATGATGTCTCCCTTTGCACAGGCATGGCACTGTGTCATTCACTGCGACGTGCTGGCATCCAAGCGCTTATCTCCTGAACTCAACGAGGTCCTTAATAATGTTGTTAAGATGGTCAACTTCATAAAGGCAAACACTACCAACTCTCACATTTTTGCTGCGAGGAATTGGGGGCTGATCACTGTCACCTGCTTTTACGTGCTGGCTCTCCAGGGGGAGAGGGATCAGGAGGGTTAATGAACTGATTTCACACCCAAAATAAATCAGATCTAGCTCTGCACCTTCAAGACAATTAATGATTTACTAAACTTGCATACCTCTCTGATATACAGTACTTGACCATTTCAACCAACTGAACTTATCCATACAGGGATGTCCAAGTGACATTTTCCAGGCAAACTATAAAATTGCCGCTTTCAAGAAATAGCAGAGTGTCTGCAGAGACCGAGTGTATAGAGGAATTTTCAATATGTTCCCCCTATCTTCAACTCTGGCTGACGAGGGTGATGTGGACATAGATCACATGCTTAAATTGATGGGGTCACATCTGAACCAAATCTGCTCAAATTCGAGGATTACTTCCCCTCACAATCTGACCCACGCCCGGAAAGCAGTGGATGCATAATCCATTCACCAGCACTGAAGAGACTCACATATTCTCACCGGTTCTTCAGGATAAACTTTTGGAGATGTCCTGTGACCAAGGTCTGCACAGTCGTTTTATTGAGATGCGCCTTTCCATGTTCTGGCTGTTCAGCAGTGGAGAATACCCACAACTCAGTGAGATGGCAGTGAAGTTGTTAATCCCCTTTCAGTCTACCTACTTATATGAGACCAGCTACTCCTCTCTTGCTGCAAAAAAATGTAAATATTGCAGCAGACTGGCTGTTGAAAACACTTTGAGACTGTCCCTCTACTCCTTCCCTCCAAGGTTTGACCTGTTGGTGTCTAAGAGACAGGCACATCCATCTCATTGATTGAGTGATTCATCTTGTACTATTGATTTAAAAAAAAAATTATGTACACTGAACAAAAATATCAACGCAACATGTAAAGTGATGGTCCCATGTTTCATGAGCTGAAATAAAATATTTCAGAAATGGTCCATATACACAAAAAGCTCATTTCTCTCGCATGTTGTGCACAAATTTGTTTACATCCCTGTTGGTGAGCATTTCTCCTTTGCCAAGATAATCTATCCACCGGACAGGTGTGGCATATCAATAAGCTGATTAAACAGAATGAGCATTACAGAGATGCACCTTGAACTGGGGAAAATAAAAGGCCACTCTAAAATGTGCAGTTTTGTCACACAACACAATGCCACAGATGTCTCAAGTTTTTAGGGAGCATAATTGGTATGCTGACTGCAGGAATGTCCACTAGAGCTATTGCCAGATAATTGAATGTTAATTTCCTATCATAAGCCATTTCCAATGTAATTTTAGAGAATTTGGTAGTATGTCCAACTGGCCTCACAACTGCAGACCACGTGTAACCATGCTAGCCCAGGACCTCCACACCTCCGCGCTTCTTCCCCAGCGGGATCGTCTGAGACCAGTTACCTTTCAGTAGAGAATCGATTCATTTGGTTTAGTTGTCTCTATGAGCCAAGCTCATCGTCCTCACCGGGGTCTTGACCTGAACACAGTTCGGCGTCGTAACTGACTTCAGTGGGCAAATGCTCAGCTTCGATGGCCACTGGCACACAGGAGAAGTGTGCTCTTCACGGATGAATCGCAGTTTAAACTGTACTGGTCAGATGGCAGACAGCGTGTGTGGCGTCATGTGGGTGAACGGTTTGTTGATGTCAGCATTGTGAAGAGAGTGCCCCATGGTGGCGGTTGCGTTATGTTATTAGCAGACATAAGCTAAGGACAACAAACTCAATTACATTTTATCGATGGCAATTTGACTGCACATAAATCCCATGATGAGATGCTGAGGTCCGTTATCGTGCCATTCATCCGCCGCCATCACTTCATGTTTCAGCATGATAATGCAGGGCCCCATGTTGCAAGGATCTGGATCTGTACACAATTCCTGGAGACTGAAAATGTCCCAGTATTCCATGGCCTGCATACTCAGCAGACATGTCACCAATTGAGCATGTTTGGGATGCTCTGGATTGACGTGTACAACAGCATGTTCCAGTTCCCGCCAATATCCAGAAACGTCGCAGAGCCATTGAAGAGGAGTGGGACAACATTCTACAGGCCACAATCAACTCTAAATCAAATCAAATCTAATCACATTTTATTTGTCACATACACATGGTTAGCAGATGTTAATGCGAGTGTAGCGAAATGCTTGTGCTTCTAGTTCGGACAATGCAGTAATAATCCAACAAGTAATCTAACTAACAATTCCAACAAAAAAAACTACTGTCTTATACACAGTGTAAGGGGATAAAGAATATGTACATAAAGATATATGAATGAGTGACGGTACAGAGCAGCTTAGGCAAGATACAGTAGATGGTATCGAGTACAGTATATACATATGAGATGAGTATGTAAACAAAGTGGCATAGTTAAAGTGGCTAGTGATACATGTATTACATAAGGATGCAGTAGATGATATAGAGTACAGTATATACATATACATATGAGATGAATAATATAGGGTATGTAAACATTATATTAGGTAGCATTGTTTAAAGTGGCTAGTGATATATTTTACATCATTTCCCATCAATTCCCATTATTAAAGTGGCTGGAGTTGAGTCAGTGTGTTGGCAGCAGCCACTCAATGTTAGTGGTGGCTGTTTAACAGTCTGATGGCCTTGAGATAGAAGCTGTTTTTCAGTCGCTCGGTCCCAGCTTTGATGCACCTGTACTGACCTCGCCTTCTGGATGATAGCGGGGTAAACAGGCAGTGGCTCGGGTGGTTGTTGTCCTTGATGATCTTTATGGCCTTCCTGTAACATCGGGTGGTGTAGGTGTCCTGGAGGGCAGGTAGTTTGCCCCCGGTGATGCGTTGTGCAGACCTCACTACCCTCTGGAGAGCCTTACGGTTGTGGGCGGAGCAGTTGCCGTACCAGGCGGTGATACAGCCCGCCAGAATGCTCTCGATTGTGCATCTGTAGAAGTTTGTGAGTGCTTTTGGTGACAAGCCGAATTTCTTCAGCCTCCTGAGGTTGAAGAGGCGCTGCTGCGCCTTCTTCACGATGCTGTCTGTGTGAGTGGACCAATTCAGTTTGTCTGTGATGTGTATGCCGAGGAACTTGAAACTTACTACCCTCTCCACTACTGTTCCATCGATGTGGATAGGGGGGAGTTCCCTCTGCTGTTTCCTGAAGTCCACAATCATCTCCTTAGTTTTGTTGACATTGAGTGTGAGGTTATTTTCCTGACACCACACTCCGAGGGCCCTCACCTCCTCCCTGTAGGCCGTCTCGTCGTTGTTGGTAATCAAGCCTACCACTGTTGTGTCGTCCGCAAACTTGATGATTGAGTTGGAGGCGTGCGTGGCCACGCAGTCGTGGGTGAACAGGGAGTACAGGAGAGGGCTCAGAACGCACCCTTGTGGGGCCCCAGTGTTGAGGATCAGCGGGCTGGAGATGTTGTTGCCTACCCGCACCACCTGGGGGCGGCCCGTCAGGAAGTCCAGTACCCAGTTGCACAGGGCAGGGTCGAGACCCAGGGTCTTGAGCTTGATGACGAGCTTGGAGGGTACTATGGTGTTGAATGCCGAGCTGTAGTCAATGAACAGCATTCTCACATAGGTATTCCTCTTGTCCAGATGAGTTAGGGCAGTGTGCAGTGTGGTTGAGATTGCATCGTCTGTGGACCTATTTGGGCGGTAAGCAAATTGGAGTGGGTCTAGGGTGTCAGGTAGGGTGGAGGTGATGTGGTCCTTGACTAGTCTCTCAAAGCACTTCATGATGACGGAAGTGAGTGCTACAGGGCGGTAGTCGTTTAGCTCAGTTACCTTAGCTTTCTTGGGAACAGGAACAATGGTGGCCCTCTTGAAGCATGTGGGAACAGCAGACTGGTATAGGGATTAATTGAATATGTCCGTGAACACACCGGCCAGCTGGTCTGCGCATGCTCTGAGGGCGCGGCTGGGGAGATGTGGCGCATGTGAAGGAGATGTGTCGTGCCGCATGAGGAAAACGGTGGTCACACCAGACACTGACTGGTTTTCAAATCCACGCCATTACCTTTTTTTTTAAGGTATCTGTGACCAAAAGATGTGTATCTGTATTCCCAGTCATGTGAAATCCATGGATTATCGCCTAATCAATGGCAATCACTGAATGCCATTAGGCATACTTTTTGGGGGTTTTGTAAACAGATGTCTATTTCCATTCATCAAATCACACAAGTGTACATGCATTGCACTAGCTACTGTAGGTTTCCATCCAATTGGTGACAGATTTTCATGCAAATAAAAACAATATGTGCATTTTCTCACCAAATTGACTAGTTGCAGATCAAAGGCTGTGCGTGACGAGGTAGTGCACATAAAGAATTTTGCGGTTAAATGTACTGAATAAAAAATACAAGTTAAATGGGTTTCCATCACATGTTCAACTCTACTGATGTTTTCTAAAAAAAATGTTTTTTTTTTATAGTGAGAGTGCCCACTCTGGTATTGGCATGTGCACTCTAGATAGTATCTGCTCGCTGTTGGCTATAGAGCACACATAGTCTGCATGATGAGATCATTATGGACAAAAGAGGTAGATTTCTTTTTATTTGTCAAACGGCAGCCAAGCGTTGATGATCATTTCACCAGAAGAAGCCCCTCGATATTTATTGGAAAGGAGCGCAAACTCATCACCTTGCACATTCACCACCCTGTGAAGTCCTTCGTAATTGATGTCATCTGTAGCCTAACAGACTGGATGCATTCCCGACTAGTCGCAGTGGGAGGACCACACGTCATTGCACAGCTCCAAATTTACTTTGATATGATGGTTACCATATCAATATTTGAGTATAAAATCATTTCCACTGACATTTCTCGCATAATTCATTGTACCAAACACAAAAATATCCCACATTGTCTAGCATGTTTAGTGTTGAGGAAATGTTTTCTGTTTCCTTCAGGCCTGTCATGACATGTTTTATCCGACATGTACAGTATATACTTAAAGCATAAAAAAGGTTGGATGGAAACCTGGTTAGTTTGGATTATGTCCCATGGATTATGTTTTCAGTGAAAAGGTGGGAAGGTATTTAATGTGTCCACATTGATATACAATTTTTTGCAGTAGGAGAGTTTTAACCTTTGGTGTCAGTAGAGACAGGTCTTTTCCCATTCATGCTCCATGATGAAGAGCAGCAGAACTAGGTTACCATCATTCCAAGTGGCGCCCTATTCCCTATATAGTTTACTGCTTCTGATTAGGGCCATTTGAGGTGCTGCCTTGTGTTTTGTTTGGTACGTTTACTCATATGAGGAAGCATCTTAGCTCCCTACTGTATGGATATGCTGCTGATGTCAACGCTTGATATAATCAAAAGCTCCAAAGTGATTGATTACAATCAGGCGTGTGAGGAAACTATCAGGACTGTTTGAAATTGAAAATACTTGGAAATACCGCCTCTCAGTACTTTAGCTGGAGAAAATGATTTGAGGAAAGACACGTTTGGGTGATTTGTGCGAAGACTGCAAACATTTGTTAATATTTCGATAACTTTTATGTTTCTTAGACAATTGAAAAATATGGCAATACTTGTCAGGAAATAAAAACAACTCTCACATGTGACTCGCCGATTAATAGTTTTTAACAGTTCCGAATCTATTTCATCTAAATAACTGATGCATCACTGTCACACAGCAAACCTGAGAGAACTCTGCACTTCCTCAGCCAGGCTCTTGTTTTGAAGGCAAAATGGTTTGCACATGCTCTGATCTCAATAGAAACGCAGCCCCAAGCCCTATCCAGGGTTTAATATATGAGCGGTTGCCAACTGAAGCAATGTTGAGATGGTTATAGTAGAACATGAAAGAGAATAGTTGATTTCAGTTGCAATAGGCAATTTCCCACAGACCGAGTCACAGTAAAGGTTGTGAAGCGCATCGTATCTTGGACAGGCACTTGGAGAGGCACTTTGAATTAAGTCATGTCATCAAGATGGCTGTTCTTCGCACATACACTCTTCATCCCAATTATTTGTATATATCAGCAGAAGTGGATTCTCTGACATGCTAAATATGAGAAAAACACACTGTTTATATCAGTCCAGAACTATCCCCGGAATTTCAAGTCAACTGGTCCATTTTCATATTACAACTCTAAAGGGTTTTCCATTGGAATTAATTTCAGAACTGTCAAGGGCCTCTGAAACCCTGGCGCTCGACATTCTGAAGCCTATTTGCAAATGACCTCCTTCACCAGAGATGAAGATAGAATAACATAGCCTGCTCTCTATTCAAGAAGTACCTGGGTTAGCTACTGCACAGGGCAGAGGTGGGGAGCCAAGCCGGGGAATGTCAAAGCTGGGTAATAGAATCCTCACTGATTTGGGGCCTGTTGCACCTTCCCACACAGCCACCCACCAGCTGGTATTCCATTTCCTTATTTGTGTTTTTCTATCCTGGTGTCCAGAGTTATTAGCAACACTTTGTGCTCGCTCCTGATACACTGGTGTAATAAAGCAGACTCTGGTGTACTTGCGCACGGTGTCCATGTTCCAGATTTGCATGATGGATCAGAGTGGTGTCTGGCTGCGGCAGGTCGTCTGTTCTAATGGGTCTCTGAGGAGCACAATCAGCCATTTCCACTGCGCTCCGGATAAATAACTAGTGGGAGGGTTCGGCTCTGGAGGTACGGCAGGGACTGGGAGGGAAAGCACCCTGCAAAAATGCCTAAAATACCAGCTCCCTCTCAACAAGATAATAAGCCTAATGGTGAGTGAATGTATAGAACCAGAGACACACACTACCTAAAATGCATCCATATTTCCAAAATCAAGGCCTATATGTCAATTTTTGTGCATTCACAATGTTTCTAAACCCATGATGAAGGGTAGCGTTAGGTGTGCTGGCTCCCAGTCAAATCGCATTTCAGAGCCCTTTGCCCTGCTCTGTGAGTTTAACCCCACTGTAATGTTTATGTTCACTGGAAGCTCAAGAGGTGTTAAGTATTACACTGACAAGCGCTCTTAATAAAAATCTATTTAGGGCACAAAATCTATGTTCTATGACAAACACACATTGAGTGGCGCAGCGGTCTAAGGCTCTGCATCTCAGTGCAAGAGGCATCACTGTAGTCCCTGGTTTGAATCCAGGCTGCATCACATCTGGCTGTGAGTCCCATAGGGCGGCGCACAATTAGCCCAGCGTCGTCCAGGTTTGGCTGGGGTAGGCCGTCATCGTAAATAAGAATTTGTTCTTAACTTGACTTGCCTAGTTAAATAAAGGTAAAAAAACAACAACAAAAAACAATTTGAACATGTGAAAATTAAATCTACTATAGCAGTGCATACTAGTGCAAAAAGTGCATACAAATGATAGATAAACAATAAATACCACAAAAAAATAAGATTCAGAGCTTTCTAACAGTATAAGGCATTACTAGAAAATGATAATAAGATTCAGAGCTTTCTAACAGTATAAGGCATTACTAGATAACGATAATAAGATTCGGAGCTTTCTTACAGTATAAGGCAGTACTAGATAACGATAATAAGATTCAGAGCTTTCTAACAGTATAAGGCATTACTAGATAACGATAATAAGATTCAGAGCTTTCTAATAGTATAAGGCATTACTAGATAACGATAATAAGATTCAGAGCTTTCTAACAGTATAAGGCATTACTAGATAACGATAATAAGATTCAGAGCTTTCTAACAGTATAAGGCATTACTAGATAACGATAATAAGATTCAGAGCTTTCTAACAGTATAAGGCATTACTAGATAACGTTTTTTGACTCAACTGGACGACCTTTCAATTTTCCGCATGAATCGAATGGCGGTTTGTGGTAACAGTAGGGGGAGGTGTATGCTTCCTCATCGAACGTTTGTGGTAACAGTAGGGGGAGGTGTATGCTTCCTCATCGAACGTTTGTGGTAACAGTAGGGGGAGGTGTATGCTTCCTCATCGAACGTTTGTGGTAACAGTAGGGGAGGTGTATGCTTCCTCATCGAACGTTTGTGGTAACAGTAGGGGAGGTGTATGCTTCCTCATCGAACGTTTGTGGTAACAGTAGGGGAGGTGTATGCTTCCTCATCGAACGTTTGTGGTAACAGTAGGGGAGGTGTATGCTTCCTCATCGAACGTTTGTGGTAACAGTAGGGGAGGTGTATGCTTCCTCATCGAACGTTTGTGGTAACAGTAGGGGGAGGTGTATGCTTCCTCATCAACAACTCCTGGTGGACCGAAGTTGAAAACATCTAGAACTCCTGTTCATCCGACCTGGAGTTGTTGATGCTAAAATGTGTGTTATTATCACAGCTGTGGACATACCACCACAAGCAAACAAGCAAAACCTAGCGAACTGTACAAGAACAGTAGTCAGCAAGAATCCTCTTACCCAGATGCAGTCTTTATTGTCGCAGGGGATTTTAACCAATACGTTTTAAAACAAATTCTTCCAAAATATCCCCAACATGTATCATGCCCAACGAGAGGAAAGAACGTGTTGTTTTCATATTCGCAATGACAGTCATTAGAGTGTATAGTATGTACAGGAGAGGAGAGAGCACACAACCTTGTGGAGATCCAGAGGAAGAGCAGAGCTGCTTTAACATGACGCCATTTACTTGCACTTGGCACTTTGCCCAAGGAAGCGAAGGTAACCTGCCTAAATGACTACCGCCCTGTACAACTCATGTCGGTAGCCATGGAGTGCTTTGAAAGGCTGGTCATGCCTCACATCAACACCATCATCCTGGAAACACTAGACCAACTCCAATTCGCATACAGCCCCAACAGATCCACAGATGACGCAATCTCAATCGCACTCCACACTGTCCTTTCCCACCTGGACAAAAGGAACACCTACAGTATGTGAGATTGCTGTTCATTGACAACAGCTCTGCGTTCAAAATCATAGTGCCCACAAAGCCCATCACTATGCTAAGGACCTTGGGACTAAACACCTCCCTCTGCAACTGGATCCTAGACTTCCTGATGGGCCGTCCCCAGGTGGTAAGGGTAGGCAACAACACATCTGCCACGCAGATCCTCAACACTGGGCCCCTCAGGGGTACGTGCCTAGTCCCCTCCTGTAATCCCTGTTCCCCCACAACTGCATGGCCAAGCACGACTCCAACACCATCATTAAGTTTTCTGACAACACATCAGTGGTAGGCCTGGTCACCGACAACAACGAGACAGCCAATAGGGAGGAGGTCAGAGACCAGGACAATAACCTCTACCTCAATGTGAGCAAGACAAAGGAGCTTATCGTGGACTACAGGAAAAGGAAGGCCGAACAGGCCCCCATTAACATTGACAGGGCTGTAGTGGAGCGGGTCGAGAGTTTCAAGTTCATTGTTGTCCACATCACCAACAAACTATCATGGTCCAAACACACCAAGACAGTTGTGAAGTGGGCACAACAACATCTTTCCCCCCTCAGGAGACTGAAAAGATTTGGCATGGGTCCCCAGATCCTCAAAAAGGTCTACAGCTGTACCATCGAGAGCATCCTGACCGGTTGTACCACTGCCTGGTATGGTAACTGCTCTGCATCTGACCGTAAGGCGCTGCAGAGAGAAGTGCGTATGGCCCAGTACATCACTGTGACCAAGCTTCCTGCCATCCAGGAACTATATACTAGGCGGTGTTAGAGGAAGGCCCCAAAAAATGGGGACCTTTAAGAGAATGTGACTGGCGGAATGTTGTACTGTATGTGGAGGATGAGGGCTGCAGTTGGTATCTCAGATAGGGGGGAGTGAGGCCTAAGAGGGTTTTATAAATTAGCATCAACCAGTGGGTCTTGATACGGTTAAACAGAGATGACCAACAAGATGGCGCCGATAGAGATGGCAGCTTCGCTTCCAGTCCTTAGGAAACCATGCAGTATTTTCTTTTAATGTATTATTCTTACATTGTTAGCCCAGAAAACCTTAAGTGTTATTACATACAGCCGGGAAGAACTGTTGGATATCAGAGAGATGTCAACTTACCAGCATAACCAGCACAACGACCAGGAATATGACTTTCCCAAAGAGGATCCTTTGTCTGCACCTCCCATCATAGCACTGAGACTGCACTCGTGAAAGTGGTCAATTACCTTTAAATGGCATCAGATCAAGGCTCTGCATCTGTCCTTGTGTCCTAGACCTTAGTGCTGCTTTTGGTACCATTGATCACCACATTAGTTTGGAGAGATTGGAAACACACATTGGTCTACACGGACAAGTTCTGGCCTGGTTTAGATCTTATCTGTCGGAAAGATATCAGTTTGTCTCTGTGGATGGTTCCGTTTTAGGACCACTATTGTTTTCACTATATATTTTACCTCTTGGTGATGTCATTTGATACACAGCTGTACATTTCAATGAAACATGGTGAAGCCCCAACATTGCCCTCCCTGGAAGCCTATGTTTCAGACATAAGTAAGTGGATGGCGGCAAATGTTTTACTTTTAAACTCGGACAAAACAGAGACGCTAGTTCTAGGTCCCAAGAAACAAAGATATCTTCTGTTGGATCTGACAATTCATCTTGATGGTTGTACAGTCATCTCAAATAAAACTATGAAGGACATCGGCGTTACTCTGGACCCTGATCTCTCTTTTGACGAACATATCAATAATATTTCAAGGACATCTTTTTACCATCTTCATAACATTGCAGAAATCAGAAACTTTCTGTCCAAATATAATGAAGAAAAATGTATCCATGTTTTTGTCACTTCTAGATTAGACTACTGCAATGCTCTACTTTCCGGCTACCCGGATAAAGCACTAAATAAACTTCAGTGAGTGCTAAACACGGCTGCTACAATCTTGACTAGAACCCAAAAATGTGATCTGCACTGGCTTCCTGTTTTAAGGTAAGGGCTGATTTCAAGGTTTTACTGCTAACCTACAAAGCATTACATGGGCTTGCTCCTACCTATCTTTCCAATTTGGTCCTGCCGTACATACCTACACGTACGCTACGGTCACAAGACGCAGGCCTCCTTAGTGTCCCTAGAATTTCTAAGCAAACAGCTGGAAGCATTCTCCTATAGAGCTCCATTTTTATGGAATGGTCTGCCTATCCATGTGAGAGACGCAGACTCGGTCTCGACCTTTAAGTCTTTATTGAAGACTCATCTCTTCAATAGGTCCAATGATTGAGTGTGTCTGGTCCAGGCGTGTGAAGGTGAACGGAAAGGCACTGGAGCGACGAAACACCCTTGCTCTCTCTGCCTGGACGGCTCCCCTCTCTCCACTGTGATTCTCTGCCTCTAACCCTATTATGGGAGCTGAGTCACTGGCTTACTGGTGCTCTTCCATGCTGTCCCAAGGAGGGGTGCATCACTTGAGTGGGTTGAGTCACTGACGTGATCTTCCTGTCTGGGTTGGCGCCCCCCTCGGGTTTGTGCCGTGGGGGAGATCTTTGTGGGCTATACTCAGCCTTGTCTCAGGGTAGTAGGTTGGTGGTTGAAGATTGCTTGCTCTAGTGGTGTGGGGGCTGTGCTTTGGCAAAGTGGGTGGGGTTATATACTGCCTGTTTGGCCCTGTCCGGGGATATCGTCGGACAGGGCCACAGTGTCTCCCTGATCCCTCCTGTCTCAGCCTCCAGTATTTATGCTGCAATAGTTTGTGTCGACGGTCTAGGGTTAGTCTGCTATATCTGGAGTATTTCTCCTGTCTTATCCGGTGTCCTGTGTGAATTTAAGTATGTTCCCACTAATTTTCTATCTCTCTTTATCTCTCGTTCTCTTTCTCATTCTCTCTCTCTGATGACTCCTTGCTGTGCCCAGTCCACCTGGTCATGCTGCTGCTCCAGTGTTCTGTCTGCAGCTATGGAACCCTGACCTGTTCATTGGACGTGCTACCTTGTCCCAGGCCTGCTGTTTTGGACTCTCTCTCTCTACCGCACCTGCTATCTCTAACTCTGAATGATCGGCTATGAAAAGCAAACTCTGGCTTTACTCAAAGTCAGAGGCATGTCTTTAGTAAAAATTGAAAAAGCAAGGGGCCTGAACAGCTACCCTGGGGAATTCCTCATTCTAACTGGATTATATTTGATAGGCTTCCATTAAAGAACACCCTCTGTGTTCTGTTAGACAAGTAACTCTTTATCCACATTTTCTTTTCTTTTTTTTTAAATTTCACCTTTATTTAACAAGGTAGGCCAGTTGAGAACAAGTTCTCATTTACAACTGCGACCTGGCCAAAATAAAGCAAAGCAGTGTGACAAAAACAACAGAGTTAAAAACAGGATAAACAATCGTACACTCAATAACACAATAGAAAAATCTGTGTACAGTGTGTGCAAATGAAGTAAGCAGGTAAGGCAATAAATAGGCCAATAATGGTGAGCAATTACAATTTAGCAATTTACACTGAAGTGATATGTGTGCAGATGAGGATATGCAAGTAGAAATACTGGTGTGCAAAAGAGCAGAAAAAAATCCAACAGCTTGGTGCATTCAACACCTCTCATAAATACCTCTCCTAAATTATAGCAGGGGGTGTAAAGCAGGTGTAAAGCCATCATAAAACATATGTTTTTCCAGCAGCAGACTATGATCAATAATGTCAAAAGCTGCACTGAAGTCTAACAATCATTTTATCATAAATTTGTCTCAGCCAATCATCAGTCATTTGTGTAAGTGCTGTGCTTGTTGAGTGCCCTTCCCTATAAGCATGCTGAAATTCTGTTGTCAATTTGTTTACTATAAAATAGCATTGTATCTGTTGAAACACATTTTTTTCCAGAAGTTTACTAAGGGTTGGTGATAGGCTGATTGGTCGGCTATTTGAGCCAGTATAGGGGGCTTTACTATTCTTGGGTAGCGGAATGACTTTAGCTTCCCTCCAGGCCTATCTAGTAGGCTTAAATAGAAGATGTGGCAAATAGGAGTGGCAATATCTTATGCTATTATCCTCAGTAATTTCCCATCTAGATTGTCAGACCCTGGTGGCTTGTTATTGTTGATAGACACCAATACTTTTTCACCTCTTCCACACTGACTTTATGGAATTCAAAAGTACAATCTTTGCCTTTCATAATTTGGTCCGATATACTTGGATGTGTAGTGTCAGCATTTGTTGCTGGCATGTCATCCCTAAGTTTGCTTATCTTGTCAATGAAAAAGTAATTAAAGTAGTTTGCAATATCAGCGGGCTTTGTGATGAATGAGCCATCTGATTCAATAAATGAAGGAGCTGAGTTGGCTTTTTTCCCGAAAATTTCATTTATGCTGCCCCAAAGCTTTTTACTATCATTCTTTATATAATTTATCTTCGTTTCATAGTGTAGTTTCTTTATATTTTGATTTAGTTTAGTCACATGATTTCTTAATTTGCAGTACATTTGCCAATCACTTGGGCGTATTATCTCCCAAGAGAATTCTCCTCGGTTATCGTCACAGCCGTGTATATCCCTCCCGCAAGCGGATACCAAGACGGACATCAAGGAACTTGACTGGACTTTATGCAAACTGAAAACCATATATTCTGAGGCTCCATTTATTATAGCTGGGGATTTCAACAAAGCTAATTTGAGAACAAGGCTACATAAATTCTGTCAGCATATCGATTGCAGTACACGAGCGAATAACACACTCGACCATTGCTACTTTAACTTCTGCGATGCATGCAAGGCCCTCCCCCGCCCTCCTTTTGAAAAATCCGACCTTGACTCCATCTTGTTGCTTCCCTCCTATAGGCAGAAACTAAAACAGGGAGCGCCCATGCTTAAGTCTACCCAACGCTGGTCTGACCAATCGGATTACACGCTTCAAGATTGCTTCGAACATGTGGACTGGGATATGTTCTGGGTAGCCTCAGACAATAACATTGACTTATACGCTGACTCGGTGAGTGAGTTTATAAGGAAGTGTATAGGAGATATTGTACCTACTGTGACTATTAAAACCTTCCCTAATCAGAAACAGCGGATTGATGGCAGCATTCGGGCAAAACTGAAAGCACGTACCACCGCATTTAATCATGGCATGGCGACTAGAAACATGGCCGAATACAAACAGCGTAGTTATTCCCTCCATAAGGGAATCAAACAAGCAAAGCGTCAGTATAGAGACAAAGTGGAGTTGCAAATCAAAGTCTCAAACATGAGACGTATGTGGCAGGGTCTACAGACCATCTCGGGACTACAAAAAGAAAACCAGCCCCTTCGTGGACATCAAAGTCTTGCTTCCAGACAAAATAAACAACTTCTTTGCGCACTTTGAGGACAATACAGTGCCACCCGACGCGGCCCGCTACCAAAGACTGTGGGCTCTCCTTCTCAGTGGCTGAAGTGAGTAAAACATTTAAACGTGTTAACCCTCGCAGGGCTACTGTCCCCAAATGCTTCAAGATGGCCACCATTGTTCCTGTTCCCAAGAAAGCTAAGGTAATTGAACTAAATGACTATCGCCCTGTAGCACTCACTTCTGTCATCATGAAGTGCTTTGAGAGACTAGTCAAGGATCATATCACCTCCACACTACCTGTCACGCTAGACCCACTCCAATTTGCTTACCGCCCCAATAGGTCCACAGACGATGCAATGACCATCACACTGCACACTGCCCTATCCCATCTGGACAAGAGGAATACCTATGTAAGAATGCTGTTCATTGACTACAGCTCAGCATTCAACACCATAGTACTCTCCAAACTCATCATTAAGCTTGATACCCTGGGTCTCGACCCCGCCCTGTTCAACTGGGTCCTGGACTTCCTGACGGTACGTCCCCAGGTGGTGAAGGTAGGAAACAACATCTCCACTCCGCTGATCCACAACACTGAGGCCCCACAAGGGTGCATTCTCCCTGTTCAACCACGACTGTGTGGTCATGCACGCCTCCAACTCAATCATCAAGTTTGCGGACGACACTACAGTGGCAGGCTTGATCACCAACAACGACGAGGAGGTGAGAGCCCTCGGAGTGCGGTGCCAGGAAAATAACCTCTCACGCAAAAATGAAAAAATGTGGCTTGTCATCGAAAACTCTAACTTTTAGAGCTGTACAATTGAGAGCATCCTGTCGGGCTGTATCACCTCCTGGTACGGCAACTGCACCGCCCACAACCGCAGGGCTCTCCAGAGGGAGGTGCGGTCTGCACAACACATCACCGGGGGCAAACTACCTGCCCTCCAGGACACCTACAACACCCAATGTCACAGGAAGGCAAAAAAGATCATCAAGGACAATAACCACCCCAGCCACTGCCTGTTCACCCTGCTTCCATCCAGAAGAGGAGGTCGGTACAGGTGCATCAAAGCTGGGACAGAGCGATTGAAGAACAGCTTCTATCTCAAGGCCATCAGATTGTTAAACAGCCACCACAAGCACAGAGAGGTGGCTGCCTACCTACAGACTTGATATCATTGGCCACTTGAATAAATGGAACACTAGTCACTTATTAATAATGCCACTTTAAGAATGTTTACACATCTCACATTATTCATCTCATATGTATTTACTGAATACTGTATCTTTCACTATCTATTGCATCTTAGTCGCACTGTCACTGCTCATCCATATATTTTATATGTATATATTCTTATCCCATTCCTTTACTAGATTAGGTTTTGTTGTGGAATTTGTTAGATATTAGGTTTTGTTGTGGAATTGTTCGATATTACCTGTTAGATACTGCTGCAATGTCGGATCTAGAAGCATAAGCATTTCGCTACTCTCGCAGCAACATCTGATTATCATATGTATGTGACCAATAACATTCTATTTGGATTACAGAGTATAGATTGCAGTGATGTGTCCTACAATTCCACTGAGTAAACAGGCAGAAAGGAAACAGTATGAAAATGTAAAAATATATTAAATTAAACAGGTTCGTTGGCTTAATCCAATCAAATGACTAATTAATACAGCGGGCACAGTATAATTCCCTGAGAGGTGTTCTGTTGTAGGCAAGCTGCTTTCTTGTTCTGAAGTTGAAGCTTGGATCAAGGTCTAAAAAACTAAGAGTTGTCAGGCAATATCCGGGGTTCCATTGGAATGTGAAACTGTAGCTCTATCCTGAACAGAGTTTGGTTTCTCTCTGAATAATCTTGGGGTAAAGAAAGGGCCTCTTGAGTTTCCCAACGAAAGTGGTGCTGTGAATAACAGTGCTTTGAGTTGTTTTGTGGTGCTTTGTAAATCTGATGTGCTGTGTCACACTCAAGCTGTATTTAGGATGTCAGATGAGCAACCAGGAGGCACTTAACACTGCGCAATTACATCACATAAACAGTAATTATTCTCTATTTCAACTTTGCATCGGGTATAATTATCATTCTCTTTGCACTTTTTTTTCATTCAGTTTAGGCTAGTTGCTATCTGTGATGGGTAGTCAAGTGTTTTATGTTTGGCAGTCATGCAACTGTGCAAAGTAACATTATCGATCTGGTTACCGGAAAGACAACAGATAGCTTGCAATACCTTTTCTGTAACACAGCTCTCTATAATATACAACATTTGATCATTTTGTATATTGTATGTGTTTGATATATTTATGCAGGGCTCATCTGTAAAAGAGACCCTAGTCTCAGTATGACTTCCCTGTCAAAATAAAGGTTGAATATGTCGTGTTCATGCTCTATTTCTGTCATCACAGACATGCTCCATAGCCACTGATGTTCTTCTCTAATCCATCTGAGTAGGAGTGGATAGAAGTCCACTCCAATCCCAATGACCACAGTCACCCCTGAGAGAAGGACAGACAAGTGGGAAACCTGCCCAGATGCAGCCCAGATGCTTAATAGCCCACTATTATTGTATGTGGAGCGTATGTCTCCTGCTGGGCAATAACAAGTGCTGTCCCTCGGATAGCTCCCCCCTCCCATATTCCCTGGTCCATCTTCACTGATCTTGAATGGAACTCCAGCTGTCTAGGAATCTGGAGAAGTGCCTTGTTTTGATATACGCTTGCTGGATCCTCCACATCTGTCTCTCTCCCTGGAACGAATCAATCCTGACGCCTCGCTGCGGCCGCACCTGCTGTTCTCACATTATACAGTAATGCACAGACTGCATAAACAGACTCAACGTAGGCTGGGAACAACTATGGGAATGGCTACCCAGTGTTGAGGAGTGAGGACAGACGGAAGACAAACTGTGTTCTGTCCTCACCGAGAGAGAGAGAGAGAGAGAGAGAGAGAGAGAGAAAGGGTGTCATTTCCTGAGCGAAGGACTCAGATGCTGCCAAATGATAGGGAGTTTATGAGGCTCCTGGGCCTCGGCTGTAACAGTGCTCTGTAAATCCTCCCAGGCTGCCATTTTGACATGACAGGGTTCTGGGTTCCATCACTGGCTCCTCTTTTCACACATGCTGTGTGTGATTACACCCTGTAAAGGCATG
This sequence comes from Oncorhynchus tshawytscha, assembly GCF_018296145.1. NCBI lineage: Eukaryota > Metazoa > Chordata > Actinopteri > Salmoniformes > Salmonidae > Oncorhynchus > Oncorhynchus tshawytscha. The sequence goes on along the minus strand of NC_056434.1, from coordinate 43,185,955 downwards.
GCAGGCTGGGCCCAGGGCACTAGGTGAAGCGTTAGAGGTGATCTGAGGCCAGGCTCAAGAGGGGTTACCCTGAGGTTGAATGTGGTGGTGTCTGTACAAAGTGGCAGTATGGTTCAGAAGTTTAACATTATTATTTTTTTATTTTTTTATTTTACTCTCTCTCAGTATGATCTCTCTTCTCTCTCATGAGCTAGAGTTTTGTAAGTTAGCTAAATGGATACTGCTGATATTCAGCTTCCTATTTTTTTATTGTCATATAGCAAAACGTCTTAATAGTACATGTATGAACTATGAATGGCGGCAGCTTGTTCAATGCTGCCGTGAGTGTCCAAGCTAAAATTGGAACACACCAGGGTTGTTACAGTACAAGAAGATAAGGCCATGAGGACATGCAGAGGAAACTTTACACCATGGATGATGGAGGACCACCCAATTTAATTACATTACCTGGGCAGTATCAGTGACACACACCCACACCTACAGTACACACACATACAACATTACTATTATCACACAGTCACATCAGTGGGTCATTTTTACACCGCCGCTTGTCTACATGGTGCAACATAAATTAACAAGTCAACAGTAAACATGTCATCCCCCACGAATGATGCAGCGCCCAAACTTATGTTGCGTTGATTGAGAGAGAAAGAGAGCGAGAATGAGAACGAGAGAGAGAGAGTGTGTATGATAGAGAGAGAGAGCGAGAGAGAGAGAAAGAGAGAGAGAGAGAGAGAGAGAGAGAGAGAGAGAGAGAGAGAGAGAGAGAGAGAGAGAGAGAGAGAGAGAGAGTGTATGAGAGAGAGAGAGAGGAGAGAGAGAGAGAGGGAGAGAAAAACATGGAAAATATAATGGGTCAGGCTTATAGGTCCTTGTGGTAAAAACTTGTTGCTCATGAGGAGATACATATATGTACAACATGTCATGACTGTAGTTAAAATGGGACAGGAGATATGTTTGTTCAATGTCTGGAATTTCAGTTGTTTACTACAGCTCCCGCCCTGGGCCAATCAGTGTAATTTTGTAAATGCTGGATCACTATGGCAAGACGCATCATTCAACCAAGTTTCGTGAAAATCAGTTGGTGTTTGAGATATTTCCTGTGACTAACTAACGTATGCACGTACGAATGTATGGAGACAGAACCATAGTCCCCCCCTCGATTTCATTGTGGGGGACAGTTACTGAAAGAATATCCATGTGCCACATTGATGAATGTATTGTCTTTTGAGTGGGCTCTACCTCTCCTACATACTGTATAGGAGTCATGACTGGGGAGGATGAGGAATATTTACTCTTTATGGCTCTCTAAAGCTGTCTCGTTAGAGTTATGAAGTGATAAAAGGATGCTGGCAGAGAGGAGATGAGTGGAATATTTCTCCATGATAACAGTGCCAGTTGTGTTTGCTTTTTGAAATAGAAATGTAACATTTGCAGTTAATAGTATCTGAAATTGCGGTCTTTTATTGTAACTATGAAGCACATTTCCTCTGCAACAATGATGAATCGCTAAGATTGCTTTGGTTTAATGGAATCAAAAATGCCCAATCTCTTCTTTCCGACAACTTAGTGTAGACATCTCTCTCGTTATTAATGAGGTTTGAACACAGAAAAAAAATTGTTATGACAGTACAACACTTCCCATAAATATGAATGGAATTTGTTTAAAATGTTCTTTGCACAATGTTGTAGATTCATCTTTAGAAATGAGTATGCTGGTTGCTATTAGATTGCATCTGGTATTTTCAATATCCACTGTTATGAAAACATCAATCACCTTGAAATTGTGAATAGCAGAAAGTTAGGTTGGAATTTTGCAATGATACAACTATTTACACGTTTTACTTGTGTCATGATGAAATAAATGCCACGTATAGCACAACAATGTGAAAAATGGATCCGAATATTTTCACAATTGATTAATCTATTAATTGCCCAGACTGGTATAATGAATGTGTTCAATCTGATTACAGTAATATATTGGGTTCCCAAATTACACAGAAAACATTAACATTCATTGTTCTCTTTGATGATACTAGATCCTCCTCTATTCAGGAGCTTCATCTTGTACAATGACTATTGTTGAAATGTGTGACTCACCGGGATCCATTTGTACATTTCTTCATAGAAGACTGAGTTCAGAATGCATTTTAGTCATATAACATTGTCTGTTTATGCATGTCAGCAGGTGATATATCAGCAATTATTCTGTTTGATTCACTGTCACCCACACCCTCCTGTTGTGAACTAACAATGCCTCTTGTTAACACGGTGCCACAATGACAAGAGAGATGTTTTCTATGAAGGATTCAGGTTCAGACTAGGCCTACTCTGGCTTTTATATGCAAGCCAATTTGCCATCTAAAGCTCTGTGTCTCATTATCAAGCAGACAGGAGGCCTAGTGGTCTGGTCAAAAAGCTCCCCATAATATTTATATTTCATAGATGTTATAAAGAGTTTGTTTTAGCTGTTATTCCTGCTAATTGAAGAGGTGAATTGTTATTTTTGTTGTTGTTGCTGTGCTCGGCTGTCAAACAGAGCCCTTCTTCATTGGGGTTTATTGGCAAGCTTTCTTCACCTTCCTTGAGATGACAAACAGATCTCTCAAGAACATATTTTCATCTAAAAAACACATTCCAACCCGAAACAAGGCATTAACAGACCTAGACTTGTCTTCCACTAAAATGTTAGACATTTTTGTATAATTTTTTGGACTGCATTCTCTACAACTTCATTCGACACACCTTCACCTTCATAGCCTACTAAACTTCCGTTGCCTCCATCTTCTACTGTCGTCAATCGAGCCGTTAAACAAAGGTGCATTCAGGAGCGCCAAACATCCTGTGGTTTTGGGTAATGCAATGTTGCCAATTCCCAAGGAGGCTATTTTAACGCTTTAGGTATGGGTCTGCACTTATTATTGAATTGTGTATTGATGGTAATTATATGTTTGTATTACCTGATTGTGTTTATGTGCATTTCATGCCTTTATTTCATGACATTGATATTTGATGGTTGTAAAATACAAAGTGAGGCCTTGATGAAAGTGTATTTCAATTCTTGTCATTCCTGTCAGGACCAGACATAGAACAGGTTCATGGATGAATGACAGGAAACCGTGTTGGTTTCAAGTTTTAATGTCACATGCACAAGTACAGTGAAATTAATTTATTGCACACTCAAAACCAAACAATGGAATAATCAATAACAATGTATTACACAAAAAAATTAAAATAATAATAAATATAAAGAACACAATAAGTAAGAAAGCATACTATTTACAGGGTCAGTTCCAATACGATATTTACAATGAGCAAGGATACCGGAGGTATGGAGGTAGATACACCACATGATCAAAAGTATGTGGACACCTACTTGTTGAACATCTCATTCCAAAATCATGGGTATTAATATGGAGTTGGTCCCCCCTTTGCTGCTATATTACAGGCTCCACTCTTCTGGGAAGGCTTTCCACTAGATGTTGGAACATTGAGGTGGGAACTTGCTTCCATTCAGCCACAAGAAGTCAGGCACAGATTTATGGGCAACTAGGCCTGGCTTGTAGTCGGCATTTCCAATTCATCCCAAAGGAGTTTGATGGGGTTGAGGTCAGGGCTCTGTACAGGCCAGTCAAGTTCTTCCACACCGATCTCGACAAACCATTTCTGTATGGACCTTGTTTTGTGCACGGGGGCATTGTCATGCTGAAACAGGAAAGGGCCTTCCCCAAACTGTTGCCACAAAGTTGGAAGCACAGAATCGTCTAGAATGTCATTGTATGCTGTAGCGTTAAGATTTCCCTCCACTGGAACTAAGGGGCCTAGCCCTCCACCAAACTCTACAGTTGGCAGTATGCATTTCGTTAGGTAGTGTTCTCCTGGCATCTGCCAAACCCAGATTTGTCTGTCGGACTGCCAGATGGTGAAGAGTAATTCATCACTCCAGAGAACACATTTTCCAAAGTCCAATGGCGGCGAGCTTTACACCACTCCAGCCAACACTTGGCATTGCGCATGGTGACCTTAGACTTGTGTGCGGTTGCTTGGCCATGGAAACCCATTTCATGAAGCTCCCAACTAACAGATCTTGTGCTGATGTTGCTTCAAGAGGCAGTTTGTAACTCGATAGTGAGTGTTGCAACAGAGGACAGATGATTTTTACATGCTACGCGCTTCAACACTTGGCGGTCCCCTTCTGTGTGCATGTGTGGCCTATCACTTTGCAGCTGAGTCGTTGTTGCTCATAGACGTTTCCACTTCACAATAACAGCACTTACAGTTGACCGGGGCAGCTCTAGTAGGACAGAAATTTGACAGTGCCACGTTGAAAGTCCCTGAGCTCTTCAGTACGAGCCATTCTACTGCCAATGTTTGTCTATGGATTTTGCATGGTGTTGATGGTGTTGGAGTCGTGCATGGCCATGCAGTCGTGGGTAGTCATTGTGTCATTAAGCCTAAGAGTTCTTGGGGACAGGAATGATGGTGTTCATCTTATAACATGTGAGGATAACAGACTGGGACAAGGACCGTTTGAAAATGACTGTGAATATGCTCTGAGAACGTGCCATGCAGTACTGTCGGGCCCCGCAGCCTTGCGGGTGTTGACCTGATTAAAGATCTTTTTCACGTCAGAGAGCAAGATCATCCAATCCTCTGGGTCGGTGACGGCCCTCACACCTGGCACGATGTTGTTGTTATCAAAGCTTGCATAAAATTTTAAATTAATTGAGTTTGTCCGGTACAGAGGAATCGTTGGGCAGATCACAGTTGGATCGTCCTTTGTAATCTGTAATGGACTGGAGCCCCTGCCACATGCGGCGGGCATCAGAGCCTGTATAGTATGATTCAACCTTATTCCTATATTGTCCTTTTGCTCGTTTGATTACTCTGAGGAGGTCATATAGAGACTTCTTGTACTTATTCCTGTCCTCGGATGTAGCCTCAGGTTTGTCTACGATAGCTCTGTGTGTGGTGGCCCTGTAATTTAGTTTAGCTCCAACCTCGGTGTTAATCCAGGGCTTTTGATTGGGGAAGCAGCGAACCCAAACCGAGGGGACAACGTCGCTGATAAATGTTCTAATGAAGCCGGTGACGGAGGTGGTTAGCTCGTCAATGTTATTTGCGTTCCAATCAGCGCTAGCAAAGCAGTCCTGTAGCACAATCTCTTATTCTTATTTCTTAACGGAGCGAGTCATGGGTACATCCTGTTTGAGTTTCTGCTTGTAAATAGGAAGAAATTAGCCCAGATTTCCCCCCCAAACACACTCCCTTTTCCCGGGATATATAATGTCAAGAAATCTGTCAATTATAAGAAATGATTTCTATGAACAGCGTGATGTGAAATGGAACTGTTAAATGATATGCAATGTCTAAATCTGTCTTCTTAGGCCTTCTCTGCTCTGCCATCTGCATGCTGAATAACACTCAGGGTGCATTGTCATAGTTTACCGTATTTAATTACACAAAGTCGCCATAAATTCGAAGCGCACGCATGGTTTATGCTAAAACTGTAGATGCGTCACTGAAAGGTAGTTAACGCGGTAATAAAAATGGCTGCTACTGTTGGGACAACCTGCTTCCAACCCACTGGGAACACCACGTCATTTCAATGTGGATAATTGGGTAATATTTGGTTGAGACGCTGATCAATGAGATTACCACTTGTATTCACCCATTCAAAAAGACAGGCAAAAGTTAGTTGAATATGCTCTCAACCATTCTAAAAGCACAACCAAATTCCAATGGAAAAACAATGACGGCGTTTTGGGCTTAGCTTTCACCTAAATGTCTTTCACCGCCCTTTCAGCCATTTAATAGCACAGCAATGTTCAAATGGGAATACAGTGTCAGCTATTTTGTTAATTTATACAACAGATGAACGTGTTATCACTGTCCTAATAGCAGAACCAAATGACCTGGATTGCAGTTGAAATTCCATTAAATGTACGTGGCGCAAGAGATCAAAGCCGTTCTCCGTCTGAGATTCTGTGCAGATTATTATATCAATTGTGAAGATTTCTGGAGACCTGCGATGACCTATGCATGCTATCTTGAACAAGCAAGCTTTATATCATTACATAAGAATACATTCATATTTACAATAACCTCCAAATGTGGCCATGGATGTCTTACACATTTTAAGGTTGAATGTTACATTAGTTTGCAAGATAAACTTTACTTTAGGCTATTTAATGTACTACAAAGGTAATATTGAATTGTGTTTAGTTGACAATGCAACCAAATATCAACATACCAACATTTAAAGGAGATGTATCTACTGCTTGGACAGTTCCGTCAGTTCCGCCACTGACTTAAATTTAAAGTCTGGCTTTGATTCCAGTTGGTTTACAAATGAGTTAATTATTTATATGTTGGATACAACCAGAAATATAAATAAAATAATAGGACTAAATCAAATCAAACATTTAATCAACTTTAAATTAATTGATTTGATTGAGTCCTATTCTTTCACTTAGATTTTTGGTTGAGATGTGAATCCAACTATTTAACTTTATTTAACATTTATTTAACTATTTAATTAATTTCTAGATAAACTGGATATCAGTAAATATTAGTATATATAATTGGAGATCAAATCCAATGTATTTTCCACCTCGAGTCCATGTCACAATACGTTGAGACAACGTTGATTCAACCACTTTGTGCCCAGTGGGAAATAATAATCACTTGGACACATCACAACTGGTGGGAGGATTTGCTGAGAAAGAGAAGAGCAGATTAGCCGACAAGTTCCAGGCCATGGTGATGAAAGACATCCGTTTCTCACTAACCATAAATGAGTACACCTCCAGCCAGAAAAATTGATTGATGAATATAAATATACATACCTTCCAAGAGTACTGGACTCTGGGGATGGTTAAACTCCCAGGTAGCCTGCCAGGTGAAAGGGTGAAGGAGATGTTGGTTGCGCAATCGGCCTCATACAACCTCACAATGCAAGACCACATTGTGTGCAGCACTACAGATGGTGCATCAGTTAAGGTGAAGTATGGGAAACTTGTCGTTCCAGAGCTACAGCTGTGCTACTGTGACAGACTGTAATATACTGCCCTCAAGCTCAACCCCTGGCCCCAAGTGACAGTGATGATAAGAATGATGCTGATTATGAAGAGGAAGATGGGGAGTGTGAGGAACATACGAGCTCAGAGGGGAGCTGCCCAGCACAGTGGAGAAAGTTAGGAGGATTGCATGTCACTTTCGCAAATAAGGGGGTTAGCGATGACAAGCTACAGGGGAACGTGAAGGAAGAAATCGAGAAAAGAGACAAAAAATTCAACTGGATTGCCGGCAGATATGGTGGAGATGTATGTGAGGTGGCACAGGGCTGTGAACAAGCCCTGACCGACGCACAACTGAAGCTGCTGATCGAACTCTGTATTTGCCTTAAACTGGTGAAGATGGGTGTGGAGTCACTGTGCCAGCTGGACTGCACCATCATCAAAGGTGCCATCGAGGCCAGGTTCGTGGAGAAGAAGCAGAAGAACTTAATGTCCTTCTTTAGGTATGCTGACATACTAATTCTCTTTTATTATAAGGTATGCCTATTAGGCTAATAATATAAATGAAATGGTCTTTTATGTTTTTTATGCAAAATGGGTTAAGCTACGTGGCTGTTTTTTAAACATTTTATTAATTTATCTTTTCATTTTCATACCCATAGGTACTGTACCTCCTGAATCCCGGAGCGCTGAGGTGAGAGAGAGAACAAAAAAGGAAACCGATTTGCTGAAGATCTTGTCTAAGGAATTCTCCCTGCTCGAAGCAAACCAACAACAGGCCAAAATGCATCCAGCTCCTGTTTGAGAGGCTCGCTACAACCCAGGTCACCTCTGTGGAGGCCGTGAGAATTAAGGCTCACGTTATTCTACATTTGTTTGTTTTTATTTGTGGTCTTGATAATCAGTCAGCTACAGTTACATTTAATTTGATTACGTTGTGTAGCCAGAAGGCTTATGTTTAATTTATTTTATGCTATTGTGATGTGGTTCTCTTGGCGGTGGAGGTTTCAGTGAGGAGGCAGCAAGATGGTGACTGTGCAATGCCCAAGGTGAGATGTTTATTTACAATGAAGTAGGGAAATAAGTCAAAGCAAAAAAAAATAAACAAGACAATGGACAGACCGGCACATAGACAAGACACCTCTCTCATCATTGTATCTGTAAAGACCTGCAGTGTCACTTTTAGTTTCTGGTCTAAGCTACGAGATCGGCCGCCCAAGTTCAAATACAGTATACCCTTCCAGATGATTCTACAGGCCCTATTAAAGGAAAGACTTAGTCCTCCTCTACTCTCAGCTAAGATGATTCATTTTACATAAGGGAAGTATTGTACAGAAGTTATTAAGCAGATGGTGGCCTGTGAAATGTCAAAAGTAGGCTGCATTTAGCTCTAGGTACAGAAAGCTACTCTGAAAATATAGTTGACCAAGCTACCAATTACTTCACACTGGAAGAAGTTAACCTACACTACAGCTACCCTTAACCAAGTTACTTTGAAAAGTAGTTCACTACATGCACACTACTTTTTGATAAATGATCATATCTAAATCTGAAATGACATAGACTACAAATTGTAAGTCAGATGTTAATTTATCCTATTAAACCAAAACTATGTTTTAAGTGAGAATTACACAGGTCTGATACTGAAAAAGAAAGGAAATTATTGCCTACTTCACCAGTAATTTAATTTTGCAAAAAAACTAGCGTGTACTTCCAATAGTTGGCTACACCGCTACATGGCAAAGAAGTAATTAACTACTGAAAACACTACCAAGATTTGAATTTGGTTAAACTACCACCAAGCTACTGCAAAACGTTGTTAAATTACTAGTTGAACAACATGTAGTTCACTACTCCCCAATTCTGTTACAGGTATAACTGCACAGATTCATGTGACTTCAGCAAAGACTATATTCACTTGCATTTAAGACAATAACTACTATTTATGTTAATAGCCAATTGTTCAAAACGCGTTTTTCTTTCAGTTGGTTTCCTTGTACTTTGCTGGTTCTGACAAAGCAGAGGAAGAAAGGGCCACACTATCCTCCCATCATTCCAGCACCTTTCATCCGCAGGGCCTGACTTTTTTGTTGTTGTTGATCTGTGGTACAGATAGCGTTGAGAGAAGCATTCAATTGAAATGCAAAAGAAATGCAATTTCCTGAAGCTAAAAAAGCCCTTTCAATAATATGAAGCAGTGTCTTGGAGATGCACATGTAGATGCCTTATTGTTAAGGCAAGCATTTCGTGCCTAATCCTCGTTCTAATGCTTCTTCTGTCAAGCAATTACAATGGCTGTTGAGTACAAAGGGAAAGACATCCCTGCGTCACGCACAGCGATCCGCTCTGAAGACGGCGAATGTTCACTCCGAGTGCCCCGCCCACACCACTCAGATCAAAGCCCCGATAGGTCGCTGGCACATTCTGCAAAATATTTGCTTGATAAAAGCTGGCAGATTTGCCATATAACAACATAATAAGAAAAATACCCACATAAGGAAGTGGTAAACCCCTCTATTCCAGCTCGGACTCCTCTGGATGCAAAAGGCAATATCGTAACATGATGAAGTAGGTCATGAAAATGGAAGACAGATGTGATATATTTCCTTGAGTTCTGGACACAGGGAATCCACGACTTAATGATAAAAATGTGCATTTATTGATCTAGAAGCAGGAAATCAGATCGCATGAGATGTGCTCCTCGGGGATGGAAGTTCAGACCTTTTTAATTTGAAAGTTTAAAGTGTCGTTGTGGTCCTCTTGCATGGCTAGAATTGAAGGCTAACATATTGGTATGCATACAAAAGGTCCCATTTGGCAGCAGCGAAAAGTCAATTTATTCTTAAAAATTACAAAGAGAATCAGTACCTGTTGAGCACTCATAGTAAGTGGCTTATACTGTATTTACTCTTATTGGCTATTGACCATAACATCCTTATGCCATTACCGAATGCAATCTGTCATCTTCTGTCCTCAACTTGTAATTCTTTGCTAATAATCCCTGGATTAATAATGGAGTTATCAGTGGTACATAAACACCTGTTGTAACGATTCTCGTCGTAGGTGGAAGAAGGAGAGGACCAAAGCTCAGCGGGGTTAGTGTTCATCTTATTTAATAATAATCAAAACTGAACAACAAAAACACAACCGAAACAGTTCTGTCTGGTGCAGACACACAAAGACTGAAAATAATCACCCACAAAACACAATAGAAAACAGGCTACCTAAATATGGTCCTCAATCAGGGACAACGATTGACAGCTGCCTCTGATTGAGAACCATATCAGGCCAAACACAGAAATAGAAAATCATAGAAAAACTAACATAGACAACCCACCCAACTCACACCCTGACCATACTAAAACAAAAGACATAACAAAGGAACTAAGGTCAGAACGTGACACCTGTAGTGTAGTTAGGTAGGCTATGGAGGCAATGAGGACATATTATGATGTGGAGATATTGTGTGTGAATACCTTTTTCATGTGTGCCTGTTCCTCTCATCTCAGAACTATTACCTCGCTTTTTGGCAGTGAGGAAATGGATGAACAGGATGAACATGGTTGAATTAATTTTGAGCATTAGCTACAATAGAACTGGCATAGCGCAGCGTAGGCTTCCACTCCAACTGCAGTCACCACACATGCACATAATGTATTTTAACTGCCTGTGCATTTATAGAATGGTGTCGAAGTCAACCATATCATATGGTTAGCATCGCAAAGGGGCAGGAACAACCATCCTTGTTAAACCAAATGGTAAGAAATAAGAGCACTTCATTGAGTTGGTGCGTGCTTCCAAGGCCCAGCTATCTGACATGTTTGATCATGATATGCCACGATAAGAGAAGCACACCTGTGTTGGTAGAATATGATCCAAAATGGAATGGACAATGGCAATGGGCTTCGCACATCACATTCTGAATCAATAAGGAACCCTGGATACCATGGGGTGTTCACATCATGGGAGTGGACCAGACGCACATATGTGGGAAACATCACAAGGGTTACTGGGTAGGGCCTTCTGCTCGTCAGGTCCGAGGTATGGGGAGGGGGAGGAGCGGGCGAGACATGCAGGCCAGATGTAGACACTGTGTTACCCTTCCCTTCCATATGGGAATATTTACATCCCCTTTGTGTTGTACATAGATGAAAGCAGGAGGTCCATTTGAGTAGATTTTATGACACATTTTCAGCAAATTTTCAGTGGAACTTTAAATGCCTTGTAAAACCCGTTCCATAGTCTGCAAGACCACCCCATTAAGTCTGATACCCTTTGTGAATGAGGCAAATGAGTATGGACTGTATATACTGTATCAGTATATTCAGTAGAAGGAAGTCATGGGAAATGTGTTTCTGAGGCTAAGTATTACATGCTAAAGTAAATGTCAAATAAACTCTTCAAAACACCCCCCCAAAACACGCAGGCAGATGATGAAAGCAGAACACCATTATTTTATTGTGGAAAAAAAAGAAACATTGGGAAAGTCTATTCTGGCACGTTTTTTTTTATATTACAAAAAAGCAAAGGCTACAAATCTTGATAATTTATACAAATACAACTTTCCAAAAATATAACTTTAGAAACTCTGAGTGCTCTGTGAGCATGAGTCTGCAATACAACCCACCGCTTGAAATCCCTGAGCAGAGACACAGAATGAAACACTTATTTCCATCTTCAGACACACACTCGTTTGTTCATCAACACTTTATACACAAGACAAATTAGCACAACTTGTGATGGGGGATGGTGGTGTTGGGGAGAAGGTGTGAGGGTAGAATACTTCATGGTGATAACCGAGCTCAACACTTCATTATATCAGACAGATAGACATGGTGATCATAGCAAAATACACCACAGTGTTGATGCAGTCGAGACAAACGCAACCGTTACGACAGTAAGAACCAGTAGAGCTATCGAGCTCCAGCCGGACAGACAGACTGCCGTGCTGTGCTTTCAAAAGACTGACAGACAGACATGAGAACAGAGGTTACGTACAGAGTGGAACAGGGCTCATACATGCTTAATGTTCAAAAAGAACAAGGCAACTATCATACTACTAACTCCATAAAGCACTGGATATGACCTCTGAGGATGGGGTCACTGTGTAGGGAAGTGGACAGCACAAGAAAATGCAATGTTTAAATACTTTTGCCGTTTTGCTAGTCATTTCAATTATCATGAACTTTGTTTTCTTTGTGTCAAGTGCAATATTTGAGCAAAATTAAGATGCTTCTGTTTGAATTTTGGAGTCAAATGGTTGTATTTTTTCAGCCAGAATCGCAAGGAAAAGTCTTCTAGACAAACGTGTACAGGTATATCACATTTCATAAAGTGAAATGGATCAATACTTATCTTATCTTACTAATCTTATCTTCAACATACACTTGGAAATGTAACACAGTACCAGCTGGTTTATATGCCAAGATAACACAAAGAAATAACTTACAAATATTCAACCGCCCGGTGGCTGTGGGCTTCTTTACAATAAACATAAATGTCATAGCGGGATTATCTGTTTCTCCAAAATAAAGTTTCTTCCAAGTTGGAGATACAGTTAATAAACGGTGGTAAAAAATGTTTTATGACAACAACCAAGTAGATGTAAATTACACAGAATATATACAATATTGACATGTAAGACTGAAAAGAGTGAGAGAACATGATGTTTTGATGCTAGGAAAAATTATTAATATCTTACACATACTGAACTTGCTGGGTGGGCACTGACCTTCCCTTGCAAGTCAGACTATTGTCTATTATACTGTATGTAGGTTTTTACTGTATATATTCAAATCCATATATACATACAAGTAAAAGAAAAGGAACATTTTCAAACAAAGCAATATTGCATTAAAAGATTCCCTTAGACAAACTATGACTGTGCATTGTTATGTAATGGAGTGCATCGGTTTGACGGCTACTTGGTTATAAGATTTCAGACATCAACGATGACTTCCAACTGTCCTCTTATCATGTCTTGTATTGCGAAGGGAGGGGAAGCCTTCAGTTCTCTGCTGCTGTCCAAACCTCCAACTAGCATGTCAGCTGATGGGGGGGGGGGCTAATGTTAAGTACCATGGGAAGGTAATTTGCCATTTCCTTTCAAAACACATTAGCTACCTTCCTCGAAGTAAATTATCCAAGGAGACATTAGTAGCCTACACCAGAGTCATATCCTAATCTTAATATATGGCTCTGACCTACACCAGAGTCATATCCTAATCTTAATATATGGCTCTGACCTACACCAGAGTCATATCCTAATCTTAATATATGGCTCTGACCTACACAGGAGCCATATACTCATCTTAATATATGGCTCTGACCTACACAGGAGCCATATACTCATCTTAATATATGGCTCTGACCTACACAGGAGCCGTATACTCATCTTAATATATGGCTCTGACCTACACAGGAGCCATATACTCATCTTAATATATGGCTCTGACCTACACAGGAGCCATGTTATGTCACTCTATGAAACAACAAGCCTAGAGAAGCAATTTGAAATTCACTGCTACATTTACATGGAATAGTTTTGCGCCTTCACATAGTAAGGCATGATAGAGTTAGCAAATAATGACAGAAACTCCAGCTCAAATTCATTTCACCTTTCCTTCAAACTATCTTATTGGTATTTTCTCTCACAACTAACACTGTGTCTTTTGGCAAATTATATTCTCTGGATTCATATGTTTCAGGGTGGGAAATCCTCAGAGCGCTCCTTGACTGTACCCTGAGAGCACATGTTCCATTTATACGGTATCTGTTTTCTCTTGTGGAAGTGTTATTTATAAGACGATATCGATCAGTGGGTTACTTTTTTGAATCACTCAACGATGCTCAACAATCTGCTACATCTCTTTGCAGGAGCTGTAGGTCTCAATGTCCAACGTGTTAAATCAGTGAAATCTCATAAACAATCACAATGAATGTCAGTCCTGGTCACCACTAGTTGAGTTCAATTTGAGAATGTATCGTTAAAGCTGTTATCTCCTATATCATGCCATGAGTTTCACTGATGTGCACAGAAGCCAATGAACACAACTTTCATTAGACCAGAAACTTAATTCGGCGGTGAGAAAAAAAGCGTAACTTCTACTGCAGTGTTCCTGCTTCGGAGGGCAGCGCCTTGGGACTCTGCCCCAGGACAAACGTTGTCCTACATGATCCTATAAGCATCTATAACTAATTAAATTCCTAATTAATCACAAGACTTCAAGTATGAACCTATGGCCCACTTCAAATTAAGTGCTCTGGTAGAGATTCACAGACCCTGGGAGAGCACACATTTTGGACAAAGTTCCAGGAAGACATTATTCAAAGGTAGTGCTCCTCACAACGGACACCCTCCCAGGGAAGCTACTCCTGGCCTGAGGAGTAGTGAAGAGTCACAAGGAGCGTTCTGCAGTCTTGTGCCTTTTTCTGCTGTCCTCCTCCATCCTCACTACCCCAGTTTCTCCTCCAAGGGAGCAGCGGCCCACTTCTTCCCCAGGCCTGCTGCACAGATGGCTGACTGGCTGGTGAGTTAACTCACGGCCCCATTGTCCTCAGGCCCTGTTTCTCCATTATGTTCCACAGTTTACGCAGATTAGACTGGGTGATGGTGTCGTCTGGCTTCAGCTGCAACGCTCGCAGGTAGTTGGTCTCCGCCTCCTGCAGCTTCCCGTTGAGATGGAGAATGGCCCCCAGGTTCATCAGGGCTGCTGGATACTGGAACACAAGAGCAGGACAGAACAGTTCAGTCATTCTCAGAAGCACGTCTCACAGAAGGCTACACTGCTAAAAAAGTACGGTGCCTTTTGGTTCTTTACAGTACCATTTCATCTAGCAGTATAGCAAAATCATTGGTTAGACGTCACTCTGAATGGTCTCTTCAGTAATAGCAGACACTGTAACAGTCAGAGATGGATATGCAAGAGAATGAGTGGAGAGTGGAGTAGATTGTCGAGAGCAGAGTCAGGCCTAGTGAGACAGTAGCAGAAGAGGCAGGAGAGTAACCGTCTCATACAGTACCACTCAGTCAGAGTGCCAGAGCTGTTAGCACATTAAAACACTTATGTCCTCTGGTTAGACTGAGGAATAAATTGCAAAGCACAGCTAGAACATTACGTCATCCCGAGGCTCAGAACCATAAAAAGAATAATACAAAAAGAAAATTAGACAAGTTATGTCATTATCTACACTGAACAAAAATATAAACGCAACATGCAACAATTTCTAAGATTATACTGAGTTACAGTTCATATAAGGAAATCAGTCCATTTAAATAAATAAATTAGGCCTCAGTCTACAGATTTCATGACTGGGATTAAAGATATGCATCTGTTGGTCACAGATAACATAAAAAAAGGTAGGGGCATGGATCCGAGAACCAGTCAGTGTCTGGTGTGACAATCATTTGACTCATGCAGCGCGACAGATATCCTTCACAGAGAGTTGATCAGGCTGTTGATTGTGGCCTGTGGAATGTTGTCCCACTCCTCTTCAATGGCTGTGCAAATTTGCTGGATATTGGCGAGAGCTAGAACATACTGTTGTACACTTCAATCCACAGCATCTCAAACATGCTCAATGGGTCTGTCTGGTGAGTATGCAGGCCATGGAATAACTAGGCCATTTTTAAGCTTCCACGAATTGTATACAGATCCATGCATGCATATTTGTATATATTTTATTTTTTTGACCTTTATTTAACTAGGCAAATCAGTTAAGAACACAATTAAATCACCCAACCTCAACCCAATTGAGATGGTTTGGGATGAGTGAAATAAAAACAGCCACCAAGTGCTCAGCATATGTGGGAACTCCTTCAAGACTGTTGGAAAAGCATTCCAGGTGAAGCTGGTTGAGAGAATACCAAGGGTGGCTACTTTGAAGAATCTAGAATCTAAAATATATTTGGATTTGCTTGACACTTTTTTGGTTTCTACATGATTCCATGTGTTATTTCATAGTTTTGATGTCTTCACTATTATTCTACAATGTAGAAAATAGTACAAATAAAGAAAAACCCTGGAATGAGTTTGTGTGTCCAAACTTTTGACTGATACTGTACTTCATGTATGAATCTAGATGGCCAAAAAAACATTTTCAAAAGGAAAGTACTTCTCAAAAGAGATGGCATGACAGTCTAACACTAACAAGTTCAGAGAATATTGATAGGACATTGATTAAAGTTGAAAAAAGTAGCAGGACATTTTTAATCACATTGAAGCTTGTTTGACTAGAATGGAGTCATTCTATTGTCGGAAACCAAACTCTACTTCTATTCACACACTGAGAAGAAATTAAGAATTTTATAAACTTTTGGGGAAATTTGTGAAAATGTCAAACCTTGACATAAACACATGGCGTTTCATGAGGCAAAGACCTATGGGTCATAATTACTTATTTATTATTATTATTTAAAAAAATAAATATTTATAGAATATCGGAAACATACAATATACTTGCATTGAAGCCGCTCAACAACTACCCCATACCAGTCATCCAACAGACTCCCATTCAGAGCGATACACAAGCATCCAGGGTCAATGCCCTGCTCAAGGGCCAAAAAAACATGAACCCGAACCCTCCGAGATCCCCCCCACAGTTCCCCAATAGCTGTCCCTCAACCATTCGAGACCCCTCCCACAGTCCCCCCCAAGAAGAAAAACAAACAAACAATTAATTCCATTCCCCACCCCCAAGAACCCCCTAATGCACCAACAACCAAGAGAATGAACTAAAGAGAAAAAAGGAAAAGACAGAAGAAAACAGCGAACAACAATTACTTTCGCTTTATCGCAAACCCAACACAACATACTTTCTATTGACCGATTACAATAATGTCTATTAAAATATTAAAAATATATATATTTTACCTTTATTTAACTAGGCAAGTCAGTTAAGAACACATTCTTATTTTCAATGACAGCCTAGGAACAGTGGGTTAACTGCCTGTTCAGGGGCAGAATGACAGATTTGTACCTTGTCAGCTTGGGGATTTGAACGTGCAACCTTTTGGTTACTAGTCCAACAGTCTAACCACTAGGCTACCCTGCCACCCTCAATTACCAAAACTGAGGACAAATGTCATGATCGGTTAATTCAACCAAGGGCTTTAACCTCTTTAATGAGTCAGCCAATAGGAAAATAGTCATTTTTCAGACCTTCAACTAAAACAGTCCCACTTAACAGGGACATCGTTTCATCTTGGAAGCCATATTGTGACAGTAGTGATGCTGTTGGACCAGCAATCCGGACTGCCCAGTCCGTAGTGCCATTCTGAGGGGAGTTTTGTGTCAGGACTTCTCCATGTCTCTGTGGCCTGTTTGGGGCGGTATATCCACAATTCAACCCAGCTCTTTGAAGTGGGCCACATGATTAACATATTATAATGTTTTTTCCTGCTGATGCCATGAGGCAAATACCAGAACCAGTCCAAGGGATGTGTCATCCGGGATAGTAGAATAGTAGTGCAAGTGTTCAGTGCACCATCTAAATAATCCCTGGGAGTTTAAATAGAGACCATGGGAGTGTATCACATCTCACATCTGATCTCCATTTTATCTGAAGGAGTAGAGCAGAAGTGTACTTGTGTCGTTAAGCGACTGTTACTGAGTAATAGCACATGGCGTTACATTTTGATAATTCATTACTGTTTGGAATGTAAAAGTTGACTCGACAGCATGTTGTGGAAGAAATAACACTAGTTGTATTCATGAGCATCATGACACGTGATTCCTAAAGTGGGCATTGATGATTTCTGTTTGTTTTTTATTATTTACCATTAGTAAAAAGAAAAAGAAAAGACAGGAGTAGGAAATGAAGTCATATAGAATAACTCATAAGTAATCATGACCCATAGGTCTTTGTCTCATGAAACGCCACGTGTTTATGTCAAGGTTTGACATTTTCGCAAATTTCCCCGAAAGTTTATAAAAGCCTTAGACCGTAAAACAATGTGGGGTGATGCTGCTGCCAACACTGTAGCACGGCAGGGAAAAAGTGACTATATACGGAATGGGAAATGCTGCAAGGTTTACAGATTTCTAAACATACCCCACTATGCACATTTGTATAAACAACAGGGGCTTTGTGAAATATTTGAAGTTGATACTAATCTCTGGAAATAAAACTAAATGCATGTCTTGACTGTAAAACTAAAATAATTTTCAACTTGTATGTTGTAATCGATTAAATAACATGCATTGTGTGGAACAAATAGAAGCTTGACTAGTAATTTCAACAGGCTCTAAGGGCTGTCTGCTAGCAAATAATACATCTCTTATCCTAGTAGCCCCAGGACCTAGAAGCATTAGTCCGAAGGTACAGGACCAAAAATACTTCTTATGTCATGGAGACTAAAGACATTTTTGGTCATCCAGTCATGAATGAGTTCCTGGAGGCGAGGACATTAAAACCACAGACACTCTCCCATTGTCTGGCCATTTGTCTTGCTTTGTCCACACTGGTCTGAGCTGTGCTAGCTGCAGTAACAATCATTTTCAGCTCTGCTCTGGGCTGTTCTGCTCCAGTCTAGGAAACTTATCATCTCTGTTTTTCCAGTGTCAAGGTTGGATGAGTGATGATACGTTGCATGATCATTTATATGGGAACAATATGTCCAGTAGCGCCTCTCCTCTCATAAGAGGAGTTAAATTGATAAATACATCAAACTTGCCTTTGAATTAATCGCATTGTCCCTTAGACAGCCCCACGTGTCCCTTAACAGACACACAGAGAAAGTATTCAGACCCCTTGACTTTTTCCACATTTTGTTAGGTTACATCCTTATTCCAAAATTGATTACGCCCCCCCCCCCGCATCATTTTACACACAATATCCCATAACTACATAGCAAAAACAGGTTTTAGAAATGTTTGCTAATTTATAAAAACAAAAAACTGATATATCACTTTTACATAAGTATTCAGACCCTTTACTCAGTACTTTGTTGAAGCAACTTTGGCAGCGACTACAGTCTCGAGTCTTCTTCGAAATGACGCTACAAACTCTGTCAGGTTGGATGGGGAGCATTGCTGCACAGCTATTTTCAGGTCTCTCTAGATATGTTCAATCGGGTTCAAGTCCGGGCTCTGGTTGGACCACTCAAGCATATTCAGAGACTTGTCCCGAAACCACTCCTGCGTTGTCTTGGCTGTGTGTTTTGGGTCATTGTCCTGTTGGAAGATGAACCTTCGCCCCAGTCTGAGGTCCTGAGCGCTCTGGAGCAGGTTTTCATCAAGGATCTCTCTGTACTTTGGTCCGTTCATCTTTGCCTTGATCCTGACTAGTCTCCCAGTCCTTAGAGCCCTGTCAGAGTGACCATTGGGTTCTTGATCACCTCCTTGACCAAGGCCCTTCTCCCCCGATTGCTCAGTTTAGTGGACGGCCAGCTCTAGGAAGAGTCCGTTGAAGAATGATGGAGGCCACTGTTATTGGGGACCTGCAATGCTGCAGACATTTTTTGGTCCCCTTCCCCAGATTTGTGCCTCGACACACAATCCTGTCTCGGAGCTCTACAGACAATTCCTTCAACCTCATGGCTTGGTTTTTGCTCTGACATGCACTGTCAACTGTGGGACCTTTTATAGACAGGTGTGTGCCTTTCCAAATCATGTATAATCAATTGAATTTACCACAGGTGGACTCCAATCAAGTTGTAGAAACATGTCAAGGATGATCAATGGAAACAGGATGCACCTGAGCTCAATCTTGAGTCTTATAGCGAAGGGTCTGAATACTTATGTAAATAAGGTATATCTGTTTTTTTTAAACTTTTAATACATTTGCAAAAATGTCTAAAAACCTGTTTTCTCTTTGTCATTATTGGGTATTTATGTGTAGATTGCTGAGGATACATTTAAAAAAAATCTATTTTAGAATAAGGCTGTAACATAACAAAATGTGGAAAAAGTCAAGGGGTCTGAATACTTTCCATGAGCACTGTAAGAAAACATATTCACTACAGTGGCTGGGGCCAAAGTAAAGGCTGGCATGACCAGGACTTCCCACTCCTGCTGACTCCAGTGTGTTAAAGCAGTTAATTGTCAGACAAAAATTCATTTGTGATTTCATCTTAGAAGTGCTTTGGTAACCACGGACTGCAGGACTGGTACTTTTGTAGCTATAGAAATATTCCCAGCAGAAGAAGTCAAATTTTCTCTATGTTTAGATCACACGAGCAGACAGATTTCATGGCTAAATGGTTATGGTAATGTTGACCCTGAAATTGATGGGTCAAACCCCAGAAAAATGGTAATCAAAAACTGACCACACCGAGAAAAACACTCAACTTGTTAATCGAAAGGGCAACACATCGGTAGTGGTGATACCATGTGTGTTACTGTTCGTCTGTGGTGTTGGAGTGGTTCCACTGTGTTTGAGGTGGAATTCCCAGCATCACCAATGGAGATGCCCACTGTACTACTTACTGTTGGCCTGACTGATACACTCAGAGGAGAGGTGGAGGAGTCACCCAAACCACAGTAAGAGGACTCACAGTAGGTGGCTCTAGTTTCAGCCATATGCCATTCAATCAGGGGTGGAAGTAACAAATGACAGATACTCTCATTACTGTAATTGAGTAGCTTTTCTGAGTACTTGTACTTTTTTGAGTATTTAATTATGTTTGAATGAGGTATTGTACTTCGCTACCTTTTTAAAACCATCCATTACAGAGTACAATTTTGTAGGCTATCCAAGGAAAGTTTGCGAGAGCTCATCGTTGCTTAGTCAGTGACCAATCAAATCAAATTTCTCAGTTAATTTAGTTCAAGACGTATCGTGAAAGAGGGGAAAGGTTTCTATGGAGACGGAGGAGACTGTGACCAGTTCTCCTTCAAGCACAGGAAAGGCCATGCAATGCAAGTGTTGCTTATCCATGATGGCGGATGTGGCAGCCTAAAAAAACTCTGCTTCAAACTTCAGGAAACATTGTAGAGGTAAGATAACTAGCTATTTTTTTATGAATGAGCAAAATCAAACATTTCCCTATGGATGGCTTTATCAGCTAGTATAGCTAGTTATCTAATAGTCTAACTTACGGACGTTAACTAGCTTAGTTGTCTAGCAGGCTAATGTTAGCAAGCTATTCTTGCAGCTAAGTTAGCTACATGGCTAACCACCACCTGATGATGAAATACGGCTAGCATGTCAATGTCAATATTAGTGGTTGCAAGCTAGCTAGCTATGAAAGTTATCTGGGTTAGCTAACAACATTAGGCTAAGGTCAGCAAGTGAGCGAGCTAGCTACTGTAAGGGAGCTAGCTAGCTAGCCAATATTAGCCTGCTTGGTCATGACATACAGTATTTAGACCTAGGATTTTTAGCTATGTACTGTACTTTGTGTAAATTAGGATAACCTTCATATAAAATCCAGAGACACAGTAAGTCTAACTGTGCATATAACTGTGTGAGTCTACACAATAAGTACAACTAGACATGGACTCATCTCAACATTAGACATGTTTTTAGGTCTGAGAACATCTGACAAACTCACTTCAGTCTCATTATCTGAGAATAATAAGTATGGAAAGTAGAGGTCGATTTAAAAAAATCTATCAATCATAATCACTAGTTATAACTACACATGGTTGATGATATTACTAGTTTATCTAGCGTGTCCTGCGTTGCATATAATCAATGCAGTGCGCATTCGCGAAAAAGGACTGTCGTTGCTCCAACGTGTACCTAACCATAAACATCAATGCCTTTCTTAAAATCAATACACAGAAGTATATATTTTTAAACCTGCATTTTTAGCTAAAAGAAATCCAGGTTAGCAGGCAATATTAACCAGGTGAAATTGTGTCACTTCTCTTGCGTTCATTGCACGCAGAGTCAGGGTATATGCAACAGTTTGGGCCGCCTGGCTCATTGCAAACTAATTTGCCAGAATTTTACGTAATTATGACATAACATTGAAGGTTGTGCAATGTAACTGGAATATTTAGACTTATGGATGCCATCCGTTAGATAAAATACGTAGCGGTTCCGTATTTCACTGAAAGAATAAACGTTTTGTTTTCGAAATGATAGTTTCCGGATTCGACCATATTAATGACCAAAGGCTCGTATTTCTGTGTGTTATTATGTTATAATTAAGTCTATGATTTGATATTTGATAGAGCAGTCTGACTGAGCTATGGTAGGCACCAGCAGGCTCGTAAGCATTCATTCAAACAACACTTTCGTGCTTTTTGCCAGCAGCTCTTCACTATGATTCAAGCATTGCGCTGCATCAACTCCCGAGATGAGGCTGGTGTAACCGATGTGAAATGGCTAGCTAGTTAGCGGGGTGAGCGCTAATAGCGTTTCAAACGTCACTCGCTCTGAGACTTGGAGTAGTTGTTTCCCTTGCTCTGCATGGGTAACGCTGCTTTGAGGGTGACTGTTGTCGATGTGTTCCTGGTTCGAGCCCAGGAAGAGGGATGGAAGCTATACTGTTACACTGGCAATACTAAAGTGCCTATAAGAACATCCAATAGTCAAAGGTATATGAAATACAAATCGTATAGAGAGAAATAGTCCTATAATTCCTATAATAACTACAACCTAAACTTCTCACCCGGGAATATTGAAGACTCATGTTAAAAGGAACCACCAGCTTTCATATGTTCTCATGTTCTAAGCAAGGAACTTAAACGTTCGCTTTCTTACATGGCACATATTGCACTTTTACTTTCTTCTCCAACACTTTGTTTTTGGATTATTTAAACCAAATTGAACATGTTTCATTATTTATTTGAGGTTAAATTGATTTAATTGATGTATTATATTAAGTTAAAATAAGTGTTCATTCAGTATTGTTGTAATTGTCATTATTACAAATAAAATAAAACAATCAGCCGATTAATCGGTATCGGCTTTTTTTGGCCCTCCAGTTATCGGTATTGGCGTTGAAAAATCATAATCGGTTGACCTCTAATGGAAAGTCTGTGTTTGGGCTATTGTAATGTCAGTGATATGATTAACTAAGTTACCACATAAAGCAGAATTTGCTGAAATATTCATTATGTGTATGTTTACCCCTATAGAGGTTTGGTCTACCTGAAGCATCCTCTTGACACAATGACATAGGACGGGACAGAGCAACAGAGACAGCGTTCATCTGATGAAGATGAATTCTTGTCATCACTGATGCCCAAAAGGCCACAAGGTACAAGGGAGCTGGATGGGTACTTTGCCTGTGTGTTAGACAAGACGAACTGGCTTCATTCCTTTCCATACATAAATGAACATAGGCCTGAACACAGCAGCATACAAATTAGATTCTCTAGTTCATCTGACTCTGGAGAAGTAGATAAATGGCCTCGTTGTTAAAATCCCGAAGTATGCCTTTAAATGTACATGGAGGGCTAATATCAACAACATGCATATCAATATCTCCTGGCTCAAAGTAGAGGAGAGAACACTACAGGTCTTTGAGAGAGGTATTGACGTGTTAAAAGTCCCGAACTGTCTGTTCAATCGGATAACACACAGCTCAGACACTCATATATACCCCACAAGACAGTCCCCAAGTCCAGAACAGAGGCTAGGAAATGCACAGTACTATACACTGAGTGTACAAAACATTAGAAGCAAGTGCTCTTTCCATGACATAGACTGACCAGGTAAATTCAGCTGAAGGCTATGATCCCTTACTGTCATTTGTTCAATTCACTTTAATCAGTGTAGATGAAGGGGAGGAGACAGGTTAAAGAATGATTTTTAAGCCTTGAGACAATTGAGACATGGATTGTGTATGTGTGCCAGTCAGAGGGTGAATGGGCAGGACAAGGATTTTAGTGACTTTGAATGGGGTATGGTAGTAGGTGCCTGGCGCACCGGTTTGAGTTTGTCAAGAACTGCAACACTGCTGAGTTTTTCACGCTCAACAGTTTCCTGTGTGTATCAAGGATGGTATACCATCCAAAGAATGGTACACCATCCAACTTGACACAACTGTGGGAAGCATTGGAGTCAACATGGGTCAGCATCCCTGTGGAAGCTCTGTTGAATTGAGGCTGTTCTGGGGGTAAAAGGGCGATGCAACTCAATATTAGGTAGGTGCTCCTAATGTTTTGTACACTCAGTGACTACATGGAATGATCTTTCACCTCAGGTAACTCAAGCTAGCATGAAATCAGATTTAAAAAACAGATTAAACAACACCTCATTCTTAGTAATGTAATATTGGAGCAATGTAAATTTGTATAATGCACAATGTTTTGTAGATCTGTTTAGACCCCAGGAAGAGTAGCTGCTGCCTTGCCAACAGCTAATGGGGATCCAAATAAAATACTAAAATTCTAAATACTAACTTTCTTGAGGAAGACAAATTGAAACCAGCTGTCTGGGAGTGAATAATCAGGTGAAGTTAAAGCTGTGACCCCTGGAGGAGAAGATCTGGCTGAACACAATGAAATAGCATCACAGGCCTTCACACAAGACACTTCCACATTAGAGAGAATGGTGTGCAAGGACTCCTGGGTAGGGAATGGTGTGCAAGGACTCCTGGGTAGGGATTCTACTGCTCTTCCTGCTTTTCCTTTTAGTCCTGCTCCAGCCGAGCTTCAAAAGATCCCCCTTCCTGCCCCAATGACCCTCCGCCCACCCTACGCTACCCTTTCCTCTGGCATGTAGTCGTGACAGAAGCACCACCAGATGTGCAACATATTCGCCGGACCTCAGAAGAAACAGCTGCTTAAAGCCATGGGAGTATGATGAGGAGGGAGCAACGACCGGCCATAAACCCCCTTAATTCCACTGTAAATAGAAAGCATAGGGACCATATCTAATTGGCCTGACAAATGTAAAGGCTGCAGATGCTGTCATTTTATGGTGCCCTACGTAGGCCTCTAATAGGCTGGTCTCTGGACAGGAGGACACAGGGGAGGGTTGAGGCACCAAAGCCCTCGAGTTAAGCCAATCGTCCAGTCCTACTCAAAGTGAATGGACACACGGATATCATTTGAAAAGTCAAGCAGTCAAGCAATACAGAGGCTGAAGCATAGCACCGAATGACAAATGAAGATAGACAGGAACATGGTCCAAGTCAAGTCACATCAGAGAGAACAGAGGGTAATACTGGGGAAGCTGGATGAACATCCTCAATAATTATCTAGCCTCCACTGTAAGCAGGCCAAATGGCAAAGGAGGCGTCCCAACTATTTGACCCCATTGGGCTGAAACTGCCTCTGTTTTTGCATCAAATGCATGTTTACATACATTATTTGTGGATGCTAAGAGATGAAAATGTGAAAATGATGACGATATGTTCCTGAAATAGACAACCACATAGGAAAGAAGATACAGATGATCGTGCTGCTCTGCATCTCAGCCAATGTTCTGACATTTTACTTTACACTTCAAGCATCACACACAAGACACTTCTCATGTCTTCACACATCTCAGTGTGAAAGATACTAATTTTAGATATGACTTCTACAGGAACACTTGGATGGATCGCACAGCTTCAGCTTCACGCTCTATCTTTTTCTCATATTTACTGCTGAGCACCAGAAGAATGAAGCTCCTATACAATAATAAGATGTCTTCACAGCAGGGACTGCCTGTGTGTGCATGCAAGTCATTCATTTATTGGACAAAATGCTTGCCTTAACTCCATCTATGATAGCCTAATCATGGAGACTCACCTGAGTGTACCAATGTTCACATTTGTACTTTCTACTGGTCTTCTAACAAAATGGGGGATTAAACAGCGCAATAAGCATTCTAATAACCAAACAGGGAATAGGGGAGACCGGGGTTCTGTGTTACATAGGTTGCTTTTCACAGTATAGTTTAGTCTGTTACTCCCAATCTAGAGGGTGCTGTGTAGTCTAGTCATTTTAAGGTTAAAATGTGTGACTACTTTGAGGTGAAGGGAATTTGTGTGTTTTTATGGGAGGTGAAAGTATAGTCTTGGTATTTTCATTGTTTGAACTATGGGAGTCAGATATTCATGAACAATTGTTTGTTGGAATGAGGAAAGGGATGGCTATATTTCAAACTTATTTTCAAAGTTGCTAGGTCAAGACATGTGGTAATTAGCATAATCTTGTTTTTATGCTCAGTTGGAGAGAGTTATATAATAAGTTATACTTACAAAGTATAAACTGCGTAATTTTGTAAACAATATTGTTCAATCAAAATAACCTGGCTATTTCTAAGACTGTAGGCTACATTCATTTCTTTATTTCAAGTAGACAGTGTTTTTGATAGGTAAGATCTCCCATTTTGGAATAAGCATACAAGGACTAAAGGGAAGCCATTTCAACCCAAGACCTTGGTCTTTCTAATAATGTTGAAAAGAGTCTCATCCTATAGGCCTACAGGTGAGAAAAAAAAGTCAAAAGTGTGACACACAGCCCCGGACTCCCCTAATCTGATGCATTGCACTGTTACCGACAACATTTTATGGAGGAGAAATCAAATGATGATTTAGTCTGCATTTCATCAAATTCAACACTGCATTCACTTTCTGTCAATGTGGGTACCAAAAAGTATGCTTTGTGAACACCCTGCGTTCTGTGGTGATTGGCTTATGATTTGCTCGTGGCAAAGGAGATCGAACCGATGAGACCTTTAATATTCTCAAACAATGGCCTCTAACACACTCCCGACATGCTCTGAATTTTAATTCACATGTAAACCACGGTCAGGGGTTGAATTGTTAAAATGTCATGGTATATCAAAAATGCTAAAATGCTGACTGGAGCCTGCATTTGTTACTTGAGATGAATAAAATACACCACCAAAAGTTTAATTTAGGGGCTTTAGGTTTTTGTATGTTATATTGAAGCTAATTTCCTGCAATTCTACATTGGGAGAGGTGTAGTTGCCCTTTAATTCACCATATGTTTGGTTAGTTGTCATGAATGTCGTCAGGGAAATGACCGGACTAAGGGGCAGCGTGGTGAGCGTACATTTCTTTTTATTTTGAATGTCGTCAACAAAAACAAGAGCCAACAAAAACAACAAATACAAGAAAAAACAAGAAACGACGACGACGACGACGACGACGACGACGACGACGACGACGACGACGACGACGACGCTGACTAGGGCTACAGGCCACTAACAAAGTCAACCACCCACAACTAAGGTGGAAAAACAGGCTGCCTAAGTATGATTCCCAATCCGAGACAACGATAGACAGCTGTCCCTGATTGAGAAACATACCCGGCCAAAACATAGAAACAGAAAACATAGAAACTAGAATTCCCACCCTAGTCACACCCTGGCCTAACCAAAATAGAGAATAAAAGCCTCTCTATGGCCAGGGCATGACACTAGTGGTGTTTCTGTACTGTACAATGTACAGTAGGCCTAGTGTACATGTGATGGCTGAGTTTGCAAGTACAAATTACCACCCGATTGATAGGTTACAAATCATCATGATATCATTCTGCCAGGTAGGCCTACTTTGGAGTCAACATTTAATTAGAAAGGGTTTTGGGAAAAGCCTTAGAAATGACTGTTTTGGTATGCTGACTGGCAACACAACACACATGGTCGCTCACAAACAGGCGTTACTTCTTCAGAAAGTTGCAGGAAATACGAATCACTGATTAATTATTTTAACTAATTATGAGAAACTAGTTCAATTGAACTACCCTACCGCTGTAAACTAGTCTAGGGACAACCAGTTGTTTGAGCTGCATGCTCTTGCTGCCCGACAGATGATATTCTGCTCAAACTAGGCTACGAGTGTGGCGTGTTGTTTTTGTGCGCAGCACACATCGTGAGGTGTATGTTGATAGGCTACTGATGTTACGATTGTCCATTTTATCCCTCCCTCATCACCTCCTCTCCATTTGGCCAGACTGTCGTTTTTGTCTCCAGAGTGCCTCTACTAAGGGTTTCAGATATTTTCGCTGTAAAAAAAAATCCAGAATCGTACACTTTTTGACCTTTTTTTTTTCCTAACAAGGGTTATCTAAATTCACCTTTAGTAGCACTGAATTATAGAAATGAGCTCCACACTTAACCTTCCACTCTTTGGTGTCCTGTCTCTATTAATGCATTGCTTTGAACTACATTATGACAATAATGAGGATCTTTCTGCTCTAAAACGGTGGGAATTTGAGACTCACAAATACAAGATAGTCCATTGAAAGCACACAACTATTTGCACATTTTTTACACTCTATATTACATAAACACAGCGGGCAAATGGTGTAAATTGTGTATGTTGTACGTTTACATCTACAGGAAACATTTCTGTTGGCTGAATCAAACATCACGACGGGTGACACTGTCCAGACAAACTCGGATTGTTCCTTGACAAGTGATTTCTTCTAATCAGGATGGAACTAACATTAAGACCACAGAGGCCAAACATTATGTCCCCCACTGCAGTTCAAACAAAGTCAAATCTGTGTCGTCAAATGATACTCAACTACTTGAGTCTATTCATTATCCACACAGCAAAGCCCTGTGACTAAGTGTTATTATCATTATTCCTTTCAATCGAACCACCCTTAAATTGCCCTGGCCCCTCCTTTGAAGTCCCTGATTGATGCTACACAAACAAACCTTAGAGCTCCGATGACTTGACAATGCAGGCCTTTGTGAGGAAACAGGCAGAGCAGTGATTGGTCAGAGAGCCACACAGCCAGTGATTGCAGACAGAGTGTCCATCATGTTGAGTAATAATAGGTCAACAGAGGTTGATGTACTCACGTTAGGTCTTATGCTGGCTGCCTGTCCATAATACTTCTCGGCTGCGTCGTTGAGACTGGCTTGTCTGCAAAGGAAAGCACAAAAAGCAATCATCCCTCATCTTTATTGCTTCGAACTTCAGAGGGTTCATAAGAGACCTTGAACTCTGTCTGTTTAATGCTGCTACGGGGTCAGTAAGGTTAGGCCACGCCGGAGAATGCCGTGTAGCAACGAGAGGAGTCAATGAAACAGGCAATTTGTTGCAGGCCTTTCAGCAGACAGCCCTCCATGCTGAGTGGTGTACAGCATGCCTTGATTGTTTTCATTATATCCTGGGTCGCAACCTTTGTGTCATGATCTTTGACCTGCGTGTCATTACAATAGGCCTCTCATCAACCATTGCCTTAGTAAGAACAAACATCACTTCAAAGGCCTGTCCCCTGTCTTCTATGTAAACCCATCTATTGTTTTTGGTACTGTCGCTGGGGTTGACAACTAGGAAGGAGGCCTAGGAAGGAGATTATCACAGAAACCCATGTGAAAATGTGTTGCAAGTTTATGTACTTTACAAAAATTGGGAGCATCATATCATGATTTTTAATTGTACTGTACAAACACAACAACAAAACATGCAGTGCAAACAATATAGTAATGTAAGGTAAAGGCACCTCTAGACAGATGGGTAGCCTGCAAATCCCAGAAGACTAGAAGTACTTAGAGTCTGTAGATTCTCCAATAAAAGTTACAGTCAAAACAAGAACGTTCTCCATATGTTCATCATCTCCATCCACAATATGCTACGCTAGTAAACTTAGATTACTGTCCTACCTGACTGTGTGACTCTTTCCCTTTGGCCAAGAGTTTTTCCGTTTATTCATATTCCTATAAATCAGAAATCATTTTTACAACCCGCAGCTGCATTTCACTGATGGTAGCAATTGTCTCACTGCAAACAGTTTAACTTTGACAGAGTCAAGGACGGAGTCAACGACTGCTGGCTCCGGAGTCCCGAGTCGTAATGATGAAAGCAAGACCATCTGAACTGAACAGGGCTTTCATTAAGCCTGTCTGGCCATATTAAGGAATCCTCCTCCATATTGCAGCGCTATACAGCCACTTTCACATTCCACGACTAGCACGACAACACCCCGAAGATATCCATACCTGAGTTATCTCTGAACCCAGAACAAAATCTCATAGTCTGTCAAAAGAGACTAATACCTGACCTACAGGTTATTCTGCAGAGCATAAGTGCTGTCATATTCTTGTTGAACTTTAATCAGAACACGTTATGATTTCAAGTTTCAAGTTTTATTAGACGTATGTACGGGATATGCATGGTATACATCGTCTAACAAAATCCTTACTTGCAGGTCCTTTATCGATAACGAAACAACAATGAGAAATAATAAAAGATAAGAATATGAACATAACGTTTGATAGGTCAAGAGGCAAGAGAAGCAGTTCTGATAAATTCGCAGTACTCATCATCTCATGTCAGTCTGCGTTATTGATAGCAGCATACAGCGTGCAATTCTAATAATAGCAAAATCCCAAGTTCTCTCTAGAATCCAATATTTCAATCACCACAATATCCAGCGGTAGGGAGGAGTTTCCCTCATTCAATTTTCATTTTGCCAAATCTGAATGTCACATTTGAGATGCTAAAACAAAAAATGCACACAAAAAAACAAATGATACACAACACCATTAAGCTTCCTTTGAGACCAATGTTGTTAAGCAACAGTGGTAATGGCTGGTCAACAGACATGGGTGGATCCTTTCACCGTGAGGTGACACCAGTAGTGGTATGAGGGACTGGGATGGAGTCTGTGGTGTGAAATGATATGGTGAAGATGTTTTGTACGGACATGCGATCAAACTCAAGAAAAGAACACAGCTTGGCTTCGGCATCTGTCATACTATATCCAGCAATGAGGATTGAGAATCATTGAGAATCCTTACTCAGTGCAGAGAGCCCTGCCTCCCTCCAATAACTGTTGATACAGTTCAGTCCAAGGCCTTTGTGTAGGAGGTGTGGATACTGGCATGTGTCACTGTTATTCACAAGTTATCACTATGAAAACTCAAACACACTGGTTTCTATTTTCGACTTGTGACAAAATGCACCTTAGTTTGCAATTTCGTCATGTAAAAACTGGGGCACTGGCATTTTCCAGACCTAATGCCTGGTTCTGCAATTTACCTGTCTAACATCAGCTTGCTTGCGCTGTGGTTGGAGGAGTGGCAATATTTAAAAACAAGGGCAAAAGTGACTATTTCACACAGCTCTAAGGAGTGGGTTGAAATGTACGGAATGGGTACCAAGAGGAAAATGGGAGAGGGTCATGCTTTTTCAATTTCACTCAAGGTGAGGTTTTTAAATCTAGTCCAGGGTAGGGACATTCAATTTGCAATTGACAAAGTCAAAATTTCTCTGTGTTTTAGAATGAGTTGCTTATTAGGCTATATGTTGATGTGTGCCTGATGCCACCCCTCATCTCTGATTCTCCGCTGTGTGCACAATATCAAGTGTGCACAATATCAAGTGTGCTATAGGCTATTTAGTGTGGTCTCAATCAAATGAACAATAGCCTATACAGTAGGCTATAGGCTACAGATGTGCATGCTTGGAGAAGCACAGATCAAAGTTATATTTCTAAGATAGCTGCTGGGATGGTGTAAATAAAACTAGGCTGCATTATACACTGCAATGGATATTCCAACCCTGAACCCTGGCCTGCTCTGCTCTTGCTGATCAAAACCTTTGTGTGTGCTGCCCAACCAATGGCTGTGCTGTGTAGGCCTACAGTGGCAGTTCAGGAGGAGAGTCAAAGGCTTCTTCTAAAAATGTTTTTTTTTTTTTTGCAATATCTTGTGTGCTTGCTAGCCTATAGCCTATGTTCTGTTCAGTTTGAGAAGGAGAGCAGGAGCACAAAGATGAGAAGGAGGACCGGAGGTCAACTTTGACAGCTTGTTACAACTATAATTTATTGAACTTATTAGAGTTATTGACCTCACAATAAACCAGATTCTAGTAACTTACATTGTGGTGCTGAAACAATCAATAGGAAATGGGCAGCTTTATGATGCTGAAAGTAGGCAATGTTGAATAGGCATCATTTATTTCAATCCTTAATTTTAATGACACTTTATTAACAACAAGAGGGCTTTGTGTTGGAGACTATTTCTTCCTATTTAAGAAATAAGAGGTAGGCCTACCTGTTTGACAGACAAAATGAGTCTAATAGCTGCTATATCCATAGATTTGTCAGACAATACTTCCACCCACTATGCACTCTTTGAAAAGCCTACCTTCGTGTCAGTGAAGGGCTGTTAAGTTTAAACCAGGACTGGAATTGAGGGGGTATGAGAGGGTATGCCATAGGCTTACCTTTATTAAAGAAAATGGGGAAAAAAAGCACAGGCCCACCCCTTGTTGGCTTAAGATTGAGATGTTTTGTTGTTGTACGGATCGTTTATATAAAGTGATCTGCAACAGTGCTTTGGACCTCGGTGCTTTATGCTACGAAACAAGCTGTCAAATACCCAGGAAATACGTGATGCATATGGGTATATCATTGTTTCGTTTCCTTGACATTCAGAGGCTGAGCTACAATCTTCTACAGCCGAAGACACAAAACATGTACTTTGCTTGGGAAGTCATCATATTCTGTCACTATAAACTAATTAAGCTATTCACTTTCTGTACAATAGAAGATGTTTAAACCCAAGACAGCTTTTAGGGAAACACTTGTGACTTTCTCTAGTTGGGTTAAGCCACGGAAGAAGAGCAGCCACCAATTAAAGCTGACATTTTTCTGCGTCGGTAGGCGTACTCTGTCTGGGGTGGAAAGGTCGGGCCTAACTTTTGAAAGTACCATGCTCAGATTCCTAATGACGTCTTAGATTTAATTATTTGCAAACAAGACATACTGATTTGACATTAGAGAAATATGATAAGATGAACACATAGGCATATCTCTGTCTATTCTTAGCCTGTAATTTCGGTATTTTGTGTGGTATTAAAACATATTCTGCTAATACTAAAATGACAGAATTGCATTGCATTTTTCTCAGACCTACAAACAAGATAACAGATTGATGCAATGCTTTTACTATAAAGGAGAACTTTCCACCCCTACTCTTGTCCACGGTGGTCTTTCCCACAACCTTCTGGCCCGCAGCTCTGTGCATCAAAATTCCTGTGTTGCCATGTCATGCTTATAGGACAAAAAAATGTTTCTAAAACTGTATATTTAAGGCTCTGACCTGTCCAAGAAGTGAAGGTAAACGGTAGGCATGTTCTCTGCTATCCACTTGATGTTTTAATCATTATTTTGGGTATAGGGGAGAGCCATCCAGTTTCATTTCAGAGAGGTCTGATTTTCGGAGAGGTCCGATGTGACCCTTATTATAAATAAAGTTCACTCGCTAAAGGGATGTTTTAAGACCCACAAAAAGCAGGTCTTAACAGTTGATTTTGGCATGGAAGAGTTGTGCTTTATGTGCCGGTGCATCTCATATTCAGACTCATAAAAAACATGATTGGTTTCCCCCCATTTCGTTTAAAAACAAAGCATAGCCTTAATCAAGGCTGGTTAACCAAAATGTGTCTTCCCTCTGAATCAGAGAGGTGTGGGGGGCTGCATTAATCAAAGTCTTCGACGCCCAGGGAGCAGTTGTTGTTGGGGGTTAACTGCCCTGCTCAAGGGCAGAACAGCAGATTTTTCAACCTGCTGGCTTGGGAATTAGAAACAATTACCTTTCGGTTTCTGGCCCAATGCTCTTAACCGCTAGGCTACCTGCCGCCGTCAGGTTTACAGCATCGCATAGGCACATCTTTTTTTTAATCCTGGCCATTTGCCAAGTAGCCTATGAATAAAGGGGTTTTAAATGGTCTACTGAGAGTGCTGTGAAATATATTAGAGATTTTTACCCTGATGCTTTTTCATTATTCACAATTCACATACCCGCATACTTCATTATGCTTGTTCAAGTAGACTACCCATTTCCATTTTAAAGAGCGCCCCTCGTCCGATTACCAAAGACACGCTACTCCAAACTATTCGGTTCTCCTATAATGCCATATCAACAGCATTTTGTTAGAGAATCTGCCTCGCACAACAATACAAATAACAGGAGCCTATTATTTTTTTTATAGACGTGTGAATGCTACGCATAAAGACATTTAGGTCGACATGTGCACATTTTGTACAAGTGCCATTGTACGAGAGAAGCGATTTATGATATCATGCTTCTGACCACACACTATTTAGAGATGTTGTTGTTTAAACAAACGGATTGCTTTTGTTTCCTGTTTCATATCAAGCCCTCTGCTACCCTTACCCTAGGCCTAGGCTAAGAAGGCTGGTTCCACAGCAATGTACTGTCTTTTTTATCCTGGCCTTGCAAAGTAGCTATCCATAAAATCTGTTTTAAATGGTCTATTTCAATTTCAGTGCCTTGAATTGAAAATATACTGCACATTCTTAAACATACACACACACATATGCCTACCTGCATACTTAATTTAGCTTGTTCAAGTATCCATCCCCATCTCCAAAGACCGTATCTCATCCGGTTACCAAAGCTGCGCTCCTCCAAACGTATTTAAATGATTCAGTTCTACAATACAGTACCAATGGTAGGCCTAGGCTATATTTTTCTTATTTTCTTATTGCCTCATACATACAATACAATTTACAGGAGCCTAGTATTTTTTATTTTAGGGGAAGAGTGATGCGTAAAGACATGTAGGCTAAGCTAGGCTCATTGAAGCGAATTACAACAATGTTATGTTGACTGCCAACTCTCCAAACATAGTAGGCTATTGAGAAAACACTGGATGTTGATTGGCCAGTGAGTGGCCAAGCCCTCGTCACACCTATTACTTGTTATTCCTCAAAACCCAGCCTTTCGCGCTACTGTGAGCTATTGTGCTCATAATTCCGGCTGTGAAAATAGCTAAACATATTTCTGACACACTACAGGACCTATAGCGCTACTGCCAACCCTTATATTTAAGCGTTGGCAGTTAAAATAGAGCGCCCTGTTTTTGTGCAACTCGAGAAAGCAGAGCCCAAGCTAACACCGCAATTGAGCAGCATGGATCATCATTTATCAACTAAGAGTTGAATAAACAAATACTTCACACAAAATGCCCATTATTCAAAGCAGTATTACTTATTTTCTCAACAATAACTCCTTGCGTAACCTCATTCAACTGTTTAACAAATAGTCTTTCAAAAGTAACTTAAATAGTGCCCCATACCAGAAATTGTGCAGCGATGACAAATATGGGTTTGGTGTCTAACCGTGACCGTAACCATGTGTTGCGATAACCGCAATCATATTCAGAATAGAATTTCTTCTCAAGAATTAATCTAATTCTATATAATTTTCAAGTCTATAAACATATCATTATCAGACTGGCGAACTGGAGAGCCGCCAAACCATTGTCACCAGACAAACAAGATCTTTCATACGAGTGGCAAAGGATTGCCAGGGGGTAGTGGCTTGTGAGAGCACAGCGAGCACAATGAGAGAAGACGACAAACTTCTGCCGTCGGTTAGACCCAAGTCCTCTGAGATAAAGCTGCTGGGAAGAGAGGCAAGAGAGGAGAACTAGAAGAGGATGGAGTGGAAGAGAGGGAGCGAAAATAGGGATCATGAGTGAATGAAAATAAAGAACTCCCTGGATGAAACAACGTTGGAACATATTTCACATCAGCAACACGACCGCCGAGCCCTCTGTCGTCGAGCCCTGACAGTTGGTCATCTAACGATGCTTTATTAACCCCAGTGCAGACGCACAGACACACAAGTCAAACAGCCGGCAGCACAGTACATCTAACGCAGTTTCAAAAAACTAACGTAATGAACAAATTGCTTCAGCAACAACAGACAGTGTAGGATATGTGTACTAACTACGGTGAGCCCATCTGTCTCGAGCAACAACACACACAAACGTTACACAAATGTTCCTTGTTCCTTCTGTCAAACAAGTCTGGCTTCCCGGAAGTGTGTTGTGACATCACACAGCTAGTGAACGGTGGGTCTGGCATGCAGAGGGATTTGAGCACTTAAAGGGCAGCATTAGCACATTCCCCTGGGAGACAGCACTCAGCCAGCCTTCCCTTCCCTTCCCTTCGCCTGCCAGCTGATGCCGCTGCTCAGTAGCCCTACGAAGGTTTGGAATAACGTGCTGATTGTTTAAAGAAGGCCGGGGGAAATGGATAGTGAGGAAGTAAACTTGTCAAAGACCAAGGGCCCCAGAGAGCAATAAGAGAAGGTTTTCACATCTGAAAGCCCAGTCCCCCATCCTCCCTATTCAGATTCACTAGTATCCCCCACCAGCCTTTCACGTCTTGGTTCCAAGACAAACACATAAAGAACATGAGTTCCAGAGCGATGCCAGCGCAGTGGTGGGGAGCCCCTTGCTGAGCCCAGCCTGAGACCCTCTTTAACAGCCAGGGGTCCGGACCCTGGAAGAGGCTCTGTAAAGCATGGCCAGCTGAGCTGGTGGTGCTGCACATCCCCCTGGATCAGAGTGCTGTGCAGTGGGCCACCATGTGAAAACCAGCTGGATAAAGACATTATATAGCACTGCATGACACAGCCTCTTTCTGTCTTTGGTAAAGAAAGTGAACTGCAAAAACTACCTCAGTGAAGCACAATGATTCAAGACATCGCATTAACGATTTTAGTAGTCGTAATATCCCACAGCCAGCAGTAGTAATTCTCACACAGATAAACCCTGATTTACCCTAATAAGTCTAAACAAGGGACATCTCTAAACTAGTAAATATAATATTGTTGGCTCTAAGCTGAGCTCCCTCAGTCTGTGTGGCATACTGTAAATTGGCACGTTCCTCTATTTACACATTTCCACTCGTGGCTTGCGCCTCAAACACAACAACTGGCGGCTTCCAGGAGAACTGTGAGTCAGACGCCGCGCTGCTGAACTTTGGTCTGATTTTAAACGGGCTTTTCAAGAATGAGCCAGAAACAGCAGAGGGTGTGCAGAGGGAGGCACGTAGCTGCGTGGCGTTCTAAGACAAGATGGCAGCTCCCTGGCTACCGCTGCAGCAACAGAGAAGGGGATTACAGCAGCCGGTAAAGTAAATCACACTGGCAGTAGAGCGCTGTAATCCCTGGGATAAAGTGTACAGACCGTAGACGCTCTCCCTCCCTCTCCCAGCTCTTGTCCCCTCCCCTCCCTCACAGTGTGTCCATCCCATCCAACACTCACCTGAGCATGTGGGCTGCACTGAAGACAACATCAAACTCCCCGCTGTCCAGACGCGCCGCCTTCTCAGCCATCTCAGCCGCTTCCAGAAGACGAGACTCCTCCAACAAAAACTGACCTGGGAGCAGCCAGAGAGAACAGAAACACCAAGTTAAAATGCTGTACGTGGATGTATTCCTAGAGTGGGATGAATACTTGCTGGGAATATTGTGTTTGGCCCGTGGAGATAGGGCGGACAGCGGCCGGCCTACCAATGATTTGCTGAAACACAAGATACAAGTAGAGCGTACCATCGCTCTTTGGGTATCGCTCAGGTCCATTTGTCCAATTAGGAGGATCTTGATAGATATGTTACTCTGACATGTGCGTCGGGCCTGGCTGGAGTTCTGCATGTCTGAGGTGCAGCTGAAATTATAGAGCAGGGCCTTTGTAGCCCATCCTATTGAGGCTAGAGTGTGGATCCCTGATGGGGGCATGAACTGGGGTCGGACCTCTCGGAGAGGGTCAGGTTTGTGGAGGAATTAATAGCCTGTTGGTTTTGGTGAGCTCCACTACTGTACAATGCTCCCAGACCACTGGTGGAAACCAAGCATATTTTCCTACATAGCTGCGGATGAAATGTAGACCTTGCTGCTACAGGTCTTAGGTAAAGGAGAGACCACTTCGGCACTGACTGATTTCCAATGTACTGCAGAGCACCTCCATGTTAGAAACACTGCTATGGCAGGGAATAGATTTCAATATGTCAACGCTTGTTTCATTGGAGTGGTTAAGGATAAGTGAAAGCTGTTCCTTAAAATATCAAGACATTTTTACGAAAGATTGATCACACGGTACATTACCACAAATTCTTCTGCTGGCACTCGCTCTCAAACCCACATTTCAAAGAGGACACTTGAAGTGACCTTAGTAGAGATCAAATTGGTTGTTTCTCGTAAGATCAAATGGTGTTCAGCAGAAAAGACATGTCAACTGTCACGTTCCTTCTTTCCACATCTGTGCACATGTCATATTTGAGAACAATGTGAGGAAATTGGGGTTTATCTTCATTGGTCAATAGTGTGAATATTCCCTCACGCTATCCTCCCCAACCAGCCACGTACACAACCTTAATACAGGAAGAGAGGTCAGCCAGCATTGCTAACTACCTGGAAGGGATCCAGTCAAGATGTGTGTCTTTGTGTGTGTGTGTGTGTGTGTGTGTGTGTGTCTCTGTGGATAGGCTTTGGTTCAAAAACCCACAAGAGAGAGTGGTCCTGAGAAATGACTTTTTCTCGGGGTTGGGCTCAATTCAGATTTTTTTTAAATATATTTTTTTATAAATCCAATTCAAGTAGTAAACAGGATACAGAATTGCAATTTTGAATTAGAATTAAAGGAAATACCTCTTCTATTCTACCTCAAATATCGCTTCTATTCTATATTAGGTCTAGTCTATAAAAATATCCATCTTGTACATAAAACATCAAACATGTCGTTATATACATACAGTATTGTTGAAAAAAATGATTTTCAGGACAAACTCTTAAACTGAATGATGAAGGAAAACAAAACTTGTAAGCAAATATTCTAAGTTATTATATTTCAATAATCACTTAGATTTTGTTCAATATGGAGGGAAAAATACTTCATTAACCCTCAAGTTGACCCCGATGCTTTCAAAAAGAAGCCAAACAAATGAAATGGTTGGTGGAAATATACTTGTCTATTCTAAGCACTAAGGTTAAAAGAGCATATGAACATTGTTTCCAGAGAAAAGTTATTTATTCTTTGGTATCTGGAAGTGTGACCTGTCAGATTTAATGAAACTCTCATGTTTTATGACTGAGTGGAATTTCTTTGAATTGCACTGAATTCAATTCTACTTCCTGCCACTCAAACTCAAAATAAAAATTCTACATCCTGTGGAGTTTGGCCAATTCAATTTGAATTTCAACTCATGAGTTGAATGAGGTCAGAACAGTGTAACATACAGATATTATTTGTTGTAGTGCAAAAGTACACTTTTTGGTTGGTTCAATGTGGCCAATGGCATGTCAGAAGATTAACCTTAGTATACAGTATAACCTTTATATCATTTTGGTAAATCAAAAGAAACCCAAAACCCCCAAACTGTACCACTTACCATAGTGCATATAGCAATTTCCTTTAGTGGGGTCTAGTTGGATGGCCTTCAGAAAGTACCTCTCTGCTCCGGTCTTCTGACCCTAAGAAGGGAGATTAATTAGATACATTGTTACTATTTTTTGCCGTTGCTATGCCGTCAATTTCAATATAAAAACATAATTTTACATGTCAGAGCTGATTTTTGCCAAGCCACAAACTAACTGTAACATTAAATCTTAATAAGAAGACATAAAACACATGTAACTACATTATTCTTTTAACACCTTGTGTCATCCTACGAAAGATTTAATCTCAAAGTACACAATGTCATGCTTGGCACAGTTGACTGCCTGGTCTGAGCATTTAATCATAACACACTTCTATCTGTACAAATAACACTTGTATGACCGCAAAAGCGCTGTGTGTGGCCAAACTACTGTAGCTGAGAGAGCGAGACCCAACAGACATGCACACACACACATACAACTGCACACACACACACGCAGTACGACATAGAGACATAGATCTTGAGAGAGGGCGTGGAGAGGCATGCTGGGTTACTCGAGCCTGATGAGGGGCAGCAGCAGCAGTGACAGATTGGGGCCCAGAGGAGCCAGCCCCCCGGGGGCCTCAGAGAGCTGGACCAAATCACTGCTAACACACAGAGGCTCCAGCCAGCACAGCTGCCTCTCTGTCTCACGCACATAACACTGGTCTCATCTGTGTATCAGCTGCACTCTGATCAACAATACATCTATATTCTATAAACATAATGCCAGTTATCAATCATTGCCTATAGAAATCTAAATATAAGAAATGCCACAGCATTTTAAATTATGTTTAAAAAAAAGCTGCAAGGACACCCTTAATTTTACAGTACATATGCCAGTAACTATAATAAATTATGTTTATGCATTCCATTATATAGAATGAAAGAAGACAATTCCTACATTTGAATTAAAAAGTCTTTAAAAAAAAAGCCATTTATCTAAACACTGCAATCCGATATGGATTTTATTTCACCTTTACTTTATCAGGGAATCATACTGAGACCAAGGTCTCTTTTACAGATGAGCCCTAAATGACAGAAATTACAGAAAATACACACATCAATATACTGTATAAATACATGCCTCCATTTTTTCACTGTGCTGACCTTCAATAACTCAAGAAGTATCCACAAGTGTAAATGTTTGAGTGTAATATTCATTGATGTGATGGAACATTTTACGAGCAATAAGTATATGTTTAATGCAGCTCAAGGCGTGAAAGTGACAGTAACAGAGCCAGTGCGAAAGGCATTATTTCTGTATGCTTTCACACTCAAATTCACAAATAGTACAAAGCACTCAGTTGAGGAGCAGCTGGAATAGTCATAACATCAGCATATTTCTGTTTACTCAAGTTCAGACAAAATGTCTGGCAGGAAACCACGTTATGACAATTTAATGCACTGGCTCTCATTGTGCGTGTGGTTTTGAATGGACCCGGATAGTCTAATGTTCATTTCACAATATTGATAGAGAATCTACAGTGTATGAGGTACATACATTGCAGGTTTGACTGAGAAGTGAGGAACTCTCTTTACTGATAAAAAGTTGTCAGGCAATGTGTGGAAAATGACTCCATTGATGTTCTCATGTTTTGAATCCATGCTTTGCCTTATCAGTCCTAGGAGTTCTCTGAGCAGATTGTTGAATGAAATCCAGCTGCATAATTTCAACACTTAGAGCCCATCAGCTTTCCCTCTCACAACTGTCAGGTATCCAGATCAAAACTATATTTAGTGTGGTGGATTGTATGTAGTTGTCACGATCATTTAGAGATGGATTGGACCAAGGTGCAGCGTGGTAGGCGAACATCTTACTTTATTTAAAATGAACACCCAAAATACAAAACAAACGTAACGTTCTGCATGCTACACAGCACCTATACAAAATCAAGGTCCCACAAACAAAAGGTGGAAAAACGTTGCCTAAGTATGATCCCCAATCAGAGATAACGATAGACAGCTGCCTCTGATTGGGAACCATACCCGGCCAACAAAGAAATAGGAAAACTAGAATGCCCACCCTAATCACACCCCGACCTAACCAAATAGAGAAATAAAAAGGCTTTCTAAGGTCAGCGTGACAGTAGTAGAGGTCATCACGGATCCACCTGTACCCAAATACCCGACACCTGATGCTTTCAATATACTTTGTATCCCTCATTTACTCAAGTGTTTCCTTTATTTTGGAAGTGACCTGTAATATGGACGAAGAGGTATTGAAACAAAATGGAATATAACGTTGCGAATGAATTTCGGAATGACACAATTTCATGTGAAGACCTGCATCACTATAGTGAGAGCTTATAGTGCAATTTCTAAAATGATGTATTTGAATGTTTTTGGAGCATTTCTTTATGTATTTTCTTCTTCGGGGGCCCATACTACACAACGAGGATGAGGAACTGATTTGCTGTTTGGGGTAAGTTTCTATAAAACATGTGAAATCACTAAAAAGGTTTCTGGACCCATCTATAATATGTCATTTTACATCAAAAATAGAGAGTTGGTTGTAAAAATAAAACTTCTCCTTTAACTGACTTTAACTGAAGGAAGGGCCAGTACAGATTCGAATGTGAAATCTGCAGTAGAGAGAAAGATGGAAATGTTATAATCTATGCTGCTGCTCTTGCTTTTTAAGAGAGTGGAGCATGGCACCTGTATCTTGTTGTTGTTGTTGTTGGCCAATCATAAGTCATCAAAACAGCAATAATCATAGAGCCTCTAGATATCTAATCAATGTAAGACGGAATTAAAAGTTAAAGGAGAAGGATAGGCTACAACGACCAAGAGCCAACAGGTAGGCTGCTACTTAATACTCTGAATGGAGTTGTTTTTATTTGTAACTGTAGGATGAGAAAGGTCATGCACTGCAGCCTCAATTAGCATAGCTAATAGCTTAACTATCTTCTCCCGGTTTGATGCAGTCAAGACAGGTAATCATATTTGATGATAAATAAACTAGCTATGACAGCTAAACTAATATAGCGCGAGTCGGCTTGGTTGGTTGCTGTCTCTCGTCTCTCCCTCCCTGTTCCCCGTGTTACTCGCTCACAATACGGCCCCTCCCCCATCTGCCAGAGCGGCACCTCTCTCTCCCTCCTCTCCCTTTATCAGCTCTGGTTAATTTAGTAGGTTAAAAAATGACTTTTCTGCTGTTTCCCTCACTGGGATCGGGTCTGGATCCGACCAGGTCTTTACAGAATGAATCTAGTTGTCATCGGGTCCGTTCAGAAAGGGTCTCTATATAAAATAAATTAATTCATGCATATTGTTTCTGGGTGGGAAAGCCCCAGAACCATTTCAGAACGAGTCCAACTTTCTGGACCCGTGAAGTCCTCTAATATGTAGCCAATGCTCTAAACCTGTCTGTGCAGTAAACACAGTAACAGCAGTAGAGAGAAAGCATCATAATAATTATGTTTGATGGATGGCCTGACAGCCTGCAGTGTTTGGAAGAATCTCTCTCTCTCTGACTGTTTGGTGAAGGGGCTGTTTGGTAAGGTGGAGAAATAATATGAAAAAAATCCCTGCCACCCATATCCACTTCCTATTCAGTGTCAACTCATTATAGAGGTGCAATATCCTGTTTTCACACATACTGTATTTATTGTTAGTGGTGACCCCCTAATCTCCCGGTGACATCAGACGCGGAACAGATGTGTATTGCCGCTCTGGCAGCCACCAAGGTAATTATGAATGGAGCCTGCATCACACTAGGCCCGGAAATGACTTGTGAATGACTGAGTTCAATAACACACACCACCACGGTGCATATCTCCGAATGACACCATCCTCCACCATAATCGAGCGAATCACATCCCCCAATGCACCACTAACCCTCTCCATACCCACAAACCCCTGCCAGGATCTGAACCTAGGACCTCTGACTGGACAGCACAGACTTACACAGATTTGCAGATGTTATCACAGGTGCAGCAAAATGCTTATGTTTCTAGCTCCAACAGTGCAGTAATAATATCTAGCAATACAATAACCAATGACCAAAAAGCAAAAAAATCGAATAAATAAACATACATACCTGGGCCGTTTTAGATACAAATGTGTGCTGGGGCTGGTTCAGCCACTGCATTTTACACTATGATCTGTTCTTTCAAAATCATCTCAAGGTTAGCTAGCCTGTAAGTCTGACAGCGCTCTCCTCTCCTCATCCCATAATTTACACCCAGAGGAGAAAGGAGGCCATTGTCTATCTTTGCCTGAGATCCAGGCACACGGCCCTGAGCTCTGAACTCCCCACTTTCCTCTAAGTCAATAGACCTTTCTTAACTAAAACATCTACTTCTCACTCCTTATCAAATCAAATCAAATGTAATTGGTCCATACACATATTTAGCAGATGTTATTGCGGGTGTAGCGAATTGCTTGTGTTCCTAGCTCCAACATTGCAGTAGTATCTAGCAATTCACAACAATACATACACACATCTAAAAGTAAAAGACTGGAATGAAGAAATATAAAAATATTAAATCGAGCAATGTCGGACTGGCATTGACTAAAATATGGTAGAATATAATACTCATTCATATGTATATATTGTAAGGCACAAAGTAAACGTTGTTTAAACATTATTAAAGTGACTAGTGTTCCATTATTTAAGTGACTAGTGTTCCATTATTTAAGTGACTAGTGTTCCATTATTAAAGTGGCCAGTCATTCAGTGAGTTTTGCCCTGCCTGCCATTTTTCTGCTTCTTTTAGATAGTGTTTTTCACCCAGTGTATGCTGTGACAAATGTACATTTCAGAGATTGTGTCTAGTGGCTTCTGTTAATCTTTACCAATTAGTGCCAGCTAACGGTCACCCCAGCACAAGTTTTTTTTTTATGCATGTGATGTCAGAATGCATTCACTGTTCCAAAATGTGATAGGCTTTACTGAGCCGGACAAACTTCTCTCTTCGATGAGAGCCTAAGCACATCCCCAGTGTTTCCCCAGATCAAGTATGCAGACATTTGCGCAGTCTTGCACAAACTTTTTCCCCCTGGCACATTTTCTGGCCGGTGCTCGCATTGCCTTCATTGTTGTTCTCCTTACAAATAATAACTTTGGACATGTGTGCGTTCCTATCAAAGTAAGTGCCTTATTTTCTCTATATAGTGTTGTCGTTTCTACTGTAGCATACAGTATGAATGGAGCATAATGTATTTACAGTTTTATTTACATTTTCAAGTACTGGTGACAAATCATGCATTCTGATTATTGCATCTATTGTAATGGACACCTATGATGTTGTCACGACTTCCTCCAAAGTCGGTTCCTCTCCTTGTTCGGGCTGCGTTCGGCGGTCGATGTCGCCGTAGCCATCGCAGATCTACCTTTCATTTTCCATTTTTTTTGTCTTGTCTCATCTTCCTGCACACCTGGTTTACATCTCCTACTATTAACATGTGTATTTAACCCTCTGTTCCCTCCATGTCTGTGTGGGGTATTGTTTATTGTCTAGGTTTATTGTCAAGGTTTATTGTAAAGGTTGGCATGCTTCCGGCTGGTCTACTACCGGTTTTGTTTTACCAGTGCTTTGTGGCAGCCGGTACTTTTGCTGCATCACTTGTTCTGTGGGCATTTGTTTTGTGACGCGGTTGCGTTCTGTATTATGATTGCCTAAGTAAAGTGCTTTGTCCATTCATCTCTGATCTCCTGCGCCTGACTTCCATGCACCAGCTACACCAACCATTGACAGATGTGTGTAAAATAGTTTTTTGAAGTTTGTATGATGAGCTAAGCTATTTGCAATCTATGTTTTGCACCATGTTTGTTGACATTATACAATGCATTCTGGGTGTCACGTAAACGTCTGTCAGACCAAACATGTTATAACAAAATGAGGTAAAGGAATGTTTCACTCATCTTTCAAGTAAACCTCCAGAAGTGAATGATGGTAGATGACACA
This sequence comes from Oncorhynchus tshawytscha, assembly GCF_018296145.1. Lineage (NCBI taxonomy): Eukaryota > Metazoa > Chordata > Actinopteri > Salmoniformes > Salmonidae > Oncorhynchus > Oncorhynchus tshawytscha. The sequence goes on along the minus strand of NC_056434.1, from coordinate 43,140,973 downwards.
TCCCCTTTAATATAATTACATACTGCAAACTCATTTTGTCTCCTCTTCTTATCTTTGGATTACGCGAAAAAACAAACATCGTGGCACAAACTACCCATCGTCTGATTACTTTAGATTTTTTTAGAAAGTGTTTTACTCAATTATTATAAGAGTTAGCTAAATATGACTGCTTGTGTTACGTCAATTTTCCCACAGTTAGCGCTAGGCCTAATGTAACCTACATTTTCCGGGTTTGGTGGATTGTGTTATGCTGTCGCTACTTCTATATATGTCTGAAAAGTGCCATCAAAAACAAACTGGTCACATTCAGGACATAGCTTTGTAAGGGCTGTGTTTGTGCAAAATGTTTCTGTGAAAAAACAATGTGGCCAGTTCAAACGCTGACTGTTGTGTCAATCTAAACTGGACGTTCTAAATAAGTGTTCCAATCACACCAGTTTGAGCGTACGCTGCAGGGACCACTGTAGAATGATCACACCGGTTTGAGCGTACGCTGCAGGGACCACTGTAGAATGATCACACTTGTTTTTTGGTATGTGTCAAAGGGTTAAGAAGTAACTTTTCTCTTAAATACCTGCAAAAATTTTATTTAAACACATTACTCAGCTCACCATAGTTTTGTTCAACATGTACAGTAAGATCATGGATATATTTAAGGTTAAATGCTGAATACTCCAGCTTCTCCTTAATACATTATTTTTCTAATAAAATGTCATCAGAACTGGCATACAGTTGAAGTCGGAAGTTTACATATACTTAGGTTGGAGTCATTAAAACTCATTTTTCGACCACTACACAAATTTCTTGTTAACAAACTGTAGTTTTTGCAAGTCGGTTAGGACATCTACTTTGTGTATGACACAAGTAATTTTTCCAACAATTGTTTACAGACAGATTATTTCACTTATAATTCACTTAATCACAATTCCAGTGGATCAGAAGTTCACAAACACTAAGTTGACTGTGCCTTTAAACAGCTTGGAAAATTCTAGAAAATGATGTCATGGCTTTAGAAGCTTCTGATAGGCTATTTGACATAATTTGAGTCAATTGGAGGTGTACCTGTGGATGTATTTCAAGGCCTACCTTAAAACTCAGTGCCTCCTTGCTTGACATCATGGGGAAATCAAGATGCTGGAGGAAACGGGTATTTATTTATCTTGATTGTCCTGGATAGTCCTGACCCAACAAATTAATGGGACTTGAAAAAATCTCTGGTTAAGCACTGGAAATGAGGGGAGACCAATAGGAAGGGCCTGGTCCATCTTTAAACCTGTTGAGTGTAGGGGGCAGTATTTTGATGTTTGGATTAAAAACGTACCCAAATGAAGCAGCCTATTTCTCAGGCCCAGAATCTAGAATATGCATATAACTGTCAGATTAGGATAGAAAACTCTCTAAAGTTTCCAAAACTGTCAAAATATTGTCTGTGAGTATAACAGAACTGATATTGCAGGCGAAAATCCAACCAGGAAGTGGCTTCTATTTTGAAAGCTCCATGTTCCATTGCATGCCTTCCCTCCATTTAAAAAAAATAGTGAGAAAGATCACATCACGTCAGGGGGATGGCTGGTTGCCAGCAGCGTTTTGCATGTGCAACAGAGTGGAACAGCCATTTTCTCTCTCTCTGCTATTGAAGAAGCTACTGTACGGTTGAAATATTATCGATTATATATTTTAAAAACAACCTGAAGATTGATTATAATAAACGTTTGACATGTTTCTACAAACTTTACGGATACTATTTGGAATTTTCGTCTGCCCTGTCATGACCGCTCGAGCCTTTGGATTTCTGAACATAACGCGCCAACCAAATGGAGGTATTTTGGATATAAAACATTTATGGAACAAAAGGAACATTTATTGTGTAACTGGGAGTCTCGTGAGTGCAAACATCCGAAGATCATCAAAGGTAAGCGATTCATTTTATTGCGTTTCTGCCTTTTGTGACTTTGCTGCTAGCTGTTTGTAATGTTTTGTCTGCTGAGAGAGATTTCCTTACATAAACACTTGGTATGCTTTTGCCAAAAAGCAATGCAATTCGCTCTGCAATTCAGCGGATGTTGACGAAAATGATCCTGCTAACGGGATGGCTGCATCAAGAAGTTAACCACTCCAGAGGGCTCATCCCCATCCCAGGACCGTTGAACACATTCATGTCCCTCCCTCAGGGGCCAGACGCTGGGTTGCTGCCTGGAAGAGAGTGGCATCAGCCTGGGGAGAGGGGGGCCATCTTCACCATCCTGGGCCCGATCTGTCACTGCTCACTGTGTGCACCACACGACCCCTTCCCTGTGAACTCTGGAACCCTGTGGAGTGAACTACCCGCAGCACACAAACCAGCCTTTCTCCTATTAGTCAAACATGGGTCAACCACGTGACCTTGGTCAATATCATCTGAGTGCACAGAGGCACAGAATGAGGCACAGAAGGCAGCACGGTCTGGAGTTAGAGGATTCACATCAGATCAGCCACTCCACAGAGATTCCTCAGGGCTAATGGGTTTCAGACGCTGGTTAGTTAGCTCGAGCCATTTGCAACCTCTGTTGTTGAAATTGATTAGGGTTCAATATGGAGTGCCTGTTAAGAATTAGTCTGGGGATTTGGTAAAAGATCTTAAAAACACACAGGGCGGTCATGACATGGGTTTCAATCAGGAAGCTATCGCCACAGGATGATGGGGCACCTTGAGAAATTCAATGTTATCCTCACACAAGCCCGCACACATGCACAAGCCATTGATTAACTGCATACAGACTCTCGGGCTACTTGCGAAGCTGAAGAAGGATAAGAAAGAAGAGGAAGATAATAACGATGATGAAGAACAACTTACCGTGAGGGCGAGGAGTTTGCCGTAGGTCAGGTGTGCTGGGATGTGGTCTGGCTTGGCTCTCAGGGACTCTTTGTACCAGTGCTCGGCATCGGTCAGCTTGTTCAGTCTCATGTAGGCCTCTCCTGCGAGGGGAAGTGAGGGGTTGGGTCAAAAGGTAAGGAGCAACACGTCTTCCTATTGTCTCACACATTCAATGACAGCTAGGGCAGTCATCCAGAAAGGCCAGCCATGACTCCAGCGCACTTTGAAACCCGATACCAAATTCAGGTTTTATTAGCTAATGGAGCTATTACTAGGACTATGTTCAGGGACACACCCATTACAACATTGCTCAGTGACAATCCTGTAAAAATAATAATCGAACCTAAAGGTGGATTTTCAGATCACCCCCCATGTGTTTGTTAGATGGAGTTGTGGGAGGCCTAATATACTTCAGGCCTAACGTACTTTGCTAAGACTGGCCTGAGCTGATCGGATGACATAACGCTGATGACATGAGTAGAAACACCCTCCCTGATCCTTCAGACATCATCTGATACCTCATCCAGCCCCTCACACGTGTTATAAGAATGCTGACGACACAGTTGGGTAAATGGGGAAAGCACAAGCCAAAACAATGTTTTAAATGTAATTATCTCAGGAATAATACAGGGACAGGGGATGTGACAGTGATAGGTTTCACATGAACTTGTAACATGGTTCGTTTTTCAATCCACACCCATGTCTCGGCGAGGAGTGCCAATTACGGGATGTGTAATCTAAACTAGAGGACTGAAGCTAGATAATACACGGGGGATTATGGCTAATCATTTCCATTGATAAGAAACTGGAGAGAAAAAACAGGTGGCCAGGGGTGGACTGGAACAAAAATCCATCCCTGGCATTTTAGCCACACCAGCCCACAACACTGCACGTGTGTTATGTGTGTCAGGACACCTGAGTGACTAAACAAAATCAAATGGGGTACCCTGGAGGTCGAGGCCCCTGGGCATGTCATCTCGCCATGATAACTACAATATGTAGATAGCTGGTTACCTAATTTACCCAGCTAGCTAACATGGCCAGTAGTTGACCAACTTGACATTTCTGGCAGGTCTGTCATACATAAGACATAAGAGGAAAACTGCCCATATTGAAATTGAACTTTGTGCATTGTACTATTACTATTGTACTATTCTCAACAGCAGTAAGTTAAAAGCCTGACTGCGGAAGGGACCCGTAGTCAGTATTGACCCCGTTCTGTGTCCAGATCCGGAGCGTTGTCCACCAGTTGAGTATGGCTGCAGTACACTATAGTACAGCAATTCTCAACTGTTACTGTACCAGCGAATGGTGAAACAAAGTCCTCCTCCTTTTTTAACCAGCTCATGTTTAAAACCAGAACAACATGTAAAAGCACCACTGGAGATACAACTCACCACTATAACTTTGCCGCTGTTGCCGCTCTGTTGTGCAGTCTGTCTCTGCATCTTATCTGCTGTCACTCTGTCTGTCCTGTCTGTCTGTCACTCTGTCCGTCTGTGCTTCTCCTTGTTCTCCTCTGTTGTGCAGTCTGTCTCTGCATCTTCTCTGCTGTCACTCTGTCCGTCCTGTCTGTCTGTCACTCTGTCCGTCCTGTCTGTCTGTCACTCTGTCCATCTGTGCTTCTCCTTGTTCTCCTCTGTTGTCACTCTGTCTGTCTGTCACCTCTAAGTGTTAATTGCTATTACATAGAGAGCCAGCATATTAAGGAACATCTGTGTCTCTCTTTTCTTCCTACTTCTAATGCACTCACCTATAAGCTGTCTCTGCTAAGCCTAGCATCCTTTCCCATAGTACTGTGCTGGGCACAGCAACATCCTAGTTGTGAATGAATAAACACATTTATTAGATAAAGAAGAACAATTACTGCCTAATAGATGACCATTGGCTCATAATACCTTATGAAAGCCTAACTACACTGAACAAAAATATAAACGCAATATGAAACAATTTCAAAGATTTCACTGAGTTACAGTTCATATAAGGAAATCAGTCAATTGAAATAAATGCAATATGCCCTAATCTACGGATCTCACATGACTGGGAATACAGATATGCATCTGCTGATCACAGATACCTTAAAAAAGAAGGTAGGGGTGTGGATCAGAAAACCAGTCTGTATCTGGTGTGACCACCATTTGCCTCATGTAGCGCAACACATCTCCTTCGCATAGATTTGATCAGGCTGTTGATTGTGGCCTGTGGAATGTTGTCCCACTCCTCTTCAATGACTGTACGAAGTTGCTGGATATTGGTGGGAACTGGAACAGGCTGTCGTACACGTCGATCCAGAGCATCCCAAACATGTCAGCTTCCAGGAATTGTGTACAGATCCTGGTGACATGGGGCCGTGTATTATCATGCTGAAACATGAGGTGATTGGAGTGGATGAATGGCACGACAATGGGCCTCAGCATCTCGTCATGGTATCTATGTGCGTTCAAATTGCCATCGATAAAATGCAATTGTGTTCATTGTTCATAGCTTTTGCCTGCCCATACCATGACCCCATGGGGCACTCTGTTCACAATGTTGACATCAGCAAACTGCTCGCCCACACAACGCCATACACGCTGTCTGCCATCTGAAACCGGGATTCATCTGTGAAGAGCACACTTCTCCAGCGTGCCAGTGGCCATCGAAAGTGAGCCTTTGTCCACTGAAGTCGGTTACAATGTGAACTGCAGTGCAAGGCCAAAATTAATATTAAATTATTTGGCAACAGCTCTGGTGTCACGCCCTGACCATAGAGAGCTGTTTATTCTCTGTTGGTTGGGGAGTGATCGTGACTAGGGTGGGTCATCTAGGTGATTAATGGTTTATGTTGACGTGGTATGGTTCCCAATCAGAGACAGCTGTTTATCGTTGTCTCTGATTCGGGATCATATTTAGGCAGCCATTTCCTCATTGTGCTTTGTGGGATCTTGTCTACAGTTAGTTGCCTGTGTGCACACCAGTAGCGTCACGTTTTGTTTGTTTGTTTTGTTTGGTGAGTTTCTATTAATTAAAATATGTGGAACTCTACACACGCCTTGGTCCAATCATTATAACGATCGTGACATCTGGTGAACTTTTCTGCAGTCATTGTACCAATTGCATGCTCCCTCAAAACTTGAGACATCTGTGGCATTATGTTGTGTGACGACAACTTAACATTTTAGAGTGGCATTTAACTGTCTCCAGTACAAGGTGCACATGCGTAATAATCATGCTGTTTAATCAGCTTCTTGATATGCCACACCTGTCAGGTGGATGAATTACATTGGCAAAGGAGAAATGCTCACTAACAGGGATGTAAACAAATGTGTGCAAAATGTTTTAGAGAAATAAGCATTTTGTGGGTATCCTAACGGTTAATTACTATTACATACAGTACCTTCAGAAAGTATTCACACCCCTTGACTTTTTCCACATTTTGTTGTGTTACAAAGTGGGATTCAAATTGATTTAATTGTCATTTTTTGTCAACGATCTACTCAAAACACTCTGCCAACATCGATTTTTAAAAATGTATTGTAAAGAAAATTGTGTATCATAAAACACATATGTCTTGATTAAATAAGTATTCAACCCCCTGAGTCAATCCATGTTAGAATCACCTTTCATAGCAATTATAGTGGTCAGTCTTTCTGGGTAAGTCTCTAAGAGCTTCCTACACCTGGAATGTGCAACATTTGCTCATTATTCTTTTCATAATTATTTTATGTCCGTCACATTGGTTGTTGATCATTGCTAGACAACCATTTTCAGGTCTTACCATTGATTTTCAAGCAGATTTAACTCAAAACTGTAACTCTGCCACTGTCTTCATGGTAAGCAACTCCAGTGTATTGTCATGCTGAAAGGTGAATTCCTCTCCTGTTGTCAGGTGAAAGCAGACTGAACCAGGTTTTCCTCTAGGAATTTGCCTGTGCTTAGCTGTATTCGGTTTCTTTTTTTCCTGAAAAACTCCCCAATCCTTAACGATTACAACTATAGCCATAACATGATATAGACACCACTATGTTTGAAAATGTGGAGAGTGCAACTCAGTAATGTGTTGTACTGGATTTGCCCCAAACATAAAAATAAAATCAAATCAAATGTATTTGTCACATGCGCCGAATACAACAGGTGTAGACCTTACCGTGAAATGCTTACATACAAGCCCTTAACTTTATTTCTTGAACTGCATTGTTGGTTAAGAAAATGTTTACAAAAAAAATGAAAAATACAATAAAATAACAATAATGAGGCTATATACAGGGGCTACTGGTACCAAGTCAATGTGTGGGGGTACATGTTAGTCAAGGTATTTGTACATGTAAGTAGGAACACTTTGTATTCAGGACCAAAAGTGAATTGCTGGGACCTCCCGAGTGGCGCAGCGGTCTAAGGCACAGCACTGATCTAGGCCGCGACCGGGAGACCCATGAGGCGGCGCACAATTAGCCCAGCTTCGTCTGGGTTAGGGGAAGGTTTGGCCAGCCGGGATGTCCTTGTCCAATCGCGCTCTAGCGACTCCTGTGGCAGGCCGGGATCATGCATGCTGATATGGTCGCCAGTTGTACGGTGTTTCCACCAACACATTGTGGCCGGTTTGTATGTTAGGTTAGTATTGTGTAGGGCGGCGCTTAAATTGGCCCAGCGTCATGCGGGTTAGGGTTTGGCCGGGGTAGGCTGTCATTGTAATTGAGAATTTGTTCTTTATTTAACTTGGCAAGTCAGTTAAGTTTTTAAATAAATAAATGAAATAAATAAATAAAACTACAATGCTGTTGATCCATCCTCCTATCACCGCCATTAAACTCTAACTATTTTACAGTCAGCATTGGCCTCATGGTGAAATCCCTGAGGTTTTGTTCCTCTCAGGCAAGTGATTTAGGAAGGATGCCTGTATATTTGTAGTGACTGGATTTATTGACACACCATCCAGTGTAATGAATAACTTCACCCTGCTCAAAAGGATAGTCATTGTCTGTAGATTTTTTTTACCCGTCTACCAATACAGTGGGGCAAAAAAGTATTTAGTCAGCCACCAATTGTGCAAGTTCTCCCACTTAAAAAGATGAGAGGCCTGTAATTTTCATCATAGGTACACTTCAACAATGAAAATGAGAAAACAAAATCCAGAAAATCACATTGTAGGATTTTTTATGAATTTATTTGCAAATTATGGTGGAAAATAAGTATTTGGTCACCTACAAACAAGCAAGATTTCTGGCTCTCACAGACCTCTAACTTCTTCTTTAAGAGGCTCCTCTGTCCTCCACTCGTTACCTGTATTAATGGCACCTGTTTGAACTTGTTATCAGTATAAAAGACACCTGTCCACAACCCCAAACAGTCACAATCCAAACTCCACTATGGCCAAGACCAAATGCTGTCAAAGGACACCAGAAACAAAATTGTAGACCTGCACCAGGCTGGGAAGACTGAATCTGCAATAGGTAAGCAGCTTGGTTTGAAGAAATCAACTGTGGGAGCAATTATTAGGAAATGGAAGACATACAAGACCACTGATAATCTCCCTCGATTTGGGGCTCCACGCAAGATCTCACCCCGTGGGGTCAAAATGATCACAAGAACGGTGAGCAAAAATCCCAGAACCACACGGGGGGACCTAGTGAATGACCTGCAGAGAGCTGGGACCAAAGTAACAAAGCCTACCATCACTAACATACTTCGCCGCCAGGGACTCAAATCCTGCATTGCCAGACGTGTCCCCCTGCTTAAGCCAGTACATGTCCAGGCCCGTCTGAAGTTTGCTAGAGAGCATTTGGATGATCCAGAAGAAGATTGGGAGAATGTCATATGGTCAGATGAAACCAAAATAGAACTTTTTGGTAAAAACTCAACTCGTCGTGTTTGGAGGACAAAGAATACTGAGTTTCATCCAAAGAACACCATACCTACTGTGAAGCATGGGGGTGGAAACATCATGCTTTGGGGCTGTTTTTCTGCAAAGGGACCAGGACGACTGATCCGTGTAAAGGAAAGAATGAATGGGGCCATGTATTGTGAGATTTTGAGTAAAAACCTCCTTCCATCAGCAAGGGCATTGAAGATGAAACGTAGCTGGGTCTTTCAGCATGACAATGATCCCAAACACACCGCCCGGGCAATGAAGGAGTGGCTTCGTAAGAAGCATTTCAAAGTCCTGGAGTGGCCTAGCCAGTCTCCAGATCTCAACCCCATAGAAAATCTTTGGAGGGAGTTGAAAGTCTGTGTTGCCCAGAAACAGCCCCAAAACATCACTGCTCTAGAGGAGATCTGCATGGAGGAATGGGCCAAAATACCAGCAACAGTGTGTGAAAACCTCGTGAAGACATGCAGAAAACGTTTGACCTCTGTCATTGCCAATAAAGGGTATATAACAAAGTATTGAGATAAACTTTTGTTATTGACCAAATACTTATTTTCCACCAAAATTTGCAAATAAATTCATTAAAAGTCCTACAATGATATTTTCTGGATTTTTTTTCTCTCAATTTGTCTGTCATAGGTACACTTCAACTATGATGAAAATTACAGGCCTCTCATCTTTTTAAGTGGGAGAACTTGCACAATTGGTGGCTGACTAAATACTTTTTTGCCCCACTGTATGTGCCCTTCTATGCGAGGCATTGGAAAACCTCTCTGGTCTTTGTGGTTGAATCTGTGTTTTGACATTTGAAATTCACTGCTCGAATGATGGACCTTACAATTATCTGTAAGTGTGGGGTAAAGAGATGAGGTAGTCATTCAAAAATAATGTTAAACACTATTACTGCACAAAGAGTGAGTCCATTCAACTTATTATGTGACTGACTTGTTACGATCATTTTTACTCCTGAACTTATTTAGGCTTGCAATTTGTAAACATTTTGAAAAACATAATTTCACTTTGACATTATGTGGTTTAAATCTCAATTTAATACATGTTAAATGCAGGCTGTAACACAACAAAATGAGGAAAAAGTCAGCGGGTTTGAATACTTTCTGAAGGCACTGTATATAATATAGAGCCAAAATATAAATAAACTGGCAGTACATGTGTCTAGCATCACTAGGACCAGAAGACCACACTGCCTGTGCTGGGCCCAGCAACATCCTAGGGTAACATTTTATTTCAAGGTTCCATAATTAACACTTTATAAAGGTATTTACAAACTCTTTGCACACCATGTATTAACTATTACTCCCACATTTGTCAATGTAAGTTAGCTAGTTATTCACACATGCACACAGTACATATATTTCCTTGAACATCCTGTTTTGTGTGCTTGTTCTTTTACCAGGTACTGCAGGAATGTCTACCAATGGCATGGCCATCATTTTGTGATATTAAACTGGTTACTCAAAATACTTATAAAGTATTTAGAAAGTATAAATAGCACTCACTTTAGATTGGGGAATGCAAAAATAATTTTCTAATGATTAATGTGGGAGAAATTATAAATAAATGCTAAACACAATTTATAAATGCCTTTATAAATGGTTTATTATGGATCCTTAAAATACATGCCTTATAGATGACCATTGTCTTATTTACTACCTTATAACAGCGTAACTACATATTTAAGCAATAAGGCACGGGGGGGTGTGGTATATGGCCAATATACCACGGCTAAGAGCTGTTCTTCACACGATGCAACGCGGAGTACCTGGATACAGCCCTTAGCCATAGTATACAAACCCCTGAGGTGCCTTATTGCTATTATAAACTGGTTACCAACATAATTAGAACAGTAAAAATACATGTTTTGTCATACCCGTGGTATACGGTCGGATATACCTAGGCTGTCAGTCAATCAGCATTCAGGGCTCGAACCACCCAGTTTATAATTAAAATGAGAGAATGTAATGTGTTACCCCCTGCCCACTTAGCTAAGTGTTTAAATATTAGGCTACATATAATTCAATAGAAGAAAATAGGGAGCGAGAAGGAGAGAGAGAGACTGCCAGTTCCTTAATGTTTTGGCTGTATAATACTGCTAACAAGTGACCGGCCTTTCAGCGAATGAAATAGGCGGGACTTTCCAGCCTCCAAAGGCAGTAGCTATGTAATGCAATCCGAAAGCGGAGTCACTCGTTACTACGAGATCAATAACCCACTCGCTGAGCTGAAGAGACTGAGATTCAGAAGCAAATAAACATTTACCCTCTGTGGATAGACCAAGTACCCCAGGGGGTCTTAGTACCCCTGGTTGGGAACCACTGCACTACATGACCAAAAGTATGTGGACACCTGCTCGAACAGCTTCTGGAGTGTTTCCACTGCTTCAGAGTCCAATGACAGCGAGCTTTACACCACTACAGCCGACAATTGGCATTGCGCATGGGGATGTTAGGCTTGTGTGCAACTGCTCGGTCATGGAAACACATTTTATGAAGCTCCCGACTAACAGTTCTTGTGCTGACGTTGCTTCCAGAGACAGTTTGGAACTCGATAGTGAGTGTTGCAACCGAGGATAGACCGTTTGTACGCGCTACGTGCTTCAGGACTCGTCAGTTCGTTTTGTGAGCTTGTGCGGCTGATCCGTTGTTGCTCCTAGATGTTTCCACTTCACAATAACATCACTTACAGTTGACCGGGGCAGCTACAGCAGGGCAAAAATTTGACGAACTGACTTGTTGGAAAGGTGGCATCCTATGACGGTGCCACGTTGAAAGTCACTGAGCTCTTCAGTACGGGCCACTCTACTTCCAATGTTTGTCTATGGAGATTACATGGCTGTGTGCTCGATTTTATACACCTTTCAGCAACGGATGTGGCTGAAATAGCCAAATCTACTAATTTGAAGGTGTGTCCACATACTTTTGTATATATATATATATATCGCATTTTGTGGTCAATTTCGACCAGCCCACCCCAATTAAAGATGATTCGGCCCTTCTGGCATTTGCCAGAATTGCCATTCGGCCAATCCGCCCATGCAGGTGGCTGGTGAGGAATGCTAACCTGCTGACCTCTGAGACGATCAACAGACATCTCCGTGTTCTTCATTAGCAATAGCCTGTAATGTACCCTTAATATACCCTTAAATACAGGATACTCAAGCATGTAAATGGTATCAAATATAAGACCCCATTTTATGTTTTGCTGATGATAAGGATCAGAGTTTGGGAAGTCTTTTGTAAGCCAGTATATAAAGTATCCAAAGAAAGTCTGTTAGAAGAGATCTTTAAAACTGTTCTCCATCAGCACAAACCTTTTTTCCTTTCAGATCAGATGTGAGATATTGTATGAAATAGTTGGGTTACAGAATCCCCAGACTTAATAAATGTCCTTATCAGCAGCTAATATAATACTGTATCTTGACTGTTATGATTATGATACGGGCAATATGAATAGCTTAATCTATATACATATTTGTCAGACATGATGTAATGTAGAGCTGGTAACAGCAACCGACTTTGTGCCTTTCTAGCCAACTATCAGCTTCAGATGGAGCTCTGTGAGGGAGCACAGACACGGACATAAAATTTGAAGTGAAACAAATCTCAAGGACTTGAAAACCACATATAGTGGAACATTCCATTGCACCTTTGAGAGGAGGGGGGGTGGCAGATTAAGACCCAACTTTGACCCAGACAGCCATGTAAACTGCCAAAATTTGCCAGAAATATGGGAAAATGCTGTACCACCCAACCTCCCACAGCTCTTACAGCTTTCAAACTGTTAGAGATGATTTGGTCAACAATTGGACATAATCTCAGCACCTCTGTCAAGCTGAATTGGACTCCACTGGTAAATGTACTGTATTAGGGGGGCTTGTTGGAATTCAGCAAGAGAGTGAGAGGGCGAGGGAGTGAAAGAGAGAGACCTAGAAGAAAAAGAGAGAGGGAGAGAAATAGAGAGTGAGAGAACGATAGAAAGGAACAACATGGGGGAGCCACAGAGGGAGCAAAGGCAGATTGAGACTTCTCAGCAGGGCTGAGAATGGCCATTGAGTGACAAGGGTGTGAGTGGAATTGGGGGTCACTTGAAATTAAATATTATTGTTTTTTGCAATCAAAAGTCACAACTCAGTCTGCAGCTGCTTTCACATGACTGTAACTTGAGGAGCGCGGTTATTATTGCAGTGGAAAGCAAATTAACTGCGTTAACGCACAGTGGAAACCTCAACATTGGGGCCTCAATGGGTGCGTTGAGCTGCTGCCACACACCCCGACTTTGATGCCGGTTTACGTATCTTAGGGAAAAAAACGATGAAGATTTATAAGACGTTGTGAAAACAGAGCACCTTTAAAAAGAACAACCCTAGGCAGAGTCTACCCTCCGAAACCATGCTAATTTGTCATGCTTACTGTAAGTCTAGCTCAGCTGACGAGCTCAAGACCCTGGCCACAAGCAATACAATTCACTCCTGAGACCCTTCAGGTGGAATAAAGTTCAACAAACAGCCAACAACTGACACAATGGTTGCAAATGTACCCCCACACTTCCAAATGAAACACACATTAACTTGCATTCCAATCTACCAATCTTCTATTCCATTTTAATATTATTTTTTCTCACAAAAAAAACAACAGCTTCTGTGTTTGGTTCGAGAGAAAGAGAATTGCCGCTTACCCATCATGTTATAAAGGCTCTGAGGTGCAAATTGTCTTGGCATTTTCCGTATTGCTTCTTTATACACCGTGAGGGCCTCCTATGAATTAATAAAACAAAAAGAACCATCCATTAGGCACGAGGGCCCAACCAGGCCGGGGCCACAAGTCATTTCCCTACTGCAGTCAATGGAATGGTATCAACCACATGGAAACTACGTGTTTGATACCACTCCATTGACTCCATTCCAGCCATTATTATGAGCCTTCCTCCTCTCAGCAGCCTCCACTAGTGTGTGTTTCTGTGTGTATGTTTGGTGTGTGTGTGTCCCTGTGAGTGTGTATGTGTGTGTGCACCCTCCATCTTCCCCTCTATCCTACCTCCTGGTGCCCCTGCTCATGGAGCAGCTTGCCCAGGTTGTATAGGCAGCTGGTAACGGAGCTCTTGTGGGCGTGGGGGTCTTTCAGGTTCTCGTCGGGGATATCGGCGCAGGTCAGGAAGGTCCTCTTGGCTTCATCCAGTCTCCCCTGGTTCATCAGGACGATCCCTGTGTTCAAGTAGGCTGCTGCAGGGGGGAATGAGAGATCAAATACACGATCAACATGCAGGCAGAGAGTAATTAGGCTCTATGGGGCTGAAACTAGTCATTATCAAGCGTCTTTCGGAAATAAATTGGCCACCCACTGTGGATCAATTGGCTGCCACATCCATGGGGTGCCAATACATGTTCAAGACTCAGAGGGGATGGAATGTGAATGGGAGTCTGCAGGGTGGAACTGGCTCTACTAATAATGTATGTGCGCCTCTGCATGGCATGATGAAACGTAGACTACACTAGTGTCCTACCTAGCCCCTCTCCTCAGTTCTCTCTGTCCTTTGTCCATCCAAAGTGAACTGGCCAAGTTCCAAATTCTACTCAACAATCCCATTCTAGGAATAAATTGCATATATTCCCTTGGCTAGAGTGTTGGTGAAGACTGTTTCCATTAAGGATGTGTGCCTGAAAGGGATATGAGAAGAGTGTGAATAGAACTGTCTATCACTAGAGCTTTTCAATCGTCATGGAGATGGCACTTTGGAATCGTTACTTGACCAGATTCCAAGTTGTACCAGCTGTCAGTTAAACGCAGTGAAGAATGGTAAGACCTTGACAAATGACATCTATTATCTGACTTGCTCTCATTCCTTCACTTCCATCACCACGACCACCGCTTTAGGTAACTCATTCATTTAGCTATCGCCAGTAAAAGATGGGGTAATTGCATAATGAATGAGGACTATGATCATCATCTTGATTGTATTCATCATTATTAATTACACTTTGGGAGACAATGGAAGGGAAATCAAGGACTCCACTGTTTATCTGTCATCGGTTGATAGGAAAAACTATGGGGAATAATTGAGCACGTGAGAGTGACTTCTGCTAACCAGGCAGTGTGACAGTTGAACGATGCTGATAACGAGCTAGCAGGAAGCGTGCATGAAAGAGTGAAGGTAAGACTCACGGAAAACAAGCACATTAAGGGAGAAGGAGAGAGAAAGAGGGGGATAATGAACTAACAGAAAACATGCATGCAACTTTCCTGAAGGTAAGAGAGGAAAAGAATTATCATTGAGAGAGGAGAGAGAGAGACTTTGACCTCGATTCATATTAAATTAAATGATGCAATAGTTTAATCTGTCGGCTTGTGGTCCTTGAAAGCTAATCTACAGGTTGTATTCAATCATTCATTTAGCAATGTAGCAGGCCTGCCTGTGCCCTCCCTCACCCTCAGTCCCATTGGCAGTTGCCTGGACATTGGCACTGTGCAATACCAAGAGCTGGAAATTGTTAACAAAAAGAGGAGCTGTACTTACAAGCCAGAGTTGGCCTGCTCCCAATGGCCAGTTTATAGTAGTGGAGCGCCTCAGAGAACTTGTTGTTTTCTTGTAGCAGCAAACCGCTATAACAGAGAGAAGTAACAGAGAAAGGTAGGCACTCTCACGTCTACAAATCTCAACAGAAGTGACTAATTAACGTCCAATGTGTCTGATAAGACTGAATAACATAAGACAACAAGGTAATACAGCTTCCCAGTAATTACTAGATGAATATAATTGGAAACAGTGCCGTGAAATAAAATGCTACTGTACCTAATCTCTACATCTGTTCTAAACAATCTAAAAGTGGAACATAATCTAAGGTTCTGTTGAGTAACACCTAAAGCCCTTGGGGCTAATGTTGAGTATTGGCTGTCTGCTGGCTGTTGTCCTACCCTCATGCTGACATAGCATGATTAACAACCTACTGTCACAGACACAGCAGGAACACAAAACACAATTTCCTCTCTGTGAAGACCACTGATCAATAGACAGACGTGTGTGTGTGTGTGTGTGTGTGTAAGGGGAGACGGTGATGCTCATGTATGCAAACAGAGTGTATGCTGAAGTAAAAAGGGCTTTATAAATACATTTGATTTGATAAAGACACTCACAGGTTATACAGCATGTCTGCCATGTTCCGGCGGTAGTAGAGGGCGTTCCTGTACGCCTGCTCCGCCTCCGCCATCTTGCCCTGGTTCTTTAGGACGTTTCCAAGATTGCCCCATGCTGATAGAGGGAGAAAATAAGGTTAACAGGGTCAATCAACATGGCCGCCAGCCTCTTTCGAACACCCTCTGTCCCTGCCTTAGGTTTTCATTTGCGTATCTGAAAAAGTACGAGCTATTGTTAATCACGGCACTTTCCTCGCTGCACTAAAAACTGCTATGGTGAAACCTCTTCTGAATAAAAGTAATCTAGATTATTCAGCTCTTCAGCCAATCTCCAACCTTAAGGAAAATTCTGGAGAAATAGTTTCAAACAGCTAAATTATTTTTTAATTGCCAACTGTATATTTGTTTATTCCAATCTGTCTTTTGGGCCCAGCACAGTAAAGCACGTCTCTGTGCCTTAGTTAAAGTGGTAAATTAGCTTAGAGCTAACACAGATGCCAAACAGGTATCTGTCCTTGTACTCTTGGATTTAAGTGCTGCATTTGACACTGTTGACCATGATGTCCTTCTGGACAGACTGGAGAGATCCAAATTGGCGTAGCAGTCGGACGTGTGTTTTTCTTGTCGCGTGTTAATTAGTCTGTAAATAGTCTTTTTTTTGTATATATTTTATTCTCACTTTACATCTACGAACAATCTACGAACTTTCCTGCAACCAGCCTCATCCAATGTGGTACGGATATGCTATTTTTTTTATACCTTATAACTGGAACCTCCATCAGAACCTATCCAGCAAACTAGCTACTAATCATTGTTTGCCACTGCTAGTGGTCTTCACCTTTAGCTCGGACACTAGCCAGCTTTAGCTCGGACAATTACCTGCCAGTCGGCACAGCGCGATATCAACCCAGAGCATATCCGACGCAAGCTCTGGACCATTACACCGGATCATCGCAGCTACCGAGCTGCAACCGAGTGGCTCCTGTTGGCTAAGGCCTCTGTCCCGAAGCAAGCACCAGTTAGCCTTGAGGTAGCCTCGAGCTAGGCCCATCTCCCGGCCAGCCGAAAGAGTATACTAGCTAGCTGTTTATTCCATGTGTAACTCTGTGTTGTTGTTTTTGTCGCACTGCTTTGCTTTATCTTGGCCAGAATATGTGGACAACTACAAATACCTAGGTGCCTGGTTAGACTGTAAACTCTCCTTCCAGAGTCACATTAAGCATCTCCAATCCAAAATAAAATCTAGAATCGGCTTCCTATTTCGCAACAAAGCCTCCTTCACTCATGCTGCCAAACATACCCTCGTAAAACTGTGTTGTTGTTTTTGTCGCACTGCTTTGCTTTATCTTGGCCAGGTTGCAGTTGTCAATGAGAACTTGTTCTCAACTGGCCTACCTGCTTAAATAAAGGTGAGAAAAAAAAGGAGGTGGATTGGCCTCTGGTCCGGTTCTAAAAATAGATATCACATGTGGTGTTTTGGGTCCGGTACTGTTCAGTTTATGTGTTACCCCTTGGCAGCGTTAATAGAAAGCCCAGCATTGGTTTCCACTGCTATGCAGACGATACACAACTTTACATTTCTGTGTCACCAGAGGATTTTAGCTCCACAGATAAATTATTAGACCGTATTAGTGATTTAAATACTTGGATGGCTCACAACTTCCTCCATCTAAATCAAGACAAGACCGAGGTCCTTATTATTGGAGCCAAAGCACAGAGAAAGAATCTGTCCGCACATTTGAATAAAGATAAAACACCAGGTAAAAATCCTAGGTGTCATTTTAGATTCTGAACTCAATATCGAACCACACATTAGGAATGGGACCAAAATAGCTTTTTACCACCTGAGGAACATTGCCAAGTTCAGGCCGTTTCTATCTTAGGCTGTACAGAGAAACTCATCCATGCTTATATTACAAGCAGGCTTGACCACTGTAATGCTCTCATGTCTGGTCTACCCAAGGAAGCCATTGGTCAACTGCAAAACATACAGAATGCTGCAGCACGGTTACTGACCAAGACCAGACGGGGAGCACACATTACACTGATTTTCAAGTCTGCACTAGCTGCCTGTGAGGTTTTAAAGATGATTCTATTGGTTTTAAATCAATCTATGATTGTGCACCCCAATGCATGTCAGACATGCTTTTGAGTTATGTACCTCAGGTCCTATGGCACTGGCCTTTTAGTCATTTTTAACTCTAGGACCAAGATAGATATGGATAGGCAGCCTTTAGTTACTATGCCCCAGCCTCTGGAATAGCCTGCCAGAGAACCTGAGGGATTTCGAAACTATGGACATATTTACAACAGATCTTATACACCTTCGCTTTTCCTTACAGTGCTTTTTTTAGACTTTCAGTTTTTGTTGTTACTCTTTTCTTTTTTATCCTCTTATGTTTGTTGTGTAGTAAATATTTCATTGTTTTTTATTCTTTTTTCCCTGTGAAGGCGCATTGCGTTGCATTCATGTCTAAAATGTGCTATATAAATAAAGCCTGATCCCAGATCTGTATTGTCTTGCCACGTCACGTCAAATGTCAAGTCAAACAATGACCATAGGGGTTGGCAAGAGAGCGCAAACTGATATGGGAACAGGCTGGTTTTAACCCTCCTTAGAGGGCATTGTGCAGGCTGGGACAGAGGGCATATCCACAGCTGGTACTGAGCTACTGGGACCAGAGGCTAAGGAAAGAAAGACTCCCCAGGGAGTCAGTGTGTCAAAGAGCCCAATTATTTCCAAACAGAAAATGAATAAAATAACGGTTCCATACGACTGCTCTATAGTATATTAATATAGAGGGAAAATGTAGTCTGGCAGACTGGACAATGGTGCAATCTCAGGGGTGTGAATGAAGTAGGTATATTAGCTACATTTCTGTTGTCAAGTGGTATTTGTATTTTCCTATGAAAAATATGTCTATATTGATTACTGCTTTACAAGAAAATGCACATGCACAACATGATTAAAAGTATGAGGACACCTGCCCGTCGAACATATCATTCCAAAATCATGGACATGAAAACGGAGTTGGTCCCCCCTTTTGCTGCTATAACAGCCTCCACTCTTCTGGGAAGGCTTTCCACTAGATGTGGAACATTGGTGAGGGGACTTGCATTCATTCAGCCAAGAGCATTAGTGAGGTTGGGCGCTAATGTTGGGTGATTAGCCTGGCTCGCAGTCGGCGTTCCAATTCATCCCAAAGGTGTTTGATGGGGATGAGGGGCCTAGCCCTAACCATGAAAAACAGCCCCAGACCATTATTCCTCCTCCACCAAACTACAGTGAATTGAGGCAGGTAGCGTTCTCCTGGCATCCGCCAAACCCAGATTCGTCCGTCGGACTGCCAGATGGTGAAGAGTGATTCATCACTCCAGGGAACGCATTTCCACTGCTCCAGAGTCCAATGGCGGCAAGCTTTAAACCACTCCAGCAGACGCTTGTCATTGCACATGGTAATCTTAGGCTTGTGTGCGGCTGCTCGGCCATTGAAACCTATTTCATGAAGCTCCTGCCGAACATTTCTTGTGCTGACGTTGCTTCCAGAGGCAGTTTGGAACTCGGTAGTGAGTGTTGCAACCAAGGAAAGATGGTTTTATGCGCTACGTGCTTTAGAACTCGGCGGTCCCCTTCTGTGAGCCTGTGTGGCCTACCACTTCGCGGCTGAGCCGTTGTTGCTCCTAGACATTTACACTTCACAATAACAGCACTTGCAGTTGACCGGGGCAGCTCCAGCAGGGCAGAAATTTGACCAACTGACTTGTTGGAAAGGCGGCATCCTATGACTGTGCCACGATAAACGTCACTGAGCTCTTCAGTAAGGCCATTGTAGTGCCAATGTTTGTCTATGGAGACTGCATGGCGATGTGCTCAATTTTATACACCTGTCAGTAACGGGTGTGGCTGAAATAGCCAAATCCACTCATTTGACGGGGTGTCCACATACTTTTGTATATATAGTGTAGCTTGACAAACAAATCGACTGAATAGTGTTACTCTTCAATATTTTAGCTTGACAACTAAATCAATACTGCAGCTAAGTATGGACAGTTGGGATCCATCATGTATACATATGGGCTTATGTATGCACTTATGCACTATTTAACTGGGTCTATATACTGCCGAAGGCAGTAAGAGTAAGAGAACTGTGAACATGAATGACAGTGAACAATCTGTCCCTTAGATGCTCTCCCGATGGCTGTATAGGACAGGAAAGACAAAGAGTGAGTCATTCGGGTTGCATTTCATAAAAATGTATCAAGTGCTCAGTTATGCCAAAGGCTCCTTTTGAGCTATGCATTTATATACTAGTTTAGGTGTCCGAGAGAGATATCGCCGAAGTCTAAATAACAACAATAGGAAAGCCGAGCAGAGCAAAAAAAACAAAAAAAAACAAGTCAATAACTTCACCCTCTAAAATGCGACTGTAAATACAATAAGACCTTTTAAAGGTTATATACTACAACAGAAACCTTGCCATGTGAATTTGTTCCGCCTCTTTAACTGTGCTTTCTCACAGAACTTATTCTCAATGCTTAACGGAGTGTGTCACTATTTCAGACGCGGCCCATTGCGTCTCATCACACATCGTATGAGGACAGTGAGCCAGGGAAGGAACGTAGCTGCTGCTCTGAGTTGCGTTGCCAGGATAAACACCTGTCATGTATCGGCCCTGCCGCAGAATCTGAAAGGGAAATGAGCTAACACAACATGTCCTGCCGTTACCTTTGTCCTTAGCCCGGGCTCACTATCTCAGGAGTAACACTATTAGCTATACAGTACTCTTTGGATGACCGTGAGCCTAAATTTAAATGTTTGAATATTCTAGTAATGTAGTTTCCCCTCATTGCCAATCAAGCAGCGGTCAGTGAAGATGTCCTCCAAAAGTAAGAAGGAGAGAGACTCTAGTCTGCCATAGTGGGATATTTAGTAGGTTTACAATGAAGGCTTTGTGTTGAAAGGTCCTTCAGCCATGATATACTGCCTGGAGAGGATAAACTATCTGGAAGCAGATATACTGTAAACAATTTAACAAGGAGCTCTGAACACTCATGCTCACATCTCAGAGTACATTTAAAAAATCACCCTTTCTATCACTCCCACATTAACAGGGAGTAGCTATCGCGCTATCACTTCACGTGATGTTACTTTAGGCCATACAGAGTCAGCCTATATTATGTGAGAATGTTAAAGTGTGTGTGTGTGTGTATGCTTGTCTGTGTGTGTTACCTTTAGCAGGATTCACGTATATTCCTGACTTGTAGAGCATCTCCTCGTTCTGCCAGTCCTGGTTCCTCAGCACCGTTTTAACCCCAAACAGCAGGACCATGGCAGCGCTACAGTACACCACCACAGTCCTGGACGACCTCCGCCTCAGCCGCACGTACAGGGACCTCAGCCCCACCGCCAGCAGCAGACAGAAACCCATACTGGGGATGTACAGTACTCTCTCTGCTATCACAAAGCCCACGTAGAAGAACAGGTTGGTGGCAGGGAGGAAAGGGATGGCCAGTAGGCCCAAGGAGAACGCCACTACATTCTCAGTGGTGGGCAGTCGAGTCCTCGTGACGTAATGCTTTTTGGTACCGTTTTGTGCACTGGCAGGGTGAGGCTCTGTTTCAGAGTTTGTGTGGTCGGGAAGGTCAGGGTGGTAATAGCTGTGTCCATTGGTGTTGGACTTCCCGTTGCCGTTGGTTACATGATGGGTTTTTCCGTTGGTTTCCTTGCCCTTGACCCGGCGGGTGCAAAGCCCAAACCAAGTCAGGAGGAGCAGTCCCACATAGAAGGCCACAGTATGAAGGTTCCTCCATTCGACAATGCCTCTGATCAGAGGCAAGGCGTCCATGGACCAATCGAAGCTCAGCGTGTCCGGGCAGAGGAGGAGCCACATGTTGACAGCGGGCAGGTAGAGGAAGGTAAGTGCTCGGGTGAGAAGGGACGGGGAGTCCCCCGCTGGGTTGTCTGAGTTGGAGAAGTTGGGTGGTTTGTTACCCATCCAGTAAAGGCGGCAGACCAGCAGAACAGCCCCCCAGGCAGCCAACAGCAACACACTCAACAGCAGGTGGACGTTCCTCCTCTGGAAGAGAGAGAAAACAACAACAGAGCTGAAACTAGGAGGAACGGCAATCGACTGGAAAGCTAGCAGCAACAGAAAGAAAATATCATGAGAAGCTAGAGCCAAAGTCGTTTTCTGGTTGATTGGTGATTTTTCTAACTCTTGGAGTCTTTGCATTTGATTTTGATCCAGGCCATGTCGGTCAATTGAGCATAAGATTGAATGTAATAACTGGAAAAACAACACAAGAAATTATAACGGTTTGTTAACGGAAAAGGAAAAACACAAGTGTGTCATGTATCGTTATCTATCATGCACAATTTTCTCAGCCAAGTGTTAGACTGCATCTTTAGAATGTGTTGCAAAAGTCAACTACAATGGATTTTATTGTTATGTTTTGGCTGTGATGTGGGTTTTTAAACACCCATGCACAGGAAGATATCAGTTAACAGTTGCTTGGGCTTATAAACCAACAGAAAAAAAGAAATGGGAAAAACTGCCCTGTGACTTTATCTTTGACTTCAGCCAAAATAATCACGGCTACACTGGATTCATTGCCTGTTGCTGAGCAAATGTGGTCTAACATCATAGCATTCACTTATTCCGTGTTGTCTTTCTCTTCACAGACCTGGCCTTTGCCGACATGTCAAAATAAACTGCAGAATACGGGCCCATAGACGGTCTTAACTGTCATATTGCAAGCTTGATATGAAATACTTTGTGAAACTCTTACACGGAAATGATTGTGAAGTATTTATAAAGCGTTTGAATCTTTTACACTTTGGTGGGAGCGCAGATAAAAAAGCTGGCCTATATTGATCCCAATAGAACAGTTCCCGCAGTAGGATCAACTGGCCATTCTTACTGTGTTTATTTTGGAAAGAACACTCCGCTTAAAAAATCTTTAAGGCTTCCCTTTCACAATAACGCCAACTAGTATATGCAGGGAAACATTCATTTGTGCCCTGCAACAGTTCTCTGTGGTCATGAGAGGTTGATCTCATACTGGCACAGCATCCAATCATGAGGCTATAATACATAACATATCATATCTGACCAATGTATGTATTGTAATTGACTCATTTCCCCATAGAGATTGAATGAAAAGGATCAGACCAGACTGCCTATCACAAAGAGACATTACACAGACAAAGCCCTGGAGTTATGCAATGGACTTTAATTCGTATCATTCCTTAGAGATCTCAAGATAATAGACCTCCCTCACAGACATACACACAATAGAGTATTGGCTTTTATTCCCCATGTGCTGTACAGTACTCCTTTGGTACGTACACCCCTATTTACCATTTAAATAGAAAGCCATTGCTGGTGTCGAGCTGAAATCCCTTTAAGTCCATTTGATGTGCCCTCTTCCATCTCAGCATGTCAAATGGATTACATGTAGCATCTACTGTATGATCAAATACTGGGTCATTCCGTGAAATGAGTGCCTTTTGCGTCCCTTTGATATTCCATGTAGAAATGTTGCACCAATATTGCATTTTAAAAGCCTGTTTCATTAATTGACTTGCCCTTTAATAGACACCCCATGGAGAATTCAACAAATCTCAACTTTTTAAAAACATTTTCCTTCTAGGAAGATTTTAACCCATTTAATCCCCCAAAATGTTACCATCATTGTAAATCTATTTTGTTTTTTTGACAAAGTCATTTCTGAAGATTATTATTTATTTAATGTGATTATTTATTTCATTTATGTCTGTCGCTCATTTTAAGGTCAACCCTGTTACGTGAAATGAACTTTAATTTTCATGAGGTGAAACAATACCTTTTAAAATATTTTTTTCTAAAGAAGCATTGAACATCTAATAGTCAACCCAGTGTAAAAGCAGGTGAGCAGGATATACTCTTTTGGGGAATTTCCAGGTGTTTTGTGCTGGAAAAGTGGGCAAGTCAAACACACCTACTCACTTAAGGGTTTTTCTTAAGTTTTTTCATATTTTCTACATTGTAGAATAATAGTGAAGGCATCAAAACTATGAAGTAACACACATGGAATCATGTAGTAACCAAAAAAGTATTAAACAAATCAAAATATATTTTATATTTGAGATTCTTCAAAGTAGCAACCCTTTTCCTTGATGACAGCTTTGCACACTTTTGGCATTCTCTCAACCAGCTTCATGAGGTAGGGGTGGTATACAGAAGACAGCCCTATTTGGTAAAAGACCAAGTCCATATTATGGCAAGAAAAGCTCAAATAAGCAAAGAGAATTGACAGTCTATCATTACTTTAAGACATGAAGGTCAGTCAATGCGGAAAACTTCAAGAATTTTGGAAGTTTCTTCAAGTGCAGTTGCAAAAGCCTTCAAGCGCTATGATGAAACTGGCTCTCATGAGGACCGCCACAGGAAAGGAAGACGCAGAGTTACCTCCGCTGCAGAGGATAAGTCCATTAGAGTTACCAACTTTCAGAAACTGGCAATTAACTGCACCTCAGATTGCACGTCACAGAGTTCAAGTAACAGACACATCTCAACATGAACTGTTCAGAGGAGACTGCGTGAAAAAGGCCTTCGTGGTCGAATTGCTGCAAAGAAACCACTACTAAATGACACCAATAATAAGAAGAGTTGCTTGGGGAAAGAAACGCAAGCGATGGACATTAGACCAGTGGAAATCTGTCCTTCGGTCCAAATTTAAGATTTTTGGTTCCAACCGTTGTGTCTTTGTGAGACGCAGAGTAGGTGAACGGATGATCTCCACATAGGTGGTTCCCACCGTGAAGCATGTAGGACGCAATCTGATGGTGTGAGGGTGCTTGCTAGTGACACTGCCTGTGATTTATTTAGAATTCAAGGCACACTTAACCAGCATGGCTACCACAGCATTCTGCAGCGATATGCCATCTCATCTGGTTTGTGGGACTACAATTTTTTTTTCCTGTTTTTCAACAGGACAAGACCCAAAACACACCTCCAGGCTGTGTAAGGGCTATTTTACAAAGAAGGAGAGTGATGTAGTGCTGCATCAGATGACCTGGCTTCCACAATCACCTGACCTCAACCCAATTGAGATGGTTTGGGATGAGTTGGTCCGCAGAGTGAAGGAAAAGCAGCCAACAAGTGCTCTGCTTATGTGGGAACTCCTTCAAGACTGTTGAAAAAGCATTCCAGGTGACTACCTCATGAAGCTGGTTGAGAGAATGCAAAGCTGTCATCAAGGCAAAGGGTGGCTACAATGAAGATAAAATATATATATATATATAAAATATAAAATATATTTTGATTTGTTTAACACAAATGTTGGTTTCATGATTGTAGCTGGGCCACTCAAAGACATTCAGAGACTTGTCCCAAAGCCACTCCTGTGTTGTCTTGTGTGCTTAGGGTCAATGTCCTGTTGGAAGGTGAACCTTTGCCCCAGTCTGAGGTCCTGAGCACTCTGGAGCAGGTTATCATCAAGGATCTCTCTATATATTGCTCTGTTCATCATTGACTCGATCCTGCCTAGTCTCCCAGTCCCTGCCACAGAAAAACATCCCCACAGCATGATGCTGCCACCACTATGCTTCACCATAGGGATGGTGCCAGGTTTCCTCCAGACGCGACGCTTGGCATTCAGGCCAAAGAGTTCAATCTTAGTTTCATCAGAACAGAGATTCTGGTTTCGCATGGTCTGCGAGTCTTTAGGTGCCTTTTGGCAAACTCCAAGTGGGCTTTCATGTGCATTTTACTGAGGACTGGCTTCCGTCTGGCCACTCTAATATAAATCAAATCAAATGTATTTGTCACATACACATGGTTAGCAGATGCGAGCGTAGCGAAATGCTTGTGCTTCTAGTTCCGACAATGCAGTAATAACCAACGAGTAATCTAATGAAACATTTCCAAACCTACTACCTTATACACACAAGTGTAAAGGGATAAAGAATATGTATATAAGATATATGAATGAGTGATGGTACAGAACGGCATAGAAGATGCAGTAGATGGTATCGAAGGGCCTTCTTGTTGGAGTGTTGCAGAGATGGTTGTCCTTCTGGAAGGTTCTCCCATCTCCACAGAAGAACTCTGGAGCTCAGGTCAGAGTGACCATCAGGTTCTTGGTCACCTCCCTGGCCAAGGCCCTTTTCTCCAGATTGCTCAGTTCTGCCGGGCGGGCCAGCTCTAGAAAGAGTCTTGGTGGTTCCAAACTTCTTGATGGAGGCCATTGTGTTCTTGGGGACATTCAATGCAGACATTTTTTGCTACCCTTCCCCAGATCTGTGCCTCGACACAATCATGTCTTGTAGATCTACAGACAATTCCTTCGACCTCATGGTTTGGTTTTTGCTCTGATATGCACTGTCAACTGTGGGACCTTATATATACAGGTGTTTGCTTTCCCAAATCATGTCCAATCAATAGAATTTACCACAGGTGGACTCCAATGAAGTTGTAGAAACATCTCAGGATGCACCTGACCTCAATTTCAAGTCTCATAGAAAAGGGTTTAAATAATTATGGAAATAAGGTATTATTATTTATTATTTTATACATTTGCAAAAATGTCAAAAAATGTATTTTCACTTTGTTATTATGGGGTATTGTGTGTAGATTGCAGAGGATAAAAAAATGTAATCCATTTTCAAATAAGGCTGTAACGTAACAAAATGTGGAAAAAGTCAAAGGGTGTGAATACTTTCTGAAGGAACTGTATATGCTACTTCTCAACCAACAGCCTATTGACCAAACAATCGACCAGTCGACTAATTGGGGTCAGCCCTAGATGGCAGAGAGCGTGTAAAGTGGCGAGCGGTTTGCTGATGTCAATGTTGTGAACAGAGTGCCCCATGGTAGAGGTGGGGTTATGGTATGGGCAGACATAAGCTACAGACAACGAACACAATTGCATTTTTATCGAAGGCAATTTGAATGCACAGAGTTACTGTGATGAGATCGTGAGGCCAATTGTCGTGCCATTCATCCGCCGCCATCACCTCATGTTTCAGGAAACTGAAAATGTCCCAGTTTTTCCATAGCCTGCATACTCACCTGACATGTCACCCATACAGGATGTTTAGGATGCTCTGAATCGTCGTGTACAACAGCGTGTTCCAGTTCCCGCCAAGGTCCAGTAACTTCACACAGCCATTGAAGAGCAGTGGGACAATTTTCTACAGGCCATAGTCAACAGCCTGATCAACTCTATGTGAGAGGGACGTGTCACGCAGCATGGGGCAAATGGTGGTCACATCAGATATTGACTGGTTTTCTGATCCACGCCCCTACTTTATTTTTTTAAGGTATCTGTGACCAACAGTTGCATATCTGTATTCCCAGTCATGTGAAATCCCTCGATTTCAATTGACTGATTTACTTGTATGAACCCTAACTCGGTACAAATCTTTGTTGCTTTTATATTTTTGTTCTGTGTAATAGTCATTTTTTGATGTAACCTCTTGAGATGGGAATGTGTTTTTTATGAAAATGAACACGTGCTCTTTATTACATAATGTTAAAATGAGGTGGGTTTTTTTAATGACCAAGTTAAACTACTCAAAAAGGCACCGAAATGGTGGAACGACCCTACTGCATATCGCAGCTGTGACAGTGGCTGCGACCGTGGCTGTGTTATTGATCTTCCCCTCTGTCTTTTGACATTGCAGATTGATTCAGTGAGGAGATGTGCGTATCCTCAGGGGAAATGGGACTAAAGGGGCAGACTCTCCTCTCATCTGCCGCTGATGACTAGCAGTGATGTACAGTACAGAGTCATTCTCCCCACAGATAGTGACAGTGGTGAACACAGACAGGCCTTCAGCTAGGCTACTACCACAGTACAATAGAGAGACTTGTACTGTTAATGAATTGCTCACAAACCCACACGTCATGCTACTCACTGAAAGAGATAAAGAGAATGATTCAGTCATTCCATATTAAAAATCATAGGGATGCTCTTTAAGGAAACCATAACCCAATTGGTTCATGGATGGGGTATAGCTTAATACAATAATAGTATAGCCACTTGATTTAATTACTCTATGTAGTAATTTACAGACATAACATTGTCAATGGAACATCCAGTCTGTTAATCAGTACAATATGTCAAATATGTTGTAAATCTACATGTTGAAGACATCAAAATTCTTCATAACTGTTCGTTCGTTTGACATCTGTTTTAGTTCATTGATCAAAGTTTTGCTTCGAACAAACATTGAAATTCGAGATTCTGCTATGCCGTACAATCCATCACAATCGCTCCTTACAAACTATGAACTGGTGTGTTGTCAGAGTAACTACGGAATTATCATCAGATCATTAGATGCAGGACTAATTGACAGAGATCAAATCTGAATTGATTCCAGCATTGAGTCTCTTCCGTTTACCCCTGGTATGGTTTTGTGGGCCATCTAGGCCCCCATGAAGTAGGCCTCATGTCAAAATGGCCCAGTTGTAGAACTGTGTACCCGTCCAGTTTAATCTTTAAGCGGCAGGCTACAGAGGCGGAGAGGAACGGCATGACTGAAGAGAAAGACCGAGGCAGCCGGAGACTCAATCTTCCCATCTCCGGCTATTGAGATTAAGTAAGACATTCATTAAATATGTATTCAGCCATGCTGTACTCATTTGTAAGTGAGCCTGTTGGTGTAGGCTATGCTACCATACAGCTTCAGAGCAAGATTCCTTAACATTACCAAGCTAGCACAATTGGAAGTTGTGGGAACTTGTGTTTATAGTTTCACATTGGTTGTGGGAACTAAGCCACACGTTTCCTGACCGGTAAAACTGCAAGTGTTAGATTTGAACTTCTGAGAACAGAAGTGGAATTTTCTCCTGCTCTGTGAATGTTTACATTAAGGTTACAGGAGGCTCTGATAAAGTTTTACGCTGGTTCCTTAAAAGTCAATCTGGGAGGTTTTATTAATGGAAATTATAGGTTATTTCGATTTAAAAATATATATATATATTCTTGAAAACTTTCACTGAATGTTTCAATAAGTCTTTTAATAACACTGTTAGCTTATTTTGGATTTCACTTTTTTGAACTCCAAGAACAGATAGGACACATGGAAATGAATTTCCTTAGCCTTTAACCAGGAAAAAATATTTCTGCACTGAAATTCCCACAGAAGAATGTTGTTTCTTAAGGTTCTCTGAACTATTTGAGAACATTCCCAATGTCAAACCAGTTGGAGAACATTCCTAGAACATTACCATAATTGAAATGAAATGCAACTGTGTTTGAACTTTTAGTAAATGCTCTGTTAAAGTGACAAAACACCAAGAACATAAATGTTTTTTGTCAAGTTCCTTAAATTTGCTGAGAATGTTCCAAAGCCAAGCAACTACCGTGCACCATTCCCAGAAAGGTGTGGGAAGCTTGTATGCAAAATAACCATAGAACAACCACACTCTCACAAAGCTCTAAGATACATATGGTTCTCAGAGCGTTATGTGCAAGTTGAATAGACTGTCGTTGGATACCATCCCAATTAAAAAACAAGGTGTAAGGGCAACACTGTCAAAATGTATAACAAATCAGGACATTGTTTTCAAAGGATGAGGATCCACTGTTCAAATCAAATCTAATTGTATTGGTCACATACACATATTTAGCAGATGTTAATGTGAGTGTAGCGAAAGGCTTGTGTTCCTAGCTCCAACAGTGCAGTAGTATCTAAAAATTCACAACAATACAAACAAATCTAAAAGTAAAGTAATGGAATTAAGAAATACATAAATATTAGGAAGAGCAATGTCGGAGTGGCATTGACTAAAATACAGTAAAATAGAATACAGTATATACGTACATATGAAATGAGTAAAGCTGTATGTAAACATTAAAGTGACCAGTGATTCCATATCTATGTACATAGGGAAACAGCCTCTAAGGTGCAGGGTTGAGTAACCAGATGGTAGCCGGCTAGTGATGGCTGTTTAACAGTCTGATGGCTTTGAGATAGAAGCTGTTTTTCAGTCTCTCGGTCCCAGCTTTGATGCACCTGTACTGACCTCGCCTTCTGGATGGTAGCGGGGTGAACAGGCAGTGCCTCCGGTGGTTGATGTCCTTTTTGGCCTCCCTGTGACATCGGTGCTGTAGGTGTCCTAGAGGGCAGGCAGTGTACCCCCGGTGATGCGTTGGGCCGACCGCACCACCCTCTGGAGAGACCTGCGGTTGCAGGGTGGTGCAGTTGCCATACCAGGCAGTGATACAGTCCATTCCAGAGGTTAATATGTTGCTTGGCAACAGAAAATTCACCAGTTCAAATCTTCATATCCCATGTTTCTTGCTAATTCAAGAACAACTATCAAAAGTCTTAGGTCAGGTCCCAATGGAAGATGAAGAGGAGGGACAGTTTCACCTACTCAGCATTACTTCAGGTAAACAGAATACAATGGCTATGCTTCCCGAAATAAAGCATTAAAGCTGTAACTTTTTGGGTGACCCGACCAAATTCACATATAAATGTGTGTTATAGATCTGCCAGTCTTATTGAAAGCAAGTCAAAGAAGCGGTAGATCTGTTCCATGTGCTCTATTTCTATGCTTCCAGCTCTTAAGTTTTGTCTTTGCGTCTTTTACGCTTTTTGTTTTTTACACCAGCGTCAAACAACTGAAAATATAATATCGTTGGTTATGGAAAATATATTTCACAGTGGTTTAGATGGTACACTGATTCTCTACACTATACTTGTTTGTTTTGTCACATAAACTGTAAATAGGCTATTTGAATTTTAGAAACCAGCAAATGGACGGAGCAATTTCTGCATAGTGCATCTTTTAAGAAATCATTGGCTTTCATGTTATAAAATTCCTCTTTAATCTTATAGGAGCACACATAAAGAACTTGCTCTAACGGAGGTTTAAACCTATTACAACCACAGGACCATGACTTTTAGAAAGTTAGCCTAACTCACCATGAACTTAGTGGTTCTGCTCAAGGGAAGCGAACAGACGACTACAGCACTGCTGACTACAGTATTACACATCTTGATGAACACCACACCAATATCACAATGTCATTTACTGTGGTGTATGGTATCTGTGTCAGGAGTACGTGAAAGGACAAGCTGGGGAGCTGATGTGTAAGTACGGCCAGAGAGACTAAGGGAAAGTAGGTTAAGCAGCCCTATAGGGCAGGAAGACATAAGGGCTCACTTCCCCTGGAACAGAGGTTAATATCATATCTATGTATCATAGGACTCCACTAGGAGGCGTGATGGACACAGAGGAACGTGGCATTTAAAGCTGACCGCAGTAGGATTAGCCATTGTGTCAGTTCAAAGGACATGTCATGGCTATTACTAAAATAAACACATGAACAAAGGGGATTATGGTCAATGTCATCACCCTTTCACCTCGGGCTTGTCCTCCGCAAATAATACATTTTACTGTGCAGATTTTAGTTGAAAGATGATCTGACCCTGGGATAGCCTTGTCCCAGATCTGTTTGTGCTGCCTTGCCAACTGACCATAGGAGTTGGCAAAAAAGCACAAACGGATCTGGGACCAGGATAACTTTGGGACGCTCTTATGACATTATTGATTTGTGCGAGGAGCTGAAATTAGTCAATGGATAGAACATGTCGGGACATTGTGACCGTTCCACGTCACATCTGATGATGACAGAGCCGTACCCCATTTCAATTCTTCATTCTGAATCTTTCAACCTCAAAAAAGCAAGATATGAGATGTCAACAGCTGTATGAGTCGCTGCTATGTTCGAGTGACGTTAAAAGCAGAGCCAAAAACATGTTGATGTGGTTTAGCTTGTGAATTAAGTAACAGCGAGGAAGCACAGCTTTGGGTTGAAATATATATGACAAACATAAAAAAGAGGATAGCGGCAACGGGACATTTCATGCTTTTCTACAGATGTAAATCAGCATTGTTCTTGTTGGCCGTGAAATCCACCCTACATCCCAGATCCCCCTGCCATTAGGTCCCACAGTTCTGTCCTCTGAACTTCACATGAACCTGTCGGTTGTCCGTTTAAAAAAAACTCCACAAATCTGGCTTTACACACACTAAATCCAACTCAAAAAAAAAGATTATAGTGCAAAGTAGCTCCGCCACTTCTCAATCTAAACAAGCGGGAGAAACTGTAAATAAGATGATGTGGATTTGGAAGGGGACCAGGATCTGCAGCTGTTGTAGGATGCTGCCAGGGAGGTCAGAGTGCTGTGGTGTTAATAACACCTGCTGCTGGGGTTCTGGACAGGATTTACTGAGCGCCACGTCACAGTGCTTTCACACCATCCCCCGGGTCTGGGCAGGGGCTTAAGACACCACCTCTGTGTTTAGCCAAGGCGCACCAGGGGGGAGAGATTTGAAGAGGGGCTCCGCGTGTTGGATGTGGAGCTGGGACTGGAACGGCAGTCTGAGTGGGCTGGGAGCCAGAGGCAGCTCACGGAGTGCCACGTAACAAATGTGACGCCACCACCCCACTCTGCAGGGCTGAGCTCGCTGCGCATGGCTGCCTCTGACTCTGGCTTGGGCTCTGCCAGGCAGATTTATCCCTGTTGTGATGGGACCACCTTCCAGCAGGGCAGAAGGGCATTTGAGTCTCCTGCTGACTGTGTGCTGCTGATGGCTCTCTGGCCCAGGGCGTACGCATACCCAGTACCTGGCTCTGGGACAAACAAGTATGTCATGCTAACTCTCTAACTCACTTCACAGCCTCATGGGCACAGTCAAACACCACCATGCTAACCACATGTCTGTTGGAGTTTTCTGTGTATGCCATGCTATTTCCTGTGTCTCTGTTAGGTACAGGCTAATACCTTAGGCAGAATGGCAAACATGAAAAGAGCCTTGAATGACATTTCAACACATACCATTTGTGAATTCTACACTCTTTCATATATGGACTCACTTTACTGCCTGGTTTAGACTAGCTGGGGAAAATTGACTGCAAAACAGAACAGGATATCAGTTGAACAAACTGGAAATGCATTGTGTCTGCTAAAGAAAACCTTTGGAGGGTTCACTGGCCGGTGTTGGAGAACTTGATGCGCATCACTATTATCTCATAATTAAACAAACATGTGCCTCTCCCTAATATGCCTCCAGTTAAAATGTCCTCCTTTCAAAAGCACAAGTTCAATTACGGGCCCAGCAAGGGGTCCCTGAGTGCCACAAATCCATTATGCTGTGAGCCAAGGAATTCCAACTTGGTCTATTTTGTCTATAATCCCGTTTAGCTTGAAATAAGTGGTTTAGCACTTCCCGGTAGGAGGCATAAGGGATATTTCTCCCCCTTTTTTCTTTTTGTATTTCAACTTTATGAGGAAGGCAGGTGAAGAAAATATCCTTGGAGATGAAGTGCAAAAATGAACAATTACAGAAAGTATTGGTGCTTTGAATGCCTTTTTTCTCAACACTTGGGGTGGAAACGAGCGGAAAGAAAGTTTGATCCAAAAACGGTTATTGAGAGCTGCCACTGAATTGTAAGAGAGGTGCTCTGCCATTGATTAGGCTTGAGAACTGGAATTGGCAGCGTTCCAAAAAAAAAACATGTTTGTGGCCATCCGGTTTTCAATACCAAAGCCTATACGTTCACATGCTTAGACCTTGCTGTTCACTTTGTGCTCCTTTCCTAAAAACTGATATATTCACACCCTCCACTGGCTAACATGACAACCAGCTTCATGCTGGCCTGTCTTGTACCATAGCATATTCTGTGTTCTCTCTCCTTATCTGCAGAGTTTGTTCAGTAAGTAAGCAGTGAATCCTGGTGAGTAAAACATGCTGATTGTTTGCAGGAATGACAAGATATGAGTCTCTGTGTATTACTTCCCAAAAATGTGTGATGGATAACTAACGTCTGGCCAAGGTTTCCTAGATGGTTTAGAAAACTCATCTCTCTGGGAAACCAAATAGTGCCTTAGATAAGCTTCTCTGGTTAGTGGGGAAATTAGGAAGGAGCATGAGGCTGTACAATGTACAATGGACATTTTCCATTTTATGATCTTGTCCTCAATATTAGTCAAATAAACCCGTTGATCCGTTTGTCAGAAGAGCGACCAAGTAAAAACACACATTAAATTCAACTGAACCTTTGACCAATTAAGCAAACATCCAAAGATCTACCCGTCACAAACACACTATAACAAGTTGTTAAAATAAGGCAAAAGTGGTGCCATAACCTTGACAGTGTTCACCTCTAACGACCACAGAGCGTGACCAGGACTCACGTGACTCCTGTGGGCCACATGGTTCGAGGGGTCACGGGGTCAAACCTTCAGTGGGTCAGCCACAGCAGTGGCCTGTATCAAAGCATTTAACCTGGGTAAACCTCCTCACAGCCTGGACACAACCCACAGAGTCAGCTGGTCCTGGTATGGAAGTTATGGAACCCCCTCAGTCAAGAGACAGTCATGGAGAAACCCACAGGAGACTCTGGGAACGGGCCAGAGATGAGGCAGGAAAAAAAGGACATTAATTGACTGTGAGAAATTTAAGATAAGGGAAATAAAAACACGGGGGCTTCCGGCAGAGTGGCAAAGGCCAAGAAGAGGGGAAGATGAGAGAGGATGGCGCACCATCACTTCGCATGAGAGGAAATTACTTTCAAAGAGCATAGCTCATGGGACTGACAACATTAATCCACAACGGCTATCTGGGTGCTCACTGCTGTACTTTCAAAGCACTTTCTTTGCTTTCCAAACTGACATGGATTAGATGTTCAATGACAGCCTATATACAAAACCCAGGACTATAGCCTTGAAACTGTTGAAACTTAAATGGCTTGAGTTACGCCAGCTCATGTTCTGTTGGTCAGCCTTTATGAACCATAAACACAATCAGCAGATGACCCCTTTCAGAACGATACATTCAACACCTCTCTCTGTCTCTCTCTGTCTTTCTCTCTCTCTGTCTCTCTCTCTCTGTCTCTCTCTCTCTCTCTGTCTCTCTCTCTGTCTCGGTCTCTCTCTCTTTCTCTCTCTCTCTGTCTTGGTCTCTCTCTCTCTGTCTCTCTCTCTCTGTCTCTGTCTCTCTCTCTCTGTCTCTCTCTCTCTGTCTCGGTCTCTCTCTGTCTCGGTCTCTCTCTGTCTCGGTCTCTCTCTGTCTCTCTCTCTCAAACCATTTAGCACACTCATTTGACGTTCCAATCATCCCCTCTGCCCATTCCGAGGAAAGCACAATCATACACACTCCTGTTGAAGCGGTTCCTTTCTCACCAAAGACGGGTGACCCTGGTGTGAGGGTCAGAGAGGTTCCCCTTCCCCCTGTGTCTTAATCAGAGCCCATTAATGTCCCTCATAAGTAGCAATCAGTAGTGGCGAAACTGAAGAGCCTCATTCAAAGTGTAAAAACGACACGTTTCCCTCTCCTCAACCTGAGGGAGCCTCCTAACTGGAGGAAATATAAAAAAGAGCGCCCCTTGGTAGGGAATGTGCTGCATTAGCAGGAACGTTACAGTCTCTCCCTGAAGTATGATTGGGGTGGTCTAACACCAACCTAAAGCCTTAGGAAACATAAACAGTCAATCAATGTGAGATCCTACAATTGTTAAGTTTGAGTGAATATCGTAACTTGAGTTGATAGGGTGTCTGAAATGGAAACCAAACTTCACAACATATTCCAAAGTCCTGCTTGGCTGTGTGATAACTACATGACAATTTGGCTGAGACAAGATGCTGATTCAAGTTTGCTTGCAGGATGGACGGAGGAAAGACAGAGGAAAGAGGTCCTGGAGTTTGATGTTAATTCAGCACGATCCATGAAAACTGCATGGATTTGGGATTTCTAAAGAGCTTCATGCTGTACGTTCCCAGTCGCCTGTTGGTTGGCAACACTGTTTGAAAATGAAAAGAGCTCTGCTCTCTGCTTTGGTTTCTCACTCATTACCACGCCATTTGGCAGATCAGACCTCCTGCGTGCAGGCTTTAGACTGGATTTAGAGGCAATGTAAGCCTCTTCACAGAACATGCATGAAATGAAGGAGGCAGACATGAGATCCAAGCCAAGATCTGCTGTCAGAGCGCTGTCAGAAGCCAATCACTTTCACTTCTCTCAGAGAGGGGTCATTTCACAGGGTGCCTTTCTCTGGATGTTGTTGTGATGTTTTGTCTTAATAAGGTCCACTGCATTTCTGTGACAAGGTAACATTAGCGCTCTTTGTATTGGCCACACTTGACCGGAGAACACTTCAATAAAGACAAAGTGAGGACTTGCGGTTTGACAATGAATCGCTGACACAGGTTTATAGGGAGCATTTAGAGAGTAATATTGTTTTTAAGGTCAAATACCACCCGATAATAAGCTATTTGACATTCACCCTGAATCGATTCATAATGGCTATTTCGGTCATAAATATGAGCGTGAATTATAGTGTCTACAAAAAAGTCAAATATTACGTTTAGTGTGTGTGCTTGTGTGTGTGTCGTGAGGAGGAGAGAGAAGGGGCAAAGCAAACGCCTCTTTTACTCAAACAGAATAATCAAATCTCATCACCCCCCAACCTCCCGTCCCCAACCCACCCCAGCACAGTCTCTCCTCCCAACCACAATCAACTCTCCTTCCCTTCCACCCAACTCTCCACATGCCCACCTTACATAACGTTATCAATGTTGGATGGAAATATAACATGAGGATAGCACGAAAGCCTTGAAAGAAATGTCGCTTTTTCCTTCTTGCCTCTCTTCGTCAGCATATGATGCACATGTAGTTGACACCAGGCCCTCGCCTCTGGAGTCTGATTTTAAAAGCCAGACGGGGAGAGGATGGGGTGAGCTGACGGTGTGTGTGTGTGTGTGTGTATATGTGTGTGTGTCTGTGTGGTGGTATATCGGAGCCATCCTCTCCATTGAGTACAAAATTAGTACTGTCAACTCCTACACTTTAATTACAGAGCCCTCGGTGGAAATCCTGAAAAAATATCATATCCTACGCTATAGTGCCATAAGGTCACGCTAAAGATATTGACTAAAAACAGATTTTAAATAATATTATACTG
This sequence comes from Oncorhynchus tshawytscha, assembly GCF_018296145.1. Classification (NCBI taxonomy): domain Eukaryota; kingdom Metazoa; phylum Chordata; class Actinopteri; order Salmoniformes; family Salmonidae; genus Oncorhynchus; species Oncorhynchus tshawytscha. Next base: position 43,104,165 of record NC_056434.1, on the reverse strand, counting down.
GTGATGATTACTAATCAATCACAATATTTTACTCAAATTTTCGGACACTTAATCTGAACATTTCCAGGAGACATTTAGAACTGACTAGATCTTTGCCCTTTCGTTTTATTTTTTTAGTTTTTTTTTACAGCTATCTAAAAAGCATTGAACAAAACTCATTTGCTGAATACAAAATGTTCATTGTTGTGGACTAGTGTCTGTGCCGAAGAAGTATTGAGTCACCGTCCTAGCCTACATGATATGGCATACAGTTTATATTAATGGAAAGGATGGTGACACTGAAGGACACAAGGAGACAAAGATGTTTTATGCCCTTGCAGGAAGCATTCTGTCCAAAAAAATGAAGCGAGAGAAAAAAAAATCAGGCGAGAGAGAAAAAAACTTCTGCTAGAAGTGTGGGAATATTCTAGGAGGCATGACTGACTCCTTCCTTTTGGTCTCCCGACCTTCCCTTGTCTCTCCCTGTAGCCTTGGATTCCAACCAGAGCATGATAGCTCAATTCTGGCTCCACACAGCAGCATTTTGAGGGGGAGAGAGGAGACATTCCCAGCTGTGTTAGCACAGGAGGTTGGCACCTCAGGTGGTTGGTTCCCGTTTTGTTCTTCTGTCATATTATGGCATCACAGTTTCAGTGTTTGGAAACAGTGTTGTTGATGCACTGGAGTTGATGATGAATCTGGGAAAGAGTAGTTTATCTGCAGTATTCATATATAATATATTATTTATTGTGAATGGTGAATCTCAATGGTGATTGCTTGGGTTAGAACATACAAAGGATGACTCACTTGCTCTACGCAAATATTTTTCTGTGGAGTAAAATGTCAAATAAATCAGCAAATATGAAACATCAGCCCACAATTCATTATATGGTTGTCGTCGACTTCCGATCTGGTTTTTGTTGATTCCTTTGTGGTGTGTAGACATCTTGTTACATACAAAACAAACCTTTGATCACACAGAACGAGAGGGAATTTCATCAAAGTGGGTCTTACTTCTGCTCAAGTGGCATTGTTTTGAGAATGATTTTCCACAATTTGTATTCATGTTTACAGGCAGATTGTCCAATGTGGCTTCGCTACGCCGCTGTGATAATCGTTCCAGTGTGTCACAATGGTGAAATTCAAATTTAGTCTGAGCCAAGACAGTTAATCACAAATTACAAACTTAATGTTTCAGGATAAGAACTATGTGGCTCAGCAATAAAACTAGAGCTGTGGGGAAAATACTGCTGTGGAACATCATTCAATCACTCAATCTTTCATGTCTGCACAAGCTAATTCAGCAAAATACATGTGTCTAATCACAAGGACCTGGTTTGGAGTGAGATAAATTACCTAAGAGCTAACTCACTGGTCATAATAATTGGTCTTACAGTGCATTCGGAAAGTATTCTGACCCTTTGACTTTTTCCACATTTTGTTACGTTACAGCCTTACTCTAAAATTGATTGAATTTGATTTTTCCTCATCAATTTACACACAATACCACATAATGACAAATCAAAAACAGGTTTTTAGAAATGATTGCAAATGTATTAAAAATTAAAAACAGAAACATGACATTTACATAAGTATTCAGACACTTTACTCAGTATTTTGTTGAAGCACCTTTGGCAGCGATTACATTCTCGAGTCTTCTTGGGCATGACGCTACAAGCTTGGCACCCCTGTATTTGGGGAGTTTCTACAATTGTTCTCTGTAAATCCTCTCAAGCTCTCTTTCTCTCTGTCAGATTGGACAGGGAGCATTGCTGCAAAGCTATTTTCAGGTCTCTCCAGATATGTTAGATCGGATTCAAGTCCGGACTCTGGCTGGGCCACTCAAGGACATTCGTTGACTTGTCCTGAAGACACACCTGAGTTGTCTTGGCTGTGTGCTTAGGGTTGTTATCCTGTTGGAAGGTGGACCTTCGCCCCAGTCTGAGGTCCTGAGTGCTCTGGAGAAGGTTTTCATCAAAAATCTCTCTGTACTCTGCTGCATTCATCTTTCCCTTGATTCTGACCAGTCTCCCAGTTCCTGACACTGAAAATATCCCCACAGCATGATGCTGCCACCACCATGCTTCACTGTAGGGATGGTGCCAGGTTTCCTCCTTTGGCATTCAGGCCAAAGAGTTCAATCTTGGTTTCATCAGACCAGAGAATCTTGTTTCTCATGGTCTGAGAGTCTTTAGGTGCCTTTTGGCAAACACCAAGAGGAGTGGCTTCCGTCTGGCCACTCTAACATAAGGGCCTTCTTGTTGGAGTGCGGCAGAGATGGTTGTCCTTCTGGAAGGTTCACCCATCTCCACAGAAGAACTCTGGAGCTCTGCCAGAGTGACCATCAGGTTCTTGGTCACCTCCCTGACCAAGGCCCTTCTCCCCCGATTGCTCAGTTTGGCTAGGCAGCCAGCTCTATGAAGTGTCTTGGTGGTTCCAAACTTCTTCCACTTAAGAATGATGGAGGCCATTCTGTTCTTGGGGACTTTCAATGCTGCAGACATTTTATTTGTTTAATGTTGCAGACATCTGTACCTCGACACGATCCTGTCTAAGAGCTCTACGTACATTTTCTTCGACCTCATGGCTTGGTTGTTTTCTCTGACATGCACTTCCAACTGTGGGACCTTATATAGACAGGTGTGTGCCTTTCCAAATCATATCCAATCATTTGAATTTACCACAGGTGGACTCCAATCAAGTTGTAGAAACATCAATGATGATCAATGGAAACAGAACATGAGCTCAATTTCGAGTCTTATATCAAAGGGTCTGAATAGTTATGTAAATACGGTATTTACGTTTTTTAATATGTAAATGTGGATACATTTCAGCATACCTGTTTCCGCTTTGTCATTATGGGGTATTGTGTGTAGATTCATGAGGGGAAATAATAATTTAATCCATTCTAGAATAAGGCTGTAACGTAACAAAATGTGGAAAAGGTCAAGGGGTCTGAATACTTCCGAATGCACTGTATATGGTCACTGTGATTTATTGTCACTGTAACTGACTGTGACTGTGATGAAATGGTATGTATGACCGTGAGCAAGAGCAGTGTGACAATGACAGATGGGAATTGCCTGAGACAGGGTCTAGGACAGGGCTGGAACCAGAGGCTGGGTGGGGACTCTGCGAGGCCTCCAAGGCATGCACCTACCTGGTTGGCGACTAAAATGTTGCGTTGTTGTCCTTTTTTTTTAACTCGCTATAACATTCATATCAAAAACAATCTGCTATACGGGTATTTAATATACGGTAAGAGCGAGAGGAAGTTAGTGGTTGATGCAATGCAGAATTTTAAAGGTCAGTGGAGGACCTGGATGTCCTGCATGAAATCAACAGAGAGAGAGAGAGAGGTTTTGTGAACATTCCAGTGCATCTGCAACTCTGCATGTCCTAAAATACCCAAATAGACCAAGGGATGTCAGATGGAACATTGCCCTTTGAGAATGTTTTGTCCAGAGCCTGCCTCTTTCTCTTTCTCTCCATCCTTCTCTCTACAGTATGTATTTATTTTTGTCCCTCTCTCTCTCCCTCTCTCTCACTCTCTCTCTACCTCGCTCTACCTCGCTCTACCTCGCTCTACCACACTCTTCTTCTCTCTACCTCACACCCCTCTCTCTGCCATTTCCAACCTCCATCCTATCTTCCTTCCTCCCTCTCTTCTCTTTTCTTTCTCTCCTTCTCTCCCTCCTTCTCATCTCCAGAAGCTTCGGCAGCAGGGTGATGTGGGTGGATAGTGGTCTGCTAGCTTTGGTTGCTACGCTCAGAGAGGGATCACAGCCCAGACACATAACCATAGCAGACAGCTAGCCAATCACTTCAGGTAAAAATGGGACCACTGCTCCGCTCTGGGTGAGCTCAGTATAGATTCTATTGATGTTATAGGACAACATACTGGAGAGCTCTCAAAAATGCACCTTCCTATTTGCTGTGCCTTTTTTGGGTTCAGATGTAAAATAGCAGAAAAACAAGCAGCAGACCTATATTAGAGTATATTACTGACCACTCCATAATACAAAATGTAGTGAAGGGATTTAAAAGTAAAACATTTGATCGAAGAGGATAACAGGAGGACCATCCAGGTCCTCCTCTTTCTCCAAGACAGTCGTGAAGAGGCCACGACAACACCTTTTCCCCCTCAGGAGACTGAAAAGATTGTCAGAGGAAAGCCCATAAAATTGCCAGACTCTGGTCTCCCAAGTCATAGACTGTTTTCTCTGCTACCGCACGGCAAGCGGTACCGGAGCGCCAAGACTAGGACCAAAAGGCTCCTACTCGCTGTTTACTATCTATGCATTGTCACTTCACCCCTACCTACATGTACAAGTTACCTCAACTAACCTGTACCCCCGCACACTGACTCGGTACCGGCACCCCCTGTATATAGCCTCGTTATTGTTACGTTATTGTGCTACTTTTGATCTTTTTTTTCTCTCTTTTTTTTACTGTTGTTTATTTGGTAAATATTTTCTTAACTCTTCTTGAAATGCACTGTTGGTTAAGGGCTTGTAAGTAAGAATTTCACGATGAGGTCTACACCTGTCATATTCGGCCCATGTGACAAATGAAGTCTGATTTGATGTGATTTGAGAACACATTGTGGTTAATAATGCAGTATTATTTGGCTGCATTGGGCACATCACAGTGACTACAGTGCCATCCTCATTTCTACTCCAAAATGAGCTGGTTCTGGTTGAGGACTTCACATGTCTCTTTATTGTCTCTTCACTAGACAAATATGAATTGCTTTGAGTTCCAAAACAGTAGTTTGCGACAGCGCAATCACAGTTAGATTAATATCAATTAACCTGAGCGTGTTTGCAAAGCATACAAATCATGTTATTCATCAGCAGTCAAAACAAACCACTGAGTGTTCTCATAAAATACTAATTAAAATGGGGAACAGGTAAAAAGTAAAGTAAAAAATAATTTAATATAAATTCTTTGTTCTGAATCTCTGGTGCATGGAACTAATCTCACTGAAAATCTGAATTCCAAGACACTGCACAGACGAAGGCATGAGCTCCATATTTTTTCGACTACTGTAATTGTGACCAGGGTTATTTCCAGCCCAGCGTATAAATCAAACATGCTCAGTGAAAGCCTTAAAGATCATGAAACAGACAGCCTCAACAACCACAGAATCTATATTGAACCTAAAGCATGACAGTTCCCTGGATCGGGTGTGTATGACACTTCCCACTCTTTCTGTAGCATGCAGGTCTGGGGGAAAGCTAACAGAGAATCAATGGAAGAAGTTTGGAATAGAAGATGGTGCCGACGGACATGGCAGCTCTGCTTCTAGCTCCTAAGCTACTTTTCAGTATACTTATTTTATTGTGTGTTATTTCTTACATTATCAGGCAAGAACTTTTTTGGTGTTATTACATACAGCAGGAAATAACTTTTGGATATGAAGGCGGCGGTAACTCACCAGCATTACGACCAGAAATACGACTTTCCCGAATTGGATCCTTTGTTTGTACCCCCCAAGGCAATTAAACATATCCCAGAAGCTGCTCCAAGACCCCGCCGGCTGAGAAGAGGTATTCGGAGTGGACTTCTAGTCCGACTCGTGTGGAGTGCACACCATTTACCGCTTCCTAATATATTACTCGCTAATGTTCAGTCGCTTGACAATAAAGAAGACGAGCTCAGAGGAGAGGATTTCCTTCCAGAGAGACATCAGGGACTGGCTCTCTCTGGATATACGGTCCCTGTCCATACAGTCAGCTGGGTTCTCGGTGCATCGTACAGACAGAAATAAAGAACTCTACGGGAAGAAGAAAGGCGGTTGTGTGTTTCACAATTAACTACTCATGGTGTGATTGTGATAACGTAAAGGAACTTGGGGTCCTTTTGTTCACCCAACCTAGAATACCTCACAATTAAATGCTGACCATATTACCTCCCAAGAGAGTTCTCTTCGGTTATAGTCGCAGCCGTGTATATTCCCCGTCAAGCCGATACCACGACGGCCCTCAAGGAACTACACTGGACTTTGTGTCACATCTGTCCTGCAACGCCCTCTACTGCTCATCCTGTGTCTCCTTGACCTGCTGCCATTCCCCCAGTACTCTCTCCCTCTCTCTCTCTGTGTGTGTGTGATTGTGTGGGCGGAGACAAGTGTGCTAGAGCTAGAGCAGATCCCCACCAGCTGCAACCTGTTCCATAATCAAGACCTCTACAAATACTCAGCCCTTCCACTTCCACACTACCAGATTGTAATCTCTGCTCAGTCATTCTACGTTTCTAGCCGTTTGTTATTATTCAGATCCTGTTATTCTGTTGTGCCTGTTTTCCTTGCCTGATGCTGTTTTCCTCTCCGCTACAGTTCTGCCCGTCCTGACTCTGGTCCCTGTCTCCAGTCCCATGTCTCGCCATCCTGCTACTCTGTCCTGGATTCCCCACTCTACTACTCCCTTGGATTCTCCTCTGGACCTGCTTACCCTGTCTCAACCCCTCTCGCTCCAGCCTCAGACTCCGTACGTGGGTTTCCAGCAACCCACCCGAGCTTCCCCTGACCTGCACTCCATCTCCCCCTGTGTCTCAATAAATACCTTGGTTACTTCATCCAAGTCTCCTCGTCTGAGTCTGCTCTTGGGTTCCCCTGTTCCAGTTCCACTTTGTGCAAACTGGAAACCACATATCCTGAGGCCGCATTTATTGTAGCTGGGGATTTTAACAAAGCAAATTTGACAAACTCTACCAAAATTCTACCAATACATTGCCTGTAGAACTTACGTTTCAAAAACTCTTGTCCATTGTTACTTGGATGGCTACAAGGCTCTCCCCCGTCCTCCCTTCGGCAAATCAGATCACGACTCCTCATCCCTTCCTAATTCCTAAATTAAACAGGAAGTACCTGTGCTAAGGTCTATTCAACTCTGGTCTTACCAATTGGAATCTATGCTTCAAGATTGAAAATAACATTGACTTATACACGGACACAGTGACTAAGTTCATCGGGGGATGTCATATAGGGGACGTTGTTCCCACTGTGACTATTAAAACCTACACAAACCAAAAACCGTGGATAGATGGCAGCATTCAAGCAAAACTGAAAGCGTGAACCACCGCATTTGACCACTGAAAAGTGACTGGGAATATGGTTGAATAGAAACAGTGTAGTTATTCCCTCCGTGAGGCAATACAACAGGCAAAATGTCAGTACAGAGACAAAGTGAAGTCGAAATTCAATGGCTCAGACACGAGACGTATATGGCAGGGTCTACAGACAATCACAGATTACAAAGGGAAAACCAGCCACGTCATTGACACCTACGTCTTGCTCCCGGACAAGCTAAACACATTCTTTGCCCGCTTTTAGGATAACACAGTGCCACAGCTGTGGCCTGCTCCCAAGGACTGTGGACTGTCGTTCTCTGTGGCCAATGTGAGTAAGACATTTAAGCGTGTTAACCCTCGCAGGGCTGCCGGTCCAGACAACATCCCTAGCCGCATCCTCAGAGCATGCGCAGACCAGCTGACTGGAATGTTTACGAACATATTCAATCTATACCTAACCCAGTCTGCTGTCCCCACTTGCTTCAAAATGTCCACCATTGTTCCCGTACCCAAGAAAGCAAAGGTAACTTAACTAAACGACTATAAATTATATGATCCCTAGTGCTAGTTAAGGATAATATCACCTCCACCTTACTGGACACCCTAGACCTACTTAAATATGAATACCAAATAGAAATGCATACCCCAATAGATCCACAGACGATGCAATCGCCATAGCACTGCACACTCCCCTATCCCATCTGGACAAGAGGAATACCTATGTAAGAATGCTGTTCATTGACTATATCTCAGCCTTCAAAACCATAGTACCCTCCAAGCTCATCATTAAGCTTGTGGCCCTGGGTCTGCAACTGGGTCCTGGATTTCCTGATGGGCCGCCCCCAGGTGGTGAAGGTAGGAAACGACACCTTTTGGCTGATCCTCAACACTGGGGCCCCACAAGGGTGCGTGCCAAGCTCCCTCTTGCACTCCCTGTTCACCCATGACTGTGCGGCCACGCACGCCTCCAACTCAATCATCAAGTTTGCAGACGACACAACAGTAGTAGGCCTAATTACCAACATTGACGAGACAGGTAGGAGGTGAGGGCCCTGGCGGAGTGGTGCCAGGAAAATAACCTCTCCCTCAACGTCAACAAAATGAAGGCGCTGATCGTGGACTTCGGAAGACAGCAGAGGGAGTATGCCCCCATCCACATCAATGTGACCCCAGTGGAGAAGGTGAAAAGCTTCAAGTTCCTCGGCGCACTGACAATCTGAAATGGTCCACCCACAGAGACAGTGTGGTGAAGAAGCCACACCAGAGCCTCTTCAACCTCAGGAGGCTGAATAAATTTGGCTTGCCCCCTAAGACTCTCACAAACCTTTACAGATGCACAATCGAGAGCCTCCTGTCGGGCAGTATCACAGCCTGGTATGGCAACTGCACCGCCTGCAATCGCAGGTCTCTCCAGAGGCTGGTGCAGTCTGCCCAACACATCCCCGGGAGCATACTGCCTGCCCTCCAGGACACCTACAGCACCCGATGTCGCAGGAAGGCCAACAAGATAATCAAGGATATCAACCACCCGAGCCACGGCCTGTTCACCCCGCTATCATCCAGAAGGCGGGGTCAGTACAGGTGCATCAAAGCTGGGACTGAAAGACTGAAAAACAGCTTCTATCTCAAGGCCATCAAACTGTTAAACAGCCATCATTAGCCGGCTACCATCTGGTTACTCAACTCTGCACCTTACACCATTGCCTCAACCCTGCACCATCTGGTTACTCAACCCTGCACCTTACACCATTGCCTCAACCCTGCACCATCTGGTTACTCAACCCTGCACCATCTGGTTACTCAACCCTGCACCTTACACCATTGCCTCAACCCTGCACCATCTGGTTACTCAACCCTGCACCTTACACCATTGCCTCAACCCTGCACCATCTGGTTACTCAACCTTGCACCTTACACCATTGCCTCAACCCTGCACCATCTGGTTACTCAACCCTGCACCTTAAACCATTGCTTCAACCCTGCACCATCTGGTTACTCAATCCTGCACATTAACCATTGCCTCAACCCTGCACCATCTGGTTACTCAACTCTGCACCTTACACCATTGCCTCAACCCTGCACCATCCGGTTACTCAACCCTGCACCTTACACCATTGCCTCAACCCTGCACCATCTGGTTACTCAACTCTGCACCTTACATCATTGCCTCAACCCTGCACCCTGCACCATTGCCTCAACCCTGCACCATCTGGTTACTCAACCCTACACCTTACACCATTGCCTCAGCCCTGCACCATCTGGTTACTCAACCCTACACCTTACACCATTGCCTCAGCCCTGCACCATCTGGTTACTCAACCCTACACCTTACACCATTGCCTCAACCCTGCACCATCTGGTTACTCAACTCTGCACCTTACATCATAGCCTTAACCCTGCACCATCTGGTTACTCAACCCTGCACCTTACACCATTGCCTCAACCCTGCACCATCTGGTTACTCAACCCTGCACCTTACGCCATTGCCTCAACCCTGCACCATCTGGTTACTCAACTCTGCACCTTACATCATTGCCTCAACCCTGCACCATCTGGTTACTCAACCCTGCACCTTACACCATTGCCTCAGCCCTGCACCATCTGGTTACTCAACCCTACACCTGCACCATTGCCTCAACCCTGCACCATCTGGTTACTCAACTCTGCACCTTACATCATAGCCTCAACCCTGCACCATCTGGTTACTCAACCCTGCACCTTACACCATTGCCTCAACCCTGCACCATCTGGTTACTCAACCCTGCACCTTACGCCATTGCCTCAACCCTGCACCATCTGGTTACTCAACTCTGCACCTTACATCATTGCCTCAACCCTGCACCCTGCACCAATGCCTCAACCCTGCACCATCTGGTTACTCAACTCTGTACCTTACACCATTGCCTCAACCCTGCACCATCTGGTTACTCAACCCTACACCTTACACCATTGCCTCAGCCCTGCACCATCTGGTTACTCAACCCTACACCTTACACCATTGCCTCAACCCTGCACCATCTGGTTACTCAACTCTGCACCTTACATCATAGCCTTAACCCTGCACCATCTGGTTACTCAACCCTGCACCTTACACCATTGCCTCAACCCTGCACCATCTGGTTACTCAATCCTGCACCTTACGCCATTGCCTCAACCCTGCACCATCTGGTTACTCAACTCTGCACCTTACATCATTGCCTCAACCCTGCACCATCTGGTTACTCAACCCTGCACCTTACACCATTGCCTCAGCCCTGCACCATCTGGTTACTCAACCCTACACCTTACACCATTGCCTCAACCCTGCACCATCTGGTTACTCAACTCTGCACCTTACATCATAGCCTCAACCCTGCACCATCTGGTTACTCAACCCTGCACCTTACACCATTGCCTCAACCCTGCACCATCTGGTTACTCAACCCTGCACCTTACGCCATTGCCTCAACCCTGCACCATCTGGTTACTCAACTCTGCACCTTACATCATTGCCTCAACCCTGCACCCTGCACCATTGCCTCAACCCTGCACCATCTGGTTACTCAACTCTGTACCTTACACCATTGCCTCAACCCTGCACCATCTGGTTACTCAACCCTACACCTTACACCATTGCCTCAGCCCTGCACCATCTGGTTACTCAACCCTACACCTTACACCATTGCCTCAACCCTGCACCATCTGGTTACTCAACTCTGCACCTTACATCATAGCCTTAACCCTGCACCATCTGGTTACTCAACCCTGCACCTTACATCATTGCCTCAACCCTGCACCATCTGGTTACTCAACCCTGCACCTTACACCATTGCCTCAGCCCTGCACCATCTGGTTACTCAACCCTACACCTTACACCATTGCCTCAACCCTGCACCATCTGGTTACTCAACTCTGCACCTTACATCATAGCCTCAACCCTGCACCATCTGGTTACTCAACCCTGCACCTTACACCATTGCCTCAACCCTGCACCATCTGGTTACTCAACCCTGCACCTTACGCCATTGCCTCAACCCTGCACCATCTGGTTACTCAACTCTGCACCTTACATCATTGCCTCAACCCTGCACCATCTGGTTACTCAACCCTGCACCTTACACCATTGCCTCAACCCTGCACCATCTGGTTACTCAACCCTGCTGCTGCCCTATGTACATAGACATGGAATCGCTGGTCACTTTAATAATGGATCACTGGCCACTTTAATAAATGTTCACATACTGTTTTACTCATTTCATATGTATATATTGTCTTCTACTATATTTTAGTCAATGCCACTCTGACATTGCTTGTCCTAATATTTATATATTCCTTAATTCTATTATTTTGCTTTTAGATTTGTGTGTATGGTTGTGAATTGTTATATATTACTGCACTGTTGGAGCTAGGAACACAACCCAACAACATATGCTAAACATGGGTATGTGACCAATAAGATTTGATTTGAAACTGCTTGTGAGCAGACTGGTTCTAAATAAAGGAAAGAGAGGATAAGAAACAGAGAGAGAGAGAAATTGAGAAAGGGGCTGTAAGATATTTGGAGCGGCCAGCGAGCGGATCTTTGTTTTCAAAGAGATGTCATGTTACTTTCTGCTACTTAGTGAGTGTGCTCTGTTTCTCTCTCTCTCTCTCTCTCTCTCTCTTCTGTTTTGCTCACTCTCGCAAAGGGGAGAGCCAGGGTCAGAGCCTTGGCTGTCTCCGACACGATGCGTGTCAGCTCCTCTTATCCCTGATGAGGGGTGGGCCAGAGAAAGAAAGATCTCGAGCTCCCAACTGCTGTCACTTTCCATCAACGCAGGTCCACCACTATAGCCAGTAGCTGTAGAGCTGGAGGACGGAACAGTAGAGACCTGTTCATTCAGCATCAGTGGAATTTCTACACATTATAGTGTTACTTGATATTAGCTTCTGCAGAATGAGGAAAAACACTGAAAACAAAGCCTTACTGTTGACCGTGTTCCCCATTTCAATATACTGCACTGCGTCTACTCTTCGGAGGAAACTACTGTATCTGCTTCATTTCTAAATAGACAGAGCATTAGAAGGACGCATTTTACCTGAACAGTCTGCGTCTGGGTCTCCTCTCCCAGGCGAGGCCCAGTGGAGTGTATCAATTCACAGGTGGGTGAGGGCAGGGTACACTGGCTACCTCCACTATGCCCACTCCATCACACAGTGACAGCAGTCATTTAGAACATCAGACATCTGTGGACCCCTAAGTATAAGACTCTGGAGGGTCTCACATGGCAAGAACATGTCACGTCTACATACAGGGAGCACAACTCACATGCACCTCTCACACCCTTACTACCAACATTTTAGACAGAGCAACGCCAGAGGTCTGCCTGCCTCTTCTCAGACAGAGAGTCTGCAGCACCTGAGCCAGGCTGGTTACACTGGGCATGCTCAGTCCACTGCCAGAAACATAACTGATAACAGCAGTTTGAGGAGAGTACATCTACAGACAATATATGAGGTGGTTCTATATCTAAATAAATTCAAATCTAAATAAAATAAAGTTTTATTGGTCACATACATTTATTTAGAAGATGTTAATGCGGGTGTAGGGAAAGGCTTGTGTTCCTAGCTCCAATAGTGCAGTAGTATCTAACAAATCACAACAATACACACAAATCTAAAAGTAAAAGAATGGAATGAAGAAATCATTTCAGCCTCATGAGGGAGAAGAGGCACTACCGAGCCTTCTTCACATCTGTGCTGGTGTGAGCGGACCATGTTAAGTCCTCAGTGATGTAGACACAGAGGAACCTGAAGCTCTTGACACTCTCCACTGCGGCCCCGTCGATGTGGATGGGGGTGTGCACCCGCCTCTGTTTCCTGTAGGCCACGATCAGTGCCTTGGTCTTGCTGACGTTGAGGGAGTGATTGTTGTCCTGGCAACACACTGCCAGGTATCTGACCTCCTCCACTCATCGCAGTTGGTGCTCAGGCTTACCATCAGCAAACTTGATAATGGAGTTGTGTGAGGCCACATAGTCGTGGGAGCACAGGGAGTACAGGAGGGAGCTAAGCACTGCCCCTGGGGGGCCCCGTGTTGTGGGTCAGCATGGCGGTGTTGCTGCCTACTCTTACAACCTGGGGTCGGCCCGTCAGGAAGTCGAGAATCCAGATGCAGAGAAAGGTGTTCAATCCCAGGGTCCCGAACTTGGAGGGCACTATGGTGTTGAATGCTGAGCTGTAGTAAATTAACAGCATCCTCACATACTGTAAGTATTGCTCTTTTCTAGGTGGGAGAGAGCAGTGTGGAGTGCAATTGAGATTGCGTCGTCTGTGGATCTGTTGGGGCGGCATGCAAATTGAAGCAAACATGATGCTAGTGCTGCTCTGTTTTCTCCCCTGTTTGAGATGTTATGGCAGAATGTACTATTATGTGGGTACAACTGTCCACAGTCACAAACAGAGGAACTATGGGCCTTCACTCCCTTTATACAAAATCTAGACTGCACATCAAAAGGGAACTATTTTAATTTCAGTCATCATGAAATGTTTACCCAAAATCGCAGGGGAAAAACATTTAGTTCTCTTCTCTTTTCTAATTTTTAAAGCTCCCGAGTAGACAAAACTCTTTGTCACACAGTTGTCGAAACATTTACTTTAATAGCCAACAAACAAAGCAATTTGCTTGATGGAAAAACGTTGCATAAGCCAAGTCCTCAGGAAATACTTTTTTACTGCATATTGCTAATGACGAAACATTCTGAGCTCATATTGAAAAGCAATGCTAACGTTGGCCAAGCTAGGTGTACTAATTGTATCTTACTTCAGTATCTGTTATCGGAAATGAGCCTATGAACCAGTTCCACGTACAACAATAGCTAATAAAACGTTGGTTTTTTTCCACATAAAGATAAATCAGTTACACCACAAATGTGAGCGTTGCCAGCCATGTTATATTTAGTAGGCTCAATACAGGCTAGCATGCTATTCTTCCATAAATGCTACAACACTACATGATGAATATCCACGTTTTAAAGGGGGGCTTGAATAAACACACTCTGACAGTGTAGAAAATGATTCCCATCCCTATTGACTACATGTCTTGGCTGTAGTCTAGGATTGGAGTAGAGTCTAATCCTGACCTGGTGAAAATAGTGCAGAATGTGATATCCCTAGTGTAAACATTAGGCCAGACTCCAATACACATGTACCAGTGTAACTATAGCTAGCTAGAGCAAACGGGACAGTCCTAATGTTTGTGGCAGGATATATCATAGTTTGTTTGTTTGTCAAAAAGACGTTGACTCTTAGAAAAAAAAGTGCTATCTAGAACCTTTTAGGATTCTTCGGCTGTCCCCATAGGAGAACCCTTTGAATAATCCTTTTTTTGGTTCCAGGTATAACCTTTTTGGGTTACATGTAGAACCCTTTCTACAGAGGGTTCTATATGGAACCCAAAAGGGTTATACCTGGAAACAAAAATGGTTCTACATGGAACCAAAAAGGGTTCTCCTATGGGGACAGCCAAAGAACCCTTTTAGAACCCTTTTTTCTAAGAGTGTACTAGATGTACAAAATGTCTAAGTCTGTATGGTAATTAAAAACAGCTGTTTAATTGTAGTGACGGGTGACTGGCTGGAGGAACACTGTGTTTTTAAAAAAAAATTATAAAGGGGGTAAGCAGCAACCAAGAGCATCCAAGAGCTCTACCAGGTTTCTCAATAAAACTCTCCCTAGAGAACTAGGAAGAAGAGGCTGCCAAGAGCTCAGAGACCCAGCCTCCAGCCTCTCTCTCTCTCTGTTAACCCAACATGTGCTCATTCACTTACTCTCATCCTCTCTTTCTTTTTTCAATGCACACACACACACACATACAATTGCCTCTCACACACGCACACCTCTTTGTTGCTTGACTATGTCAGGAAAGGGAAATACTGAACACCAGCATATTTGATGCTGATGATATTTCATGCTGACGAGATGAAATCTATCATTCCAACAAGCACATTATATATAAAGAAAATGGAACACAATACTAAGCATATGATGATGATTTACGTTTCTCATCAGTCTGGCGCTCAAACTGCTGCTTCAGCATATCTACAGTATCTAAAATCCACATGCCTGCAATGTGTCTAACAATCCACATGCCTGCAATGTGTCTAACAATCATTGAAACCAATGACATTTGAAATATTAAGGAACTTTCTTTTAGCATGCCTAAACACAAATCCAAATGGTGGCCGTTTCAGGTTGACAGCAGCGACACATTTGGTCTGGGAAAAAATCATGTCATTTCTCAGGAAATGGCACATGCTAAATTAGGAGTGATGGACCTCTCGGTCTTCAGTTCAATAACATGCATTTTTCTCCCCTGCATCTGTGTGACAGGGCTTCATAACTGACCAATCAGCGGCAAGCCGTTCGAGGTGTAAAAAGACATGGACAGCAGCCACTTAATGCTGGCAGAGACAAACGCACATTAGCATGTGAATAGCAGCTCCAACAAATTAGGCTCGAATAAAGCAGTGTTTTCGGAGGTGCCAAGACTCATACATGTGGAATGGAAGGGCTGCAACAACAACAACACTCCAATAAAACGTGGTGAAATATGTAGGGATTTTCACATGGCTGATTACTGTGTACAGTGTACACCAGTGGTTTGTGTTCTTGGAGGGTGGGCCAGCTAAAACTGGGCTACACAGAAAGAGCGAGCCATTCACATTAGTCATGCACATTCTGTCTTTAAAAGTCACTTCTCGTATTTCTTAAAAAATATTTATTTATTTCTCTCTGTCTGTCTCTCTCTCCTCATCACCCACTAGTAATAGCAATGTGTTGGCAGTTTCGTTGGCTGGTTTTATAGACAGAAAACCCTGCACTATGAATCTGTCAAGAAGAAACCACAACTAGAAAAGTTGACCAGTGGCCAGCCACTGGCATAGACTAGAGTGGACAATGATTTAGCAAGACAGAAATGGCAACAAATGAAACCTGCTGACTGGTCAGTCCGGCTTTTCAGAGTATACAGAGCTGATGGAGAGCGGGGACTGAATGTCAACGCTGAATGTGTAGAATCCGCACTATACAGTACATAGTGTGCCAATAGCACCTCTGCTGCAGGCATTTGAGTTTGGCTGGCAGGCAATGGCTGGAAAAGGTCCAGGTTCTAGTTTTGTCCAGGTTCCATTGACTCAGAGGAAATGACTGGAGACACACACACATGCACTCGCACACGCACACAATGCTGGCCTCGAGCAGCTGAGATTATTCCCATGTGGCATTCCATGTTGTAACAAATGGACGCCAGTTATAGCCTGGTCATCCTCTATTAGTGGCACAATAAATACACACTGAAATCAAGGGATATTTTTTTAGCAGTTAGTATAAATCTTATTTAAACCTTTGGCTTAGCTACTCAGCAAAAAAGTTATGCACAGAGATCACATTCCAAAATATCCATGCCATAGATACCACAGTAGACATGAAAGTAGGGCTGGGCAATATGGCATAAAAATTATATCTAGATTTGAAAAAAATGTATGGTCGATTCACAATATAGTGTATATCTAGATGAAATAAGCTTTGTTGTATATTTAAATGTTCTTTTTAGTTTTTACATTTAACTAGACAAGTCAGTTAAGAACAAATTCTTATTTACAACAATGGCCTACACCAGCCAAACCCAGACGACGATGGGCCAATTGTGCACCGCCCTATGGTACTCCCAATCACAGCCGCTTGTGATACAGCCTGGATTTGAACTAGGGTGTCTGTAGTGACACCTCTAGCACCGAGATGCAGTGCCTTAGACCGCTGTGCAACTCGGTTATATACACTGCATTTCAAACAGTCAGCAATAATCTAATGAATTCAGGGCTTGTGAAGTTATACCTAGGCTAAATATAAGCCTTCCACAACCATAATTGTATTATTTTAACAAAAATAGTTTAACCTGCTTTGTTGCAAAAATCACTGTTCTGGCTTTCAAGTCTATCAATGTAAATGGCCTTTTTGTTACAAGTTTAACCAGAACCATGCATAATGCACATTCACTTATAATGACTAACTTATTGTAGCAGGCGTTATAGAAAATGAACACAGGTCTCATGAACAATCTCTCAAATGCAAGCCCATGTGCTAGTGAGTAGCCAACTAATCTTGATATTTTATTTGAAAGTTGCTAGCTTACAAGGTAGAATAGTTGAATGGTTATGAACACACCCTTATGTCTCCAACTGTTTGAACAGCATTGTCCACTTTGTTCAGATGTTGAAATTGAGTGGCCTACCTTATTTCTCAGAATGAGAAAACGAGTTGCCAATTCCATACACAATTGTGTTTTATGCTTATTGCACATTTATAGAACTCAGACTAGACAACTAGTAGAACAATCTTTGGCTAAAATGCTGCTAGAGGTACCGCAATGTCGTGCGTGACAAACTGAGCATTCATTTTCCAGAATCAATGTTCATTGATCCTCCCGTTTTAGTGGTGTCTGCTCTGTGTGCAATTTGAGGAGTTGAGACATAAAAAGGGTATCATTAAAAAGATGAACTTCTCCTTTATTACAGTAAAATAATGCCTCAATGTATTTCAGTGTCAACATGACCGGGTCTGATGGACCAAACCTCAAATGCAAATAGCGAGTTGAAAGCGCTTGTCAGAGAGGAAGAAGTGATCTCTCATCTTTGTTGTTGTGAGTGATGGGGGGAGGGGCTTGGTGTGTGTGTGAAAATGGGAAAGTGCACACGGCACAGAAGGAGCGAAAGAGATGAGACCAAAAAGACAACATGAGAACAAGTGGACATAAATACTCAGAAAAACGTTTCTGTATTTTTTTTCATGATTCTTGCAATACAAGTATTTGGAATATGGTGCAAAAACATACATCCTAATTAATCTAAATCATTTGATATTTATCATCCTACATGGAAGGTGAATCCGGGTGAAAGCTATGATCTAGCCTGGCGGATACGAGTCACAAACGGTCGAGCCATAAGCTCAACACTTTTAAAGAAAGAACCACTGTACATCGCACAGTTCGGGCTTGATCTGATTTATCTCTAGAGAAACTGGGCATTGCGCTCACAGAAAAAAAAACGAACTAAATGGAATTAAAATAATTGAACAGACGTCGGTCGGTCAATTGGTTGTTTAAAACTGAAACCGCACACAGAACACATAATGAAACAATGGGAGATTTACAGTGGATATAAAACGTTAATGTAATTGACTGAAAGCCACAATCAGATAAGGAACCCATTTCATGATCCGATAACGTTCTCAAAATGTCAACCTACTTCAGCTGAGAGTATACAGGAAAATGTAAAATACCATGTTAACATGTTATCTAGAGATGAGGTGAGAGAGAATGAGTGATTTACAGTGTCTATATTATGACAGCCTCAGCCTCAAAAGGAGTTGGTGTCAGTCTCATCTGTTTGAGGCAGAGGCTGTCCCAATATGGACACCGTAATAGTTAGATGTTAAACAGTGAAACACAGTGGCAGACTGAGCTTTAACACCTTAAATAATGCCTTATTTCTCTCCAATCGCCAAGCCTCACTTCCTAAACGTTGTACCCTCCACAACGGCCTGTTCTCACACTTCCTAAACCTTGTATCCCTCCACAACGGTCTGTTCTCACACTTCCTAAAAGTTGTATTTAGGGTTGCACGTTTTGGGGAATATTCAGAGGTGGAAACGTTCCGTGGGAATCCAGGGGAATATATGGGAATTAACAGAAATATATGCAAATTAATATTAATACCATTTAAATGTAGATGATTTTTGAATTGGATATATTTACCATTTCATATGGAGACAGAAACCTTTTACCTTATCATTGTAAGGGATTTCCTCCTCTTCTTCCGAAGTGGAGAGGCGAGAAGGATCGGAGGACCAATATGCAGCGTGGTTAAAGTTCATGGTTCTTTAATCAGAGAAACTATACATGAACAGAATACAAAACAAGAAACGTGAAAACCCCAAAACAGTCCCGTGTGGCACAAACACTGACACAGGAGACAACCACCCACAAAATACCCAAAGAATATGGCTGCCTAAATATGGTTCCCAATAAGAGACAACGATAAACACCTGCGTCTGATTGAGAACCACTCTAGGCAACCATCGACTTACCTAGACAACTACACTGAACACAACCCCATACATTTTAATAAACCCCTAGACAAGACAAAACACAATAAATCACCCATGTCACCCTGGCCTAACCAAAATAATAAAGAAAACACAGATAACTGAGACCAGGGCTTAGTTAAAGGTGCGGACTCCCGGCCGCACACCTAAACCCATAGGGGAAGGTCTGGGTGGGCGTCTGTCCACGGTGGCGGCTCTGGCGCGGGACGTGGACCCCACTCCAACATAGTCTTAGTCCGCTTTCTTAGCGTCCTTTGAGTGGCGACCCTCGCCACCAACCTTAGCCTAAAAACCCTAAAAGAGGGCCCCACTGGACTGAGGGTCAGCTCGGGACTGAGGGGTAGCTCAGGCTGGTTGAGGCTCTGGCAGCTCAGGCTGGTTGGCGGATCTGGCTCTGGCAGCTTCTGGCTGAATGGCTGACTGGCGGCTCTGGCGGATCCTGGCTGACTGGCGGCTCTGGCGGATCCTGGCTGACAGGCGGGAGACTCTGGAGGATCCTGGCTGACTGGCGGCTCTGGACAGGCGGGAGACTCTGGCGGCTCTGGACAGGCGGGAGACTCTGGCGGCTCTGGACAGGCGGGAGACTCTGGCGGCTCTGGACAGGCTGGGAGACTCTGGCGGCTCTGGACAGGCGGGAGACTCTGGCGGCTCTGGACAGATCGGGAGACTGGCAGGCGGGAGACTCTGGCGGCTCTGGACAGGCGGGAGACTCTGGCGGCTCTGGACAGGGCGGGAGACTCTGGCGGCTCTGGACAGGCGGGAGACTCTGGCGGCTCTGGACAGGCGGGGAGACTCTGGCGGCTCTGGACAGGCGGGAGACTCTGGCGGCTCTGGACAGGCGGGAGACTCTGGCGGCTCTGGACAGGCGGGAGACTCTGGCGGCTCTGGACAGGCGGGAGACTCTGGCGGCTCTGGACAGGCGGGAGACTCTGGCGGCTCTGGACAGGCGGGAGACTCTGGCGGCTCTGGACAGGCGGGAGACTCTGGCGGCTCTGGACAGGCGGGAGACTCTGGCGGCTCTGGACAGGCGGGAGACTCTGGCGGCTCTGGACAGGCGGGAGACTCTGGCGGCTCTGGACAGACTCTGCGGGCTCTGGAGACTCTGGACAGGCGGGAGACTCTGGCTCTGGACAGGCGGGAGACTCTGGCGGCTCTGGACAGGCGGGAGACTCTGGCGGCTCTGGACAGGCGGGAGACTCTGGCGGCTCTGGACAGGCGGGAGACTCTGGCGGTGGTACTGGGCCGAGGACGCGCACCTCAGGGAGAGTGCGTGGAGCTTCCACCGGAGGGCTGATGCGTGGAGGTGGTACTGGATAGACCGGACCGTGCAGGCGCACTGGAGCTCTTGAGCACCAATCCTGCCCAACCTTACCTGGTTGAATGATCCCCAATGATCCATCCACCGGGGACACCATGCGCAAGGCTGGTGCCATGTACGCCGGCCCAAGGAGACGCACTGGAGACCAGATGCGTAGAGCCGGCTTCATGGCACCTGGCTCGATGCCCACTCTAGCCCGGCCAATACGAGGAGCTGGTATGTACCGCACCGGGCTATGCACCCGCACTGGGGACACCGTGCGCTCCACAGCATAACACGGTGCCTGCCCGGTCTCTCGCCCCCCAGTAAGCACAGGAAGTTGGCGCAGGTCTCCCACCTGGCTTCGCCATACTTCCTGTGTGCCTCCCCCCAAGACATTGGGGCTGACTCTCGGGCTTCCATCCACAACGCCGTGCTGCCTCCTCATACCAGCGCGTCTCCGCCTTCGCTGCCTCCAGCTCGAGAATCTGTGGAAAGAACTGAAAACTGCTGTTCACAAATGCTCTCCATCCAACCTCACTGAGCTCGAGCTGTTTTGCAAGGAGGAATGGGAAAAAATGTCAGTCTCTCGATGTGCAAAACTGATAGAGACATACCCCAAGCGACTTACAGCTGTAATCGCAGCAAAAGGTGGCGCTACAAAGTATTAACTTAAGGGGGCTGAATAATTTTGCACGCCCAATTTTTCAGTTTTTGATTTGTTTAAAATATCCAATAAATGTTGTTCCACTTCATGATTGTGTCCCACAAAAAAATACAGTTTTATATCTTTATGTTTGAAGCCTGAAATGTGGCAAAAGGTCGCAAAGTTCAAGGGGGCCGAATACTTTCGCAAGGTACTGTAGCTAACCATTTCCTTGGCTCTCTTGTAGAGTGTATCCATTGTTTTCAGTGCCATGATGTCCTTGAGGAGCAGATTCAATGCATGAGCAGCACAGCCAATGGGTGTGATTTGAGGGTAGGACTCCTCCACTTTAGACCAAGCAGCCTTCATGTTCACAGCATTGTCTGTCACCAGTGCAAATAACTTCTGTAGTCCAAGGTGATTGATGACTGCCTTCAGCTCATCTTTAATGTAGACACCGGTGTGTCTGTTGTCCCTTGTGTCTGTGCTCTTGTAGAATACTGGTTGAGGGGTGGAGATGATGTAGTTAATTATTCCCTGCCCACGAACATTCGACCACCCATCAGAGATGATTGCAATACAGTCTGCTTTCTCTGTGATTTGCTTGACCTTCACGTGAACTCTGTTGAACTCTACATCCAGCAAATGAGTAGATAAAGAATTTCTGGTTGGAGGGGTGTATGCTGGGCGAAGAACATTCAGAAATCTCTTCCAATACACATTGCCTGTGGGCATCAGAGGTGAACCAATTGCATACACAGCTCGAGCAAGACGTTCATCAGCATTTCTCTGACTACGTTCCTCCATTGAGTCAAAAACATTTCTGATTCCAGGAGGACCATGAGCTGTTGCTATCATGGAGGACCATGAGCTGTTGCTATATAAAGATTATAATTTTTTTTAAAGAAAAAAATCAATACAATTCCATGTACAGATAAATAGTTAGATTAAACAACTCCTTTGTAAGAATTAAAAAAAAAAATGAAACATGTATGGAAACAGGTGAATTAACACTCCTTAGTTAGCAGTCTCAAGCAAGCTAAACCCCACATGGTAGCAAAAACTAGCTTGCAGAAATTGTTAACAAGTTAGAAATTATTTAAACACACTTCGCTGTAGACTACTATTTATTAGTTAACAAAAAAATAATCGGTGTCATATACACTATATTCACCCCACCCAGTATTGTAATCAAAACTGACCAGAAAGCATGTAGTCCTTGGCTCAGACAATGTAGTAGTGTGGGCTCAGTAGCATCTCATTAGTGTGCAAGATCTTGAGAATCAGCTGTACATGTGATGGAAGAGTGCACTGGGCATGTGATGGAAGAATGCACTGTGCATGCAGAAGGTTGCAATTCCATTGAATTGGGGATAGTTTAACCAAAATATGCCACAAGACCTAGAATTGCCTTATGTGTATAGCTAACATTTTTAATGAATTTAAACAAAGTTCCCAAAATTCCCGGGCTTAACTTCCCATGGAAAATTTCTGAAAAAAATCTGGAAATTTACCGGAAAGTTTCTGGCCCTTTGCAACCCTAGTTGTATCCCTCCACAACGGCCTGTTCTCACACTTAACGATGGGAAGTTCTTCGTCACAAAGCTTAACGGCTCAACTGTCATATATCTCTGGGCCAGACTGTGAAGAAGTATATTTATTTCTGTTGTGTCCATTCCAGATCTTTACATATACACAGGCTGATAGTTTCGTAAGGCGGACATTGGCCAAATGACAGCGGCCTGTCCCATTCATACCAACAAAGTAGACATCTGAAAGCAGGTTTCAACATTCATACAGAAGACTTGGCGTCGTTATCACAGAAAAATACATAATGTAACCGTCCATACTGTAAACGCATGAGACCTGCCAGCCTTAATGACACTCAAGTGATGGGAGTGATCTGTCAACTTTCCCTGCTTGTTTCCTCTGTGCTGGGGTTCAAAGATATGCAGTGTGGGATGCTGCACTAGAAATGAACACCAAATAAGCCCAACTTATTTCCAAAGCATACTATCCTTTATTCCTTATTTCACCTGAAACAGCACAGGGAGAGAACACAGCGTCACAATGTTTGCTGTCCTATGTTGATCTAAATACAGACTTTTCCTTCCTTTTCCCCCCTCAGAGTAAATTATGTTGAGTGTTGAGCAAGTGCAGGTAGACCCCATGACTCCATCAGGGCCAATTCAAAGATGGCACTGCAGACAAAACATCCGTTACAAGCCTCTGATGTATTCAACTGATTTGACAGTAAAATGGGATCTACTTGTCATATGCATAGAATATGGCACACAGGTGTTTTCCCAGACCATTCATCAACACCATGGCAAAGCATAAGATAATCCATAGGCTCTGGCCCAACCATGACAGCATTGTGCAAGTAGATCGGCCTGTATTGGCAGGGGAGGTGTGTTTGTGTGTTGGGTTTCTAATCAAATATTTAGAAGCTGTCAGATATGAAGTATCCTCTCCTGTAGCCCTCCTAGCACTGCATTCTCCCGGGCAATGCCACGCCTGACACACTATTAGCAGGCCTGTCTGCCTCAGTCAATGTATAGGCCATACTCCAGAGGACACCAAGGCTCAGTTAAGGCTTAAATCATGAGAGAGGCCCGTGTAGAGACGAAGACAGCAAGGGGCCTCGCTCACTTTTTCACACTATGATGAGCACTAAAACAGAAAGGATAGATTTTCTTACTTTCTCTCTCTTTCTCTATTTTTTTGTCTATGTCATTTCTTCCCCCCCGTCCCCACCAACTCTCCCCCTCCCAGAAATGTGCTTGGTACATCGTCTGTATGAGTCAGCATCCTGTGGTGCCATCGGCCCTTCTTGGATCCCTTTTGTCACATTTGTGCACATGTCTTGTTCAATTTGGCCTGATGTGCAGAGACTTGTGGAAGTCACATTGATTCGACAGCAGACGGTAAGCATTTGTGACAGGGCGCAGTAGAGGAAAAGGCTACTTGATGATGGCTTTGTGCTAAGAAAGAAACAAGGAAATTGTAAGACTAGGCTAGATTCTCATTCCTGTTTATCTTTGATTAGTGTATGTATAAAGGCTGGACATGGTTTATTTTTCTCTCCCTGTAATATTATTAGGGCTGTCAAATGTGTTATTTGCAGTTAACATTTGAGATTTGTAATGCCCTAAAAAAAAGTTCACACATTTCATCTCATCTCCATTTCTTTAACCAAAAGTTAACGTTTCCACACTGACCCTTTTAAGTGCAGCACAAAACGTGCTCGGCTGTTGCTGTGTGCTCTCAGTCTCAGCAGCTATAGATAAAGGCTCCTAGTTAAAAAGGCTTCTGAAGTTTAATTATATACGCAACAATTATAATCTATATAATCACACGTCCTGTTGCTGCAGGATTATTTTCCTGCTGTAGCAAACTGGCTTAAATTAATAGCTCAGACACACCGGTATGATTGTCAAATGTTTCTTCTGAACAGTGTCAGCAGCCAATCTCTTTTGTGTTTACAACACTTGTTGTATTCGGCGCATGTGACGAATAAAGTTTGATTTGACCTTGAAGTCGTCAGCCACTTGGCCTAGTTAAAATACTCCACACCAGAAGGTGGCAGTAACGTTGTTTTGCAATGCATTTCCATGTGTGTTGCTTATGGTCTATATTCCAATGTTGTATTTTGTAGAATGCCCTTGTTGATACTAGCCAGATGACCACAGGTAGATAACTACCTAGCAAGATGATGAAGAAACTATTTAATTCACTCTCCATGATCCCATATTGCCAATGCCAGCCCATAGCGAAATGTTTAGCTAGCTAGTTAACATTCTCGTATTCGCTAGATATCACAACATAGCTAGCTACACTGCACTAACTCGGCAGCTAACACAGGCAGCCGTTTCATGGAAACGAATCCATTGTGATTTAATTATAATCTCAATACTAGCGACAGTGGTTAGCTAGCTTGGAGGAAGTATTTAATGTGGTGTGCAATGCGTCTGTGCACTTAGCTAGCTACCATCCCAAAGCCTACATTGCATATGAAGTGTGACTGGCTCATGACATTTAATGTACAGAGAAAATGCCCTATTTTTTTCCTTTTTGTTGTTACCCCTATTGGCTCCCCCAAGTGTTGGTTCGTGCTCTCTGATTGGCTCAAAGTCAAGTTGTTGGCCACTGATAAGCATTACGAATTTACAAGTTGAAACGGCATGTCCGTCACTACCGGGTCGGCAGGCACCGTAAGCAGGTAGAACGACCTACCACTGTGATAAGTATCTGTCGGCAGTGAGATTCTCTGTGTGTTTCATGCTTCAGATCTGACATCTGTAGCAGCTCCTGTAGAGCGGTCTGTGGTGCTTAAACATCCACCATGCACGCAGCTTTGAGCAACAATAAAGCTAGCCGTTTAGTTATGCACAGTTTTGCACAGAAGTCGCTAGCAAATGCTAACGTTAGCTAGCTAGTTAACCAAACAAGAATGTTTACAATGCCACGGATGAATGCCTCTTGTTTCAAATAATTTCCCACAATGATTTTAAAATCGGAAGAGGACATCCATTCAATTTAGCTACTGTTTTTGTTGTAGTTCACAGGTTAAAAGATTTAAGCAAATGATTCCAATTCTAGTAGTAGCAGCTTGGGATCTAGTTGAAGAACATGGATAAGTAGCCTAGGATAAATCTAATAGCTGTATGATATTTTACATGATCTCCGACCTGTCTGATCTGTTATTTATGTAGTGTCCTATAACCAAAATATATTATACCTACAACCCAATGTGATGTTCTTTTAAATGGAAACATCTTTAACTATGCTAAAATTTAAACAATATATATTTGTTTCAATTAATCAAATTAATCGCACAGAAAACCATGTGATTAACTCAATAAAATGATTTAATCGTTTGACAAGCCCTAAGTGTTACACAAACACACGCTAAAAACACGTGATGAAGATTCATTCCAATGATAAGGCCTTGCATGTAAACGTACCACCTCATCATCATTATGTCACATTAAAGTATCATTCCTCTCAATAACATGCACTACATTATAGTGACAGACGATGAATGATCAAATCCTGAAACTGTGATCGTTTTAATTGTTTACTTATTACTAAAGCGAGATCTAATTGGTGTTTGGTAACAAATGGTGTCACAAGGGGAGTTAACGATGGATAATGATAATGACACTGTTCAAGGATAATGTAGGATTTGTACACAAGACGACAGACAGCAAGGCAACATGGGAATTCAAATTCAACTGACAAAAGTCCTTATCAGCTTCCCATGACCCCATTTCCATAATAATATGATTCCCTAACTCACGTCACTGCTCTGACAGTCACTTACGGATGTGTATCTTTGTGATTTGTATCCAAATACACAAACAGTATATAAGCTCCATGACTATGAACAAACAGAAGAAATAGCCTACTTTCCCTTTGCTTTTCTTCCCCACGTGTATATTTTCTTGCATTCAAAGGACAAAACAACAGCTCTTTCCGGATCATACAGCTGCACATACATGGCAAAATGTTTCGCAAATTACATCCTAATGAAAAGCAAACATAACACAGGCATACTTCCACACAACAACACCCATGTGAATAGATGGGCTTTCCACTTTGCAGTTTGCTGGGGTTTTGCCAAAGGGAGAGAGAGAGAGGAGGGAATCAGATACATGGGAAAAAACAAACTGTTTACCTTGTAGAAGAGCATGATGACCTGACGCAACTTGAGCCGGTGGAACACACAGACGTCATAGAGTGCCGACACGGCCAATACCGTCACCCCCTGCTCTTTCCACAGCATGCTGCAGGCAGCACAACCCAGGCTGCCCAGGAGCCAGGCCCCCAGCCTGCAGGGCCCCGCAGGGCCCCCTCGCAGGGCACAGTGACGCACGTAGCACAGCAGAGACAGCAAGAAGAAGAGGGCGGCGCCCACGTCGGCACGGCCTACCACGCCCGCCACCGCCTCTGTGTGGATGGGATGCGAGGCGAACAATAACCCAGCCAGGAGGCTCCACAGGCCCTCTCCTAGCAGCAAGCGGGCCAGCCAGGTGAAGAGGGCCGTGACGGCTCCATGGAGGCCCACGTTGACCAGGTGGTAGCCCCAGGGCTCCAGGCCACCCAGGGCATGGTTGAGGCGGAAGGAGAGGGTACACAGGGGCCGGTAGGACTTGTGGCTGCCGCTGTGGGTGAGCAGGGTGCCCCAGAAGTCATCGTAGAAGATGTTGATCCACGGAGTCTCTGGTAGCAGATCCTGGTTGGTTTTGATCGCACGGCTGTGGGCAGATGGAAAACAGAGGGGTTAGAAGATGAATGTGCAATGATCCTCATGTTTATGGATTACCTGATCAAGGGCAATGCCACCACAGTGCTTGGGACTGGCGTGTCAGTCAATTCAATCAATATGACACAGTATGTCTTCACTGTACCATCACATTCAGTAGAATTGCAAGGACTGAAAGAAATGCTTGGATTTCAGCAGTGGTCATTTATCATGCACCAAAGATAGGAGCCTTAGACAGAAATCAAATCACCTTGAAACCTGCTCATGCTTGACAGGGACACAACTCATCACAGAGAAGGCTGATGTACATGTAAAGATGTGTGATCCCCCCTCGGAGTGTGATACATTGCTGTATATAAGTACTGTAGCTTGAAACCTGCGTAAACCTTCTTTGAGAGTGGTATTGTGGCCTTCACCGACGTCAAGTCTCAGAATAAGCAAAGAGAGAGGAGTGCTCACCAAGGCTCTTACTGTGTGGACTCAGGGACTGCAGAGGCGCATGTACCACACCCTTGACCGAAAACGAATAAAGCAACAAAGAGAGAGAGAGAGGGGATGCCACGTTGGCGTAAAGGAGCATGGGGAGCCAGGGACCAAAGATGTGTCAATCACAGCTAGCCCTGTGTTTACCAACCGTTGAGTGCTGGGTATCTCACACACAGACACGCCACACTGTGTCAAGAGAGAGAGGCAAGGGAGGAAGGATGAACAAATATGTTTGTGGAAGGGATTACAAAGCAGGAGGGACTAGAGAGAGCAAACTAGAGAGCAGTGTTAAGGCCATGCATAATAAGTGTTGAGGGGCCATGGACACTCATGGAGAGACCATGCTGTGCATGTATAGTAGCTACCCCACCACGGGGCAACCCTGGCCTGTGTACTGTACTGTCCCCCCTCCCCATGGCTGGTGTCCGGGGTTGCGCCTGAGTATTTGACCCTGACGGCCATACATCAGGCCTAAACTGTGTGAGGTGTGAGGGTTGGAAGATGTGCAATTAGCCCCCTACCGGAGCACACAATGTCCGCGTCTTTGTTACCTAGCTGTGAGGTGGCTCTGGCACTGACACAAGACCTTGAACCCAGTGTGTCTGGGAAGTAGGCGGGAGACAGGGGGAGGCAGGTGGAGCAGGCGGGGAGATGATGGCTATGTAATGAGTCTCCTTGGAGAGGAGGAGGTGCATGATAATACAGAATGCCACCGCATAATTAAAAAGCCTGATGGATGGGACGTGTGATAACATACTGGGAACGACAGGTTGTAATGAGTCCCCACGGCAGGCACAATTAGCACACGCAATTAGACGTGGAGCGAGGAGAGGGAGAAAACAGGCACACACTGCACAACACACAATAACAGACTGAGATAAACAAGGAATTCAAAGAAATGCGCCACGGCGGCAGATGAATCAAGGTGAATAATTTATCTATGGATCATTTTTTGGGGGAAACCTCTGCATTTGTGTAGCTCTTAAACCTAGAACTTTACCCGGCATTGTCCTACATAGCCGCAAATAGCAACCATCTTGCCCTGCTTCTCAATATGGCTATGCCAGAAAGCAGATGAGGTTGTTGAAAAGGGGAAAGGTATGGAGATTGCAACCCACAAAAATAGCTAAATAAACTACCTCTGACAGGGCGAGGACAAATAGCCCTCCTTATGATAGATCTGGGGGGAAATTAATACAACCAACCTG
The DNA here is from genome assembly GCF_018296145.1 of Oncorhynchus tshawytscha. Taxonomy (NCBI): domain Eukaryota; kingdom Metazoa; phylum Chordata; class Actinopteri; order Salmoniformes; family Salmonidae; genus Oncorhynchus; species Oncorhynchus tshawytscha. Next base: position 43,075,087 of record NC_056434.1, on the reverse strand, counting down.
GCCTATATGGAAGCTGAGAGGCAAAGATGATCAGCCGGAGATATTTCTATGAAATGAAAATGCCTGACATGTCAGTGAGCAGATCATTGGGTTTCAGACCTGGTTTCAAAAAATCATTTCATATACAGTACATGACATGGGATTGATAGAGCGTGCCTGGCGCAATCGAACCAATAGAATAGTCACAAAAGTGCCAACCCCACCCATCTGGCTGGGGTAAGACAGGGTAAAGCAAATGCTGAAATTATGTGATAGATTTCTAATAGTATTTGAACCCAGGCCGGATGGGTTTCTCTGGACCTCCAGGCAGCTCACCGCTGACAGAGTAAGATCTCTCTTTGGTTCATGGCTCTGATATACAAGTTTATTTTCTCTAGCCCATTTGTCAAGTGAGATCTTCACTCCAGCACAAGGCGCTCATATCAGAGGCATTATGGTTCAACTACAACTTTAATCCATTTGGAAGACAAGTGTGCCTTTTTTCCATTGTACATTGAAGTGGTGGCAGAAAGGACAGATACATTATATATTGTTTGAAACCTCACCAGCTCTGGCACCAAAATAAAATACCAAAACCCAATGCCAATCCTTCAAACCCACAGTCTCTGCGAAGCAGCCATGGATGCCTGAATCACAATGCATACAATGCATTCAGAAAGTATTCAGACCCCTTCACTTTTTCCACATTTTGTCACGTGACAGCCTTATTCTAAAATCTAAACACAATACCCCATAATGACTAAGCAAAACCAGGTCTTAAGAAATGTGTGTAAATGTATTAAAAATTAAAAATAAACAGAAATACATTATTTACATAAGTATTCAGACCCTTTGCTATGAGACTCGAAATTGAGCTCAGGTGCATCCTGTTTCCATTGATTATCCTTGATGTTTCTACAACTTGATTGGAGTCCACCTGTGGTAAATTCAATTGATTGGACATGATTTGGAAAGACACACACCTGTCTATATAAGGTCCCACAGTTGACAGTGCATGTCAGAGCAAAAAACCAAGCCATGAGGTCAAAAGGAATTGTCCGTAGAGCTCAGAGACAGGATTGTGTCGAGACACAGATCTGGGGAAGGGTACCAAAAATTTCTGCAGCATTGAAGGTCCCCAAGAACACAGTGGCCTCCATTCTTAAATGGAAGAAGTTTGGAACGACCAAGACTCTTCCTAGGGCTGGCCGCCCGGCCAAACTGAGCAATCGGGGGAGAAGGGTCTTGGTTAGGGAGATGAACAAGAACCCAATTGCTTCTCTGACAGAGCTCCAGATTTTCTCTGTGGAGATAGGAGAACCTTCCAGAAGGACAACCATCTCGGCGGTACTGCACCAATCAGGCCTCTATGGTCGAGAGGCCAGATGGAAGCCACTCCTCAGTAAAAGGCACAAGACAACCGCTTGGAGTTTGGCACCTAAAGGAGTCTCAGACCATGAGAAACAAGATTTTCTGGTCTGATGAAACCAAGATTAAACTCTTTGGCCTGAATGGCAAGCATCACATCTGGAGGAAACCAGGCACCGCTCATCACCTGGCCAATTACTATCCCTACGGTGAAGCATGGTGGTGGCAGCTGTGGGGATGTTTTTTAGCGACAGGGACTGGGAGACTAGTCAGGATCGAGGGAAAGGTGAACGGAGCAAAGTGCAGGGAGATCCTTGATGAAAACCTGCTCCAGAGTGCTCAGGACCTCAGACTGGGGTGAAGGTTCACCTTCCAACAGGACAACAGCACAAAGCTGGAGTGACTTCGGGACAAGTCTCTGAGTGTCCTTGAGTGGGACAGCCAGAGCCCGGACTTCAACCCGAACTAACATTTCTGGAGGCCTGAAAATAGCTGTGCAGCAACGTGTGCGGATTGATGAGGGATTTTTTTTTCTTCCATTTTAGAATAAGGCTGTAAAGTAACAAAATATGGAAAAAGTTAAGGGGTCTGAATACTTTCGAATGCACTGTATGTTCAGCTCTCCGATTGTCAGCTTCTTGAATGTCACGTCAGAGAGGCAGGCGAGCACCTACACCACTGCAGTTGACAGGCACTCTCAGGGGGAGAGGATGAAAGACTGTAGAAAGAGAGCGAGGGGAATAAGAGAAGGGGTCGTATAACCCACATCATCTTAACCACCGCTGTTCCAAGTGGATGTCTACAGAGGAATTACGACATTTGTATGATGACGAGTCTAATCATAGCCATTTTCTCAATGCAATCCAAGGCCATTCATTAATTAGTCCTGTTTAGCATGGTTGCGTGGGTCCTGATCGCCACAGCACATCCAGCCCCATTCAGCTCTGGTTAAAGGGCCTGCCGGTCCTGCCTGGCAGAGTGGAAGATTGGGTTTATGTGGCTGGGCCCGTCTTTCTGGGAAGCAGGCAGCAGCAGGACCTCTCTGTGCACTGCAAATCTTTTCCAGCCGTGAGTGCATTCCTTTGCCACCCGCACGCTTTCTGCGCCTGCCTGGCGACTCCCAGAGGACCAGCGGGATCATGTGACCGCTAACAAGCGAAACCCGAAAAAGCACCACCTCCCACTTCCTCACACCCCACCCAGGCTTCCACCCTTTCCCACCCAAGTTATGTCTGCTCCCCAATTTCTAGGATGAGTATTGTGTGACTCAATCGATCAGATATTTTTTCCCTCATCACTCCGGCTTGCCAAAGTTTTTGCACCAATTCTGGTGCACTTTTTATGTTCTAAGTATTTCAATGTTCACTTTTAACAGGAGGGTTCACCCAAAGCTCAAGAAAAGATAGGCCTACAGAGCAGGCTAGTCAGAAAAACATATAAACGATGCAAGGTCATAGAGGAAACATGATCAACTTTATGTAGGCCTAGTATGTAGATAACTTAATACACCAGGCAAGATGGTACTCATAGTGATTGTTGTGACTAGACAAAACTTAAATGCAGCAGTGTTGACAGCAGCTCATGACTTCAAATGTTTTGAGGCCAGAGTAGTGCATGACTTCATCAAAACAAAGGCCTGTGATTCACCCAGAAAGGAAAACAAACTCAGTAAAGTGTCTGGTGCTTATATCAAAGCCGTGATTAAGAGCCAATCCATGCTTAAGAATGTGTTCTTAACTGACTTGCCTGGTTAAATAAAGGTAAAATTTAAAATTAAAAAAAATTGAATTCCATAGGGCTTTGCCGTGCGCCTCTCAAAATTTGTAAAAATGCGGAGGGCTCCGTATAGCTCCGCATTGATTGGTTGACGGTACCGTAGGTGAGGGCAGGAAGTCCTGTAAAAACACTAACTCACTTCCTTGACAACTTCCTTCACAAAAGCTCTGCGCTGCTCAGCAAAGTGCAAGAAGAATGAATGTCCTGACATCTGCAGAGGCCGTATCACCGTAAATGTTGCAAGGTTAATGCAGACTTCGAATTGACCACGCAGCGCCTTTAACTGCCCTCACAAGCTCCAAATCTTCTCAATGAAGAGGATCACTTTCCCTTCAAAAAGGCTCAACATTAAAGAGATAGCAACAGAAAACATGGATAACATGGATAGTTTGAAAACGCAATGGTTAAAAGCTCAATTGAAATTATACATGTATTTTCATTTTAATAGCAGTGCGTATGATTCATGCCACAATGAAATTGCAATGTATGGACCCCAAAAAATATATTCAAGGTACCAATTCCATGGCACATGGTTTATGAACTGATACACAAAAATGTCATTTAAATTTAAATGATAATACAAAATTCTTGCATCCAATAGAATGTTAAATATATGGGTATAAACTTCCCAGCTCTGCAGATTTTGCTGTGTCATTAGATCATTTATTTTGGTATTGTCCATATAGAATTCCAATATGGATGGTGTTAAGCGATAGATGGGAGGGGTTGAATCGTGGGAATAAAAACAACAAGATAACGATTGTAAAATACACTGTCTGTAATATGTATACAGTATGAATAAGGTGAAAGTAGAAGCCTAAGTGTTGTTGTTCATTAGTTTACTCCAATTAGGGGAGGGGTGGCAGGGTTAGTGGAAAATAATAAAGGAAAATATATTTTGTTACATTACAGCCTTATTCTACAATTGATTTAATTGTTTTATTTCCTCATCAATCTTCACACAATAGGTCCTCTGTAGGTCCTCTCAAGCGCTGTCAGGTTGGATGGAGAGCATTGCTGCACAGCTATTTTCAGGTCTCTCCAGAGATGTTCGATCGGGTTCAAGTTCAGGCTCTGGCTGGATCACTCAAGGACATTCAGAGACTTGACCTGAAGCCACTCCTGCATTGTCTTGGCTGAGTACTTAGGGTTGTTGTCCTGTTGGAAGGAGAACCTTCGCCCAATCTGAAGTTCTGAGCGCTCAGTAGCATGCTTTCATCGTGGCTCTCTCTCTCTGTACTTTGCTCTGTTAATATTTCCCTTGATCCTGATAAGTCTTCCAGTCCCTGTCGCTAAAAAACATCCCCAAAGCATGATGCTGCCACCACCATGCTTCACTGTAGGGATGGTGCCAGGTTTCCTCCAGATGTGACACTTGGCATTCAGGCCAAAGAACTACAATCTTGGTTTCATCAGACCAGAGAATCTTGTTTCTCATGGTCTGAGAGTCCTTTAGGTGCCTTTTGGCAAATTTCAAGCAGCTGTCATGTGCCTTTTACTGAAGAGTGGCTTCCCTCTGGCGACTCTACCATTAAGGCCTGATTGGTGGAGTGCTGCAGAGATGGTTGTCCTTCTGTAAGATTCTCCCATTTCCACATAGGAACTCTGGAGCTCTGTTCGGGTTCCTGGTCACCTCCCTGACCAAGGTCCTTCTCCCCTGAATGCTCATACAATTCCTTTGACCTCATTGCTTGGTTATCAACTGTTGGACCACACATAGACAAGTGTGTGCCTTTCCAAATCATGTCCAATCAATTGAATTTACAACAGGTGGACAACAATCAAGTTGTAGAAGCATCTCAATAATTATCAATGGAAACAGGATGCACCTGAGCTCAATTACGATTCTCATAGCAAAGGGTATGTATACTTATGTAAATAAGGTATTTCTGTTTTATCAAATGGAAAAGGGGAAGGGGTCTGAATACTTTCCAGATGCACTGTATATATATATATATATATATATATATATAGTAACAGTCAAACGTTTGGACACACCTACTCATTCCAGGGTTTTTATTTATTTTTACTATTTTCTACATTGTAGAATAATAGTGAAGACATCAAAACTATGAAATAACACATATGGAATCATGTAGTAACCAAACAAGTGTTAAACAAATCAAAATATATATGATTCTTCAAAGTAGCCACCCTTTGCCTTGATGACAGCTTTGCACACTCTTGGCATTCTCTGAACATGCTTCTTGGAAGCCATTTCAGTTAATTTGTGGAATTTCTTTCCTTCTTGATGCATTTGAGCCAATCAGTTGTGTTGTGACAAGGTAGACGTGGTAAACAGAAGATAGTCCTATTTGGTAAAAGACCAAGTGCATATTACGGCAAGAACAGCTCAAATAAGGAAGGCAGTTTGCCACTGATTCATTCCAAACCACTCCTTGTTGAATTTGCGATTTCCAACTTGTTATATAATGTTTATGTCCAATGAGCACCGTTATGTTTTATCTGTAATTTATCTTCATATGACAAGGATTGAAAAGGGTTTGCCAGTAGATTGCAGATTTTTTTCTTTATATAACCAGGTAAGCTAGCTGAGAACAAGTTCTCATTTACAACTGCGACCTGGCCAAGATAGAGCAAAGCAGTGTGACACAAATAACACAGAGTTACACATGGGATAAACAAAAAGTACAGTCAATAACACAATAGAAAAGTATATATACAGTGTGTACAAATGTAGTAAGATTAGGGAGGTAAGGCAATAAATAGGCTATAGTGGCGAAATAATTTAAAATTAGCAATTAAACACTGGAGTGATAGATGTGCAGAAGATGAATGTGCAAGTAGAGATACTGGGAGGTAAAGTAGATTAAAAAAATAACAATATGGGGATGAGGTAGTTGGGTGGGCTATTTACAGATGGGCTATGTACAGGTGCACTGATCAGTAAGCTGCTCTGACAGCTGATGCTTAAAGTTAGTGAGGGAGATATAAGTCTCCAGCTTCAGTGATTCTTGCAATTTGTTCCAGTCATTGGCAGCAGAGAACTGGAAGGAAAGGCAGCCAAAGTAGCTGTTGGCTTAGGGGAGGACCAGTGAAATATACCTGCTGGAGCGCGTGCTACGGGTGGGTGCTGCTATGGTGAACAGTGAGCTGAGATAAGGCGGGCTTTACCTAGCAAAGATGACCTGGAGCCAGTGTGTGTGTCGATGAATACGAAGCGAGGGCCAGTCAACGAGAGCATACAGGTCGCAGTGTAGCACTGTGATAGACTACATCCAATTTGCTGAGTAGAGTGTTGGAGGCTAAATGACATCACCAAAGTCAAGGATCGATAGGATAGTCAGTTTTACGAGGGTATGTTTGGCAGCATGAGTGAAGGATGCTTTGTTGCGAAATAGGAAGCTGATTCTAGATTTAATTTTAGATTGGGGATGCTTAATGTGAGTCTGGAAGGAGAGTTTACAGTCTAACCAGACACCTAGGTATTTGTAGTTATCATTATCTAAATCAGAACCGTCCAGAGTAGTGATGCTAGATGGGCAGGCGGGTGTGGGCAGCGATCAGTTGAAAGCATGCATTTAGTTTTACTTGCATTTAAGAGCAGTTGAAGGCCACGGAAGGAGTGATGTATGGCATTGAAGCTCGTCTGGAGGTTAGTTAACACATTGTCCAAAGAAGGGCCAGAAGTATACAGAATGATGTCGTCTGCGTAGAGGTGGATCAGAGAATCACCAGCAGCACGAGCGACATCATTGATGTATACAGAGAAAAGAGTCGGCCCGAGAATGTTGAACCCTTTGACACCCCCATAGAGACTGCCAGAGGTCCGGATAACAGGCCCTCCGATTTGACACACTGAACTCTATCTGAGAAGTAGTTGGTGAACCAGGCAAGGCAGTCATTTGAGAAACCAAGACTGTTGAGTCTGCCGATAAGAATGTGGTGATTGAGAGTCGAAAGCCTTGGCCAGGTCGACGAATACGTCTGCACAGTATAGTCTTTTATCGATGGCGGTTATGATATCGTTTAGGACCTTGAGCATGGCTGAGGTGCACCCATGACCAGCTCGGAAACCAGATTGCATAGCGGAGAAGGTACGGTGGGATTCAAAATGGTCGGTGATCTGTTTGTTAACTTGGCTTTAGAAGACGTTAGAAAGGCAGGGTAGGACAGATATAGGTCTGTAACCGTTTGGGTCTAGAGTGTCTCCCCTTTGAAGAGGGGGATGACCGTTGCAGCTTTCCAATCTTTAGGGATCTCAGATGATATGAAAGAGAGGTTGAACAGGCTAGTAATAGGGGTTGGAACAAATGCGGTGAATCATTTTAGAAAGAGAGGGTCCAGATTGTCTAGCCCAGCTGATTAAAAGGGATCCAGATTTTGCAGCTCTTTCAGAACATCAGTTATCTGTATTTGGGTGAAGGAGAATTGGGAGAGAAATGAAGAAGTTACTGTGCGGGGTGCAGAGCTGTTGACCAGGTTAGGGATAGCCAGGTGGAAAGCATGGCCAGCCGTAGAAAAATTATTATTGAAATTCTCGATTATCGTAGATATATCGGTGGTGACAGTGTTTCCTAGCCTCAGTGCAGTGGGAGGCTGGGAGGAGGTGCTCTTATTCTCCATGGACTTTCATATGATGATGACCACTTGTCTAGCTTGCTAGCTAGGATTTTGAAAGGACGATGTTGACATCATACTTTCAAAACATCAGTCCAATCAAAGCTACTGTAGATATAATGTGATTTCACATCATTTTAACTATGGCCAATAACCTTGAGCCTTCTTGGATGGGCACTTCTAATGTAAATCTATGGCAGCACCCAAGGGGCTTGAACTTTCTAGCTCTCCCTGTAGATTTTGCGGTGACGTAGTGTCCCCATGAGTGACAGAACACTGCGCCAATCACGGCAGCAACTAGAGAACATTACCAACCCCTACGCTCTGTATTTTCCGCTGGCTGCCCCACCACCACAGAAGTAACTGAGCTAGTCTGAAACATCTGCATTTTGGAGATTAACGGTACCATTAACTATTTGGAATGGGATGATGAATCAGATGAATCAGAGAGCAGAAGCCAGATACGAGTACAGATACCTTCCAAAGACTGCAGAAGAAACTGGCAGAATAATGACTATGCTAATTCTGTCAGTGTGGTTCCTTCCTTCAGCCAATAAAATACAGCTGAGATGAATGGAGAGTTTCACATAAAAACAGCTGCACTCACACATCCTCTTTGACAGAAATATGTAAGATTTAGAGAACGTAAAGTTGACAGGCAAACATTTTGAAAAATGTTTAAACAGCCTACTTACTTTTATCATACAGCATGCTATCAGAGAGAATTTTAGAGAGGGAGAGCAATGACTGTAAAAAGTGGTCTTCTCAGAACAATACACAATCGTTTCCACTTTATGCCAGCATGTAAAACCAGGGGAAACTGCACTGGCAGTTGGGAAAGGTGATGTCGTTTCTGCCAAGTATGTGTCATCACCCTGCTTTAATATCTGAAAGGAGCACAGCCGTATCTTGCAAATGCCTACCGAGGCCTTTATGTTCTCATTTCAGGTTTTCCACCATCTCCTTTGTGTAATGTTTCTTTCCGTGGGCATGCTAACAGGTCAACAATAGAACAGTATAAAACCTTAATGCCTCTCATGGTGCCATTTTGAATGATTTCTCAAGGTTGGCAATCTGACTATTTCATTTTTAGCTCAAGTGCTTATGAGGACTGTTTCTGTTTGTAAAATCATGACAATACATGCTGTATCTGTTAAGGAAGTGTAACATAAACATTTGTATCTTTCTTATGCAAGAACACCACACATCATGAATACTACTGTAAAAGTCATCTTTATGATTGACTTTTACTCTCACTCATGGAAGAAAGGGTGTCTTATCAATTGTAGTACTATATTCTTTTGAATTTCAACATACTCAAAACCCCCCAAAATATAATTTGAATACATTAATTATTAATATAAGTAAGAGATTATAATAAAAAGCTCAGTCAGTCACAGAAGTAATTTGCCTAAAGAGAGAAAAAAACATAGTCCTTTGTGTCATCGTTACAAATCAGGTATTAGAGAAACACTATTAATGGGACATGTCTGGATAAGAATGTGCCAAATGTACCAAAACATGATCAAGTCTCAGTGCTATTGCATACTCATACAGAAGTATGCCTGTTCTGAGTAAATGCTGATTTCCTTCAATTCATATTCAGACAACAATCATATTAGATATCTTTGTCAACAGACACCTTGATCACAAACAATGGTTCCTGAGTTATCACTACAATTCATGTCTGCACCACACAGCTAAACATCAATTATTATATATATTTTTAAATTCTATATGACCTGCTGGCAGCCGATTACAATACGTCAGCCATTTTGCTAATTGAGTTTAGTAGGCCTATAAGTAGCCTGGTCTCAGATCTGTGCTGTCAGTTTGTGTAGTTTTGACAATGGCGTGACAATTCATAGGCGTTGGCAAGACTGGGACCACAAGAGAACTGGGACCACAAGCTATACAGTCAGTGGAGGAGAGAGTTTAGTGACCCGCCAGTCAGCCAGCACAAACAGGGAAAGTAATTGTGATTTGTTTCAGGAAACTAGGCGTATGTCGCACGTCACTACGTCACAGGAGAGGCAGTTGAAAGTAAACTTTGGCAGAAATGCCTTCTGGAACATGTGAACTTTCATGTGCCATAACAACAAACATGTACGCCATCTGTAAATACGAATAAAATTGTTAAATTACGAGCCTAGATGGTTTAGCCACGGAAAAAGTTGGGAACCTTCCCAGGATTGGCTGAGATAATGGATGGGCTGGACATGCCGAGAGATGAGTTCGGATTGGTCTGTCATGTAGCAGGCTTCTGTCTATAACATGAGCTGGTCAGTATGGCTCGCTTCGAGACAAGCAACACTGAAGCTTGCATGAGAGCACCAGCAGTTCCGGACGACTGTGTGATCATGCTCCCCATATCTGATGTGAGCAAGACCTTTAACCTTTTCACATGTGCGTTCCAAATATCTCTAACAGTCGCCCTCAGTGTGAGTTGTTTCATGCACGTGATGTCAGAAAGAACTCACTGTTCCAAAATGTGATTATTACACAACAGGACAGTTAACACGCACTGCCTGCTAATTATCTATAGGCTATGTTTCAATTTGTCAATTTATTGAGGTGTTTTCCGCCTCCTCATTAATTCACATAGAAGTAGCCCATTTCAGAGACAATTTATGTTAGAGGCTTTACTGAGCTGGATAAACTTCTCTATTTGAGGAGAGCCCACCGTACTTCACTCATGTTTGCGCAGATCAGGTATTCATATATTTACGCAGTCTTGCAAGAATTGGAACATTTTCTTGCTGGCGCTCGCTTTGCCTTCCTTCTTGTTTTCCTTACAAATAATAACTTTGGACAGTAAGTTCCTTATTTTCTGTATATCGTGATTTCGTTTCTACTATGGGCGCATACAGTATGTATGTACAGTGGGGCAAAAAAGTATTTAGTCAGCCACCGATTGTGCAATTTCTCCCACTTAAAAAGATGAGAGAGGCCTGTAATTTTCATCATAGGTACACTTCAACTATGACAGACAAAATGAGAAAAAAAATCCTGAAAATCACATTGTAGGATTTTTAATGAATTTATTTGCAAATTATGGTGGAAAATAAGTATTTGGTCACCTAAAAACAAGCAAGATTTCTGGCTCTCACAGACCTGTAACTTCTTCTTTAAGTGGCTCCTCTGTCCTCCACTCGTTACCTGTATTAATGGCACCTGTTTGAACTTATCAGTATAAAAGACACCTGTCCACAACCTCAAACAGTCACACTCCAAACTCTACTACAAACATAAGCAATTTTCTGTAATTGGCTCATCATTAACTTGTAAATAATTATCTTGTTGTCAGTTTATTTTCCTGTAATAATGAAGACAAATGAGCTAAAGGGAAGATGTTGTCAGCTATATGATATGGTCATTATTTTAACTGGCTAGCAAGTTAACTTAACATTAGCTAGCTAGCTAACAAGGTAGAAACAAACCAAAACATTGTTTAGAAAGTTGTTTTTAGTTGCCTGGTTTGCTAGATTGACATTTACTAAATGTATTTTTAAAGGGTGGGTTTATTGGTGGTAAAATAATCTAATTATGCTATTTTGGGCAGCCTGTCATTTTTGTGTTTATACTTTTTCATAACGACAATGACAAGTTTGATGTCAGACTGTCACGCCCTGACCATAGAGAGGCTTTTTATCCTTTATGTTGGTTAGGTCAGGGTGTGACTAGGGTGGGTAATCTAGGTTGTTTTATTTCTATGTTGGCCTGGTATGGTTCCCAATCAGAGGCAGCTGTTTAGCGTTGTCTCTGATTGGGGATCATATTTAGGAAGCCATTTCCCCACTGGTTTTGTGGGATCTTGTTTATGTATAGTTGCCTATGAGCACTCCATAGCTTCATGTGTCATTTGCTCTTTATTGTTTTTTTGTGCGGTTCACTTCAAATAGAATATGTCGAACCGATTTCACACTGCACTTTGGTCCGAATGTTATTACGACGATCGTGACACAGACGACAACAGAATGTTCATGATGTCACTGCGACAACTTCGATAGACGTAGTATAAAACAGCGTTTAGTCTTGAAATATTTGGTTGTTCACATATGAATCCTTAAAGAGATGGGTGGGGCTAAAGCTTAAGAGGTTGTGAACGATGCTGAATGGGTGTAGACAAAGAAGAACTCTCCAGTAGGTTTACCAAAACATTCAAGAGCCATTTTCTCAAAAGTGAGATTACAAGTTTCTCAACTTTCAAAGCATAATTACTTTCCCATTGTTCCTCAACTGTAGTGTATGACATACCGTTTTCTAGAGTCTCTACTTTTATCCAATGTAAAAATTGGTCGGTCACAATTGTGGTGTAGATCATTGTAGCCAGTACACGAACACCGTAGTCACTGAAAATCCCCATTTGTAAGGGATGAATAGTTCCTCCACTCTGTTTGACATGTATGATAAGTGAGATTATAATAGAAGCCTCAGACAATATCAGAGGAATGTGAGTGTTATACAAGATTGGATCACTTGTTTAAAAGCATCTGTTGTTTGTTAAGTCATTGTTGGAAATAGTATAACTAGCTAACCTATTTGATTGCTATGCACATGAAAACCTACTTGCATTTGACATAAATTACTAAAATGCAGGTAAAAGAAGAAAGACAGATTTTGTATACAATATCTTCCCACAAAAAACTCTTCAGATCTGACTGGCATTTCCTTGTTGGTTCGAGAGCAGAATGATTGACACAAGCCCAGCCCAGGCACTTTCTCATTAAAATATGTAATTGTCCTACGAACTACACAAATTAAGTGTTGGGTGTTACGCATCTCTCCTTCGACAAGGATAAATTACTCCTCTGCAATCCCACGTTAAAAGTTGTTAATGGAGGAGTAGATACTGGGAGTTTAAGATGCAGGTGACACTGGGTCAAAGTCAATAAGAGTAGTGCTTAACCTCCTCTAGGGGTTTGCTTTTATATAAAAATGTATATGCTCATATTATTTTTTATATTACCTTTATTTAACTAGGCAAGTCAGTTAAGAACAAATTCTTATTTCAATGACGGACTAGGAACAGTGGGTTAACTGCCTGTTCTAGGGCAGAACGACAGATTTGTACCTTGTCAACTCGGGGGTTTGAACTTGCGGTTACTAGTCCAACGCTCTAACCACTAGGCTACCCTTACCCTCATTATACAGTAATTTGTCTTTTATTTGCATAAATGACTCATTAAATTTCCCCTATGAGGGACAATAAAGTTGTATCGGATTGAATATAATAGAATTCCATAGTCTGAGGTCAAGAAAACTGAAGGATGAACTATTATAATTAGAAACCTCCAAAACTATTTTAGCATATTAGCATTTTCTAACACAGCAGAATGAGTCCATCCCTGCGAGGGGTTATTTGCAATGCTCCGTCAGTACAAACGCAAAGGCTCACTCCATTTCACGCCACAGTAGATAAGCAAACAGTGGGACACTGTGACAGATCATGGAGCGGAGCTGGGCAGTGATGAAGTACTGTTTTAGCTCAATGGACGACACCGCCTGCTCCCTAGCATCTTGATCAGTCCTTTGTAGTAGACTGGGATAGTCCTATTGGGGTGTGCTCTGCATACTGATCACCATGGAGAAATGAGCACCGGGCAGCCCTGGTTAGGCAGCTATGCATGGTGGAAGGTTGCTTTGGGCGAGGTGTTTGTTGCATCATTAGCTGTACTGTAACAGAGCAGAGCCACAGCAGGGCTGTGATTAATAGGGCTGTCGGAGTGCCCCTCCCACTCAGACGGAACCATGTCTGGCTGCACTGCCCAGGATTAGACAGAGTAATAAAGGCAATTTTCCGCACTCAGCACTGTTTAGTCAAACAGGAGCCACGGATGGAGGTAAATGCTCTGCAAGAAATTAAACTTCTTACAGATGGAAATATTGCCTTTCTTAACTGCATAGCATAGTTTGGCATCCTCTAAAGGCCATGAAGACCCTCGTAGTGCATAGTAGCAGTTCCTCTGCAAAATGAGAGTTATAGCTAAAACACGTTTTCTTCCATTGAGCCAAGTTAGGGCGTTCTTCAGTACAACCATCCCTTTTCTGCAGTGCCTCTTTCCAAGGCTAACTTTCAAGTTGTATGTAGGTTATAGCATTGCCTAGCCAATCTCAGCCAGGTGTGAGAGCCAATTACAAACCTGCCTGTGCAGAGCAGGCTGTGTGATATACACTCTGATTATTACATCCCATAAACCTGTCAACAAGCTCCTGACTCCTGGGTAGACAGCAGAGGGCTGCCGTGACAACACCATGCCATGCACTTTCTATCCATCTCTCTCACTTTCTCTCTACCTCCATCTTTCTCTGCCCCTTTTCCTCTACCACCCTGTCCCGCTAGCACCCAATCTTCCCTCCCCTTCTCCTCTGTCTTTGGTTAACCCCTACTGTGTAAGGGGTTACCAGATTCATACATGGAAAAACAGATCAATCAAAAGGAAGCTTGTTTTTAATAATTTTTTTCTCCACAAAAAGGGCTTTATTACAGACAGAAATAAACCTCAGTTTCATCATCTATCCGGGTGGCTGGTCTCAGACAATCCCATAGGTGAAGAAGTGGGATACAGAGGTTCTGGGCTGGCATTGTAGCACGTGGTCTGTGGTTGTGAGGCCGGTTGGACGTACTGCCAAATTCTCTAAAACAACATTGAAGGTGGCTTATGGTAGAGAAATTAACATTAAATTCTCTGGCAACAGCTCTGGCGGACATTCCAGCAGTCAGCATGCCAATTGCACACTTCTTCAAAACTTGAGACATCTGTGGCATTGTGTTGTGTGACAAAACTGCACATTTTAGAGTGGCCTTTTATTGTCCTCAGCACAAGGTGCACCTGTGTAATGATCATGCTGTTTAATCAGCTTCTTGATACTCCACACCTGTCAGGTGGATGGATTATCTTGGCAAAGGAGAAATGCTCACTAACAGGGATGTAAACACATTTTTGCACATAATTTGATATAGGCTTTTTGTGCATATGGAACATTTCTGAGATCTTTTATAGATACTCATGAAACATGGGACACACACTTCACATGTTGCGTTTATATTTTTGATCAGTTTATATATAAACAAAAGTGTAACCCCTTTGTTTTGGCAACAAACTAAACTTCAATATATGATGTGCCTTCAGAAAGTATTCCCCTTTACATTTTGTGTTACAGCCTGAATAAAACATGTATTCCATTTAGATTTTGTGTCAATGATGTACACACAATACACCATAATGTCAAAGTGGAATTTTTTGTTTGTGGAAATGTTGTTTATCAATAATAATAAAAATAAGCCAAAATGTCTTGAGTCAATAAGCACTCAACCCCTTTGTTATGTCAAGCCTAAATACGTTCAGGAGTTAAAATGTGCTTAACAAATCACATAATAAGTTGCATGGACTCATTCCGTGTTCAATAATAGGGGTTAACATGCTTTTTGAACGACTAACCCATCTCTGTACCCCGAACATACAATTATCTGTAAGATCCCTCAGTCGAGCAGGGAGGTTTTTCAATGCCTCGCAAAAAATGGCACCTATTGGTAGATGTGTAAAAAGAAAAAGCAGACGCTGAATATCCCTTTAAGCATGGTGACGTTATTAATTACACTTTGGATGGTGTATCAATACACCAAGTCATTATGAAGACACAGGCATCCTCCCTTAACTCTGTTGCCGGAGAGGCAGGAAATTGCTCAGGGAATTCACCATGAGGCCGATGGTGATTTTAAAACAAGAGTTTAATTGTTGTGATATGAGAAAACTAAGGCTGGATCAACAAAATTGTAGTTACTCCACAATACTAACTTTAAATGACAGAGTGAAAAGAAGGAAGCCAGCACAGAAAACAAATATTCCAAAACATGCATCCTGTTTGCAACAAGGCACTAAAGTAATACTGCAAAAATTGTGGCAAAGAAATTAACTTTTTGCCCTGAATACAAATAATGAGTCACTTGAGTACCCCTTTTCATATTTTTAAGCATGGTTGTGGCATCATGTCATGCTATGCTTGTCATGGCAAGGACTAGGGAGTTTTTAAGGATGAAAAGAAATGGAATACAACTATAAGCACAGGCAAAATCCTAGAGGAAAACCTGGTTCAGTCTGCTGTCCAACAAACACAGGGAGACAAATTCACCTTTCAGCAGGAAAATAACCTAAAACACAAGGCCAAATCTACACTGGAGTTGCTTACCAAGATACTTTGAATGTTCCTGAGTGGTGCTTCTGTAAAGTATTGACTTTGTAGAAGGGGGCGTGAATATTTATGTAAATCAGATATTTCTGTATTTAATTTTCAAATATGTCGAAAAACATGTTTTTACTTTGTCATAATGAGATATTGTGTGAAGACGGATGCTAACTTTTTTTTATTAATCCATTTTGAATTCAGGCTGCAACATAACAAAATGTGGCATAAATCAAGGAGAATATATACTTGTTTTAAAGGCACTTCGATAAATTTTTTAATCTAATACCGGGCTATCTTCAGACCGACGTGTTCGTGAGAGTCTCATTTTCATATTAGTTTGTAGGTCAAACTGGTCAGACACTACAGACAGAAGTCGGCAGATCGGCGGTACCGACTTCAGACGAGTCTTGCGAGGATTGTGGGGGTCCTAGAGAAAAACAACCGACATGTACGTGTTTGTGAGTGTCTCAAATTTCCATATTAGTTCGTAGGTCAAACTTTTCGGACACGACAGACTTTTTGTGAGAACACAGATTTTCGGGATGTTTGCTGGTCTGACAAACACAGACGTAGCTCTGCCACCTTCCACCACAGATGCGTAAGGCTGACATCACCGGATGCGGTGTACTGAGACGCAGCCCATGCAAAAAAATCCCCAGATATCTCTAGCTTATACAGACGGATTTTGATGAGGGATTTTTGATTACGCTAATTACATTCCTACAGGGGCACGGACATCGACTCTTGGTTAAGGTTTGTGGGTAGACATAGGTCAGTGGTTTCCACTGTTGTAGATCAGGTGTTTTCCTTCCTGAGGGTTTAATTCAACATGCCATCCAGTCATCCAGTCAGATTATGTTCTGAAAGAGCTGCAAAATCTGGACCCCTACAAATCAGCCGGGCTAGACATTCTGGACCCTTTTTAAAATTATCTGCCGAAATTGTTGCAACCCCTATTCCTAGCCTGTTCAACCTCTCTTTCGTGTCGTCTGATATTCCCAAAGATTGGAACTCTTGACCCAAACTGCTACAGACCTATATCTATCCTACCCTGCCTTTCTAAGGTCTTCGAAAGCCAAGTCAACAAACAGATTACCGACCATTTCGAATGCCACCATAACCTCTCCGCTATGCAATCTGGTTTCCGAGCTGGTCATGGGTGCACCTCAGCCACACTCAAGGTCCTAAACAATATCTTAACTGCCATCGATAAGAAACAACACTGTGCAGCTGTATTCATTGACCTGGCCAAGGCTTTCGACTCTGTCAATCACCACATCCTCATTGGCAGACTCGATAGCCTTAGTTTCTCAAATGATTGCCTCGCCTGGTTCACCAACTACTTCTCCGATAGAGTTCAGTGTGTCAAATTGGAGGGCCTGTTGTCCGGTCGTCTGGCAGTCTCTATGGGGGTGCCACAGGGTTCAATTCTTAAACCAACTATCTTCTCTGTATACATCAATGATGTCGCTCTTGCTGCTGGTGAGTCTCTGATCTACCTCTACGCAGACGACACCATTCTGTATACTTCTGGCCCTTCTTTGGACACTGTTAACAACCCTCCAGACGAGCTTCAATGCCATACAACTTAAATACAAGTAAAAATAAATGCATGCACTTCAACCGATCGCTGCCTGCACCTGCCCGCCCGTCCAACATCACTACTCTGGACGGTTCTGACTTAGAATATGTGAACAACTACAAATACCTAGGTGTCTGGTTAGACTGTAAACTCTCCATCCAGACTCACATCAAACATCTCCAATCCAAAGTCCTATTTCGCAACAAAGCATCCTGCACTCATGCTGCCAAACATACCCTTGTAAAACTGACCATCCTACCAATCCTCGACTTCGGCGATGTAATTTACAAAATAGCCTCCAATACCCTACTCAATAAATTGGATGCAGTCTATCACAGTGCCATCTGTTTTGTCACCAAAGCCCCATATACTAACCACCACTGCGACCTGTACGCTCTCATTGGCTGGCCCTCGCTTCATACTCGTCACCAAACCCACTGGCTCCAGGTCATCTACAAGACCCAGCTCGCTGGTCACCATAGCAGCACCCACCTGTAGCACACGCTGAAGCAGGTATATCTCTCTGGTCACCCCCAAAATCAATTCTTCCTTTGGCCGCCTCTCCTTCCAGTTCTCTGCTGCCAATGACTGGAATGAACTACAAAAATCTCTGAAACTGGAAACACTTATCTCCCTCACTAGCTTTAAGCACCAGCTGTCAGAGCAGCTCACAGATTACTGCACCTGTACATAGCCCATCTATAATTTAGCCCACACAACTACCTCTTTCCCTACTGTATGTATTTATTTATTTTGCTCCCTTGCACCCCATTATTTATATCTCTACTTTGCACATTTTTCCACTGCAAATCAACCATTCCAGTGTTTTACTTGCTATATTGTATTTACTTCGCCACCATGGCCTTTTTTTGCCTTTACCTCCCTTATCTCACCTCATTTGCTCACATTGTATATAGACTTATTTTTCTACTGTATTATTGACTGTATGTTTGTTTTACTCCATGTGTAACTCTGTGTTGTTGTATGTGTCGAACTGCTTTGCTTTATCTTGGCCAGGTCACAATTTTAAATGAGAACTTGTTCTCAACTTGCCTACCTGGTTAAATAAAGGTGAAATAAATAAAAATATAAAAAATATTTAAAAAATACAAATGCAGGCCCTCCTGAGAAAAAGTCTACTCAGAGACCCAAACACCTGTCTACTCCCTGTTGACATACTGTATGATGAGACAGGCTTCAAGACGGTTGTGTAGGGAGACATGAACACGGGTCTATTGTATGGCCATGCCAGGGAAAATAAAATACATGTGCTCATTGTGCTGCTGGGTTGAACATCTGTGGCAGGATTAGGAAATCGGAGGAATAGACATTTAAAAACAGTTTTAAGCCAATTAAATGCATTTAACTGCTTAGCTCTTAAGAATCTTACTGTCAGGCAGCTCCGGCAGACAAATACGCTTTATCCAATGCCTCTTATACTATGCTCTGGAGGAAGGATGTTATCCATCTTATCACTTAGTCATGGCCAGTCTGTCTGTCTCTGTCTCTCGCTGACCCATGTCTAAACAGTCTACTAGACAGTCCAGACAGTTTTAGTGGGGCTCATCCTGCTCCTCCACAGCCTTATTCACAACAGGATAAGTTTTGTCACGACATGACCTTTTTGGCCAGGGTATAATACATTAATTAAACTTTGTTCCCCTTGTGTTTTGGAGCGCACTCCTGTCACTCGTGGACAGGGACATCAATACGGGGGCCCATTTTCTCATCTGCTCGTGCTCTGTTTGCATGCTGGGTCCCATCCTGCCTACCTTGGGGCATTTTTATCATTTGGGCTGGGGGGGGGTTGTTGACCCAGATGAGCGAGAGCGGGCCTGTAGAATGTCGGGCCCTAGACTCCCATGCAGGCAGGACATGTGGCAGGGAAGAGGGGTGGGTGGTGGGCCTGTGTCCTGCCATCTCTCTTTCCCTGCCCCCCCAGCGCTGAGGGACTTTAAGAGGCACCCCTACATTCAGGATGGGCCAGGTCATGGCACGGCACTGCTGAGCCTTCCTCTTTCCTCTGTCCACTGAAGTTTATAGCCGGAGCATAAGTGCAGGAAGAGCAACTGAGAAAGAATGCCAGCGGACCAAGAAGGAGCGGATGCTTTTAGTGCTCTGATCTCCGCTAGCACGAGTCTTATTTCAGTCGGTGGCATTCAAAAGAGCTGTTGGAGTAACATTACAGTCTATTCATTGTGCTGCTATGGCCAATCGTCCTGCATCTGCTGGTGCCTAAGGACACAATGAGGCCATGGCTTACCACTCTACTGATCACTCTGGGAGGGATTGTGATTACCTAGTGTTTTCTGAGAGCTCAGTGCAACCTATCACTGCATCTCAGAGCAAGAGGCATCACTACAGTCCCTGGTTCGAATCCAGGCTGTATCACATCCGGCCGTGATTGGGAGTCCCATAGGGCGGAGCACAACTGGCCCAGCGTCGTCCGGGTTTGGCCGGGTTAGGCCGTCATTGTAAATAAGTCTTAACTGACTTGCCTAGTTAGATAAAAAGGTTAAATAAAGGTTAAATAAAAAATAAATAAAATGTGAATAGGCCAAGGAGCAATGCGAGAGGGAGAGCTAACTAGGGGTTTAAACTAATCATACCTAGCCGTCACCATGTCTTGAGACACGTCAGTGAAGACGTCTTGAGACGTCTTAGAATGTACTACTTTTTAAGAAGCTGTAAGTGATATCACTAAGGTTTCATTATTTACTTATTGATTCAAAATGGCAATGTCTCGAAATGTCTTGAGACACAGGTGATGGCTGGGTATGTCATATTCCCAATATCCTGTTTATGTAGATGAGCAAGAGGTGAAAAACACTGCCATCCTTTTAAACTTCAGGGCGGGCACATTGTGATGATTAGTGTAATGTGGATGCCATTACCAAATTAAAATAAACCCTGTTTACATTATGTAAACAAAAACTGCTACGACACACTAACACATTTGCTCATTTAATACAACTGTACCCTCTGAAATCGGATACTGTTGTTTTTCCCGAGACAACACCACCACAGACCGGTGGCATACGTGGCGTATCCACATGTGCACAGATTTGATTATGCAAATGAGGGAGGTTTCAAGCGGGATGCGGCTCTGTGTGATCTCATTAGATAGTCACTACAGCCCTGTGTTGACATATGCCTCCCACCCTACACCTTATTACCTCCCCATTAGGGTTCCGGGCTTAATTGAAGGCACATGGAGCCCCCATTGGAGAAGACCATATTGAGCGAAGGCTCCCAGTGCAACAGTGGAGGGCCTGGCTGCTTAACATTGAGTGGTTCCCCATTGTGTAGTTGGTAGCTCTCGAATGGTATCCATTGCGGCCTACCTCTGATAATGCTGCCTTTAACTCAGTGTTTGTTCTCAGATAGCCAAGGCCATGATTCAGATAGGCCAGATAGCCAAGGACTGCGATCTGGAAAAACAAACACGCTAGGCTAGGACAAGTATAATCTGGTCAAGGTCTAGTAATAGGGTATCAAACAGATAATGGGGTATTTACTGGTGAGCCAGAGTAGACTCCAAACCGGACGACAGCTTCCTTATTCCATATCATGTTTAACATGGAATATACAGTATATTTGTTCAGGTTTGTAAACACAAATATTTGTATATAGAGTTGAATGTATTGGAAAGAGATTTTGAAAAATGTATATAAATCTAAGTATAAAACAAATGAGGAAAGGAAGACATCTGGTCCATCTCCTCGCCCTTCAGGCCTTCATTAATGCAAAGCAACCGATGAGCACCGCTCTCGCGTGAGACTGCAGAGTCTAGTAATCCTATAAACATGTCTAAAAGGGATCCAAATAGCCACTTAAGTGTTTTTAAATGCTTTGTCTTCCACATGGTGTCAATTTGCATTTTTGTGAAGGAGCTCATTTATTTTAAATTTTACAGCCACCAAATCACAAAAACCACACATCCTTCCTGGTAAGCAGTTGTACTTTTACTGCCTTTTGACTTCACCATTTACTTTTTCCATTTACATAATGCTGAATTCCTCAATGTAGAAATTAAAACAAATTAACAACATGTTGCTCAGACAGTTGATGGCGTGTCGGGTTATTTAAGTCCTGCCATGAGCTTAGTTAAAAAAAAAAAACTGTGTTGGCCAATAAAAACAAACTGTTTAAATACAATTAATGGAAAAAAACTAAATCGGTGAGAAGCTATAACAAAGCGGGCTTAATCGTCACACAGTCTGACAGCGTCGGGTCACATACCATGAAAAACCACTAAATCAGAAAGTTATCTGGGGGGGGGACGCTTTTAGCAGGCTTGCAGCTAGCAAACAGGCTAAAGAAGTCATGTGGTTTCATTTGACATTTGAGTCATTTAGCAGATGCTCTTATCCAGAGTGATTTTCAGTAGTGAGGGCATACATTTTTGTACTTTTTCATAATGGTCCCACAAGGGAATTAAACCCACAACCCTGCCGTTGCAAGTGCCATACTCTACCAACTGAGCCACACGGAAACCTACGGCTTCAATGCAACAACGCAGCCAGTGCGGTTAACTGTACATATAGTTCACCAGACCAGGGGGTCAAACCATGCCAACCCCTCCGACTTCCGTTTCCTGATACATTCACATGGTCTTCACTGCATTATTATCTCAATGTGTTATGAAATAGTTACTTTCCTTGAGTCAATACAATACTTGGATCATTTTCCTCACTCCAATCAGCCGGCTTAATTGAATTACAGACCTAGATGTACTGCAACAGTCAGCATAATCCATTCAGTAAAACAACATTTGAGGGGTTTTAAATAGGGAGAGCTGAAAACTGATTTTGCAATATCAATAGCATTGAACCATCCTAGGCAAAACTAAGCAGAAACAATTGTCTATGATTGATGTGCTTTGCCTGACCACATTATACCTGCGATTATGAAGAAAGAAGGATTGCATTAGCGGAAACCGACCCTGTTTCGATGGCAGGCCTGTCGGCAGAACAGCTAGCTGATTGTCTTGATTAGCTAGACAGAACAGTGTGGTGGGATTTAGATCAGAGTTTTTCTTCAGCTCAATCTTTACCAGGTTGTACAAGTTTGATTAAGTTTGATCTAAATAAGATTTAGAGTGTATTTCTCCTCAATAGTCCAAACTGTGAATAAGCTCAAATCAGGAGGCAAAAGCCATTGGTCTGATCTGAGAGGAAACGAACAGAAATACAGATGCCTTCTATTTTATTACTAACCCTAAACCTGCGGAATTAAGGGTAGCACATAACCACGCACGATTGGTCTGGGCTGGTTTCCTGGTCTTCGTACTCTTATTTTCTTGATGATGGGTTATAAAAGTTTACCAGAAGTCAGATCTAATGCAGCAGAAAATAAAAACGTATAAAAAAAGGCCAAATAAAGTAGCAGCAATTTCACATGGGTCAGGTAATCAAATCCATTCCTTTCATAATGTGACTTTTCTGCCCACTGATACCTCAAAGTATCCACTCTGAATGTAGAAAACTATGCCATATGCCATTGCCAGCAAACGTCCCTGAGCTAGCCTAGCAAAAATGAAAACATTTTGAGTGCTTTTTCAAGGAAACTTGCCCTGCACAGCCAGCCCCAGGAAGTGGCCATTTCCCATTGTCAAATATGCTCCTTTGATGTTCTCACAAAGAGTAAATCCTGATGAGCACCAGAACAACAGGGGACCATATGGCTAAGTTGTACCGTTAGCATGGACAAACCCAAGCCACAGAGAGAACACTTCAGTTTATTTCTATGGCTCGGGTTCAGCCGGCAAGGCAGTTTTGATAAATCATGGGATGAGCGGAGAAATCTTCTACCACATCCGACTGACTCTTCTCTGTCTTGCTGGTCCTGACGGTTATATTGACGAGAGTGAACAAGTTATAAAACATTTCACAAGGGATGTTTACAGTATTTTAACTATGAACTGTAGTTAATCAAGCCTGGGGTTGTCATTAAAGTTACATCATATTTCTACTAAACATGCCTCATGTGAATTTAACAGAGTGGGTAAAGGCTCAACCGGAGGGGTCAACAGAAGTTTTAGAAATTAACATGCTCTCCGGCATCATGAAAGAGGGGGGAAGACTCCAACATGTGGGTGACACATCAAACGGCTTCCCTTCCTTAAAGAAAGGCCCCATAATAAGCCTTTCTCATGTAGAGGGATTTATGGGTGCAATGTCAGCCATGTTAGAACTAAAAGACAGAGGGCATATACCGTATTACGTTGCAGACGTGTTTATTATGATATCCAGACTTCTGAGGAACATTTTTGGCTCTCTCTTTCAACAGAGCCACGGTATAAAATGTCTCCAGATCTGAGCTCGATCAAAAACCCAAAGCACCCATTTCTAGCCACACTCCCTAACATTTTCGTGGTCAGTGATGCAGGGGATTCAACAATATATAGCAGTGATGTGGTTGTGATGTCTGTTCAGTATTGTTAACCCTATCAGTCCGGAGACCCCAGCAAAAAAATAGCCTTTTCATTTATCTGACTTTCCTTTATCTGCATGTCCAGCCCTTATATTTAGCCTCACAATGAAGTGTTTTACCATGTTCTTTTCAGGACAACCAGGGCTACAAGTAGAACACAACACTCTTTGACATGAACAGTTGCATTCATGAGTTTCATTGAAAGCTTGTGAGTGTCATAGAGCAAAACATGCTATAGGTGTGTGTTAGTGAGAGTCTCTGTTTTTTTAGATCGCTTTTAGTAGTTTGTAGCTCAAACCATTCGGACTCTACAGACGTGTATGTATAAACGACCGGGCCCCTTCGGGATCTGTCCTTGTCTCACAAACACCGCTCTAGCTCAGCTCCCGTTAATCACACAGACAAATTGTTGGTATCTACAGATCCTAAAGAAATAGACTAATCCAATTGGTACCACCCGGAAGTCTGTAGCTCAAATGCACACTGTTTAAAAAGGGTTAGTCCAAAACATACGGTTGGACTCATTGGGTTATAAGGCGTCTGCAATACACAGGGTTTCAATCCAAAGCATTCAGATTTTTTTTTTTGCAACACGTTGCCTTTAATTCAAAATCGACTTAACAAAATGACACAATTACTTGTGAAGCATACAGCAAAATACACTCCGTAAATGAACATTTACAAGAGCAAGACCAATTTACCCCTGTAAAGGACCCTTTTATAAGAAAGAAAAGGAATTCTGGAATTTCGTTTATCCTTACACCCGAATGAATTCACGGACCTACCTACTCAACACTGCCCATAATTGTCAGCACAATATCACAATAACCCAGCAACATTAAATAAAGCACCTCCCTTTCCCCTTCTCCCTCTTCACACATTCACAACCACAAAGGGACTGGCATTCATTGCATTTCTGGAATACTTGCTGGTGGCATATTGTAGGTGGACTGAACACAAAGCAGAGGGAGGGAACACAGTGGGACAAGCCCCCAGCAAGTGGGACAAAGAGACAAGCGGAGCGCTGCCCAGAAGCTGGCTCTGTGAACAAAGAGCTGAGTGGAGCTCTCCATCGGCCAGGGAGGGATAAGGAAAGCCGGTCCTGTTGCGCACGCACTGAGGCCTTAGAAAGCTACTGGAGCAGGACCATGTGTGGTCCATTATCAATGGGAAGACGGATGGTCCCTTGTTGTTCTCCCCAAACCTGGTAAGAAAGGGCCAGGAAACAAAGGACCAGTGGCAACTGAGTGTGAGAGAGAAGCAGAGCCATAGATTAGGGGCCATAAGAGCATGCCTGCGTGGGCTTCATCTCCTTCAGGGGAAGACAATGGGACTGACAGGTGCTTGAGAAGGACAGAGAGGACACAGAAAGGGGTCAGAGACTGGAGGTAGCTGGGCAGCAAACGGAACAGACAAACTCCTGCGAAACAAGTGTCTCCGCAGGAATGGATGTCTTGCATTTTGTGTACCTCGTTTAGAAAAGACACACACAATGGAACCCTACCAGGTAAACACAACAGCATTAAACTCTCTTCAAACACTTTTCTATTGTCTACACATACATCTGGGAATGAAGGGTGTTTATTCAGTCTCGTGCCATGAATCATAAAAACACTTCCTTTAACTCCACTCAGCATAATCTGAACCAATGTTCCACGCTCACACTCAAGCACTCACTCGTGTGTCACCGTGAATATAAGACCTCATCTCTTCCACATTCATCTGTCTCACTTCTTGGTCTGAAGGCTGCAAGAAGAACAGCAGGAAACAGATGGAACCATGTCCTTCTCACATCAAAAGATGGAAGTGGCCAAACAGACCCGTCCGTGCCTCTTAAAAACGCACGGACCTATCTGCGTCAGCTCTCTCACTGTTTCCAGGTCAGCCTGCCAAGACGTATAACAGCCTAACAGTTCATAGGATCAGAGATCATGGGAACACAGGAAAGAACAGGAGGACACTGACGTCATTCCACTGCCCTGCCGTGACCAGTCAGCCAGGTCTTACGCAACAGGCTTTGTGCTATTTTATCTGCTGCTTACACACAACCCCAGCCTGCGGTACGTGCTTCATGACGTACCTCAAACTGTCAGAGAGGATCCTGCTACACTGGGCACATAAGCACAAATTCTTTGAACATCAGTCAACAGCTCGTTGCGGCCGATGACGGAGGGACGACATGTTATTTGAATGCACATGGAGTAAGTGTGGGGTGCTTAGTGTGGACATCTCCCAGTATTGCCAGGTCCATGGAACATGGGGTTGTTCAGGAAAGGTTCAGAGAAGGGTAGAGAAGCAACTCAACACTACCAGAAGAGAAGAATTTCCAACTGTAGCCGTGTGCATCTCCCAAAAGCGTGGCGGCGAGTGGATCTCCCAAGATGAGGAAGTAAATGCAAGGTGACTGGGAACAAAATACACTGTAAATGAATCCAAATCAAGACAACAGCCATGCTCTCACTGGACCCTTTAACCCCATGTAAAATCAACAAGTCTAAGAATAGGGGTGGTGAGTTGACCATTAGAACATCTGGAAATATCCCCGTCACGGTCTGTCTCCCACGGCCCGTAAAGTGCGCTGCGTGTGTACTGAGAGGTAAACCAGCAAAGGTGCCTGTAGTAAAATGGTCTGACTGTGTACACACTTTGATTCCTTGTAATTGTAAAGAGGAAAAAGTGTAAAGACGGTTTGCGACGGAAGGACAGTAAACCGCGTAGTGTAATGTTATGGGGAGGATGACTACCCAGGTATACAGCATCTAGGGCCGTTGTGGGGGGGAAAAAAGTACAACAAACAATATCTCACAGAGTAATAGCCCACATGTTCTCCCACCGTGCTACGTCAAACACATCCCATGTGAGACAGAGACGCATCAGACACCAATGCAACACAATCTGACCAATTAGGACTGTGATAAACACAATAAAGGATTGCGTGATGGATTTATCAGTCATAACGTTTGGTTAATCCCAATTGACCATATTAATGAAGACCATTCAACGATCACAGTACATTAAAACAGTAATGTAATTATCATTATCATGAAAATCATTTCACCTAATGTCTTTTCTGCTGTAAAACTAACCTCTGTGATACATAGCCACATCGATCGCCTGACTCATTCTTCCGCTCATACAGAAACGGATAAACCCGGGACATGCCTTATCACACCATTAAGGCAAGAGTCTTTAAATAAGACAACTAGAGCCAGCCATGAAACACAGCCCTAGTCCATCTGTGTGACTTGTGATGATTACTACAGCCTTATTCAATCTCTCCAATTCATGATCATTTGTCCGGGAATCACATCTCTATCTCTACAGAGATAAAGATGGGACACCAAGAATGCAAACAAAGTGGAGATCAAAGTTATTTTAGTTTAGCTGGCTCCAATATATTACAGGCAGCCGAGAACATCTGTCCAGGAATTTATCCAATTAGGGAGTAACAATATATTAGGTATGGTATGTGAAAAGATATTTGGCTGTGCACCCTATTCACAAAGAAGCAGTGCATTTAAAGAGAGCAATACTGCATGCAACACCATGAGTAATATTTTATGAGAAAAATGGTAAACTACTGAACAATCTATATTGTGCACAAAATAAACTGCATGCAAGGTGAAATTCTTGTTTTCCTCTCTAATCACTCACGGGAAAATCATTTGTTATTGCAGGTGGCCACATTGGACCTCATCATTACTCCTTTAACGTACCTTCTAAAGAATACACAACTTCAAATATATAAATAATGTAAGGATTTTATTCTTTGTCTAATGTTACAGCTTCTCATGATGAAAACGTTGTATTTGTAAACCTGCATGCAGTCTCATATCAGGAATAAATCAGTTGCACGTGTTACATATGCTGTGAATAAATACATTCATGGAAGTACAGTGCCCTCAGAAAGTATTCACACCCCTTGACTTTTTCTAAATGTTGTTGTGTTACAGCCTGATTGCCTATAGATATTTTAGCACTGGCCCCTAATGTCAAAGTGGAATTGTGTTTTTCTAAATAAAACAATAAACATTGTTAAAGGAAAAGCTCAAATGTCTAGAGTCATTCAACCCCTTTGTCATGGAAAGCCTAAGTCACATAATAAGTCACATAAGTCACATAATAAGTTGCATAGACTCACTCTTTGTGCAATAATAGTGTTAAACATGATTTTTGAATGACTACCTCATCTCTGTACCCCGCACATATAATTATCTGTAAGGTCCCTCAGTTGAGCAGTGAATTTCAAACACAGATTCCACCATAAAGACCTGGGAGGTTTTCCAATGACCCTATTGGTAGATAGGTTAAAAAAAAAAAACACACACTATAAACCCGGACAGTTAAATTCACTGATTCATTTGATTGAGGGCCACACAAGAAGTAGTTGTGCTAAATTGACACATTTGTGTGACTTCAATGTTTATTTCATTTATGAGTGCACAAAACTTGAACAGCATAACATGCTTGAAGTTAAGGAGGCTTGTGATAATCATTTTTGCAAGTAATGAACCCAATGAGTTTGCAGCCGTTTGGCGATAAACGTTAACAGACGTCATCAACGTGGGTAACGTGCTGTACGTCATTAGTAAAACATTTCATTCAACATGGCGGTCTTCAGTTGTCAAAGTTGATAGCTAGCTAGCTAACTTTTATCAAGAACAGTCGACTGACGTGTTGGAGAATCTTAAAACGTAGAAAGAAGAAACACATTGTGGAATTTATTTATTGTTAAGTATAATTGTAGATTTCCCAATTAGTTGGTTTTCAAGTCAACAGCTGTGAATCATTCAAATATCTTGGCGCTTGGCAAGTGAGCCAATCAGATGCCAGCTGAGCGCAAGAGTATAGAGAAATGTTCCACTGTAAATAATAGTGTATGCATATTTAAAAATAGGAATTCTTTCACATTTAGCTATCCTTTTATGATTTCTAGTAACTCATCCCTTGTGTTATTATTACAGCGCCAGTGAAGAAGGGTTGGAACTGTAAACTGTGTGCTGCCTCATCTCACTCAGGACAGGATTGCTGAAACACATTCGTTTGCAGCACAGTCATTATTCTAGGGTCAGTCCACGTCTGTGTCTCTAAAATGATTGTATCTGCACATTCCAGTCAACCAATGCCCTCAAAATGAATCTGTCACGGTTTCACACTGAGCAGACCAGGGTTGGTACAAGTGTGAAGCATGTGTCTTTTATTTGTCCCTTGTGGGCTTTCAAGCAACCATATTCAAATTCAACTCTCCCCAGTCACTTAAAGGGGCACTTAAATGAACCATGAGACAGTAAAATGTCAGTTTAAGAATTGCGATTATTACACCAACATGTACTCGTCCTTTAACACCCACGAGTCTAGGACACACCCAGCTCATGTTCAGTCAGCAGACATCAGTGATGTAGATGCTGTGCTAGAGGAATGTCCTGGCCCGAGCTCAGATACACTTGGTGCTCCTGAGAATCCGAGTGACACTGGTCAATTGACGACCCAGCTCAGTATTTCTAGAACTAGAACTAAGAAGCATTTTCCATGGATAATCTCCATTCACATCCTGTTTTAGTCTGGACTAGGCTGGACTAGGCTTATTAATCTGTGTCCGGGAAACCAAGATCAAATGTACCCGGTCAGATTAGGGATTCATTGATTCGTTAGGTATGATCTACGCCCTAGATTTGAGCTACCCAAAAAGGAACTCACCAACACATTCAAATTCATACAGAAAGATCTGTGATGGGGGTGTAGATGGTAGGAAGCTGAAGGCACAGCTCCAGTTATTGAAGAATGATCTATTGATGCATGTGTAGTGACAAATGTCAATTTATCCATGTTATTAGTTGTAGTTGGATTTTACAGGGGTCAAAGTTACTTTGTACTTCATCTTTCTTAAGCTCGCAGATTTGTTTCCAGTTGAACTCGGCACAAACGACTTGTGTGCACATTTATGGATAGATTGCTTCCCT
This sequence comes from Oncorhynchus tshawytscha, assembly GCF_018296145.1. Classification (NCBI taxonomy): domain Eukaryota; kingdom Metazoa; phylum Chordata; class Actinopteri; order Salmoniformes; family Salmonidae; genus Oncorhynchus; species Oncorhynchus tshawytscha. The sequence goes on along the minus strand of NC_056434.1, from coordinate 43,045,219 downwards.
TTATTTCACATCTTCAGCCCTGAGTCTATTTTGAAAATATTCCCCATAAATCTGTTTGGAATAAGCTATAAAAGACTATTCCTTCTTATCTCGTGTGTTCTGCACAGGCCTAAGGCCCAAGCAGAGATTTGGATCAAATGACGAGATGGTTATGTCTCCACCCTAACAATGGAACTCGTTGTCCACAGAGCGGAACGGCAGGCAGTCAAGCTCCCGCCTATTCCTCTCTCTGGATTGGTGGCCACAGCTTGTGATTTTAAAACTTTTTTGAAATTTCGATGAGTGGGGTTGACATCAACCACCTGTATTTAATGGAGAGATATGCTATGCTATTAGCCTAATATCATTAATATGCATAGCCGTGTTTTTTTCTCAAGGTTGCAGGGTGTCACTACTTCTCAGTACACTCAAAACAACCTAAGCATTATGAAACTTGTATTAGATCAAATGAACCTCACGTAGCAAATAAGCCATTACAATTTTTGTTGACTAAATCCATCGCTCTCTCATTGACCTCGTTTGGCCCATATCCCTCTCGCTTTGCCTCTTCTTCTCTGGCCCTAGAAAACCAGCTCACCCTTTATGGAACAGGGGCAGCTTCGGAGGATTGAATATGTTGTTTCACACCTGCAATTTGAAGTTGATCATGTGTCATTGCCTAAGGTGCAATACTGTTTTTTTGCTAAACTCTTCTGCATCTGAACTTTTGCTTTTTGAGTGTAGTTAACTCACTTTTTTTATTTACTGTTTATATATGAGTGAAGGCTAATTGAAACATTTTAGGTAATCAGTTAGGTAATCAATCCTAAAATGTTTTAAGTAAACTTAGATAGAAATTGTAATTTACAATTACTCAAATGTAAGTAAGGTGCACTCTCCTAAACTCAAGCATTTAAAGTATTGCAAATATATACTTAAAGTGACCTTGACTTAAAAAGATTGTATGTTCACTTCCCCATATTGAATTAATTTAACTAGTGATTTTATGTAGCGAGAAATCAAAAATAACTGTTGATTTACATGTACATTTTAAGTCTACCTTAGTCAAAAAAACAACATTTGCATTGCTCATATGAAGGTAGTACTGCTTGCTTCAGATATTAAAGTTTCTTAAATTATTTTTTGTTGTTGTAAAAAAAAAGAAGCAGACATTGAATATCCCTTTGAGCATGGTGAAGTTATTAATCACACTTTGGATGGTGTATCAACACTGCATCTCAATGCTAGAGGCGTCACTACAGACCCTGTATCACAACCGGCCGTGATTAGGAGGCCCATCGTCGTCCGGGTTAAGGTTTGGCCGGGGTAGGCCGTCATTGTAAAGAAGAACTTGTTCTTAACTGACTTGCCTAGTTACATAAAGGTTAAAAAAACATTTAAATATAAAGATGGCGCTGACAGATAGGACAGCTCTGCTTCTAGCTCCCAAGTAACTTTGCAGTATTTCGTTTTTGTGTTATTTCTTATATTATTAGTTCAGGGAATTGTTTGTGTTATTACATACAGCCGGAAAGACATTTTAGATATCAGAGCGGCGGTAACTCACCAGCATTACGATCGTGAATATGAACTGATTCCAGAGGCTGATCCAAAACACCGCCGGAGTAGAAAAGGTATTCGAAATGAACTTCCGGTCTGACTCAGGAGGCGCGCACACCATCCACCGCTTCCGAGTATATTACTCGCTAATGTTCAGTCTCTGGATAAAAATGTAGACAAGCTCAGGGCGAGAATCTCCTTCCAGGGATTGTAGCATATTCTATTTCATGAAAAGTCACTACAAAGTTACAGGTGTCCTTCCTCCGTTTCTCAGGGATTTCACCATGGAGGCCAATGGAAGCCTGAACAGAATACAAATATTCCAAAACATGCACCCTGTTTGCAACAAGGCACTTGCAAAGCAATTCACTTTTTGTGCTGAATACAAAGTGTTATATTTGGGGCAAATCCAATACAACACATTACTGAGTACCACTCTCCATATTTTCAAGCATAGTGGTGGCTGCATCTTATTATAGGTATGCTTGTAATTATTAAGGACTGGTTGTTTTTCAGGATAAAAAGCAAGCACAAGCAAAATCTTAGAGGAAAACCTGGTTCAGTCGGCTTTCCAACAGACACTGGGAGATTAATTCACCTTCAGCAGGACGATAACCTAACACATAAGGCCAAATGTTATCCTAGAGTTGCTTACCAAGAAGACAGTAAATGTTCCTGAGTGGCCGAGTTAGTTTTTCTTTGTCATTATGGTATATTGTGTGTAGATGGTTGTAAATATATGTATTTAATACATTTTGAATTGATGCTGTAACACAACACAATGTGGAATAAATCAAGGTGTACGAATACATTCTGAAGGCACTAAATTATATTATAAATTATATTTGGACTCGAATCCCGTTGTTGCTGGGGGAATTCTGGGTCAAGCAGGCTTGGGAATATTTTCCTGTCCCCCTACAGCAGCGCAGTGCAAGAGGGGCTAAGATTTTTCAACTAGACAAGCGAGCTCCTTCTCCCCCACAGCCATCGCCCCTCCCCAATCCACTTCACTCCTCCTCAGACAGACCAGGAACAAACGATGGCGCAGTGACCTATAAACCCCCCTCCCCTCCCCAAAGGAATTATTCACCATCCTTCAAATCAGATTTCTATTGAGAGTCATCTGCAGCCAGGAGCAATCCTGTGGAGTAATATTGTACTACAGAGGAATGTTCTGAGCAGCCAGCTTCAACTAATGAGCTATATTTCTGAGACAAAGACATGGGTACGCCAGACAGGCCTGCTTTGTTCCATCACTCTGGTCAGCCGGCACTGACCAAGAATTGCAAACCCAGACGTGTAAGAACAAATGGTCCCCATGGGGCCCAGATGGAAAAAGAAACACAGCTTGATCTAATTCACCATAATCTTTTCTTGATCTAATACACCACAATGTCCATGGCAGCTTAATTTTCACCTTTCTTCCCGGATATTGTTAAAGAGAGGTGCATTTATGTGGAATCACATGCACATGGCAGTCAGTGTAGGCCTAAGCAACCAGCTGTCCAACATTCTAGGTTGCCAAGGAAACAACTACCCAGGCACACTGCTTTTCTGCGTATTCATCATCTGAAAGGACCAAATGGATTAGTGCAACATTTATCAGCCATTTGTTCCAAAATACTGTAATACCATTCTTTTCTTCTGACATTGGGACTGCTTTAAGAATAGAGGGAGATGACTGATCAATAAAGAACATAGTTACTGTATGTTTCAGATGTAGCAGGTATCGTTCCACATTTGTTTTTTTACATTTGCTCCTTTGAAACTGACATGAAAGCGTATCTCAAATAACACTCCAGTAATGTTTTGTCCTGTGTGACTCATTTGTTTTCTGAAGAGAACAGCCGGGGAGCCACTGGTGCATGTTCTTACGGTCTTGTGAGAAATTACCTTAGTTTGTTCCTTGCAAGTGTCAAACTTTTATTCTGTAATCAAATGAAAGCCGAGTTACTGCCAGCAACTAAAGAGGAACGTTGGTTTATTTTATTCCCTGGTAGGTACTGCACTTCCACATTTTGTGCATGGAAGTAATAGATGTTGAATGGAGCTGCAAACTAGGTTTCCTCAGCGTGACTCATTATACCATTTACCAATGTAGCAGTGACAACTACAGGTTTCACGTGGATAGCTTTAACAAGTTCTAAATCACACTGGCAAGTGAGGTTGAGTTGAAAGTGAAAAGAACATAGGAGCAGTTCTCTCCTCACCTGAAGAAATGGCAAAGAATCACAGAACGAATCAGATCCGGATGATGAATTGAAACAAAGAAACAAATTTGACTCAGCCCTAAGCATATGTAAAACACAAAGACAATATAATGGGAGCAACATTTGCCAATTATAGGAAAAAAGTAGGAAAGTGTGAAAATAACAGAAGGCAACATGGCAAGTAGTATATGATGCATGAAACTGTTTGGATATAGGCCTTTATTCATACAGATACATTTTCACAAAAGATGTAATGACTACATGCTGTGCACCAGCAGAATGCTGGACAGGCAACGGCTGGAAACAATTAATAGCCTGTTTTATGTCGTTTTTTCATTCCAGCTGTGCTGTAACATGGAGCCGCCATTATATTTGGATTGCAAAACAGCCCACTCGTGTGCAATGCAGCATGTGTAGGAAATGCCAGCAGCCTCATATTGGAGTTTTTACAGCTTTATTAAATGTATGGTAAACAATAATGTATTTCAATTAGGGATGATTAGTTACTCACTTTAATATCTTGCATTCTCTGGTTTAGGCATGGGGTATACAGTATATTGGGATTTCAACATTATGGATCACTATGGTATTTGCAGCATAGAGAAGGCGACGCTGGAATCACAAGAGTACAGCCTATAATCTATAGTAAGGCAAATAAACATTACACACGCAAGCATCCTTCCTCACATGCCTACCCGGATCACCTGTTAGGAGTGACGCTCATTAAGAAACCAGAGACTGGGAGGTCTGGTGGTCGACTGGGCCAGTGAAACAGTCAAACTCATGCTAGAGGAATCCAGCAGTAAAACTCTCTCCGGGATATTACTGATACGAGCTCATAAAAACAGGGCATTCTGAGTGACTGAGCAATCATCATCAATTCACAGGGATTTATCACTCTTTGTCCCCGGAGTGGGATTTGATTTTTGTTTGGGTGGATTGCTGGTGGCTTTGGCATGTCAGTCGAGGCTTCCGGGCGTCGATAGAAAAATCTTTCTGTCATGCGGACACGGCCGTTTTGAAAACATTCCTCAAAGCCAAGACCTTTTGAAACAGTCAGACATCGGGGTTTATTGGTTAACGGTGCTGAAATTAGAGCTGCTTAGACTTGTACTCACTCCTGGTTTCATCTGTAACCACCGCAGGCCCGTCCTCTGAAGGGGTAGAGGACCATCGGTCCGTAGTGTCCAGGGCCGCATTCACAAAAAATAGTTCTGACCCAAGATCATTTTTCTCTTTGAATAAGGTTATATGGACAGGGAGGACCCGATCCTAGATCAGGACTCCTACTCCGAGATGCTTTTTGAATACAGCCACAGAGTATCCGTAAAATCAAGAGATCGGTCAGTCGCCTCTCTTCACTGTAATCACACAGATTACTGGGAAGAAAGCCTCGAGCTGATCACATCACCATCCAAATCCCCTTGTCTCCCTGGATTACCCACAACGCCTCTCGTTAGCCCGAGGAGAGGTAATGTTTTCAAACACTGAGCTCACGCTGTTTCGCTACGCTTTCCTGAACTCCTTTGCAGCCAAAAACGACACGTATTCCAGCTTTTCCACCTATTCCAGGGTGATACCTAATGCTGGATCCTTGGCAGAATTAACTCTACTGCTTTTTTCAGAAGGGAACAATGAAACCTAGGGTTATATCTGTCTGTACTGATGCAGCCAAGACCTCCCATCTGTTTACGCTGTACAGACATAAGCACTCTGGGAGGAATGTTACAGCTTTCTCAAAATGCAATTTTCTCTCTCTCAAGCAAACCAAAGAAAGGGGACCACTGCAAGTCATCGAGGGTCAGGGTGGTGACACGCTTCCCACAAATGTCCGGATAATTCTGCCTACCCCCACACGTCCCGCCAGACACATGCCCCTGTCCCCTTCAGCGTACTAACAAGCTCAGGAGCACTCCTACTCATGTACATAATCAAATTATGCCAGAGCAGAGTTCCTCCATGGTTGAATCAACGTCTCGTGTCTCTAGACAATCACTAAAACCTCTGTCATTCCTAACGTCTGTCTCCACATCCCACACTGGCGGCCAACTGACTGACAGCATATACCATCAACGCAGACTTTGTGGCTTTTGCTCATGTACTCCTGAAACTTCAGCTGATACTCAGTTCCATTAGGTTGTGTGTGTGTGTGTGTGTGTGTGTGTGTGTGTGTCCATTTCAGTGTGCCACCTGAGCGAGCCAGTCTGAGAGTCTTTAATTCACTGATGTACTAAATTACATTTACATTTGAGTAATTTAGCAGACGCTCTTATCCAGAGCGACTTACAGGAGCAAAAGTAGGGCAGTGTACAGATCTATTGGAGGCAACAAAAAAAACTGCATCTGCGGTCACAGACTCCTTGAGAAATTACTACAAGATGAGGGGAAAGCAGCACAACCTGATGAGTATAGTATTTTGAAGTGGAGTAAATGCTGCACTTATTAACAATGACTAACACAATTTCAGTCAAAATAGAATAATTGTCAGAAATACTGTAGGCTACCATGACTATATCCAACCCAACTCCATTTGTTACCACTATCATGTATCCCTGTGGTTTTCAAACTTTTTGACCCTTGACCCCAAAGAGGAGTAGTAGCGTTAGCCCACCAAGCTTGCGACCCCAGCGCACGCACGTGCACATGTGCAAATGTTTAAAAAATCAAATTACTGAAATATCACATCTACATAAGTATTCAGACCCTTTGTTGAAGCACCTTTAGCCGCGAATACAGCCTTGAGTCTTCTTGGGTATGACGCTACAAGCTTGACACACCTGTATTTGGGGAGTTTCTCCCATTCTTCTCTGCAGATCCTATCAAGCTCTGTCAGGTTGGATGGGGAGCGTCACTTCACAGCTATTTTCAGGTCTCTCCAGAGATGTTCGAACAGGTTCAAGTCCGAGCCCTGGCTGGCCCACTCAAGGACATTCAGAGCCTTGTCCCGAAGCTACTCCTTGGCAGTGTACTTAGGGTCATTGTCCTGTTGGAAGGCGAACATTCGCACAGTCTGAGGTCCTGAACGCTCCAGAGCAGATTTCCATCAAGGATCTCTCTGCACTTTGCTCCGTTCATCTTTCCTTCGATCCTGATTTGTCTCCCAGTCCGTGACGCTGAAAAACATCCCCACAGCATGATGCTGCCCCCACCATGCTTCACTGTATGGATGGTGCCTGGTTCTCTCTAGATGTGATGCTTGGCATTCAGGCCAAAGAGTTCCATCTTGGTTTCATCAAACCAGATAATCTTGTTTCTCATGGTCAGAGTCCTTTAGGTGCCTTTTGGCAAACTCCAAGTAGGCTGTCATGTGTCTTTTACTGACTGGCTTCTGTCTGGCCACTCTACCATAAAGGTGTGATTGGTGGAGTGCCACAGAGATGGTTGCCCTTCTGGAAGGTTATCCCATCTCCACAGAGGAACTGGAGCTCTGTCAGAGTGACCATTTGGTTCTAGGAAGAGTCTTGGTGGTTCCAAACGTCTTTAATTTAAGAATGAAAATGAGTCCACTGTGTTCTTGGGGACCTTCAATGCTGCAGAAATGTTTTGGGCTTCTTCCCCAGATCTGTGCCTTGACACAACCCTGTCTCGGAGCATGGAAACAGGATGCACCTGAGCTCAATTTCGAGTTTCATAGCAAAGGATCTGAATACTTATGTAAAAAAAGGTATTTCTGTTTTTTAATTTTGAATAAATTAGCCAACATTTCTAAAAACCTGTTTTCACTTTGTCATTATTAGGTATTGTATGTAGATTGATGAAGATGTTTATTTGTAACCAATTTAAAACAAGGCTGTAACGTAACAAAATGTGGAAGAAGTCAAGGGGTCTGAATACTTTCCGAATGCACCGTATACAAAAGTATGTAGACACTCTTCCAATTAGTGGAATCGGCCACACCCTTTGCTGACAGGTGTATAGAATCGAGCACACAGCCATGCAATCTCCATAGACAAACACGGGCAGTAGAATGGCCTTACTGAAGAGCTCAGTGACTTTCAACGTGGCACCGTCATAGGATTCCACCTTTCCAACAAGTCAGTTCATCACATTTCTGCCCTGCTAGATCTGCCCCGGTCAACTATAAGTGCTGGTATCGTGAAGTGGAAACGTCTTGCAGCAACAACTCCTCAGCCTCGAAATGGTAGGCCACATAAGTTCACAGAACCGGACTGCCGAGTACTGAACAGCATAAAAATCAGCTGTCCTCGGTTTCAACACTCCCTACCTAGTTTCAAACTGCCTCTGGAAGCAACGTCTCTGGAGTGATGAATCACACTTAACCATCCGACGGACGGATCTGGGTTTAGCAGATGCCAGGAGAACCCATCCTACCCCAATGTATAGTGCCAGCTGTAAAGTTTGGTTGGTTTCCCACTGAAGGGAAATCTTAACGCTACAGCATAAATTGACATTCGAGAGGATTCTGTGCTTCCAACTTTGTGGCAACATTTTGACTGTCCTGCACAGCCCTGACGTCAACCCCATGAAAAATCTTTGGGATGAATTGGAACGCTGACTGCAAGCCAGGCCTTATTGTCCAACATCAGTGCCCAACCTCACTAATGCTCGTGGCTGAATGAAAGCAAGTCCTCACAGCAATGTTCCAACATATAGTGGAAAGCCTTCCCAGAAGAGTGGAGGCTGTTATAGCAGCAGGGGGGACCAACTCCATATTAATGGCTATAATTTTGGAACGAGATGTTCGATGAGCAGGTGTCATGTCACTTCTCTGGAGTCCAGGGAAATCATACGACATACTTGTAGCAGAGGTTGCAGGATCAGATGGAAAGCGTGTTCTGTTTGCACCGCGCCATCACTTTGAAGGGCAGTCTACCTGCAGAGTGCTCGTTGCCTGCTGGGTTGCCCTGTTCTTCCTCACAAATATCTTAACAAATGCACCAGTGTTACATTTTTTAACCCATAATATTGAAGGTAGTCAAGTGTTACAGCTGCTTGTCTTTAGACATGTAGCTAGTCGCCATCCAAACTAGGCCTATCTGAAACATGAAAATGATCAATCAAATCGCCAGGTAGACTATTGTTCTGGCAAAGCTGAGTCAGCAGTAGATTTCTAAACTGCATTTTATATGGATGATAAACATAAGCTCTTTTTTTCCAGGCAATAATGGAGGAGAATAAGTTCTTAATAATAAGAGAATAAGTTCTTTCTGGTCACTAATCTGGATATGGTCATTGGTCAACGATCAAAACACAACTTTTTGGTTCTGAAGCATAGGTGCCATATAAAGGACAAGCCAATGCTAACTAGCGTTAGCGCAATGATAGACTTCCAGCGCTAGTTAGCAGCTTCCTTCAAACTGCACTCAGAGACATAAAAAAGGTATTCACACGTTCATCTGACTCTGAGGAAGTAGATAAAGGGCCTCAACAGACTTTTCACCTAGTCATCTCGAGGATTCGAATCAGTGACCTTTCGGTTACTGGCCAACCACTCTTGACCGCTAGACTACCTGCCGCCCAGTAATTTTTGAGAGAGCGAGAGCGAGAGCGAGAGAGACAAAAGTTGGCTGAACATGAGAAATGAAATATATAGAGAGAGAGAGCTCCCCATTAAAACATTAAGTTGAACTATATTCATGGTTGGGCTCAACCTGCCTGTAAGAGATCTGATCCCTGATAACAGAGTTCACGTGTGGTCACTACACTTCATTGTGAGGTTTAGGCCTCATTGTCTGGGATAAGTCAGTGAATGAACAGATTCATTTTAATGTCCTATCAAGTCACATACAGTACTGAACATTCTTATTTGTATGATATTCCAACCCCGTCTGATAATTAACATAATCCACTGACATGAGGAACACATCCATCTGGACAACAGAGTGGCATACTATAATTTATTACTTCTGAGAAGAGCAGGGGAAGCCATTTCCTTGCTCATTTTTGCCCCCCAGACAATCAATTGGACTCTGATTGTCCTGATCTCTCTGTGTCGGATAAATTATAGCAGCTACAAAATAACTCCTGTTCTGGAATTGTCTGATATAAGCTACACATCACAATCACAAGCAGAGCACAAAGTGGTTTGATAAGCTCTGGTGACATCTCTGGGACGATAATATCCCTCACAACAAGGTCAATCATTCCTCAGTCACTTACCCATCTCCCGATGCAAGGTCTATAACCACATTACATGGATAATGACCCAGTCTGTCATTATAAACCACTATGAGTATGAGCATGCCTCATGTCCCCCCCCTCTTAGTTTTACATTGACTACATTGGAATCTGAATGTTATATTGCATTTTCCAAATACGGAGACTATACGGCATTCAAACCAACAACACGTTTAAGAGGGCCTGTTCTTATACGAGGATACTGGCTTTTTCGTCTATCTGTGGCAATACTCCATTTTTAGCTTAAAATGTATTTAAAAAACACTTCCTCAATTGTTCCACCTCACTGAATTGTCATAGCACTTTAACAGTGGTGGGTGTTCGTGAACTGTTGCAGAATAATTGAATCACTTAGGGGGAGAGTAGTTGTCCCCCCCCCATCCTGCTACTTCAGTGCCACAGAGCATTCCTAGAGCTTAACAGATATAAAAAATTGAAGTCACGCAAACTGGGCTAAAACACCACAGCAAACACATTCTATTCAGCTCAGTAGGCACAGGCTCAGCCCAGGCTCCTGGATTTGCTGCAAAAAGGGGGATAATCTCAGTACACAGTTTACCGCTCGGCAGTGTTGACTGGCAACCGCGTGGGGTAGAGGAGTCAGCAGGGTCAAAGTGGAAGCCAGTCACAGGCCCATCCTTTATCCTATCAACTTCCACTCCCAACTCTCAGACATAGGCCGAGGGTCCCAACTCTCAGACATAGGCCGGGGGTCCCAACTCTCAGACATAGGCCGGGGGTCCCAACTCTCAGACATAGGCCGAGGGTCCCAACTCTCAGACATAGGCCGAGGGTCCCAACTCTCAGACATAGGCCGAGGGTCCCAACTCTCAGACATAGGCAGAGGGAAAGGAGCAGAGACAAAGAAAGAAAGAAATTGTGCTAACCTTTTTCAGACTTGCCCTCTTTAGGAGACTCTTGTGTTTTTATCAGTCCAAATAACTGCCTATTCTCACAGGGGAAGAGGGAGAAATAGCAGAGGCATTCCTGAATACTTGCCATACCTCTCCATTCCCAGGTGAAAGGAGATCAGATCCACATGACAGTGTGAGGACAGTTAGTACCGTCACACGCCCTCCCTCACCACTTCAAATTACTCTCCTCTGGGACGCCCCCTTGGAGGGGTGCAACTGAGGCCCCTTCAGAGAGGGAGAGACAGAGAGAGCACTCTGCTGAAAAACGCTCGTGTTTTATGAGGTGCAAAGTGGGGTATTATTCTCTTCCTCTCTCAGTATGGAATTCTGAACTTAAAGAAAAATATGTACAGTATATGGAATGTTACGATTTGAGAAGTGTCAGTGCAATTGACCAAGCTAGTCTGTTGGCTGCAAAAGGCTGTGCTGGAAGGCAAAGCTGTCAGGTACTGTATTGTGTGGTAGGATTCAGTTGCATGAAAACAGATGAATGAAACTCTATGGGTACAGCTGGTTTTGGAGTTTATACGTACTGCAAGGCATTCAAAATATTACGTTTTTCATTCATGTTCCCCTGTGAAATGCATATTGTACTCACAAACGTCCAAATCCCAACAAGAGCTTTTGTTAAGTCATTAAAGGCAGAACTATTCCATTCAATGCCTCGCAGCAATTACACTGCAATCTCAATGTTGCGCATCAACTCTTGTATATCACCACATTTCCAATCGAAAATAATTGTGGTTATTGCCCTTCATTAAGACTTCTAGGGGATATTAAACCACACTTGAGTTCAGTAAAAGGGGGGATAACGTATACATCCCCTCATAGCAGGACCATGTCATGCCATATTAACAGATTTTGGTTGGGACTCATATTGAATTTATGACCTTGATATCTCTTAAAATGCGTGGAAGTTAAAAATATTTCTGGCCTGTGGTACGATGGAAAACCACATGGTCTAATACACGGCCGTAAAAACCAATGGGCTGTGCAGAAACACGGTCCTTTTGTAATCTCGGAACTGAGAGTGGCAGTTGGTAAGAGAGGCCATGCTCGGCACACAAACGCCCATCTGAGAGGCCATTTCCTCTGTATCCATAGCACTGATCGCCCTCATGCGCTCTCATCTCCCATCGTCCCCCTCTGGGCTTGTCATTTCATTCACCACCTCAGTGGGGGGAGCTCCATCAAATCAATTACCAGCCACACGCTGTGGGAAGTTTCCCTGGCTCTAGTCTGTCGAGTTAGATCAGATGCTGCCCCCTCCACTTAATAGGAATGAACTGGATTGATCCAGTGCTGCCTGCCTTTGGAGATATGCGACCAAAGGCCTGTTTTCCCTCAAATCACAAAGAAGAACTGGAATTATTTTGTATGAAATGTGAAAGTATTGAGAGGAGAGAGCAGTTTGGGTCTGATCTAGTATGGGTGGAATTTCAACTTAAAAGACATCATTGATGTTCACAACAAAGCAGAGCACAGCATTCCATACAGAAATCAACATGATTGCATTGCCTTTGATAAAGAGCCAGCAGCACAGAGTCAGGGAGAGGTTGAGGACCATAGGAGGATTTATTTTTAAAGAACACGATTAGTACATGATTAACAAAAACAAAAAAAAAGCTTAATGGGATCTTCCATGTAGTGATGAAGGGGGGGGGGTCATGTCTCCAAGTATTTTTTGCTACTTTACGGTAGCATTAGCTAGCGCTTCTCAGCTCTACCTGTGCCAAAACTCTGGTATTTCTCATCCTATAGTTGTTCTCCATCCATTTTTAAAATAGAGCCAACATGTTTTCAGCACTTTTATTTGTAACTGATAAAAAGAAACGTGCTTTCTAATGTTCTCTCGACTCTCTGCAGCAGACGTATAGTGAGCAATATGTTTGGAACATGAAATCGCAATAGAAATCGCAATACATATAGAAGCGTGAGTGAATACGTATTGGCACCTAAGTATTGCGATAATGTTGTATCGTGAGGTCCCTGGGAATTCCCATCCCGACTTCCACAGCAGTAAGCAGTGAATTATCACCATTGTGTTGCCATGGTACACAATGAAGGTAATTGTATACAAATCTACAGCAGTATCCCTCGTCTGAAGGCGGCGCTGTCTTTTTTGGGATAATTTGTGGCTACATTTTTTAGGCAGCCCACTCAATCCTCAAAGTGGGGTAGAACACAGACAATGTTTGAATTATTTAGCCCTAGTGGACTGCCTGTGGTACACCCTATGCCTCTCACAATCAGAGGGCTCATTCTGCCCATTCCACACCAGGTGCTATTGATTAAATGCTGCCAATTAGGAAACGGTGGATGATGGACAAAAACCTGAGGTGAGCGAGTGTGTTAAGGTCAGGGGCGACGTTTTTGTTTAAATCAATGTAAAGGCCACAGCAGACCTTCCAACACTGGTAACCAAAACCGTTGGCCTTTTATGGAATTAATTATTCGCATTATCTAATTACTCTGCATTATCTAACTACCACTACTACACAATGAGCCTGGGCTCTGATCCTAATCAAATCTCCCTTAAATCTCTAAAAAATAAACACAGGCATATGCACACATCCATCTAATAACTCAGCTGCTGTTGAAATACACACTGTCAAACTTCCTTGACATGTTTTGGGAAAACAACCATTAATGATTTTTTTTTTTTTAATAAAGTTCTCAGCACATAGCCAACAACACTGTTGCGTGCTGCCTGCCAGGCCATTCAGCCTCGATGCAAACAACGTGTAAGTAGAGTGGCCAAGTAAAGCATGTTTTATCGGTCCTAGTGTCTTGTTCTTTAAGCGTCTCACAGTGCAGGAACACTTCCTGGCTGCTGCTATAGCTCAGTCATAAAAGAAAGGAACAATTCGACATTCAAAGTAAATACTGGCTTTACCGTCCAGTCAATAGCCTTGTGCTGGTTGCTGACATGTAGTACTCAACGTGAATCAGTAAAACAGTCAAATATGCACATTGGAATAAAATGGCAAAGGTCACACAGCTTTTCTTTGGAATTCTGTTAAAAGAAATAAGTGAGTACATGCTTATGCTAATAAAGACTGCTTAGACCTCAAAAATACTCTTAATGAGGCCATCTGTTCAGATTTGTGTTGCATAAAAATGTTGAGGAGACTTGCTGAATGTATCAATGTTTATAAAGCCGCGTCTGGCCATGTAAGGCCCTTCCTGTTAGGGTCGCCAGCAGTTACCTCTGTAAAAGTAGATGTCGAAGCCGACTACATAGCTAAGGGATGAGAGCGAGGCTGGCTGCTACAAGTGGCTGGCTAGGCATGAGACGAGGGCTACCCCTCATCCCACTACACTTGCATCATCATCAGTTCATTCGATTGACAGCGCAGGAGCTCTAGGTGGTGGCTATATTTGAGTATTTTTGCCATTAGCTTGAATACCCTGGCCTTTAGGCATACCCTTTATACAGCTGTTCACTTTTCCGCAGCATGACAGCATCTGCAATCCCCTGAACATTTTAATTGATTGGAGGCCTGCCCTGATAAATGGTTCTTGCAAGTCCCCAGCAATGATATGTACAGCCAAACTTGCTTTTGTGTGATTTCAATAAATCTCACTACCATTTTTCCAACAACGATGGATGAACCTGTCAGAGTTGCCCTTTCCTGCTGGCGTCAAAGAACCTTGTACACCTCCCTGTGCAAGGTCAACCTTCCAAGGGCTTATTAAATGCAGGAGTTGAGAGCAGTGTCTCCAGGTGTCAGGAAGTGTAGCAGGATTTTTACTCTGCTTTTTACTCTGATCTGAGGCTTGATTCTTTGACCCTTGAGATTCATCCTCAGTTTTGAGCCATGGCAGCAGAACAGACTTGTTGTCATGAATTTGGACATGTTCCTGCAGATTGAATTGGATTCTAAAACCTGAGTTGAATGAGGATCTGTGATGCAATTACTGTACTGTTGTTCTCCCATGTACTGTATAAGCCTTTGTAAAGAATAGATGCACACCACAGGAGAGTTTTAAAGAGCTTCCCAACCCCTGCCTCTAAAAGGTTTTAACCCCTAATCTGGTTTAGTGGGGTCTAGTATTGTAACAGCTGCCTCATCCCCTGTGAAGTCAGACAAATCTGCAAATAATTAAAGCGTCGGTGGGTTGTCCGCTGTTTTATTTGTAATACCTTCAGAGCTTGCACACAGAGAAAACAAATGCCTTAATGAGAAAACAATTCAGGGCGCCAAATTGTCTGTGTGCCGGGATCTTTACTTTGACAGAAGAACAGATCAGCGCAAAGGGAAGAGGCAAACGTCTCATATGTGAGGCGACGTACACCACAGCACTTCAGCGTTACCAGCAGGGTTCTGGAGGGGACTTGCATAACCACACATAAAATGTGCTTTTGATTAGGGGCGGCTGCATCATCGCTGAGACACACACTGTGGTGAGCGCACGCTGCAGTGCAGTTGACCTACGGCTCATCTCAAATCCAGCTCCGATTACCCAGTGCAGATGCAGCCTACCTAGGCCTCACTGGCTTTGTCCCACG
Source organism: Oncorhynchus tshawytscha (assembly GCF_018296145.1). NCBI lineage: Eukaryota > Metazoa > Chordata > Actinopteri > Salmoniformes > Salmonidae > Oncorhynchus > Oncorhynchus tshawytscha. The sequence continues at coordinate 43,029,905 of NC_056434.1, read as the reverse complement.
CAAGAGATGATCCTGCCCAAGATGATGACTAACGGGAATTTAATGGGGCTGAACTCGTTGGTATTAAACAATGACAACCATTCCACAAGGGGGAAAAATGTTACACCGTGAACCACCATGAGATCTGAGGGCTTCCGAGCATATATAATATATATATATATATATATATATCAAGAGAAATTGTTCTTTCAAACAGCTCTTTCCACTATAAATCAAAGCGGGACATGGGAATAAAGTAGCACACTACTCCTGAAGCAAGGCAGAAGCAAGGCAGAAGCCCTTTTCACTGACACCAGATCCTTCACCATGATTATAGCAGAGCTGAATATGCTCTCCAAAGATGCTTGAGCATTAAACACTACCGCTGTATTGTCCACAAGGTCACCAACTACAATCTGCATTGTGGTGTTTGCGCAAAGGTTTTTTGTTTTTTAATAAAGTGAGTTTTAGGCTAATACAATATCTGGGCTTGACTAGGATAGGATGAACGTTAATGTCCCAAGGGGGAAATTGTCTTCGACACACAGTGCTGCTGTGTACAAAACAGACACGGTACATTACACACATTACCCTTATCATCTAGCTACACACTTAGTCATTCAGCAGGACACTCTCATCCAGAGCGACATACGGTAATGGTTGCATACATTTTCATGTTTTGTTCGTACTGGTCCCCCATGGGAATCAAACCCACAACCCTGGTGTTGTAAGTGTCATACTCTACCAACTGAGCCACGGTGCTGTCCTAACACAGCTCAGCTTTACTTATTGCTGTTTTGGTACAGTATTTGATGAATGAGTGCTTATTTATATCTTACTGACTTTATTGTCCCCATAGAGACATTTTGTTGCAGTGCCATGTACACATTTAAAGTGGCATTTAAATACAAAACAAATTTGACAATATAACTTTCATAACAGTTACATACCAATAAAAAGAGACTAGCCTGCTGCCCTTTACTGGGTGGATAGGAACATTAGCCTGCTGGCCTTACTGGCTGGATAGGAACATTAGCTTGAGCTATTTAGGAGGGATATCACACCTGGCACAAATGATTGTCTAGTTCTGTTTTCCCTGCTGAGGGGTGCCCTATACCTGTGCCCAGAGGGGAGTAGTTCAAAGTCTGTGTACAGGGCGTGGCTTGGGTCTAAAATTATTTTGTGAGCCTTGCGGAGAACCCCGACCATAAAGATCTCATCCAGGCCTGTCTGTTTTACTCCAAGTACCTTGTTTGCTGTGGTGATAATCCTTCTCAGCATATTTCTCTGGCTGACAGTGGCATCGCCAAACCAACAAACAATATAAAAAGTTTAAATACTCTCTATGAAAGATTTGTAAAACAGAGTCCGTATAGTACAATTAACATTAAAAGATCCCAGCTTTTTGAGAAAGTACAGTCTCTGTTGACTCTTTTTGTAGATCAGGTCTGTATATTCACTCCACTGAAGCTTATTGTCCAAGAGGACACACAGATATTTGTATTCCTCTATAACCTCTATGTTCTGACCTCTGATAGATGTTGCAGTGGTTGGTGTTGTACGCTTCCTGAAGGCGTTGTTGGACTCCGCAGCAGACACTCTACTTGGACCTTCCAGCTCAGCGCATTTTGTCAATGTGGACACCCAGGTACTTATATGGTTAAATAAATAACCTGTCTATGTTGGTATTGTGGACAACCACAGGCAGGTGGTCGCCGAAAGATTTGGGGTCAAACACCATCTCCCCCATTTTGTTTACATTAAGGATGAGATGGTGCTCATCACACCACTTGAAAAAATCTTTGAATCGCTGACCTGTACATCTTTATACATCAGACCAAGAATGGCAGTATAATCAGAAAATGTGACAATATAGTTATCAGGATGTTTATTTTCCTAGACAAGTCAGTTAAGAACAAATTCTTATTTACAATGACAGCTCACCCTTGGCCAAACCCTAACGACACTGGGCCAATTGTGCCCCGCCCTAAGGGACATCCAATCACGGCCAGTTGTGATACAGCCTGGGAGAGAACCAGGGTCTGTAGTGACACCTCTAGCACTGAGATGCAGTGCCTTAAACCGCAGCTCCACTCGGGAGTCCAATTACTGCTTGTGCATTCATTTGTGTACAGTGTGAATAAGATGGGTAAACTCAAATAAACCTACGGGGCCTCAGTGCTAATGTCTCTAGCCTCAGAGAGCACACTGTTAAAACTCTAATATGTACAGCTATTCAGGAATGAGTGCTACCACCTTACAGTATAGGTGACTAGTGTTGAGTGTGTCATGGAGAGCAAGAACAGCTAATCACGGCAGTCAACTGAGTGATTGTAATTGTTCAGGGTGAGGGCCAAGATCTTAAATTGTGTAACTGAAAACTCGCAAGGAACCAACTGCCAATTGGCCTAAAATAAGCCTAAGGCACAACACCATTGGCCAGAATGAAAGGGGAGGATAATTTCACTGACTAATGTTTCATGTCTAACTGCTCTTTCCCAGATTCTGCTAAATCAAGTTACTTTCAGGTCATTCTTGCAAAACAGAATGTGTTCTCAGTGGTTAAATAAGTAAATAAATAAGCTTCCAAACGTAATGCTCGTCTTACGTGTATTTGTATTTTTTTGTAACTTTTATTTAAACTAGGCGAGCAAATGGGACATCAAATTCTTATTGACAATGACGTCCTACCGGGGAACAGCCTTGTTCAGGGGCAGAACGACAGATTTTTACGGTGTCAGCTCAGGGATTCGATCCAGCAACCTTTCAGATTTGTTTTCTTGCTATAGAAAACTGGATCAAATTAAGCATCATTGAGCCTCATTGTATTTCACTTCAGGCCAGATTCTGCATACAGATGTAGTATCTTAATTGCAGCAACAGGAAATTTGAATTATTATGTGGATTGTAATTAATGGACATTTTTGTAGTGATTGATACGTTTTTTTGTTAGGGAAAAACAAGTCGGAAATTTCAAAGTGTTGAAGACTTTTTTTAAACTCAAATACACTACAAGCTTGTATTTCACTCAAACACAGGCTCCCAAAGACAGGCCTGGCTGCCCATCAGTTGCTGCAAGATTCCTGGTCAAATACCAGGAAATATTTTGAGGCTGACAATAGGTGACATAAGTGTACCGCAATTAATCTGAAGATTTGTATGAAAAGCATGACACAAAGTGGTGGGCTAAAATATAGGCCAGCTTTTGTAGAGGACTGAGGACTTAAGATGCTCTTCTCACACCAAAACAGCCATGAAGAAGGCACGGCAACGCCTATTCTCCCTCAGGAGGGTGAAACGATTTAGCATGGCCTCTCAGATCCCCAGGAACTAGTACAGCTGCACCATTGAGAGCATCCTGATTGGTTGTGTCACCGTCTGGTATGGCGTTTCCAAACGCGACAGGACTGGCCCAGTGCATCATTGGGGGCGAGCTCCCAGTCATCCAGGACATACATGAAGGCTATCACTCCTGTTTAGATGTACAGTATTACCATTAGTATATCACCATAAGTATTTATATATTCCTGCTAGTACTGTATGTCACTTTCCACTTTTAATGTAGAAACCCATCTCAACCACTCCAGTACCCCTGCACTTTGAATAAGGTACCAAGATCTTAAACTGACATGTATATACAGTGCCTTCGGAAAGTATTCAGATCCCTTGACTTTTTCCACATTTTGTTAAGTTACAACCTTATTCTAAAATGGATTACATTTAAAAAAAATACTTAGCAATCAACACACCATAATGACAAAGCGAAAACAGGTTTAGACTTTTTTGCAAATTTATAAAAAATAAAACACAGAAAAACCTTATTTACATAACTACTTAGACCCTTTGCTATGAGACTCAAAATTGAGTCTCCTGTTTCCATTGATCATCCTTGAGATGTTTCTACAACTTGATTGGAGTCCACCTGTGGTAAATTCAATTGATTGGATATGATTTGGAAAGGCACACACCTGTCTATGTAAGGTCCCACAGTTGACAGTGCATGTCAGAGCAAAAACCAAGCCATGAGGTCAAAGGAACTGTCCGAAGAGCTCCGAGACAGGATTGTGTCGAGGCAGAGATCTGGAGATGGGTACCAAAACATTTCTGCAGCATTGCAGGTCCACAAGAACACAGTGGCCTCCATCAATCTTAAATGGAAGAAGTTTGGAACCACAAAGACTCTTGCTAGAGCTGGCCGCCCAGCCAAACTGAGCAATCAGGGGAGAAGGGCCTTTGTCAGGGAGGTGACCAAGAATCTGATGGTCACTAGCTCTAAAGTTCCTCTGTGGAGATAACAGAACCTTTCAGAAGGACAACCATCTCTGCAAGCCATTCCTCAGTAAAAGGCACATGGCAGCATGCTTGGAGTTTGCCAAAAGGCACCTAAAGACTCTCAGACCATGAGGAACAAGATTCTCTGGTCTGATGAAACCAAGATTGAACTGTTTGGCCTGAATGCCAAGCGTCATGTCTGGAGGAAACCTAGCACCATCCCTACGGTGAAGCATGGTGGTGGCAGCATCATGCTGTGGGGATGTTATTCAGTGGCAGGGACTGGGAGACTAGTCAGGTTCGAGGCAAAGATGAAAACCTGCTCCAGGGCGCTCAGGACCTCAGACTGGTGTGAAGATTCACCTTCCAATAGGACAGTGACAATAAGCACACAACCAAGATAATGCATGAGTGACTTCAGGACAAGTCTCTGAATGTCCTTTAGTGGCCCAGCCAGAGCCCGGACTTGAACCTGATCTAACATCTCTGGAGAGATCTGAAAATAGCAGTGCAGCGATACTTCCCATCCAACCTGACAGAGCTTGAGAGGATCTGCAGAGAAGAATGTGAGAAACTCCTCCTCTGTAATCTCTGCCAAAAGTGCTTCAACAATGTACTGAGTAAAGGGTCTGAATACTTATGTGAATGTGATATTTCAGTTTACATTTTTTATAAATGTGCAAAAAAAATCTAAAAACCCATTTTTGCTTTGTCTTTATGGGGTATTTTGTGTCGTTTGATGAGGGGGGAAAAACTATTTAATCCATTGTAGAATAAGGCCGTAAAATAACAAAATATGGAAAAAGTCAAGGGGTCGGAATACTTTCCGAATGCACTGTCCTTGCATTCTTGTGTTTCTTTAACTCACATCGTATTTCTGTTTTATTCTATTCTATTTTGTAAGGTATTGTTTTACACCTGTTCTATCCTGTGCACATGGCAAATAAACGTTGACATTTGAAAGATTTTGATCAATCCAAATGTTGTGCAGAGTAACAAAAATTCACAGCATCTTCTGTTTGATTTCAGAGGGAACATGTCTTAGTTTTTAGGCACTTTCAGACGAGATGTCTCCTAGTGTTCAGTTTCTGCTCGCTTTTGACCAGAACAAGCGTTCTGGGAGCACAGCTTGCGATCACTTTGGTGCAGCAGGACATCAAAATGAAACAACTAAAACTTGAAACATCTAAGGTCACCGGATTGTCTTTTTGATATGACTTCTTTGGGTCAACCTTGTCCAACAGACATCTTACAACTCTTCTCACCGCAAGATCCGTCGATCAGACACAGCTGCCATGTGTTACCACAATGCATCCTGAGAAATGGAAATAGAACCTGGTAGTATTCTTTCCCAAGGCTTCTGATTACCAGAGACCCCCATCTTTGTTCATGTCGAGTAATTACCACACAATTAAAGGCTCATGAAACACACAAACACATCTGTTTCTCATGACACCCAGTATCAATCACTCCCAAGGTTTACTCCCAGATGCCCTTCCCAATACAGCACCCAGCGGGTGAGATACACCACGTCTCCAGACACAACTCCAATCTCTGAGTGTCAGCAGGCCCCACATGCTATGGATCACACGTTAGGAAGATATGTAAGAGTCATTTTAGTGCATTTTCATTTCCTTGTGCTAGCCCAAAAAAACGGGCTTTGCGGGCACCATTCATCAATATGTAGGCTAAGTGCACAAGCCATTTTGAGACGGAATCCAGGCCCAGGGTGTATATATAATGCATAAAAGCATATACCCCTGTGACATTTGCAGGCAAGAGACACTAAAACCCTTTATTGTCAAACTGGGGTTGAATGGAAATTGAAAAAAGTATTCCGATGAGGACCAGACATCTGTGACTCAGTGCCGACCTACGACCCACACTTTAATTCATCGACAGAAATCAACCCCCATAATGTCAGTCTTTAATGCCTCTATGGCAAACGACAATAGCTGTGGAGCGTTCCTGAAGAAGATCACAGATAATGTTGTCAGTCTATTCTGTTCAAATAAACAGCCTGGGTCCAGTGAGCACACAATACACCAACCTGAGGATTACCGGGCTGTGCTAGCTAGCTGCCATTCAGTACTCAGACACATCAATCAGAGAGAGTGACAAGCGCACCACATTACCAATCCTGTAATGTGGGTCCAAATGAGCCGTGATGAGTGACAATTTGTTGCAAAGAGTTCCCGCTCAGACGTGAATGGCTTTAAGAAGACGCCAGGCTTTATCAGCAGTCGCTCACCCTGAAGCAAATCAGAGCTTAAAACACCAATCAATACTAGGATGGATTGACTTAAACTGCTCCTTATTAGACAGGCTGATAATTGTACAGTGTGGCTGGATTGACTAAGCTAAATATGGAGGTGGTGCCGATGCCTAAAGAATACCCATGCAAAGCCTCTGATGTGGCGATGGCATCGCTACCAGCTCCTCAGGTAAAAGTCCTTTAAGTCTAGTCCTTAGGCTGCAGGAGTTCATGGTCAGGACTAATGCTGTTCTGTACAGACTGAGAACAGAGAGCCCAAGGTCTTCTCAGCAGCATGAGCCAACAGACAGCAGATCAGAGATCAGTTCATGTTCTCTTTCTCTCCTCCTCCAGATTGAATACTTCATTATTTTTCTTGCGAGCACGTTTAGGAAGTCTCATTAGTCTGGCAGATGAGCTGACAGCACACCACTACAGCTTCTCCAACCTCAGGGGCCAAGAAGTAAAAATTAAATCATTTGCACGCACTCTCTCAGAACCCCAAACTTCCTCACCGACCAAAAATAAACCTCTGTCACTCGCCAAGTGTATCCTCCTCACATCGGAGAGGAAGATCTCACTTGGCTGGATCACTAGAGGGGGGAAAAACATTTACATTATGCCAACATATACAGTATGCCAACATATACAGTATGCCAACATATACAGTATGCCAACATATACAGTATGCCAATAATATGGTTTGCGACCCTGAGGGTCAATGCATAGCCAAAATAAACTATGGGAATCAAATGTGTTCACGTTTCAAACAGTGGGTGGACTGACATTGTCTATCGCTGACTCACTGGTGAAGTCTTCATGAAGAATTTGCTGTTTAAAAATAAATATGTTTGATGGTGTGAGAGAGAGAGAGAGAGAGAGTTGGCTGAAAATGAGAAATGCAATATAACATGAGTCTTTCTCCATCTGGAGAAATGTCAGACTTGTCTTCCTCTGGAATTAGAATAAAATCTATTACACACTAAACTTCATTACCATAGTTGTTACTTGTTGTGCAAATAATGTCATTTGTATGCAACTGTCCAACACACACAAAAAAACAGTTATGGCCAAAACAGAGGTAGGGTTGACAAAACCCTCACTGCTCAGCAGACATTAAATTAACAGCCAGCCTGGGTTAGACTGAGATAAGGAGGAAAAAGGTGGGATGAAGTTCGCCCCAGCTCCACTAGTGATGACTTAACATTGCAACAGCTCTGGTTTCATTCTTTCATATCCCACACAAGCACTTGGTGAAAAGCTCAGAGAGCTTAGATTACAGTGCTGGAGTGGATTCAACTCTTGCCCTCTCTCAATGTAGCAATTTGATAAAATGCTGGGGGTCCCACTTCCAAGCTGTTTTTTCACCCACTTAAGAGAAACAATATACAGTAAAGACAGTACAGTCTGGATGTTCATATGTGCCAATGTCCCAAAGGTTGTCTGACAGCGCAGAGTCAGTTAGTTTGTTCTTTCCCAGCTCTTCCGACATCCTTCCATCCCATAGCCATGCCACCTACTGCGGAGTGGACACAACCAAACAGCTTGGGTTGGCCAACGCAAAACGGAGCTCCCCCTCCCATTGAGTAGGCTACATTAACCCAGGCACGTACACCCACAAAGAGCGAACCCGGTTGGTTCTGACAAGTTGGCCCACAAAGGTGCCACAACAGTGAGGTCTTATTTCATTATGTGCCCAAAACAACAGCCGACACAACCAGGGTCTTAATTCGCCCATCTGTGACAAATGAGGACCTTCATTGGGTCCAGGGAGAATAGTAAGAGTCCCTTCACAATGCACACAGTCCATGCACAATGCACAAAGGCCCAGGCCCGGGCCAGGCTGTCAATAGTCTTATCATAACGTGCCAATGTCCCATGTTACAGGAAAACATGGCCACTGATGAACTATAGCATCCTTGTTTGATATTGGCAACAAGGGAGTTCTTGTTTCTAATGGATTGGGTTCTCTGCTTACAGTCGCCCTCTCATCCAAAACCCTTGTTAATCCCATTAATATGAAGAGAGCTCGGCAACCCGGACCTGGACACGGCACTAGATCCATCAGCCAACATTGGCCCTCTGAATCCAAGGCCTTGTCTAGACCCATTACCAACTCACCCACGTGAAATCAAATGATTTAAAACCCATGTCTAATGACGGGAGGAAACACTAGACCAAACCTTTACAGAGGGGGGCCTCCCTTCAGCCATTGTGGAGAATCATGTGCAGTATCATGTGCAGAATGTGCAGTATCGTGTTGCTGCAAGGGTTTTATTCTTTGACCAAGCAGCTTTTTCCAAGAAGATGATTTTTGCCCAGACAAGCTTCAAGTCTTCTTCTGGCAGCTTAAGTACTTACAGTGCGCCTCATTACTTTGTTGCGCTGTAAAATGTTTCACAATGCACTGCTGCCCATGTGAAGGATTTTAATGCTGGATAATTCAATCTGCCTTTATATGTACGTCTAAGGTGATTATGATTAGTTTCTGTGTGGGTGTGTATAAACGTGTGTGTGTGTGTGTGTGTGTGTGTGTGTGTGTGTGTGTCTCAAGAGGGCTGGTAGGCGCACCACATGATACATTTGGAGAGATAATCTGTTGGCTTTAACTAAATAGTCAACAAAGAGATTGTGAAAAGGCAAAGAGGGCGCTGATTAAACTCTTGTGTAGCGTGGTTCAAGTTCATCTTTAATGCTGTCCACCACAAAGCAGTAAAGCCGACAACTACTCATGGCCCGTTCCTCATCTCTGTGGGTTCCAGTGGGATGATTACAAAGCATCCAGAGCTGCTGAATTTGGGAGGACTGACTGTGAGGCTGTCTGTCTGTGCACAGGGTCTTTTATGAACCGGTGGGCAGGGCCTGATCAGGCCAACCCACAATCACCCTGTTCCAACTGCACCTCACATATGACAATCATCTGCCCGGGCAATCACAGAGGCAATTTACTCCCCTACTACAGCAGCAGAATGGGCCAGGCCTATCCAATTTCTCCCATGGAGAGAGGGTAAAACCCGATGGATGGATGTCACCTATCTTAAGTCCCCTGTCTTAAGTCTAGACACCATCTGGACAACGGCGGTTATAGCTATCTGGTGGCATCGCCAGAACACGTTCATCATGTTAAATGCTATCGATAAGGAATGTAAATCAAAAGTTGATTGACTTGCACTTGACATTTTACACTACTGTTTTGAATCAACCTATAGTGACGTGTTACAGAGGATTTATCACTTTGAAATTATGTTAAACAAATATATAGTATGTTACTACACAGTAGATACCTATCCAAAAGGTTATTACTCTCCACAAATCCCCATGATTTAAAAAAAAATCCCAAATCCAGGTTTGATCACCTGAAGCAGTCCTCAGACAGTGAGAGCTCAGCGGGATAATGACTGAGAAAGTTCACCTCAGCACGGCAGGGTCACACCAGCCGACACACAGATCACCCAGTGGGAGCTGCCATCACACACCGCGCCACAGATGGGGTTAAATAGCAAATGTGTTGACAGTCACTGGGTGAGGCAGTGACCCAGAAGGAAAGGGGAGTAAAATATACCCCAGATTTGTTGCTGCTGCGTAACATGTAGCCCCAATCCATCCCTCACTTCCTACTCACTTCCTGATTATGTGCTGTACCTTGCATCGACAACACCATTTATTGTTAAAACTTGGAAGATTGAGCACATTTTGTTCAAATTTGATACGACACGATTGTTAATTTCAATGGAAATTGCGATGGAAAAATGTGCATCGTATCTAGTCAATGGTTTCCCACGGCCTAAAGGTGAACTGATCGAATCCAAGGCTAAAATGCTTCAAGTAATTCTGTGGGTTTATGCAAAACTGAAGCAATGCACAACATACTGACAACTCTCATTAATAGTATTTCTAGCACCAAATACTGAAAGCTTCTTACTCTATGTCACAATAACATTTGCAATTTGAGCTCTTTATCGGCTGGAAAATACAGTTATGAAAGGAAGTCAACCCATACATCTGTGACTGGACATGTGCTGATCTTGTTGGCCTACAACCCATACATCTGTGACTGGACATGTGCTGATCTTGTTGGCCTACAACCCATACATCTGTGACTGGACATGTGCTGATCTTGTTGGCCTACAACCCATACATCTGTGACTAGACATGTGCTGATCTTGTTGGCCTACAACCCATACATCTGTGACTGGACATGTGCTGATCTTGTTGGCCTACAACCCATACATCTGTGACTAGACATGTGCTGATCTTGTTGGCCTACAACCCATACATCTGTGACTGGGCATGTGCTGATCTGTGCTGATCTTGTTGGCCTACAACCCATACATCTGTGACTGGGCATGTGCTGATCTTGTTGGCCTACAACCCATACATCTGTGACTGGGCATGTGCTGATCTTGTTGGCCTACAACCCATACATCTGTGACTGGGCATGTGCTGATCTTGTTGGCCTACAACCCATACATCTGTGACTGGACATGTGCTGATCTTGTTGGCCTACAACCCATACATCTGTGACTGGACATGTGCTGATCTTGTTGGCCCACAACCCATACATCTGTGACTGGACATGTGCTGATCTCGTTGGCATATAGGTAGATGAGAAATTGTCTGTCTGGTCACAATAGAAGCCAACTTCCAAGCATTCGCACAGAGAGAACAATAACTGCATGACTCAATAAGTGAAAATGATTGCTTGACTTGAAAATGCATCCCTGATTTACGCTGTTTCAGTGACAGGCCAGAAAAGCGTGGGATGACCTTGTATTGTATGGTAAACCACTGAAATAAGAGAACACATCAGTCTCAATGACGTTCAAATCAATCCCAAGGCACATCAACAACAACAAAAAAGAACAAACGTCAATGTGTGAATAATACCAAAGGACCCCTCTCACACAGACCTCCTAGATTGCTTCATCATTCAGTCTGAAAAACACTGACATCTCCATCCGGGCTGCACTGAACATGTTGCTCTTGACTCCACCTCAGACTCGAGAGCACAGGCGAGAAAACCCCTCACTGCTTTGCAAAAACACGACCATCTGGCTGCAGCCGACGTACAATTAGAGCGAGAGGCTTTGCATGCCTGTTGAGAGTCTGCCGTCCGTGCCTCCACGCCACTCTGGAGGCTTCCACTAATTACAGGGCACTGGGAGAGACTGTGGGAGAGATGCTCAGACTGTTGGGTTGACGCCCTTGGGCTCGCTACATTACCACAGTGCTGGGCCCGGACTGGAGTGGGCTGGCCCATCCTATTCCACTGGGTGGACACTACAGCCAGAGCCGGAGACAAGCAGAGCAGAGCCAGCTCAGACAGCAGTACAATCGAAACCCAACCAGGGGCAGGCCAGCCAGGGCTATTTACAGGGCAGTCAGCCTCACACAGACAGACAACCCAGATATGTTCAGGCCCTCAGCACAGGCAGGAAAGAATAGAGAAGCAATGCCTAAGACGTGTGAAGGACTACATATTTATTGTCTGTATTTCCTTCATCCTGGTAGGTACGTGGGATGTTTTGTCAATGATGACGATTTTGCGCACGCACACACAGACACACAGCACTCTGGGCATATTATACGAGGCTGAGGGTGTTAGTGAACAGAAAGCTACTTAGAGGCGTGTGTCATCAAACCAAGTGATTCATTATAGTTTGAGCCACTCAGCCACTCCTTAATGTGATCCGTGGGAAAATACATAATGTCAAGGCTATTTATGAACAACAGATTACTGGTAGACAGGCAGGAGAGAACTAAGGACCATAATCTGTTCCGAACACTAAGTAATAACTCATGTTGGAAATAAAATATTCATCCTACCTCTAAGCAGTGCTTTATATCGGTGAAAATATTATTCCCACTATTTTCCACATATCCCCATTTCATCATACAGAAAATATGTACAATCCGAGTCAGACACAAACAGGTCAATTCCCAAATGCTGAGTCTAGGAGATGATAGTGGACTACAGAAAAAGGAGGACAGAGCACGCCCTGAGAGCTTCAAGTTCCTTGGTGGCCACATCACCAACAATCTATCATGGTTCAAACACACCAAGACAGTCATAAAGAGGACACAACAAAGCCTATTCCCCCTAAGGAATCTAAAAATATTTGGCATGGGTCCTCAGATCCTCAAAAGGCTCTACAGCTGCAACACAGTACGGCCCAGTACATCACCAGGGCCAAGCTTCCTGGCCTCCAGGACCTCTACACCAGGATGTGTCAGAGGAAGGCCCTAAAAATTGTCAAAGACCCCAGCCATAGACTGTTCTCTCTACTACCGCATGGCAAGCGGTACTGGAGTGCCAAATCTAGGACAAAAAGACTTCAACAGTTTTTACCCCCAAGCCATAAGACTCCTGAACAGGTAATCAAATGTCTACCTGGACTATTTGCACCCCGCCCACCCTTACCCCTCTTTACACTGCTTCTACTCTCTGTTAATCATATATACATAGCCACTTTAACCATACCTACATCTACATACTACCTCAATTACCCCTACTAACCGGTGCATGTATATAGCCTCACTACTGTATATATCCTCACTACTGTATATAGCCTCACTACTGTATATAGCCTCACTAGTGTACAGTATATAGCCTCACTAGTGTACAGTATATAGCCTCACTACTGTATATATCCTCACTACTGTATATATCCTCACTACTGTATATAGCCTCACTAGTGTACAGTATATAGCCTCACTACTGTATATATCCTCACTACTGTATATATCCTCACTACTGTATAGCCTCGCTACTGTATATAGCCTCACTAGTGTATATATCCTCACTAGTGTATATAGCCTCACTAGTGTATATAGCCTCACTAGTGTACAGTATATAGCCTCACTAGTGTACAGTATATAGCCGCACTACTGTATATAGCCTCACTAGTGTACAGTATATAGCCTCACTACTGTATATATCCTCACTAGTGTACAGTATATAGCCGCACTACTGTATATATCCTCACTAGTGTATATAGCCTCACTAGTGTACAGTATATAGCCTCACTAGTGTATATATCCTCACTAGTGTATATATCCTCACTAGTGTATATATCCTCACTAGTGTATATAGCCTCACTAGTGTATATAGCCTCACTAGTGTATATAGCCTCACTAGTGTACATAGCCTCACTAGTGTACAGTATATAGCCTCACTAGTGTATATATCCTCACTAGTGTACAGTATATATCCTCAGTGTATATATCCTCACTAGTGTATATAGCCTCACTAGTGTACAGTATATAGCCTCACTAGTGTATATATCCTCACTAGTGTATATATCCTCACTAGTGTATATAGCCTCACTAGGGTACAGTATATAGCCTCACTAGTGTACAGTATATATCCTCACTAGTGTATATAGCCTCACTAGTGTACAGTATATAGCCTCACTAGTGTACAGTATATAGCCTCACTAGTGTACAGTATATAGCCTCACTAGTGTACAGTATATAGCCTCACTAGTGTACAGTATATAGCCTCACTAGTGTACAGTATATAGCCTCACTAGTGTACAGTATATAGCCTCACTACTGTTATTATTCACTGTCTTTTACTGTTGTTTAAAAAAAAAATATCCTTACTTATCTATTGTTCAACTACCTATTTTTTACTTAAAAATTGCACTATTGGTTAGAGCCTGTAAGTAAACATTTCACTGTAAGGTCTACCTACACCTGTTGTATTCAGAGCACATGGCAAATAAACTTTGATATGATTTAGTAATTTGCATTCCACTGTCTCTCCCCAACTGATGAACTTCAGAATGACTAATCTAGTGTGTCATTGATCTGAAACTTATAGCGCACTGGCCACCAAGTGCCACCCCACATCATCAGACTGCAGTGCTACATGCTTTGACTGCCTCCCCTCCCTGACCGAGCCGGTCAGGCCACAGCTATGTTCAGGGAGGCTCTGTCCTCAATAACGATGTCTTTCACACTTTCATACCCCCATTCTAACAACATCACAATCAGTCGAGTGCAGAGCAGCATTGATGAAGTAGAGCAGGGAACTTAATAGTCTAACCATAATCAAAACAAACCATCCAATATAGTGCTACTGTAACTCTTATGTACCATGAAGGGTACTTTGAGATCAAAGCTCTCATTTCATCACAAAATTGTCAACATTACTTTAGAAAACAGAGTGTAGTCCTAGGCTTTCTGAAAAGATTCAGCTCTGTTGCAGTCTTTCTACAAAGACATTCAGCTTGATCAATTCTCAAGGGTGACCCAGGAGAACAGCTTTATTTTCCTTCTCCTATCCTCCCCATCAACCTTTGATTCAGTTCAGTGCCATTCGAAACAAAGTCACGGATGTTTTTGCAACTTAAATCCAATCACCAACAATAACGCTGACAGTGCAGCTAATGCCTTAACCAGGTTGACACAACCTGCAGAGTGCCAGTAGAGGTGCCTAGGTAAAATCACTGGAGAAGCCAGGAAAATAATGGCCATATTACAACCTACGTGTTGTGATAATTCTGTTGTTAGTTCATATGCCTTGCGGACGTGATATATAGGCCTAAGGCTGAGACAATTAGACTGAGACAACTATTCCAGCACCATTCTACATCATCAAATCACCTCTGCTTAGTCTAATACAGTGACAACTGAAATATACAAAAACAATTTAGTTCAATTAACGTAAGATAAATATGATGTGGCTGTCCATGTTACTGATTTGTGTGTGTGTGCTTGCAAGTAGAAAAATATGTTGACTCACCTTACTTGTAGAGAAACGCCAATGCCATCCTCCTCTCTTCATGTTGACGAAACGGTCTATCACTGACATACAGTACACAATTTTAGTTTTTGTTGTCCTAGGATGACTGGCTTAAATGCTTACTCGCTAGCTTAACTTCCTTTCATGGGTAATGATGAGCCAGCTAGTTAACATTAGCCTACTACATCTAGCTACATATCTGGCCAAGATGGCGTCGCTGTGAGACGGGGTGTTCTCTCACTTGTCCAAGCAACTTTGAGGGTTAGGTGGTTAACCGTCTAATATGGGCTATCAATGTAGCAAGAAACTAACTAGAAGTTGTTTTAGCTACATTTGGCAAGTTTAGAGTTAATTTTTGTCAATTTGAATGGGAAGTACATGACGGAATATCCAAGCTGCACAGAAGATGGCAGGCATGCCAACTAGTTACGACGAGAGCCAGAGCAGCATGGATACACAAGATGCCATGAGCTCAAGCAAGAGAAAGAACAAGATGGACCAGGATGAGATCCTTGCAACCTCTTTACCTCAGACCCCACTTAAAAATCCACCTGGAGAAAAAAAGTGAAAGAGGACATTTCCATGTCTGAACTTCTCTCTGTAATCCAGACCCTGACTACTAAACAAGACGCCACAGTCTCCAAAGACTCCACCATAGAGTGGGCTACCAAAGAAACATCAAAGAAGATTGATAAATTGTCAGAAACTGTCCGTCAGCTTCTCACAGTTGTGAGTGAGAACAAGGAAAATATAATGTTCCTGGAGAACGAGCTGAAGAAACTGCAATCCCAAAATAATGAGCTGTATGAGAATGTAGCTGAACTTCAATGGTATTCTCGCAGGTGGAATCTGAAAATCCAAAGTATAAGAGAGGTAGAGGGAGAGGACATTAGGGAAGCAGTTATCAATATCCTGGGAAAGGTGGATCTGTGCATCAAAGACAAGCTAAGAGACGTGATTGACGTGGTACATCGACTAGGGAAACGAAGATCTGATGGACCCTATGCGCCACCACAGGGACATCATCTGGAAAATGGCCAAGGGGAACAAGTTTCTGGACGAGAAGAAGCTCAGCATCAAAGAGGCTCTGATACCGCAGGATCAGACTGCCAGGGAGAAACTGTGGCCGCTTATACAGAAGGCTCGACAATAAGGAAAGAAGACTGGGTTCAAGGGCCAACGCGCGTTCATCGAAAGAAGAAAGATTACTGCGTAACTCTGGTGACATGACATGAACCACACTTGAACTGTGAGCACTGCCAAGAGTACATTTACTGTACTGCCACAAGTAAATGTACCATTCAAACTACAATTCATGAACACTTGCCAACCAAAAAAAGGGAAAAAAAGGATTTGTTATACTGTTAACCACCTCTAACTCAGATGAGCGTAGTTTTCCGTCGGAGTAACCCTCTCAAGGTTTATTGTTTGTTTTATTGTTCACATTACTAGATTTGCTGTCTAGTTTGTGTCTTTCTTTTTTACGCAGGAATTTGTTTTCAACTCACTCAATATCGTTAGCCTGAATGCTAGGAGAGATCTTGCAAAAAGGAAAGGCTTAGTTTTATATTGTAAATGCAGATTTTGTCCTTCTTCAGGAAACTAATTTGTGTGAAAGTGACTTGAAATTGTGAAAGTCACTGTGGGGAAACATGGTCTATCTCAGTCATGGATCAAACCATTATGCTGGTGTTTTGACACTTATTCACAAGTTTAAAAGGTGACATTCTAGAATCCACATCTTCACAGTAAAGGAGATGGGTCATAGTAACTGTTAACTTGACAATGCCATCTTCATCATCTGTAATGTGTATGGACATTACTCACATGCTCCAAATAAGACCCTTTTTGTAAAATTTACCAGAAAATTACAGGATTTAGGCAACAAATATGCTTTTCTAATTCCCTCAAGCGATTTTAACGAAACACCTGATGACTGCTGATCGTTTTCGGTTCAATTTTTATCAAAGTCATTTGCATGTTTTACAAAGATATGAATAGTTCTGTGATACTGAATCTTTTGGATGTATTAAGGTTTAGTATCAAAAGAAGTGTACGACAGGGATGCCCAGTTTCACCCTTTTTATTCATTTTGGTAGTGGAACTAGATATTCTGAATAATGTAAATCTGCATGGCTTATCCATTTTTAACAGAGAAATCAACATTTCCCAACTGGCTGACGATACTACTCTTTTTTTTTAAAGACAAATACCAGGTCGCCCATGACCTTAATGCTATCACTGCATTCTCTATTACATTCGGATTCAAACTGAACATTTCTAAATGTGAAATCTTATGTTTATATGACTCCGATGATAAATAAATATAAAATATTCCAGTAAAGGACTATATTAAATATTTAGGAATACGTCTATCAAAAAACAACTTAGACAACATATGAATTGCTCTCGTAAAATGAATATATATATATATATATATTTAATAATTGGCTAGAAATGGATATATCTATACTTAGGAGAGTGCTTCTGTCCAAGGCAGAGGGACTGTCTCACTTTGTGTAAACCTCATTATCTTTATTCATAAATCCACCGACCTGTAAAAAGATCAACAAGACCTTTCATGACTTGGAAAAATAAGTCTCACCAACTAAAAAAAGTCAGTCCTCTCAAATAAAAGAGCTGAAGGAGATCTGGAAGTGTTGGATTTTGTTGACATAAATAACACTTTCAAGATCAGCAGGTTGAAAAGATGTTTGGCAATTCAGAATCAATTTGGTATTTCCTTCCAAACAATGTGTTTAATAAGTTGGGAGATCTTCAATTTTTACCAGATTGTAATTATATTCCTGAAAGATTACATGCTAAATTGGATGCGTTTCACCAACACGCTTTAATGTCATGGAAAATATGTTTCCTGCACAACTTTTCCCATAATAAAGCTCTTTTGTTGAAAAATGCAGACATAACTGTCAGGAATAAGTCATTGTTCTACCCTACAGTACCTGGCATGAGAGGAATATTGACTTTGTTCTTGAGGTTTTCGACAACATGGGTAATATTCTTTCATATGAACAATTTATAACATTGAATGAATTTATAACATTCCAATACCTTTCAGACAGTTTATTTCTGTGATCTAAGCCATTTACAGTGGTCTGACTACACTAATGAAAACTCATCTTAGCTTTGGTGATAATCACAGAGTTTATCCAGAACTCAGCTTGGAAGGCGTGGCCTTCCTTTACAAATCTTGCTGTAACAAATACATAAGACAAATTTCCCATTCACGGAACAAACGTACGCCTAGAGGAAACATTTTCTGGAAAATGCTTATTCCTGACATTGTCTGGGAAAAAAGCTTGGTTGATGCCTTACAAATATTGTATATTAAGATTCTACATAAGATACATCCATGTAATTGTTGTCGAAATTTGTTGATATTGCATACTGATACTGCATTTTCTGTGGGGGGGAAAAGATGAAAATATGAATCACTTGTTCTGTGAATGTGGTATATTTTTGGAAAAACCTTGCAGAATACTCATTTACCTTTTTGAACACTACCCATGTTTTTGACATGAAGAATATAAAGTGATACTATTGCAATGATAACAAGACCATTGAAATGATTTTTTTTGTTATGTTGCCAAATACTTTACACAAACACAAATTCCAGAATTCTACACAAAAACTACAAATATTTTTGATTGAATTTAATCATCTTGTTAAGACATTAAGCATGTTGAATAAAAAATAAAAAGTCCTGAACCATTATAATAAGAGGGAAAACAATTGTACTAGAATTTTGTCATATTTGTTTTAAAAATGTACAGTATATATATATTTGTATTTTATTTACATATATATGTTTTTTGTATGTATTTTGTATTTTATTTTTTAAAGATGTGTTTTGTTAAACATGTTTGATGTAGGGATGTGATTTTTCTTTTGAATTGTTCTTACTGGCTTGCCTAGTTACATAAAGGTGTATTCATGGCATCCATGGATACACAACATTGCAGAGTACAGACCACTTATTTTCATACAGGATTATAGCAATAGGCTGAGATATGAACTATACATACGATTCACTGTGTTCTAGTGCAGGTGTCAAGGAGTGATAATGATGACCATGGCCAGATGGAGAACCAACTTCCAGGGGTGATTCTGGCACCACATAGTGGACGACTCTTTAAGGCTGGGTTGTTTGTGCAGGGAGGTGGTGGTGGTGCTGAGACCATTGACAGTGGAAAGCCTTGTGAGGCCCCTAGAGTCCCTCATATAAAAGAGTTGTTTTGTGCTAGGCTAGCAAACACATCACACAAAACGTGTAGTTAAGGTGTTGTTAACTTTAACCATGATCAACTGGTAAGTGGAAGGTGACTTAAATCAACCCGTAAAACCAGTGATCTTTGAACAGGGTTGTCCTATAGAGATCAGACTCAGCAAACCCTACATTAATTAAAGCAAGCAGAGCACTCAATTTCTTGTAGGATATATTTTCTCAAGACCACAACTGAATGTAACGAGAGCAGTGTAATTACGTATTCCTGAGCAGCAAGACTCCACAACCAGATCGATGAGAAATCCTCAGGTAGTGTTCTCAGCCAGCCTCGGTGCTTCTGGCTATGCTCGACACAGTGACACACTGGATTTAAACTCATTAGCTGGGTTAAGTCAAGGCACTTGACTTGAGGTTTCTCTACTAGTGTACAGATTTGCTGTCTGAATTTCGAGAGGAGGATTTACTAAACATTGTGATTAAATATCCATATTTGATTCCTTGCTATTTTCCTTGCTATTTAACAACATGGGTTGTTAAGTGCACAACTTGGCCTACATGTAGCTAAAAGGTGTAGACAACAGAGACTGACATATGACACTATACACTGAATATACAATACATTAGGAACACCTTCCTAATATTGAGTTTCACCCCTCCCTTTTGCCATCAGAACAGCCTCAGTTAGTTGGGGAATGGACTCTACAAGGTTTCGAAAGCGTTCCACAGGGATGCCGGCCCATGTTGACGCCAACGCTTCCCACCGTAGTGTCATGTTGGCTGGATGTCCTTTGGGCGGTGGACCATTCTTGAAACACAAAGGAAACTGTTGAGTGTGAAAAACCCAGTAGCGCTGCAATTCTTGACTCAAACCGGTGCGCCTGGCACTTCCAACAACTAAGCAAGTTCAAGTCCAGCAGTCATTTGAAAAAGTAAGAACATTTCAGCGAGACAACTCAAAGGCGAAATCCATTAACGCCAAGATAATGGAATTCATTGCCCTTAACAATCAACCGTTCTCTGTTGTGGATGATGTTGGCTCTCCTCGAGCCCCGGTACACACTACCAAGTAGGCGCTATTTTTCAGATGTTGCCCTATCGGAGATACACAGTATTGTTGAATCGCACATCCACAAGCTACTTGCTATGGGCGTCACTAGTATTAGCTTAATGACTGACATTTGGACCAGCGATGTCAGCCCCATGAGCATGCGGAGTCTGACAGCACAGTGGGTCGATGAGGATTTCGTACTGAGGAAAGCCATATTGCATGCTCAAGAATGTGCTGGTTCTCATACCGCTGCTGCCACTTAAATGGCATTTGAGAACATGTTTAAAACTCGGAAAATCTCCAAGAACAATGTACACGCTGTGCTACGTGACAATGCACGTAACATGACAAAGGCTTTGGAAGAATGCGGAGTTGCCAGTTTGCCATGCATGGCACACATGCTGCAACTGGCTGTGAACTAAGTTGTTTTGGCCCAATGCAGCATATTTGACACAGTGGCAACTGGTAGGAAGATAGTGGGTCATTTTAAACACTCACAGCTCGCATACAGCCGCCTGCAAGCAGTACAGGAGCAGCTTGGAGTGAAAATGAAAAGGCTTTTGCAAGGCCAGATGAAACAGTACTTTCTACATGATGGAGAGCCTGCTGGAACAAAAATGCGTGCTTGGCGTGTACGCAGCCGACTATGCATTACCTGCAACAATCAGTACAAACCAGTGGACGCTCATTGAAAACATGAACACACTCCTAGCTCCATTCGACCATATGACTCGAGAAATAAGCTCTTCAACTGCGTCTGCAGCAGACGTGATACACTCTGTCATGGCATTGAAACGCCTGTTCAACAAAACTGCCGACACAGACCGTGGGGTTAAAACTTGCAAAAGTACTCTACTTAGACGCTCTGAACAAGCGATTCGGTGGCATTCTCTCTGAGCCTCTTTAATGTGTCACCACCATGCTTGATGCTAGGTACAATGACCACTACTTCGATGCAGACAAAATCAGGGTTTATGTGAAATGTTTCAAACACAGCTGGACAATATGGAAATGGACACAGTGACAGTTTGCACCGAAGAAGAGGACCCATGACAGAAGAGGCCACAAACAGACAGGGATGAAATTTCACTGCTTGACACGTATGATGAAATCCTGGTTGAGAATGAAACGACTGAACAAATGAACAACGAAACAGCACAGCGAGTAAGTGAAAGAACTAGGTTTTGATGATGTTTTACTGGTAATGGGGACATACGTAAATGCCAACAAAATAACCTTTTGGTCAGTATGCATCTCTGAGAGAGAGAGAGATGCGTTTTATTTTCATTTTCTGTTACTACATCGGCCAACATTTGCCATTGTTGATCTATGCCTAATGATCCTTTGGCATGCAAGAATAACGCAATATGTTGTATTAAATGTACTAACCCCCCTCCCCCATTATTTACAGATATTAGCATACCTGACAGAACCTACTATTTCTAGGAATGAAGATGCACTTGGATACTGGAGAAGTAACAAGCACCGTTTCCCTTCCTTAGCTAAAGCTGCGTGCAAGTATCTTGGTGCTCCCTGTAGTAGTGTGGACAGTGGGAGGCTTTTCAGAGCAGCTTCACACATTGGAGACGAAAAAAAGAAACAGACTCTTGCGACAAAGCCGAGCAGGTCCTCTTTGTGAAGAAAAACCTCCCCCAAATGTTAAAATTGAAAAATGGGCAGTCATATTGTAACAAAGCAATGTAGAGTCACTGGGGAAAAAGTGTACTAGGCTTTTCTGTTGTTCATTCATGGCTGGTATAGGTCAAGACTTTAGTTTAATTTAAAACAAAGCAGTTGGGTTTTTTTTTTAAAACATTTTTTAATTTCATAAATGAAAGATGAGATGACGTGTTGTAAATTTGCTCTCATTTCACTAGTCAAGTCAGTTGTGCACATTTGAAAAGTTGAAGTTGTGCCATTTATAGCAGTTTATGACAGCCTGGAGACAGTACTAATTTTCAAGCAGTTATAGCTCAAATTATTAACTGAATTATAGTTTCAACCTATATTCCTTTCAAATCATTTTTAGGTTTCTTCAAACAGTCAAGACTGGATAGTAAGAAAAGCCACCAAGAACTTAACCATCTTTGTAATGTGGGGCAGATAAAATATTTGTGTCATGAATATCTGTTGTGGAATAAAATACATTCATGGGATGTGTCATTTACAAGTTATTGAACAATCTGTTCTTAACTGAACAAATGAACATATGACACTTTGTTTCAACTAGTTAACTGTACTAGAATGCTTAAAAGGCTGCTAAAGTGTTAAATATTGGTTATCAGTATCAGGTTTTTTGGCAAGGAAAATATTGGATATCAGTATCGCCCAAAAAGTCATATCGATGCATCCGTATTAAAAATCCTTATTTAGCCTCCCCTTCATCTACACTGACTGAAGTCATTGAACAAGTGACATCAATAAGGGACCATAGCTTTCACCTGGATTCACCTGGTCAGTCTACAGTAGCTCATGGAAAGAGCAGGTGTTCTTAATGTTTTGTACACTCAGTGTATGTCCTCTAAATCGTAGGATATTTTGCAACCTCTATTCCAATCATAATGTAACATATCATTCTAAATGGAGTGTCACAGATTTACGTACAGAATAATACAAATTGCCCTGAGACCACCCTCCAATTCTGCATGTATCAAACCAGTAATAAAATATTGAAATGTAATATAGTGTGATTTGCACTACACTATCACTCGTTAAATCAACCAAGCTATTATACTGAAGCCATTATGTTTAACTGTCCAAAAGTATAGCAGCCGTTGGTAAAATAAAACTGGGAAGGTGTTGTGTTAAGATCTTCAGCCCTTACAGGTACTTAAATCTGTTTGGCACAATAAATTATCAGGCCCGGGAGAAATACTATTTATCTGGAGGCACAACAGCCGGCGGCAGACTGCACTGAACGCATTTCCACTTTTTAGGCAGTTCCTTTTTTAATGGAGAATTAACCACATTAAAATGTATCAATATGTTTTAGCCTGCCTAATGAAGCGCACTGGTCTTATTTGATGTCGGTCCTATCGCCTATTTTAAAAAAGGGTTGTTTTATTTCCTTCGTTTGGGATCATCATTCAACATTGTCTGTTAGAATAATAATATTCAGAAAATATTATTCACCCGTTTCTGTGGACCGTACAGCCCCTAACAAATATGACCGTGCCATACATAGTATCGCTGTTTCAGACGAGACGTGGCCGTGATAATGGTTTTAATGCAGTGCTATGTACATGGTGCTGCCTCATGCAACTATTAGCATGGCATTATGGAGTTACAATGTATAAAATTACTCCCCTAATCATGTTGTAGCGTTCAGTTCATCTCGCCTGCAACTATGTATCATTGGATCCTCTCAGGACTCAAAACTTTGTGCAGTGACACTGTACTGGCAAGCAAGTGCCTGCTGTTTACCGAGACCTTGCAGCCAACAGAGAGAACTGACAGAAGTCACCCTCCCTCTGCCCGCCATTCCGTACGCTACCGCAAAATGTGGTCTAGAGATGTTAAGACATATTTTACAATGTCAAGCAATTCTCTACCGCTATTAAAAACCACTGTATTCGTTGACAGTAGGCCTACGGGCAGCACAGCAATGTCATTCATTCATTCATGTACCTGTCATCGTAGCAGAAATCGGCGCCCAGAGTGTTGACATAGAGGACCAAAGCCACGGCGCTGCAAACGAATTCTGCAATCATTTCTCAAAAAAATAAACAAGGAAAGAAAACGAAGAACAGTGGAGATATATTTCAAATGCTATCTATATTATCTCTCTCCGTCTTTGTCAAGATGCCTCTGCAAAAACAGATATTCCAATTCCACATCCTCGCAAAGTGTTGAAAGTGGATAATCCAGGCAGGCATCCTCCCTCTAACCCATTTTGAGCTAGAGGAGGACAGCTATGATCCAAAACGAAATAGAGCAAACAGCCAGCATTTACAGTGTCTCTTACTGCATTTGCACGCCTTTCCTACAAGACTGCTCGTGTGATTCATAGTGGTCCGGTGGATAAACGTCGTGATTGAGCCGCGTGTGGTTTAAAGGATCTTCTGCGCATGTGCGATGTCCCTCCTCCTCGCAGTGAAGAGAAGAAAATGATGCTGATGATTTGAGGATTAGGCTAGCGCTGCATGATGGGACATCTCTTTATTGCCAACTGCTGCCAATTCCTGTATCCACATTGCCTTTCTATAGGTAATCTAGCCATAATTACAGTATATAGCCCCTGATGAGTGTAAATATGTCAATCTCGGTGGAGCAGTGACACCAGTCCCACCAGTGTTTTCCAATTGTTCCCCTCGGGAGAGCTCTTTGTATAGGCCTATACAACATAGTGCCATAATCTGGATTTAATACAAGCAGTAGGCTATAGCAGGGTGCAGTCCTGGTGTGCACATTTTGTTTTTTGTCCTAGCACCACACAGCTGATTCAAATAATCTATGATGAGTTGGTTATTTGAATCAGCTGTGTAGTGCTAGGGCAAAAAAAAAAAAACGTGCACCCAGGGGGTGCCCCAGGACCGAGTTTCACTCTCCAGGCATACAAAACACTAGGTTTCACCTGTGCTCGGCTGCAACCAATTTTATATATACATATAATGTAACCGAATTCAATAGAACTACAGGCCCAAAATGATGCAAAATATTATTTATTTAGGCTTCAAATGTCTGTTGATTATTGGAATATACAATCTGAAATGGCATAATGTCAGTCATAACATAATTACGAATCAACCAAAACTAGATTTTTAGATATATAGTTGAAGTCGGAAAGTTACATACACTTAGGTTGGAGTCATTAAAACTCGTTTTTCAACCACTACACACATTTCTTGTTAACAAACTACAGTTTTGGCAAGTCGGTTACGACATCTACTTAGTGCATGACACAAGTAATTTTTAGAACTATTGTTTACAGACAGATTATTTAACTTATTATTCCCTGTATCAGAATTCCAGTGGGCCAGAAGTTTACATACACTAAATTGACTGTGCCTTTAAACAGCTTGGATAATTCCAGAAAATGGTGTCATGGCTTTAGAAGCTTCTGATAGGCTAATAGACATCATTTGAGTCCATTGGAGTTGTACCTGTGAATGTATTTCAAGGCCTACCTACTGCGAAAAGTGCAAATCAATCCCAGAGCAACAGCAAAGGACCTTGTGAAGATGCTGGAGGAAACAGGTATAAAAGTATCTACATCCACAGTAAAATTAGTCCTATATCGACATAACCTGAAAGGCCACTCAGCAAGGAAGAAGCCACTGTTACAAAACCGCCATAAAAAAAGCAAGACTACGGTTTGCAACTGCACATGGGGACAAAGATCATATTTTTTGGAGAAATGTCCTCTGGTCTGATGAAACAAAAATAGAACTGTTTAGCCATAATGACCAATGTTTTTTTAGGAGGAAAATGGGGGAGGCTTGCAAGCCAAAGAATACCATCCCAACCGTGAAGCACGGGGATGGCAGCATCATGTTGTGGGGGTGCTTTGCTGCAGGAGGGACTGGTGCACTTCACAAAATAGATGGCATCATGAGGAAAGAAAATTATGTGGATATATTGAAGCAACATCTCAAGGCATCAGCCAGGAAGTTAAAGCTTGGTCGCAAATGGGTCTTCCAAATGGACAATGACCCCAAGCATACTTCCAAAGTTGTGGAAAAATAGCTTAAGGACAACAAAGTCAAGGTATTGGAATGGCCATCACAAAGCCCTGACCTCAATCTTATAGAACATTTGTGGGCAGAACTGAAAAAGCGTGTGCGAGCAAGGAGGCCTACAAACCTGATTCAGTTACACCAGCTCTGTCAAGAGGAATGGGCCAAAATTCACCCAACTTATTGTGAGAAGCATGTGGAAGGCTACCTGAAACGTTTGACCCAAGTTAAACAATTTAAAGGCAATGCTACCAAATACTAATTGAGTGTATGTAAACTTCTGACCCACTGGGAATGTGATGAAAGTAATAAAAGCTTAAATAAATCACTCTCTCTACTATTATTCTGACATTTCACATTCTTAAAATAAAGGGGTGTTCCTAAATGATCTAAGACAGTGTATTTTTACTCTGATTAAATGTCAGGAATTGTGAAAAACTGAGTTTAAATGTATTTGGCTAAGGTGTACGTAAACATCCGACTTCAACTGTATATTGAACTAGTTAGTATTTATAAGAGACTAAGGATTATATGTCAGAAATGATCATGTGAAAATACAGTAGTCTGCTCTAGAGCATTTCCACATGTTAACCCTGTAGATAATATTCCATGGGTGCCTGCCTTCCAAGTCAAAACACTCCACGGTGCAATAAACCTGAGGCAGGAAAGACAATCCAATAAAAAAAAGTAATTAACAATATTTTCTGAAGCCTCAGCAGAGAACTTAACAACTAACAATGACTAAAGAGGTAAACAAGGGAGAGTTTATTATTTGTTTACAATAACATTTACTAAGACTTATTGTGTGAAACAAATGTATGGCAGAAAGGAATATGAACAGTTGGGGAAAACCGTGATTTCTAGGGGATGTAGGCCTGATATGTATATGTCCTATTACTATCCATAATGTATAACATGGTTATTACACATTTATAGCAGGTCCATTGCTTTAGTATGAATCAAACCAGGAGGGTTGTTTTTACTTCTTCTTGACTTGTGGCCATTGCAGGCTACTACGAGTGCTTCCATTGGCCTTTCAAAACGTCCAGTAGAGGGCTCACCCAGCAAGAAGAGCAACACTGAGTGTAGTCAGCTACACAGTCTGAACACTGAAGCAAAGCTGCACAGTCATGCTTCCAACTGTAGCAAATGTTTTACACTAAAGCAAGTGTTTTAAACATCCACTATTGGAATATAACCATTTGAGTATTTTGAGATTGCACACTATAAAAGGAGAACGTTTGGAAGCAGAGGAAAAGATGAGACGAAAAACTAAATCAATCTTGGTGCTCCATAGTGTTCTCCAAAGTGTGCTCCATGGACAAAGAGGCCAGTATGGTCCACTGCATATTGATGCAATGGTATTTCAATAGAGGGACCCCAGTCTATCGAGGAAGGCATCAATGTGGCCATTCACTGAACAGCAGGACATGATGATGTAATAGATTTCAAGAATTAATTAAACTGATCGGAGCGACTGACCCAGTGTTTTTATGTGCATTTAACCCATCTGCTAGTAATTGTCTGGGATCAGGCAATGTTTTTCTGAATTATAATAGTGGAGGCAATATAGTTAAAGGTCCAATGCAGCTATTTGATCTAAATATCAAATCATTTCTGGGTAACAATTAAGTACTTTACTGTGATTGTTTTCAATTTAAATTGTCTTCCTAGCAAAGAAAAATTTCTCAAGAAAGAATTTAGCTATGACTGTCTGGGAGTGGTCTGAGTGGGGAGTGAAACACTTCAAATGAACTGTTATTGGCAGTTTGGAACTCTTTCTTATTGGTCTATTAACTAATTTGGCCTGGTGAGAATCACAGGCCAAAACTAATGTTCATCATTTTCACAATTTCCCAGTATTATTCCAACCATCATAGTGTGTCAATGCACTAAGTATACAAACATTAAGAACACCTACTCTTTCCATGACATAGACTGACCTGGTGAATCCAGGTGAAAGCTACAATCCCTTATGTCACTTGTTAAATCTACTTCAAGCAGTGTAGATGAAGAGGAGGAGACAGGTTAAAGAAGGTTTTGAGACAATTGAGACATGGATTGTGTATGTGTGCCATTCAGAGGGGGAATGGGCAAGACACAATATTTAAGTGCCTTTGAACATGGTATGGTGGTAGGTGGCTGGTGCTGTGGAAGCATTGGAATCAGTATTGACTGAAGGCAAAATGTCAGGTGGTGGGGGGGGGGTGCAACTCAATATTAGGAAGGTGTTCTTAATGTTTTGTACACTCAGATAAAAATGGCTGCAATGGACCTTTAACAATGGTTTATTGACAACTGCTATTGAATGATGTAAATTGTGTGAAATATTAAGAACATTTGTGTGTGTGGGCATGTGCCATTTTCCCACATCTAGTTCGGAGTACCAATCCACCAAATAACAGTCTTCAGACATACGATTAGAAGGGTAATATTGATAGGACAGAGAGGTCCTGTGGAAATTGGGCCAAATTGAAATGTAAAACTATAAAAAGCATATGCATCACCATGGTAGCCATTGAAAGAGAACACTTCAGAGATTAAGGGGAAATTATCAGACTAAAAGGTGAGGACACAACAGTTCACTCGACACAAGACTGAATCCAAACATTACACCGTTGATTTTATGTGCATTGTTAATTTATTGTACTTTTCAAAGCATTTTATCAATAACACAATCTGAAAATACTCTGGATACGTTCACACAGCATAACAAGAATATTCATTGACATTGTAGAGTAGGTTCAAGATAAGAAAAAGGATTACAAGGGTGTCTAACTGGTGTCTTCAAGTGGCCACACACCTCTCCAAACTATGTCATTTCAATGCACTATTAGGAAACAGCCTGTGGCACTGTAAAGGGCTTTTTTCATCTCTCCTAGCTTTGCCACTGAGGAACTGAAGCAAGCACACTTGTAGTTTTTTGTTTGTAACACAGGCCTGCTTCCCACAATTGCTGTTGTTCTTTACGTAAATCCAAAAACGTTCCATTATACGTTGTAATCTGGGTCAGGTAGGCATCATTTGAAATCTTATTCTATTGCCAGCATGTCTAGCTAAGTTATAAAATATGATCTTACAGTGTTAGGCTCTTCAGACAAACAGATTTTCTTCTAAAATGGTATACAAACGCCACACAGTCTTGCTCTGTTCCTTTCCAGCTATTAGGCTAGTGATTTTCAAAGGCGGGGTCGCGACCCCTAGTGGGGGAATTGCAGTGGGGAAGCCAAAATATGTATATATTTATTTAAATTAAGAGTACATATTATTATAGGAGTATAAATTAAGAGTACATATTATATGAGTATAAATTAAGAGTACATATTATTATATGGAACCATATACACATGCTTTGGGGGAAGATAACTTGATAAGAGATTACAGATTTTAAAGTTGCATCATGAGATTTGTGGTCAATGGAAATTTGGAGCAAAAAACAAAATGGGGTTCCCAGAAATTCTGGCAAAAACATTTTATTAGGCTGTCCATCCTGCCAATATCTGCAGTAGAAACAACACATACTGTAGATTCAAAACAGTCCACTCTCTGAGATCCTACTATTCCAGTCAGGGATTTCTTAGTGACACAGAACTCTTCATGTCTTATGTTGTGGCCAGTGATGTGCCATCCACCCATTTCCAGGGAATTAAGTCAGTCAGACCAATCTAGATTGTTTTCACTCCGTATAAGCAATTAATAAATGTCTGTTATTTTGGCACAGAAAAAAACATTGTTTGTACATAGCGTCTCTGCCCCCACCCCTTCACTCTCTCTCTCTCTCTCTCACCTGTTCCTTTCTGTTGTTTATGATCACACAGTGTGCTTCGCTCCCTAGACAATCCTGTCTGCTTTCCTCCAAGGTTTAAGCAGACAGGAGAGGAAGTAAAAATTGAATTCAACACTCCATCCTTCTTGACAAGGTCTCCCTAGAAGTTGTTCATGTCCTTATTTTAGTTAGATTGATTGATACCACTCACATTGAATGAAGTAACCAGAAGAAAACTTGGCATAGAGAAAGCAGTTCTGATAAACTCATTAGTTGACTCACCTTTGAGCTTCTTGTTCAGCCTTTCTGTCTCCCTCTGTAGCTGGTCTCTCTCTTCAGTCAGGTGTCTACAACGAATCTGTAGCTGGTCTCTCTCAGGCTATAAGTGGTCTGCAGCTGGTGTCTCTCTTTAGTCATGTTGTTGTAGCTGGTCTGTATCTGGTCTCTCTTTGCACGAGAATTCCAACTGGGCACAGATGCAAATTCAACATCTATTCCACATTGGTTCAACAAAATGTAATTGAAATGATGCGGAAACAACGTTGATTCAATCAGTGTGTACCCAGTGGGTTTTGACCAGTGTGACTAAGGGAGCAGTGGAAAAGTTAATCAATGATTACATCACTGATGATTAAGAATATTTCAGGGAAAACATACTAAACTTACAGTGGACACACAGGCCTATGATCCCAGCCAGTAGGAGAACATACACAGCCCAAGACACATCGAAGCAACTCCGGAGGGTGTGTGTTGATACCTGAATATTTAACGCCATCTCTTGTTCTGGGCGGCATGGCATATGTGTCTTCCTCAATATCTAAGATTGTCATTGTGCTGGATTCATCGTTTTATATATGTGTTTGTGTAGATTCCTAAAGGTATCCTTACACGCATATGGTCAAATACTGTGTTTGCACCTTGCACTGTCTGTTTAAAGGTCTAAATTCAGAAAATCATTATCAGACTCAAATATTTGTTTAAACACCCCATTCAAAGATGGTCGAAAACAAGGAAGTGAACATGAGCAAAACCGAACATCAATTACCACACTTTTTTTAAACTAATTGCGTGTAAAATGGTTGTAAAATGTCAAATGATGTTGACCTCTAAAATACAATTTAAGAATGATTAAATTACTAATATGTTGTTATATGTTATTATAAGAACTCTTGTTCATTGTTTGCCTATTAAAGTGCTATTAAGTTAGTGATAATGGACAAAAGATGGGAAATTATTTAATTATTTATGTTCGTTTTCTTGTTCGGGTGGCGCCTGCGTTTCTGTTTGTGCAGGTTCCGTGTTCTTGTTTTGTCTTCTGTTCATTTGTGTTAGGGTGGGATTATTTAGGTGTTAGTGTTTGTTGGGTTTTCTCGCTGTCCTGGTATTTTACCTAAGGGTACTATATTGTTTTTATAGTTACGCCTGTTTGGGTATACTATTTTGTTCCTTTGATTTTGGACATTAAAGCGTGTTTTTTCTCGCATCCTTTGCTCTCTGCGCCTGACTCCACACCCATTCACTCATTGAGCGTTACAGAAGCCCGCACCTTATTATGGAGTCAGCAGGAGCAGCGACCACCCCTCTCCCCACGATGGAGGAGAGAGTCCTTCATCACACGTCCATCCTCCATCGCATCGGATCAGCGATGGATCAAATGATGGAGAGGATGGACCGTTGGGAGAGGAGTGGTCTCCCTACTACCCCACCTACCCTCCCACCAGCAACTCTACCATCTCCTCCAGCAGGATCTGGTGCCAGCGCTCTGCGCATTACGCCTCAGAGGGAGTACGATGGAGCGGCAGCGGGGTGCCAGGGATTTCTGCTACAACTAGATCTCTACCTGGCCACCGTTCGGCCGGCTCCCTCGGACGAGGAGAGCGTGAGTGTCCTCATCTCTTGCCTGACGGGTAGAGCCCTGGAGTGGGCCAATGCTGTCTGGAACGGGCCACACTCAGCGAGGGGCGACTACCCGGAGTTCACCTGCCGTTTCCGTGCCGTGTTCGATCACCCTCCGGAGGGCCGAGGGAGATGAGTGGAAAACCGCGTTTAGTACCACATCTGGCCATTATGAGTACCTCGTCATGCCGTACGGGTTAAAGAATGCTCCAGCTATCTTTCAATCCTTCGTTGACGAGATTCTCAGAGACCTGCACGGACAGGGTGTGGTGGTGTATATTGACGATATTTTGATCTACTCTGCTACACGCACCGCGCATGTGTCTCTGGTGCGCAAGGTTCTTGGGCGACTGCTGGAGCATGACCTGTACTGCATCAAGGCCATGCGTAATTGGCCGACTCCGACCACGGTAAAGGAGGTGCAGCGGTTCTTAGGGTTTGCCAATTACTACCGGAGGGTTATCCGGGGTTTTGGTCAGGTAGCAGCTCCTATTACCTCACTGCTGAAGGGGGGGCCGGTGCGTTTGCAGTGGTCAGCAGAGGCGGACGGAGCTTTCCGTAGGTTGAAGGCGCTGTTCACTGAGGCGCCGGTGTTGGCACATCCGGACCCTTCTTTGGCGTTCATAGTAGAGGTGGACGCATCCGAGGTTGGGGTTGGAGCGGTGCTCTCACAGTACTTGGGTACGCCACCGAAGCTCCGCCCTTGTGCTTTTTTTCGAAGAAGCTCGGGCCAGCGGAGCGGAATTATGATGTGGGGGACAGGGAGTTGTTGGCTATGGTTAAGGCCCTGAAGGTGTGGAGACACTGGCTTGAGGGGGCTAAGCACCCTTTCCTCATCTGGACTGACCACCGTAACCTGGAGTACATCCGATCAGCTAGGAGACTGAATCCTTGTCAGGCAAGGTGGGCCGTGTATTTCACCAGATTTCGTTTTACGATCTCGTGTCGACCAGGTTCCCTCAACACTAAGGCCGACGCGCTGTCCCGCCTCTATGACACTGAGGACCGGTCCATTGATCCTACTCCCATCATTCCGGCTGCTAAGCTGGTGGCACCAGTAGTATGGGAGGTGGACGCGGACATCGTATCACCCGGAGAGTAATGGGCAAGTGGAGAGAGTGAACCAGGAGGTGGGTAGGTTTCTGCGGTCGTGCCAGGGGAGTGGGCGAGATACATCCCCTGGGCTGAAATGGCCCAGAATTCACTAAGCCACTCCTCTACCAACATGTCACCGTTTCAGTGCGTGTTGGGGTACCAGCCGGTCCTGGCACCATGGCATCAGAGCCAGACTGAGGCTCCTACGGTGGAGGAGTGGGTGCAGCGCTCTAAGGAGACCTGGAGGGCCGTCCAGGAGTCATTACGTCAGGCGAGTGGACGGCAGAAGAAGAGCACTGACCATCACCGCAGTGAGGCCCCCATGTTTGCACAGGGGGACAGGGTCTGGCTCTCGACCCGAAACCTGCCTCTCCGCTTGCCCTGCCGGAAGCTGGGTCCGCAGTGTGTAGGGCCATTTAAAGTCCTGAGGAGAATAAACAAGGTTTGTTATACTGTTATACTGTTGTACTGTCACGAATATTACCGAAGGTGGCTCCCCTTCTTGTTCGGGTGGCGCTTGGCAGTCGTCCTCGCCGGTCTACTAGCTGCCACCGATCCTTTGTTCCGTGTTCGTTTGGTTTTGTCTAATTGGTTTCACCTGTTCATTGTTTGGTTGGTAGGGTGGGGTTATTTAAGTTTGTTTAGCCCGTTTCTGTTTGTGCAGGCTTGTTCTTCTGTATTTGTGAGAGGTGTTAGTGTTTGTTGGGTTTTCTCGCTGGCCTGGTATTTTACCTAAGGGTACTATATTGTTTTTATAGTTACGCCTGTTTGGGTATACTATTTTGTTCCTTTGATTTTGGACATTAAAGTGTGTTTTTTCCGCATCCTTCGCTCTCTGCGACTGACTCCACACCCATTTACTCATTGAGCGTTACATACGGTCTGGCTGTTATCTTCTATATGTTTCACAATATCATTCAGTACATGTACTTTTACTGGTATTCTAAGCATGTAAACTATAGAACACATTCACATTGGTGGCCGCACATGACTCCAACACCACCATGAAATTTGACGACGACACGACAGTGGTAGGCCTGATCAGCGACAATGATAAGACAGCCTACAGGGAGGAGGTCAGAGACCTAAGCAGTGCCAGGACAACATCTCCCTCAGGAGCTGATCGTGGACTACAGGAAATGGAGGGCCAAGCACGCCCCCATTCACGTTGACAGGGCTGTAGTGGAGATGGTCGAGAGCTGCAAGTTCCTCGGTGTCCACATCACTAAGGAGCCATCATGGTCCAAACCCACCAACACAGTCATGAAGAGGGCACAATAATGCCTCTTCCCATTCAGGAGGCTGAAAAGATCTGGCATGAACTCTCAGATTCTCAAAAAGTTCTACAGCTGCACCATTGAGAGCATCTTGACTGGCTGCATCACCGCTTGTTATGGCAACTGCTCAGCATCTGACCGCAAGGCGCTACAGATGGCGCTAAAGGCGCTAAAGACTCCAGCCACCCAATACACAATCTGTTCTCTTTGCTACTGCACAGCAAGCGGTATCGGAGCGCCAAGTCTGGGACCGAAAGGCTCCTGAACAGCTTCTACCCCAAAGCCATAAGATTGCTGAACAGATGGCTACCCAGACTTTCGGCTTTTCACCCCTAGCTACATGTACATAGTACTTCAATCAATCACCTAACCAAACCTGCATGTACATATTACCTCAATCAATCACCCCAACTACCTTGTATCCCAGTACACTGTTACAGCCTGAATTCAAAATGGATTAGATATGCATTTTTTATTTCAATATAGTACTTTTTTTCCCACACAATACCCCACAATGACAAAGTGAAAAATGTTTAGACATTTTTGTGAATGCATTGAAAATGAAATACAGAAATATCCAATTTAAATAAGAATTCATACCCCTGGGTCAATACTTTGTAGAAGCACATTTGACAGCTATTACAGCTGTGAGAATTTCTGGGTAAGCCTCTAAGAGCTTTCCACGCCTATAATGTGAAACATTAACTGATTATTGTGTGTAGGCCAGTGACAAAAAATATATATATTTAAACCATTTTAAATTCAGGCTGTAACACAACAAAATGTGGAAAAACTCAAGGGGTGTGAATACATTCATTCTAAAGCCATTATTGCTGTCAATTTTCACAATTTATCAAGGCCACTTGGTAACTTTTCATCATTTGACCTCGCGTCCTATGACTGTGCTTCTTGGTGGTTGGGGTATTTTTATATTTATTTTGTTGTAATAAAAATAAGCTGCTACCATATTCCAACGTTCTTTTTCATAGTTGTAACAAAGGCATTCCACAAATAAAATTGATTGAATAGTTTTTTTTTAACATATAGCCTACAGTAACATAAACTAATAAAAATGCTATTGTTTTACTTAAAATAAAATAAAAATCGTATTTTAATGTTACACTAGCACTAAACACAACGAAATTATTATTTTTGTGATAGCATACAGTGCATTTGGAAAGTATTCAGACCCCTTGACTTTTTCCACATTTTGTAACATTACAGCCTTATTCTGAAATTGTTAAATCATTATTTCCCCTCATCAATCTACATACAACACCCCATAATGACAAAGTGAAAACAGGTTTTTAGAAATGTTTGCAAACAGAAAAACCTTATTTACAAGTATTCAGACCCTTTACTCAGTACTTTGTTGATGCACCTTTAGCAGTGATTACAGCCTTGAGTATTCTTGGATATGACGCTACAAGCCTAGGTGTGTATTTTTTGATAACTTATACCAAAGAAATATATATATATGCATACATACATACATACACACACACACACACACACACACACACACACACACACACACACACACACACACACACACACACACACACACACACACACACACACACACACACAGTTGAAGTCGGAAGTTTACATACACCTTAGCCAAATACATTTAAACTCAGTTTCTCACAATTCCTGACATTTAATCAGAGTAAAAAATCCCTGTCTTAGGTCAGTTAGGATCACCACTTTATTTTAAGAATCTGAAATGTCAGAATAATAGCAGGGAGAATTATTTATTTCAGCTTTTATTTCTTCCATCACATACCCGGTGGGTCAGAAGTTTACATACACTCAATTAGTATTTGGTAGCATTGCCTTTAAATTGTTTAACTTGGGTAAAGGTTTTCGGGTAGCCTTCCACAAGCTTCCCACAATAAGTTGAGTGAATTTTGGCCCATTCCTCCTGACAGAGCTGGTGTAATGGAGTCGGGTTTGTAAGCCACTCCATTACCTTGACTTTGTTGTCCTTAAGCCATTTTTCCACAACTTTGGAAGTATGCTTGGGGATATTGTCTGTTTGGAAGATCCATATGCAACCAAGCTTTAACTTCTTGACTAATGTCTTGAGATGTTACTTCAATATATACACATAATTTTACATCCTCATGATGCCATCTATTTTGTGAAGTGCACCTGTCCCTCCTGCAGCAAAGCACCCCCACAACATGATGCTGCTACCCCCGTGGCTCACGGTTGGGATGGTGTTCTCCGGCTTGCAAGCCTCCCCCTTTTTCCTCCAAACATGACAATGGTCATTATGGCCAAACAGTTCTATTTTTGTTTCATCAGACCACAGGACATTTCTCCAAAAAGTACGATCTTTGTCCCCGTGTGCAGTTGCGAACCATAGTCTGGCTTTTTTATGGCAGTTTTGGAGCAGTGACTTATTCCTTGCTGAGCAGCCTTTCAGGTTATGTCGATATAGGACTTGTTTTACTGTGGATATGGATACTTTTGTACCTGTTCCCTCCAGCATCTTCATAAGGTTCTTTACTGTTTTTCTGGGATTGATTTGCACTTTTTGCACCAAAGTACGTTCATTTCTAGGAGACAGAACGTGTCTCCTTCCTGAGCAGTATGACGGCTGCGTGGTCCCCATGGTGTTTATACTTGCGTACTATTGTTTGTACAGATGAACCAGACTTGTGAAGGTCTACAATATTTTTTCTGATGTCTTGGCTTATTTGTTTTGATTTCCCCATGATGTCAAGCAAAGAGGCACTGAGTTTGAAGGTAGGCCTTGAAATAAATCCACAGGTACACCTCCAATTGACTCAAATTATGTCAATTAGCCTTAGAAGCTTCTAAAGCCATGACATCATTTCCTGGAATTTTCCAAGCTGTTTAAAGGCACAGTCAACTTAGTGTATGTAAACTTCTGACCCACTGGAATTGTGACACAGGGAATTAGAAGTTAAATAATCTGTCTGTAAACAATAGTTGTAAAAATGACTTGTGTCATGCACAAAGTAGATGTTCTAACCGACTTGCCAAGAGTACAGTTCGTTATCAAAACATTTGTGGAGTGGTTAAAAAACGAGTGTTAATGACTCCAACCTAAGTGTATGTAAACTTCCAACTTCAACTTAATGTTGTATTCAGACCCTTTACTCAGTACTTAGTTGAACCCACCTTTGGCAGCGATTACAGCCTCGAGTCTTCTTGTGTATCACGCTACAAGCTTGGCAGACCTGCATTTGGGGAGTTTCTCCTATTCTTCTCTGCAGATCCTCTCAAGTGCTATCAGGTTGGATGGAGAGGGTTGCTGCACAGCTATTTTCAGGTCTCTTCAGAGATGTTTGATTGGGTTCAAGTCCGGGCTCTGGCTGGGCCACTCAAGACATAATAAAAATATTCCTAAACATGCATGTTGTATGCAACAAGTCACTAAAGCAGTACTGAAAAAAAACATGGCAAAGAAGTACATTTTGACCTAAATCCAAAGCCCTATGTTTGGGGCAAATCCAACACATCACATCACTAAGTAACTGCCTCCTTATTTTCAGGCATGGTGGTGGCTGCATCATGGGTATGCTTGACATCGGAAAATAGTGGGGAGTTCTTCAGGATAAAAATAAACAGGAAATGGCAAAGCACAGGCAAAGTCCTAGAGAAAAACCCACTTCAGGTTTAATTTAATCAACTTGCTTTTGCCAGCAGCATACCACCCTGCATCCCACTGCTGGCTTGCTTCTGAAGCTAAGCAGGGTTGGTCCTGGTGGGTCCCTGGATGGGAGACCAGATGCTGCTGGAAGTGATGTGTTGGAGGGCCCTTTCCACTGTTCTAAGTAAAACATATCCCAATGCCCCAGGGCAGTGATTGAAGACATTGCCCCAGGGCAGTGATTGAAGACATTGCCCTGTGTAGTGTGTTGTCTTTCGGATGGGGATGTTGAACAGGTGCCCTGACACTCTGTGGTCACTAAAGATCCCATGGCACTTATCGTAAGAGTAGGAGTGTTATCGCCAGTGTCCTGGCTAAATTCCCAATCTGGCCCTCATACCATCACAATCACCAAATCATCCCCAGCTTACAAAGCCTCAATCATCCCTGTAACTATTCCCAAAGTCGTTGCTGTAAATGAGAATGTGTTCTCAGTCAACTTACCTGGTAAAATAAAAAGAATGCATAATAATATTTCAGTCTGCTTTATACGAGACCAGTGACGATTTTAGCATGTACATCTTGGTGTGTAAAAAAAATATGGGATGCAAGCCACTGCACTAAACAATGCATTAACTGCACTGTATCGGTGACAAACGGTGCCCACAAATTGATTGGGCCTACATAAGGCTGTTCCACCAACACCTTACCACAACTACACCTGGCTATTGGGGTGGCAGGGTAGCCTAGTGGTTAGAGCGTTGGACTAGTAACTGAAAGGTTGCAAGTTCATATCCCAGAGCTGACAAGGTACAAATCTGTCGTTGTGCCCCTGAACAGGCATTTAACCCACTGTTCCTAGGCCATCATTGAAAATAAGAATTTTTCTTAACTGACTTGCCTAGTTAAATAAAGGTAAAATAAAATAAATATCAGCTGGACAGCGAAACAGTTCATTCAGACTCATTTACCGCCTTTATAAAAAACATAGCTGATATGGCTGACTTGGTTTCCACTGACAATTGAGATGTACAAACTATGGCACAAGGGGACGACAAGCGGATAAGACCATACGTAAATTTCGATTAACACATTAATGAGCGAGCTAGGACGGACGTAGTCAATATAACTATTTGTTCAGCACTTTTGATATGTACAGCAACAGAATTCAGAACATGAGCTGTTCTTACAGTGTTTTCCCTGTGCACCAAGTCAGAACCGTATGATAAATAAAGGGGGCATATAAGCAGACACTGAAAGCTCTCACAATATTCAATCATTACATTTCTAAAAAATAGGTTATAGGCTACATATGCACCACCAAGTCAGAACAGTAGGTGAAAGTAAGAGGTGAAAATAGACCAAATTATTAGGGTGAGGCTTATGGGCTACTGACAGCTTACTACACAACATACACTTAGTATTACATTCTTAGCTACAGTATACATATCTCCCTGGAATACTTTTGGACTCACCTTGTTGTGTTGTGCTCACTTGAACAGGAAGGTGGCGCGGCAGTCCTTCGTGGGAGAATTTTGTCCTTAAGTTGTCATTAAAGTCTGGCATTCTCTGGATTTATGGTGCTGTCAAGACAACTGGGAAGTCAGAAAAAAAGGTTGAATCATGATGACATCAGTGATTGTCAGGTCGTAGCTCTAGAAAGAGCCCCGAGTTCCCGATTTCCTATACCGAGTTGGAGGAAAGTTCAAAATGTCTTTTCTCAGTCGTAGCTCGTTTTCCAGAGTTCCCAGTTGTCTTGAACTCACTTAAGTCAGATTTTGCCATTCCGAGTTAACAGTTGTTTTGAGCGCGGCACAAATCATGCTTCATTGACAGCATGGCCAAAGTTGAATGTTTATCATTTTAAACTAGGAAAAGAGAGTCTTAATCTTAGACTTAGGACCACACAGCCACAGCCACTCTATTGAATAGCAGGCTAGTGATTGCTTTACAATGCTTGCAGTTAGCCACTGATTCCTTCCAAACCACTCATTGTTGAATTTGTCATTCCAACTCGTTGTGTAATGTTTATGTACAATGACCGATGAGCATTGAGACGTTTTATCTATAATTTCTCTTCATTATTTCTCTTCATATGACAAGGATTAAAAATGATTTGCCAGTAGATTGACAACTTGATTCATGATGATGACTGCTAGCTAAGATTTTGAAAGTATGATGTTGACATGATCAGTCCAATCAAAGCTACTGTAGATATAACATGATTTGACGTAATTTTATCTGTGGCCAATGACCTTGAGACTTTTTGGAAGGGCACTTCTAATGTAACTATATGGCAGCACCCAAGGGGCTAGAATTTTTGAGGTCTACCCTTAGACTTGGTGGTGACGTAGTGTCCTAAAAATGGACAGAACAAGCTAAATGTTCACTCCAGTTCTCAGAACGTTTCAAAAAGGTTCTGTATTAACGGTCAGGAAACGTATGGCTTTGTATCCAATCAGATACCAAAAACGTACTTTCCCACAACTTCCAAGGAAGTCAAAGACAGCTGGGAACTGTCGTTGAGCCTGTTGGTATCAGACCTCATGCTCCGATAACATCTGCCCGACGGTAAGGAAGTGAACAGATCATGGCTGGGGTGTGTGGGTCCTTGATGATGCTGCAGGACTTCCTCAGGCACAGTTTCAAGAAGATGTCCTGGATGGGTGGAAACTTGTCCCCAGTTTTGTACTGGGCCATCTTTACTGCCCGCTGGAGGGCCTTGTGGTCGTGGATGGAGCAATTCCCGTACCAGGCCATGATGGAACCGCTCAGGATACTCTTGATGATGCAGCGGTAGTATTTGGGGAGGACCAGGGGTGGCATTCCTAATTTCTTCAGCTGCCTTAGGAAGTAGAGACACTGTTGCACCCTCTTGATAATAGTGGTGGTGTTGCTGGTCCATGACAAGTCCTCAGTGATGTGGATGCTGAGGAACATTACACTGCTTACTCTCTCTACTGCAGTCCCATTGACGTGGATCAGAGTGTGTTCCTCCTCTGCTTCCTGAAGACAGTAATCAACTCCTTTGTTTTGATGATGTTTAGGGAGAGGTTGTTGTCCTGGCATCATAATGCCAGTTCACTTACCTCCTCCCTATAGGCTGACTCGTCGTTGTTGGTTATCAGGCCTACAACTGTGGTGTCATCAGCGAACTTAATGAGGGAGTTGGTGTCGTGCGTGAACAGGGAGTACAGCAGAGGGCTGAGGACATAGCCTTTTGGGACCCCTGTGTTAAGAGTCAGTGGAGGAAGTGTTGTTGCCAATCCTCACAATCTATGGTCTGCCGTCAGGAAGTCCAGGATCCAGTTGCAGAGGGTAGTGTCCAGATCCAGGGTTCTGAGCATGGTGACAAGCTTGGAGGGAACAATAGTGTTGAATGCTGAACTGTAGTCAATGAACAGCATTCTCACATAGGCGTTCCTCTGTTCGGGCCATGTGAATAGCTATGGGAATTGAATTGAATCTTCCGTTGATGTGTTGGAGCGGTAGGAAAATTGGAGTGGGTCCAGTGTACCTGTTATGCTGGCCTTGATGTGGGCCATGACCAGACTCTCAAAGCACTTCATGATGACAGGAATGAGTGTGATGGGGTGATAACCAGGGTGACATGCCCAAATGGCTTTCTTGGGCACTGGGACGATGGTGGTCTCCTTGATGCAAGTGGGGACTACAACCTGGGACAGGGACAGGTTGAAGAGGTCAGAGAAGACACCTGTCAGCTGGTCAGCGCAAATTATGAGCATGCAGCCAGGGATACTATCTGGGCTGGTCGCTTTGTGAGTTGGTTGGGATACTTACGGATTGTTATTGTGGGTACAACATCATCAGTACATTTCCTAATGAAGCCTGTGCCCGACGATGTATATTCCTCAATGTTGATGGATGAGTCTGGGGTGGATGACTCTTTGAACATATTTCAATCAATATTCTCAAAACAGTCCTGCAGCATTGAGTCAGCCTCCTCTGTCCATTTGTTGTTGGTGGCTCCCTCTTGAATTGCTGCTTGCCGGCGGAGAGTAGGAACAGAAAGACATGACCTGATAGGCCAAAGAGGGGGCGGGGATGTCTTTGTACATATCACAGATGTTTGTGTACACATGGTCCAGCATGTTATTTTCTCTTGTGGGGCAGGATACATGTTGGTGATACTTTGGAAGAATTTGTTTTAAATGTGCTTGTTTAAAATCTCTCTTTGCAATAAAAACTGCTTACGGGTGAGATGATTCTTGCTGGCTAATTTTCTTGTACGGTTTGCGGTGTGCCGCCTTGATGTTTGCTTGTGGCGGTAAGTACACAGCTTGGCACATAGTGGAGTTGGCATTTTAGCATCACAAACTCGGTCAGGGGAACAGGAGCTTGAGATGTTTTCAATTTCGTTACAAATTGCCGTTCAAACAATACATAACATTGAAAAGCAGTCTGATGGAATAGCAGAGTGGAGTGAATTGTCCGCAAGCCATATTTGTAAAAACAAAGACACAGCATTCACTGATGTCCCTCTGCGATTGAGGCCTTCTTCTGAGTTCAAAGTTTATTTTCCAGAGTTTGGAGATTAGACATCAGGATACTATGATTTCAGCCTAGCTTGGAGTGCTTTCCTTTCTTTTCTCCTGCTTTGCTTTATGCCATTTCGGCCAGGAGCAACAGGAAGCCTGCTGTGTGGGGAGCATAGGAGCAAATGTAGTATTCCAGATCTGGGAGACTGAGAGGTACACTACATGACCAAAAGTATGTGGACACCTGCTCCTCGAACGTCTCATTCCAAAATCATGGGCATTAATATGGAGCTGATCCCCCCTCTGCTACTATAACAGCCTCCACTCTTTTGGGAAGGCTTTCCACTAGATGTTGGAACATTGCTGCGGGGATTTAGCCACAAGAGCTTTAGTGAGGTTGGGCGCTGATGTTGGGCGATTAGGCCTGGCTCGCACTCAGCATTCCAATTCATCTCAAAGGTGTACGATGGGGTTGAGATCAGGGCTCTGTAGAGGCCAGTCAAGTTCTTCCACACCAATCTCGACAAACCATTTCTGGAAGGACCTCCCTTTGTGCACGGGGGCATTGTGATGCTGAAACAGGAAAGGGCCCCAACTGTTGCCGCAAAGTTCAAAGCACAGAATCATCTAGAATGTCATTGTATGCTGTAGCATAAAGATTTCCCTTCATTGGAACTAAGGGGCCTAGACCGAACCATGAAAAACAGCCCCAGACCATTATTCCTCCTCCACCAAACTTTACAATTGGCACTATGCTTTCGGGCAGGTAGCGTTCTCCTGGCATCCACCAAACCCAGATTCGTCCAT
The DNA here is from genome assembly GCF_018296145.1 of Oncorhynchus tshawytscha. Taxonomy (NCBI): domain Eukaryota; kingdom Metazoa; phylum Chordata; class Actinopteri; order Salmoniformes; family Salmonidae; genus Oncorhynchus; species Oncorhynchus tshawytscha. Next base: position 42,986,717 of record NC_056434.1, on the reverse strand, counting down.
CGGACTGCCAGATGGTGAAGCGTGATTCATCACTCCAGATAACTTCTAGAGGTCTAATGGTGGCGAGATTTACACCACTCCAGTTGACGCTCGGCATTGCACATTGTGATCTTAGGCTTGTGTGCAGCTGCTCGACCAAGGAAACCCATTTCATGAAGCTTCAGACTAACAGTTTTTGTGCTGACGCTGCTTCCAGAGGCAGTTTGGAACTCGGTAGTGAGTGTTGCAACTGAGGACAGACGATGTTTACGCTCTACACGCTTCAGCACTCAGAGGTCCCATTATATGAGCTTGTGTGGCCTGCCATGTATTACAAAGGACTGATGGACAGTAAGGTCACAAGTGCTAAACAGCTGTAGGCCAATAATCAGGGTGAGAGGTTGTATTGTCAGATCGCAAGCCCATTTCAACTCAAGATATTGCATCATCTCCTGCTGCTGCCCTTTCAGAGCGCTCTCATACTGTGGTACTGTTGATAAATCCTGTCCTGTTGATTCCATAAACCCTTAGTCCCGACACATGTGAGGTGTCCACCTAAGCGAAAACATGTGTGCAGCCTGAGATCCAATATGTGACAGACCATCTTGCTGTATCTTCCGATCTTACATGTTCAAGGAATTACAGGGACGTTGCTCTGGGCTTGTGAGATAATAACAGGTTCAGGACCACATCTGGGGGTAAAGCAAGTACTGTCTGGAAAGAAAGTGGGAAAAATGAAAATGGTACTTACAGTAACTGAAGTTGGCTATGGAGAGTAACATCATATTAACTCTAATGGGAGCATCTACAGTACAGGGCCTTTTTGGAGGGATGCATGTGTAATACGGTTTGACTGACACATAAAATATAATGAGGGTGTTGAACGGAAATATATACATGGCTAACCAGCCAGTTGCTCTATAATGTTTTAATGCAGCAACTCAATGAAGCCCACCTGAATATGTATATTCATTCATCCATTACAACAGAAACAGAAAAAGACAAACAGCTGGAAACAGAAGACAGATTCTCATTCTGTAGGTGATGCACGAGGTAACGTGGGATTATCTCCTATGAATGCGTTCTCTGGCAACGGTAACATTATTGTAGCACCTTTAGCAGTCCCCTGTACTTCATTCCCTCTACCTCCTCATGTGTATTGTTGGTCATAATGTTCTTCCCTGTTGTGACATCGAACCTCTCCCTTCTGCTGTGCAATCTGCTCCAATCGCAGACAGTCTTGCCCCATAATGGGCAGCCTCACAGTCATAAGGGAAAACATGAGATCATTTGCTTTATGTCATTGCTCAAAATACCCCTCCTCTCACATGGCTTGCTCAGCCGCAAAATAGAGAGCTTTAAAATAAATCATGTTGTCACTTCAGGTTTGATGGCCTAACGGAGAGGGACAGGCTGCTTATGGCTAGATGGAGCTGGAAAGCGAGGAGGATGTATTCGGCATAGGTCTGGAATCCGTTACATGGTCATTCATATAATTTCTTTCCCTCCCCATTAGACTGAAGAGAGTTTTACTACAGTAGCAGGCCTGTTAATAATGAGGAGATTGGAGGAAGTGGAGGTCTGTCGGACCACCTTCCAGCTCCAATTCTGACATGGGTGGTACTGTTACGGGTGGTACTGTTACTGTACATGTACAGAGTCTAACATTGCTAAAGAGGAGTAGGGTCTTGAGACTCTTGAGTTGTCTGATAATATAAAATGAGGGAACCATTATTGGCGATGACGTCAGCTCTCCCCAAGTGTAATGATAAAGAGAGAGAGACAATCCAATTGCGTGGGAAAATGAGTAGAAAGCTCACTGTATAATCAGGGGAGTCCTTCAGGACCCGCTGTTAGCTTAGACTGAACTTGACTAAGTCATAGGTACTTAATACAGAGGGGCATTGACTCCAATTACTGACTCCTTTTGACTCCCATTATGTCAACACACTCTGTTCACGTCCTGTTCTACAGTCAGATTACCAGTAGTCTAACCTCACTCCTCTCAGTTCATCAGCGAGCTGTGTGCTGACCCATCAGTGCTCTCAATGCCTTCCCCTTTGAACTGTGACAGATTATAAGACACTGGTTACATTATTGTGTTTTTCACATGTCTAAAGTGAGCAGGCCTGTCTTGATCTCCTGCTAGGAGGGTAAAAAAAAAAACAGGGTAGTTCTGAGTTTAATTCTCATTATTTCCTGGATAGAATTTGAGCAAGCTGGATTGAACGAGTCACGGATAAATAACTTTAATATTTCCGCTCCTGCACCCACGCTGCTGCGCCGGCCTACGCCATCTCTTTGGGGAATCTTAGTTATTCAAAAAAAAAATCTTGTATCGGTTCTCGTGGCCATTCAAGTGTGTGCACTTGTGATGTCAAGTGGGAGAGAACTCTCTGTTTGGGCAATATCCACTAGTCACTTCCTATTATGGGACCGGGGCCAATGTTTTTCATGCCCATACAGCTCAAAGCATCAGTATTTTCACTCTGGTACCTGCACACATTTGCAACGCATCAGAAGAGGTCAAGGTTATTTCCGGACAAGATGGAGCACTCGGTTTATTCAAACAGCAGAGAAAGGGACTGGAGAAGACAGGGAACAATGAAACTAACTGCAAGAAGGACAAGCATCTATTTATTTAGAAACTTTATATGACGAATGAATAATTATCAGCACATATTGCTGACACTGCACATTACCTGATTGAAGAATTCCTTGGCAGAATTAGCTCGCTAACTCTACTGCTTTTTTAGAAGTGAACAATGGGTTATATCTGTCTGGACTGATGCAGCCAAGACCTCCCATCTGTTTATGCTATACATTCCCGGGAGGAATGTTGCGGCTTTCTCATAATGCCATTTTCTCTCTCAAGCAAATCAAAGAAAGGGGATCACTGCAAGTCATCAAGGGTCAGGGTGGTGGCACGCTTCCCGCAAAATGTCTGGATAATTCTGCCAGCCTCCATACGTCTCGCCAGACACATGCCCTTGTCCCTTTCGGCATACTCACAAGCTCAGGAGCACTCCTACTCATTTACATAATCAAATTACATCAGAGCAGAGTTCCTCCTTGGTTGAATCAAAGTCTCTCTAAACAATCACTAAAACCTCTGTCATTCCTAAAGTCTGTCTCCACATCCCACACTGGTGGCCAACTGACTGACAGCGTATACCATCAACGCAGACTTTGTGGCTTTTCGTAATGGCTTTCATCGGAAGAAGAGGAATCATCGGACCAAAATGCAGCAGGGTACGTGTTCATCTTTAATAATCGCACTGAACACTGAATAAACAAAACAACAAAAAGGAAAACCGAAACAGTCCTGCAAGGTGAATAACACTAAACAGAAATTAACTACCCACAACCTAAGGTGGCAAAACAGGCTACCTAAGTAGGATTCCCAATCAGAGACAACGAAAGACAGCTGTCCCTGATTGAGAACCATACCCGGCCGAAACATAGAAATACAAAAACCTAGACATACAAACATAGAATGCCCACCCAAATCACACCCTGACCAAACAAAAATAGAAACATACAAAGCAATCTACGGTCAGGGCGTGACAGTATCCCCCCCCCCCAAAGGTGCTGACTCCGGCCGACAAAACCTGAACCTATAGGGGAGGGTCTGGGTGGGCATTACTCCGCGGTGGCGGCTCTGGTGAGGGACGTGAACCCCGCTCCACCTTTGGCTCGGCCCACTTAGGTGATACCTCTAGAGCGGGGACCCTCACCCCGGACTAAGGGCGCCTCCGGACACGAGGGCGACTCTGGCAGCTCCGGACACGAGGGCGACTCTGGCAGCTCCGGACACGAGGGCGACTCTGGCAGCTCCGGACACGAGGGCGACTCTGGCAGCTCCGGACACGAGGGCGACTCTGGCAGCTCCGGACACGAGGGCGACTCTGGCAGCTCCGGACACGAGGGCGACTCTGGCAGCTCCGGACACGAGGGCGACTCTGGCAGCTCCGGACACGAGGGCGACTCTGGCAGCTCCGGACACGAGGGCGACTCTGGCAGCTCCGGACACGAGGGCGACTCTGGCAGCTCCGGACACGAGGGCGACTCTGGCAGCTCCGGACACGAGGGCGACTCTGGCAGCTCCGGACAGGAGGGAGAACATGGAGGGAGGAGATGGAGAGACAGCCTGGTGCACCAGGCTGGGGAGACCTACAGGAGGCCTGGTGCGTGGAGGAGGCACCGGATGAACCGGGCTGTGGGGGAGCACTGGAGCTCTGGTGCGCAGCCTTGGCACCACTCCTCCAGGCTGGATGACCACTTTAACCTGGCCCCTCCAGAGTGCAGGCACAGGTCGAACCGGGCTGTGGGGGAGTAGTGGAGATCTGGTGCATACCAATCGCACCTCTCCCTTAGGCCCAATGCCCACATTTGCCCGGCACGAGCGGAGGCATAGGGCGAACTGAACCCTCCCAACGCCCCGGAGACACAGTACGCAGAGCCGGCGCAGGATACCCTGGACCGAACCTGCGCACCGGAGACCAAACGTGCTGAGCTGGCACAATCCGCCCTGGCTGGATGCCCACTCTCGCATGGCACTTGCGGGGTGCTGGCCTATAGCACTCTGGGCTTTGAACGCGCACTGAAGACACCGTGCGCTTCATTGCATAACACGGTGCCTGACCAGTACCACGCTGCTTCCAGTAAGCACGGGGAGTTGGCTCAGGTCTCTCGCCTGACTCCGCCAATCCCCCCGTGTCCCCCCCCCAAAAAAATGTTTTGGTGCTGCCTCTCGTGCCTATTGCGCTGCCTTACCCCATATCGCCGCCACTCAGCTTTAGCTGCCTCCAGTTCTTCTTTGGGGCGGCGATATTCCCCAGCATTTGCCCAGGGTCCCTTGCCGTACAATATCTCCTCCCATGTCCATCAGTACAACACTTTCTGCTCCCTCTTACCCCGCTGCTTGGTCCGTTTGTGTTGGGTAGTTCTGTAACGGCTTTCATCGGAAGAAGAGGAATCATCGGACCAAAATGCAGCAGGGTATGTGTTCATCTTTAATAATTGCACTGAACACTGAATAAACAAACAAAAAGGCTAAATGAAACAGTCCTGCAAGGTGAATAACACTTAACATAAATTAACTACCCACAACCTAAGGTGGAAAAACAGGCTACCTAAGTATGATTCCCAATCAGAGACAACGAAAGACATCTGTCCCTGATTGAAAACCACACCCGGCCGAAACATAGAAATACAAAAACCTAGACATACAAACATAGAATGCCCACCCAAATCACACCCTGACCAAACAAAAATAGAAACATACAAAGCAATCTACAGTCAGGGCGTAACACTTTTGCTCATATCCTCCTGAATCTCATCTCTTCGTGGACAGATATAATGGACATCGTGCTGCTTGCTTAGCCGTAACACTTCCTCCTGCTCTAGTTCACACTGAGAGTAGATACCAGGAACTCTGCCGGGCAAACTCACATGACCGCCCTCCTAAAACGCTCTTACACAGTCGTGCCACACAAAAGATAGGTATTCGGCAACGCAAGTGGAGACATTTCAGGCTTAGGAGTAAGTTAACAAATCTCCATCTGTTACACAAGCAGTGTTTAACTGGATCACTACAGCCCATAGTGCCATTGGGGCATAGGGCCATTAGGCCATCTGCCCCAATTGGCATTGTTCACGCTGGTGAATGCCCTCTGGTGATTGGATGTGGCTGAGCTTGGTAGCTCCTCAGAAGTGGGTCAAAAGGCACACACTCTGGCAGTGACCCCAGTACAGGACCAAATCCAACATGGCCACCACAAACAATGTTCCCTCTGACTCGAATAAGAAATATCAGCATGCGCTGAGAAGCAGGAGATTGAACTTCAGTCAACTTTCTAGAGTTTTCCCTGTCAACTTTTCCCTTTACTGTGGCAATTGTGATGGAATCAACACAATATTAACCACTTTCAATGTACCATACCGAAACAAAACAAAACTAACTAACTCTACAATATATTTTGTTATGGGCTGAACGCATCGGAGTAGGATTCTATTGCTTTAACAGGCATAACTCAGGCCCATACTCTACACAGCGGTGCGCCATAACCAGTCAGAGCTGCAGCAGGCCAATATGTAAATAGACCATATATGGCTCTGTGCCATGAGTAGATGCACTTGTTTTGTGCACATTTGTTCATATCCTTTGCTAGTTAGTGAGTTATTAGCCCAGTTATAGATAATTTGTAGTCAGCAATGGGGGAGTGGATTGCTTCTTACAAGAGCACAAAACATGAAAACATTAGACATCTTTGAAAAGCAAGTCAGGTAAAGAGCTTTTTATGTCGTAAAGGGGCAGTGTTGCATTTGAGACAGGCTTGAATAAGCTAAGTAGAAAATAGGCTGAGGGTAGCATAATTTGTCTGATTCTCTGTTATAATGGTATGGGAATAATTGTGCATTTTATTTTGTAAAGTGGTATCTTGCATCAAACAACACAACAACATTTTCAGTCACCTCCTTGTCTGAAGGACAAGTGGATTAAAAGGTTAATGTCAAGCCCTGCATGTTTTTTTTCAAAAGACTCATGGAATGCAGGCCTACATTGAACACCACACATTGACTGCTACTGTAGGCTGAATGATAGAACAGCTATTTCCATGATAAAATGTTATGGGATGCATCTCCATTGTTTGATGGTCGGCCACTCTGGTAGGTCTACATTATGATCAAATGCCACAGTAGACCTACTTGGCCAGTGTTAAAACTAACTCAAAGTGGGTCCAGCCTCAGTGTTCACAGTAAATGCGAGCCGGAAGTTGCACGATATTACAAAACATTCAAGTTTGTGCTCAGCAGACCTGAAATTTGCTCAGTGAGGAAATTAGAGGGAACATTGACCACAACATACTTTCACAATCAGCTCACATGGCCAGGGTTGGCTTTTAATGGACAACGAGAAGAGGGGAATGAGAAGCAAGAACAATAAGGAGGAAGAGAGACCTTAAGAGATAGACGGAATGTTTGGTTGCACAAAAGGTGTATGTGGTAAGACAATGGTTGATTAATAAAGTATAAAATACAACCCAAAGCCCAAAAACCCATGCTAATACTTAGGGGGGAATGTCTGAGCACCTGCATTAATTCAACACCCTTGAAGTGTTTTAATGATCTCATTCAAAATAACTCCAATAACTTTGTCAGATTGAATATTTCCACACAATGGAAATGGGAGTCACATGTGATAGGAGTGGGGATTAGAGTGATGAGTGAACACTGTCACGCTCCACCCTAGCAGTCAGTGAAGACTGTGAATCACAATGCTGTGTCTGTGTGTGTTTATGCCTCAGCACCACTGGGCCTGATGTGTAGCATGTGGTAATAATCCTGATCGCTTTTGATGAGAATCCCAGATGATCTGTGTTAAAGCTTCCGACAGAGGAGCCCGAGGCAGAGTCCTCCTACTCATCCAACTTGGCCCGCTCTTCCTCCCTTCCCCTGGTACAGGGAAGGTGGAGGATATGGACAGTCAGGAATTTTGTTTCGTGGTGATGTCATGATATCAGAGTGAGTTTGAGGGAGCTGCTATGCTAACAGTGAATATGTGTTATCAGGCCTACTGGAGTCAGGCATTCAAGGACAAAAGGCAAGTGTTTCCAAATTGTAGATGGAAGATTTTTTGGTGAATCAAAGATGCACAAAAGGTATTTGTTGTCAATTCCACGGTAAAAGAAGTGCACTGAGATTGATTTTTCACTTAAAAAGGTATGCCAAACAAAAACAATTGATTTAACATTTTAACAAACCATACAACTCTACCCGCAATGACTACTTTTAACAATTTTCATTGAACATTTTATAAAACACATTAACTGGAAGAAAAAAATTGGTTGCAGAATTGAGGTAAAATCTACATTTATGTGTCCACGTTTTCCATAAACTCTGTTAATATCTGCTCCAAATTAAGATTGTACATTGTCTGCAAAAACAATTAAATAGATGTTTTATTGTCACATCCACCGGATAGGTGCAGTGGAATGATTTATTTTACAGGTTCACCCATAATAATACAGCGCCCCTGGAGAAAATTAGGGTCAAGTGCTTTTCTCCAGGGCACTTCAAGAGATTTTCACCTTGTCGGCCCAGGTATTTCAGTTACGGGCCCAACGCTCTAAATGCTAGGCTACCTGCCACCCTACAAATAAATGTAGGGCACATAATGAAGAACCCCTAGAAAGAATGGAATGTCAGCTATGACATATTGACTTTGAAAACAATCTCTGTTGGTTATTGAACTACAGTAAGTTAAGTAGATTTCCACCCTGTAACGGAATTGCAGTAACAGAATTTCATCAGTCTACTCCCGCTCTCCTGCTTCCGACGTCACCGGTCTACTAACCACCGGTCCTGGCAACCCATCTTTACGCACACCTGGCAACCATCATTACACACACCTGTGCCCTATCATCAGTCACACCTGGACTTCATTACGACCTTCATTACTTACCATTTATATAGCAATGTTTTGTAAGTCATCAGGTAGTATTGTTTGTGATTCCAAGTCAGACACTTCTCTTGTTTTGTATCTGTCACGACTTCCACCGAAAGTGGCTCCTCTCCCTGTTCAGGCGGCACTCAGCGGTTGTCGTCGCTGGTCTACTAGCTAGTAATGATCCCTTTTCTTTTTTGTTTGGGTTTGTCTGTCTTGCGTTCACCTGTGTCTAGTTTAGGCTAATCAGTGGGGGTTTTAATCTCGCCCTACCTGCTAGGTTTTGTGCGGGATTGTTTGTGTTACTGTCATTGGTTTGTCCTGTTTAACAGGTGTATTTCACAGGACTGTTTTCCCACACGGTAGTTTTGTCAGAGGAGTGTTTTCCTCCGTTTTCGACTGGACTGTGTTCCTGTTTCTTAGTGGCCTCTGTTGTGGTCCTGTGCCTGTTCTGTTGATGGACTTGTAATAAAACACCCTTCTTGAAATTCTTACTCTCCTGCGCTTGACTCCACACCCACCTCTCCTAGGGAGACTCTGACAGTATCATTCCATGTTTGTTATTATTAAACTCAATAACTGCACCTGCGTCTACATTACAATGTCATTATCTTCGTGGTGTTGTATCCTAAATAGGTACACAAAGATATAAATATGCAATATCCTACTTTGCAAATGTAGGTATTATTCAACACTGGCTATGATTAATAAAGTATAAAACAAAACCCAAAGCCCAAAAACCCATGCTAATACTTATGGGAATGTCTGAGCACCTGCATTAATTCACCACCCTTGAAGTGTTTTAATGATCTCATTGAAAATAAACTCAAATAACTTTGTCAGATTGAATATTTCCACACCATGGAACTGGGAGTCACATGTGATAGGAGTGGGGATTAGAGTGATGAGTGAACACTGTCGCGCTCCACCCTAGCAGTCAGTGAAGACTGTGAATCACAATGCTGTGTCTGAGTGTTTATGCCTCAGCACCACTGGGCCTGATGTGTAGCATGTGGTAATAATCCTGAACGCTTCTGATGAGAATCCCAGATGATCTGTGTACCTATCCTAAATACACTACCGTTCAAAAGTTTGGGGTCACTTAGAAATGTCCTTGTTTCTGAAAGAAAAGCAGATGTTTTGTCCATTAAAATAACATCAAATGTATCAGAAATACAGTGTAGACATTGTTAATTGTTAGCTGGATATGTCATGTTCTGACCTTAGTTCTGTTGTTATGTCTTTGTTTTAGTATGGTCAGGGCGTGAGTTGGGTGGGTTGTCTATGTTCCTTTTTCTATGTTTTGGGATTTCTGTGTTTGGCCTGGTATGGTTCTCAATCAGAGGCAGCTGTCAATCGTTGTCCCTGATTGAGAACCATACTTAGGTAGCCTGGTTTCACTTTTGAGTTGTGGGTGATTATTTTCCGTGTCAGTGTTTGTGCCACACAGGACTGTTTCATTTGATTCGGTATTTCACATTGTTATTTTGTAGTTTAGTGTTCATGTAAATAAAGTATCGTTATGGACACTTACCACGCTGCACATTGGTCCGACCTCTCTTTCTCCTCTCCTTCATACGACGACCGTTACAGGAATTCTTACATTGTTAGCTGGAAAAGGCTGATTTTTTATGGAATATCTACATAGGCGTACAGAGGCCCATTATCAGCAACCATCACTCCTGTGTTCCAATGACACGCTGTGTTAGCTAATCCAAGTTTATCATTTTAAAAGGCTAATTGATCATTAGAAAACCCTTTTGCAATTATGTTAGCATAGCTGAAAACTGTTATGATTAAAGAAGCAATAAAACTGGCCTTCTTTAGACTAGTTGAGTATCTGGAGCATTAGCATTTGTGGGTTCGATTACAGGCTCAAAATGTCCAGAAGTACTTTCTTCTGAAACTCGTCAGTCTATTCTTGTTCTGAAAAATGAAGGCTATTCCATGCGGGAAATTGCCAAGAAACTGAAGATCTAGTACAACGCTGTGTACCACTCCCTTCACAGAGCAATGCAAACTGGTTCTAAACAGAATAGAAAGAGGAGTGGGAGGCCCCGGTGCACAACTGAGCAAGAGGACAAGTACATTAGAGTGTCTAGTTTGAGAAAGACACCTCACAAGTCCTTATTTGGCAGCTTCATTAAATAGTACCCACAAAACACCAGTCTCAACGTCAACATTGAAGAGGCAATTCCGGGATGCTGGCCTTCTAGGCAGATATGCGAAGAAAAAGCCATATCTCAGACTGGCCACTATAAAGAAAACATTAAGATGGGCAAAATAACACAGACACTGGCCAGAGGAACTCTGATTTGGAAATGCACAGTACTGTCTATATAAGGTCCCACAGTTGACAGTGCATGTCATAACAAAAACAAAACTGAGGTCGAAGGAATTGTCTGTAGAACTCCGAGACAGGATTGTGTCGAGGACAGATCTGGGGAAGGGTACCAAAAAATGTCTGCAGCATTGAAGGTGTCCAAGTACACAGTGGCCTCCATCATTCTTAAATATAAGAAGTTTGGAAACATCTAGATTATTCCTAGAGCTGGCTGACCCCGGCCAAACTGAGCAATCGGGGGAGAAGGACCTTGGTCAGGGAGGTGACAAAGAACCCGATGGTCACTCTGACAGAGATCCAGAGTTCCTTTGTGGAGATGGGAGAACCTTGCAGAAGTACAACCCTCTCTGCACCACTCCACGAATCAAGCCTTTATGGTAGAGTGACCAGATGGAAGGCACTCCTCAGTGAAAGGCACAAATTTGACAAAAGACACCTAAAGGACTCTGAACATGAGAAACAAGATTCTCTGGTCTGATGAAACCAAGATTGAACGCTTGGCCTGAATGCCAAGCGTCACGTCTGGACGAAACATGGCACCATCCCTACGGTGAAGCATGGTGGTGGCAGCACCACCACGCTGTGGGGATGTTTTTCAGTGGCAGGGACTGAGAGACCAGTCAGTATCAAGGGAAAGATGAACGGAGCAAAGTACAGAGACCCTTGATGAAAACCTGCTCCATACCGCTCAGGACCTCAGACTGGGGTGAAGGTTCACCTTCCAACAGGACAGCGACCCAAAGAAAACAGCCAAGAAAACACAGAAATGGCTTCGGGACAAGTCTCTGAATGTCCTTGAGTGGCCAGCCAGAGCCCAGACTTGAATCCGATCGAAAATCTCTGGAGAGACCTCTGGAGGCGCACTGGAGGCCTGGTGCGTGGTGCCGGCACTGGTGGTACCGGGCTGGTGACATGCACCTCAGGGCAAGTGTGGGAAGCAGGCACAGGATACACTGGGCCGTGGAGACGCATTGGAGATCTGGGACGTAGAGCTGGCTCAATGCGTCCTGGCTGGATGCCCATTCTAGCCCGGCAAATGTGAGGAGCTGGAATAGAGCGAACCAGGCTATGAATGCGAACTGGAGACACCGTGCGCATGTCTGCATAACACGGTGCCTGACCAGTCACACGCCCCCCACAGTAAGCACGGGGAGTTGGTTCAGGTCTCCAACCTGACTCAGCCAATCTCCTCGTCCCCCCCAATTTTTTTTTTATTGGGGCTGCCTCTCGTGCTTCCGTGCTAGCCGTGGCCCCTCATATCGTCGCCGTTCCTCCTGCGCTGTTTCTACCTGCTTCCATGGCCATATCCTGCCCCCTCAGTACTTCTCCTTGTAGTATCGCCGTTCCACTTTCGCTGCCTCTATCTCCTCCTTAGAAAGGCGATACTCCCCCGGCTGCGTCCAGGGTCCTGCTCCATCCAGTGTTTCTTCCCATGTCCGTACTGACTGCTCCTCCTGAACATGCTGCTTGGTCCTTTTATGGTGGGTTCTTCTGTCACGGTCATTGTATGGAGGAGACCAAGGCTACCTAAATATGGTCCCCAATCAGAGACAACAATAAACAGCTGCCTCTGATTGGGAACCAATTCAGGCCACCATAGACACACATATCCCTAGACTTACAAAACCCTTAGATATACAAAAAACCCTAGACAAGACAAAAACTAACATACCCACCCTAGTCACACCCTGACCTAACCAAAATAATAAAGAAAACAGAGATAACTAAGGTCAGGGCGAGACAATGGTTCATTTTACATGGAAATGACCTTGTGCACGCCTTGTCTACAATGGATGTGGAGACTACATGTATTCAGCAATACCCTCTGGCATATCAACTGCAGTAAGCATCATATATTATGGATGCATAGAGGACCCGAGAGGGGTGCCCTTTCTAGTTCTGTGTACAAAGCAGGAAGTGAGGATTTATGTATGCTGGTGAATGGGATGGTAATAGTTCTCCGACCCCTCTGACCTCCCTGACCCCCGAAAGGACTTTAACATTATGCCTCTGGAAATCACATGAACTCAGACTAAGACAATCCTCATTTCAATTTGTTTCTTGCCATGTTCTACATGCACTTCCTGGCCACAAACACTTTAAAGCACATTGCTAGTTTATTTCAGTCGTTACAGTACAAATCAACATAATAGTTGTGACCAATACTTGATTTGGTAGATTTGTAAGCCAGTTACTTGTATTATCTCTAAATGATCCTAATGTTTCATTGTTCATGTGGATTTCATGCAGTGCTCTATTTAACACTTCAAGGCTGTACTAAAGAATGAACAACTGGTGATTTTGAGTCTACTTATTGGACATCTGTAATGTGTTAAATATGGAGGGCTTACAGAGTAGTCACACAGTGTGTAGCAGTGAAAACCTCTAAGATGAAGTATTTCTTGGTCGTAAACATGCTACTTGATTTATCATGGAGTGAACACTCAGCAGAAAGCGGCAATAGTCACTGATGCTAGTGCAGGGAAGTTAAGTCTTGCATACACATTTTTGTGAGTTCGGCAGCTCCTTCCACCCTTTTTCTTATTTGCCAGCGACATTCATTTACTCACCCACGCACAAACACACCCACACACACTGGGAGGAGGGGCTTGGGGTTTAGTTACTGTAGCCTATTGGGGAGCTGGTCTTTCTAGCATTTTCCATCGATTTCTCCCCTGATTGCCTCCCTGTCCCCCCAGCAAACCGGGGAACATTCCCAGAGTATTCCCTAAGATTCCCATGGAGCTCTATGTAGTTTGGGTTTAATCTGACATTACAACCTGGACTAAAGGGTAGACATATTAAAAGTAAATCTGTCTCCCTCCATTTAATATAATATGTATGATATGTGCTAATATTTGAAAGTCCATCATCCATTTCGTATGATAGATATGTTACTAATTACAATTGTTATGATATGTTACGAATTTCAATTCGTATAATATGTTATGAATTCCAATTTGATGTAGCTAACAAAAGCTAGGTGGCTAACTGGCTAGAGTTAGCTAGGCTTGGGGTAAGGTTTACGGTTATGGTTAGAAGTTAGGTTAAATGGTTAACATTAGGGTTGGGTTAGGAGAAGGGTTAGCTAACATAGTAAGTAGTTGCAAAGTTGCTAATTACCTAAAATTGTGTGTGATGATATTTGAACACGCAACGTTTGAGTTGCTAGACATTCGCATTATATGGCCATCCTCCTTTCCTTCTTCATTAAGTAACCTTCTAACTTATATAGCCATACCAAAACGTAACCTATCATACTAATTTTAGTGTCCAGAATTTACTGTTATGTCTCGTGTATGAGAACAGGCTAAACACTAGGATACCTTCCCAAAAACATTCAAAGAATGTTTTCAATAAAAAAAATTTTTTATCTGAAAATGTTTTAAATGAATTTTCTCCTAACATTCACTGAAATGGTGTGCACAACATCTGGAACAACCATCACAGAACAGTCCCCAAACATTCTCATTAGGTTTCCAGGTAATGTAATAATACAATGTACCAGTAATATTTTTTTACATACTGCTGCAATTAAAATCTGAGCGTAGGCCTCCCGGGTGGCACAATGCTCTAAAGGCACTGCTTCTATGGCTAGGTGTGCCAGAGACTCTGGGTTCGAGCCCAGGCTCTGTCGAGCCAGCCGCGACCGGGAGGTCCAAGGGGAGACGCACAATTGGCCTAGCGTTGTCCGGGTTAGGGAGGGTTTGGCCGGTAGAGATATCCTTGTTTCATCGCGCACTGTGGCGGGCGCAGTGCACACTGACCAGGTTGCTAGGTGTACGGTGGGCTGCTTTAATGGAATGTTCTAGAAAAATTTATGGAGATGTCATCCGAGACACCTATAGCAACAAGCAGGGAAGATTCCCTCAATACCTTTTTAAACATACAGTGTGATGTTATGACATAAAGCCTCTAATAATATTCCCTGAACATACAGTACCAGTATGGACTGTCTGTTGTACTATTTTCTACATTGTAGAATAATAGTGAAGACATAAAAAACTATACAATAACACACATGGAATCATGTAGTAAGTAAAAACGTGTTGAAGAAATCAAAATATATTTTATATTTTATATTCTTCAACGTTGCCACCCTTTGCCTTGATGACAGCATTGCACACTCTTGCCATTCTCTCAACCAGCTTCATGAGGTAGTCATCTTGAATTGATTTCAATTAACAGGTGTGCCTTCTTAAAAGTGAACGTGGAATTTCTTTCCTTCTTAATGCGTTTGAGACAATCAGTTCTGTTGTGACAAGGTAGGGGTGGTATACAGACGATAGCCCTATTTGGTAAAATACCAAGTCCATATTATGGCAAGAACAGATCAAATAAGCAAAGAGAAATGACCACAACAGAAAAGTAAGAGTTATCCCTCCTGCAAAGGACACATTCATTAGAGTTACCAGCCTCAGAAATTGCAGCAGACACATCTCAAGCAACAGACACATTTCAACATCAACGGTTCAGAGGAGACTGAGTGAATCAGGCCTTCCTGGTCCAATTGCTGCAAAGAAACCACCTCTGAAGGACATCAATATTAATAAGAGACTTGCTTGGGCCAAGAAACACGAGCAATGGACATTAGACCAGTGGAAATCTGTTCTTTGGTCTGATGTGTCCAAATTTGAGATTTTTGATTCCAACCTCTGTGTCATTGTGAGACCACAGCATTCTAAAGAGATACGCCCTCCCATCTGGTTTGAGCTTAGTGGGTCTAGTATTTGTTTTTTAAAAGGAAAATGAGCCAAAACACACCTCCAGGCTGTGTAAGGGCTATTTGACCAAGGAGAGTGATGTAGTGCTGCATCAGATGACATGGCCTCCACAATCACTCGACCTCAACCCAATTGAGATGGTTTGGGATGAGTTGGACCACAGAGTGAAGGAAAAGCAGCCAACAAGTGCTCAGCATATGTGGGAACTCCTTCAAGACTGTTGGAAAAGCATTCCATGTGAAGCTGGTTGAGAGAATGCCAAGAGTGTGCAAAGCTGTCATCAAGGCAAAGGGTGGCTACTTTGAAGAATCTAAATTCTAAAATATATTTTGATATGTTCAACATTTTTTTGGTTACTACATGATTCCGTATTTGTTATTTCATAGTTTTAATGTCTTCCCGATTCCAGGCTGTATCACATCCGGCCGTGATTGGGAGTCCCATAGGGCGGCGCACAATTGGCCCAGCGTCGTCCGGGTTAGGGTTTGGCATCATTGTATATAAGAATTTGTTCTTAACTGACTTGCCTAGTTAAATAAAGGTTTTAAAACATTTTAAAATACTGTACTTCAGCAATAGAAGTTCTTCGATAAAAACGTTCCTGGAATATTCAGCTGATATAATCGAAACGTGACAATTTCAAAGATTTTACTGACTTACAATTCATATAAGGAAATCAGTCAATTTAAATAAATATATTAGGCCATAATCTATGGATTTCACATGACTGGATAGGGGTACAGCCATGGGTGGGCCTGGGAGGGCATAGGCCGACCCACTTAACAGCCAGACCCACCCGCTAGGGAGCCAGGCCCAGCCAATCAGAATGAGGCTTTCCGCACAAAAGTTGTTTTTTTTTACAGACAGAAATACTCCCCACACGATCCTGGGCTGGCGTGGTTACACATGATCTGCGGTTGTGAGGCCGGTTGGATGTACTGCCAAATTCTCTAAAACAACGTTGGAGGCAGCTTATGCTGTTGGGCATTCCTGCAGTCAGCATGCCAATTGCATACTCCCTCAAAACTTGAGCATCTCTGGCATTGTGTTGTGTGACAAAACAGCACATTTTAAAGTGGCCTTTTATTGTCCCCAGCACAAGGTGCACCTGTGTAATGATCATGCTGTTTAATCAGGTTCTTGATATGCCACACCTGACAGGTGGATAGAGTATCTTGGCAAAGAATAAATGCTTTTTGTGCGAATTGATTTCTTTTTATTCAGCTCATGAAACCATCACATCACAAGTTGTATTTATATTTTTGATCAGTGTATATGAAGTGGACAAACTTAAACAAATGGCATTTCAATCTTCTTACATATTTTATTAGGCTAATGTTCAAACTTAAGTATAGTTTTTAAAGAATGCTAATCAATAAGATTTGAACTCGCAATCTGCCATCTTTGTTACGACTTCTACCGAAGGTAACTCCTCTCCCTGTTCAGGCGGCGCTTGGCGTCGCCGGTTTACTAGCCGCCACCGATCCCTTTTTCCTTTTCTGGTTGTTTTGTCTGTGTTCCTTTTCACACCTGGTTTCATTTGCGTTTATTTCTGTGTATATAGGGCACTTGTTGCCTGCCTGAGTTCGTGCGGGATTAAGTTTGTGTGTATTTGCGCTAGATTATGTTTGATGTTTGTTGTTTTCATTATTACGCACGTGCATGTAAAGGGTCGGAACTGAGTTTGTTCCTCTGTGCGTTTTGCAGAGTTTCTGAATTGTTTTCACAATTACGCAAGTGTATGTAAGTGTCGGAACTGTGGTTGTTCCTCTGTGCGTTTGCACGAGTTTCTGATTATCGAGAGTTTAGTTTTTGGATTTTCGTCTGTGCCATTTTTGTATTGGTCGACTATATGATTAAACACGCTTCTCTGACATCCCTGCTCTCCTGCATCTGACTCCGACACCTCTCACCGAGACACTCCTTATCACAATCTTCAAGCCCTGTAGGCTATTAGTCTGCTGTGCCACCAGGATCCTAATGTTTATAGTGAATTTTCCTGCTTAAATAATGCTTAAATTATGATCCAAACTATGGCTATATGTCTTAGTAAATACTGTATGCACATCAGTGGAGGCTGCTGAGGGGAGGATGTCTCATAGTAATGGCTGGAATGGAGTCAATGAAATGGTATCAACCACATGGAAACCATATGTTTGATACCATTCCATTGACTCCATTCCAGCCATTATCATGAGCCATCCTCCCCTCAGCAGCCTCCACTGATGCACATCTATGTACAAATCACCACAATCTGCCAGGCAATAATTAAAAATAATTTCTGAAATCAAGTTTGAAGGGAAAATAAAAGGCAAAACATCCCAACTTGACAGTATATAAAGACGATTGGTAGAATAAGAAATAGAGGATACTCATTTTTCTAGATTTAGTTATCCTCTCTTTTGCAAAGACAAAGACCACAACCTGGAAGTGAGAGTAACATTGTAAACAGCTTTATTTTTGTTATGGTCTTCCAGTTGCGCACTGGATTCCTTCCAGAGATAATACTCCAAAGATCCCAGGTTCAATCTCCACTTGCGACTATCAACACGACAGTAAAACTGTTTTTGTACAACAAATGTCTAATAAATTGTCATATGTGTTTCTACATGGACTGTTCTATAACTACCTTCAACAGTAAGATAACATTAACACATGTGAACCTCCACGAATTGTTCCAAATGTAATTTCATCATTCTGGGAAGATAGTAATACCAAGAACATTGATGGAACGTTTTGTGCACCCTGATCCAAGCATTGTAAGAATGTCATCACAACTGGACAGTTTAAGTGTTTTGGGAATCCATCTCTTGTCATATCCCGACAATGTTTCCATAACCTAAAGACACGATTAAGGAATTTTTAAAAGAACATTTAAAAAAATGTGTTTTGGGAACGTTCTTGCAACATCAGCAGAACAATTGGACAGTTTTCGTGTTTTGGCAACATATCTCTTCTCATGTCCCCATAATGTTACCACAATCAAAATAAATGTGTTAGGAACTATTAAGGAACATACTAAATATGTTCTGGGAACGTTCTTGCAACATCAGGCGAACCTTTAATACAAATGTTGCATAATAATCAGCACAACTGGACAGGGTTTTTGTTATGAGAACATTTGCCGCAACGTAACGAATGTTCTGGGAACTATCATAGAACCAATCTTGGTTTACTGGGTTGTCACTACACTGTGGCAGCCAGTTGCATTTTACATAGGAGGCTCACTGTTGGGTGATGCGTTGGTTGTGATATGAGACTGGATTTACAAAAATCCCATTTACAAAAAGCCCATAATACCCCTAGCGTTTAACTCTGTGCCATAGGGATCGGCTGTTCCTAGAGCTTTGGAGTGTATAGGCTGATACAGAATAATCTGTATAGAGTATTGGGGAGAGGGACTTAGTGATTAGAGCAGTAAAGTCTCTAAGGAAACAGCATGGCCGTGTGGGACAACAAGGGATTCCAGCAGGCATTTCTAGACAGATTGAGTGAGGACCCATGGAGCGAGTGAACTCGCCACACTGCTGTCAGTAGGACTACACTCAGAGGTGATAGACTGATCAAATAACATTGACCATTATTGGATCTCTGAGTCTGTTATTTTATTGCTACAAGTTCATGATGAATAGCACATAATGGGAGGGGAAAGGAGGGGTTGTTGCCCTGAAATAACCGGACTCTCCTCCACAGGACGAGATGGTCAGGAGAGCTGAACATGATGACAACCTCTCAGTTAGAGTTGTTGGGTATGTTTCTTTATGACATAACCCAAACACAGCAGCCACAATAGAACAGATGCACAGCAAATTACAGTGAGGATGGATGTGTCCTCTTTCTGATGGAAATGCGAGCGAAAGCCATTCATTTCTGACTTTACTCAGATGCAAACTGACACATGAAAGGGACTATCTGCATCCATTTAGCCTGTTGCACGGACATTTCATTTTTTAGTAAGGCCTTCAATGCATAAGGACCAAATTGGATTGGACAAATATGAGTTCATAGTGTATTATATAAAACAAGCTGAAGACAAGACCACTTTAGTCCTGGAAAGGCAGTGTGGAGGCGGAAGAAACGAAGCAAAGAGTGAAAGTTGAAAATGAAAATCAATGCCACAACCAACCTCTGCATATTTTCCTTCACATGTAATGTTTTTGGACCATGTTTTCTGTGTGCAGCACATCAGTTTCATTACACAAGGTCCACAACAGACTGATCAGCTTTGAGCTGATTTCATGTGATGGGTATCGATGGCCTGTTTTCTAAAGGAGTCTCTCCAAGTCCAACGTATGAACCTTGGCATTGTTGTGATCAATTATGGTAACGTACTGAAATGCCACTAAAATTCTCAGTGAATGCCTGGCCACTAAGATTCAGAAGCATTGTTTGATAGACAATGTCTGTTTAACTATTCATCTAAGGAGACAAAGTCACTATCCTAGGAATTATCATTGAATTAAGGTAGCATTTAAATCAAATCCAATTTTATTTGTCACATACACATGGTTAGCAGATGTTAATGCGAGTGTAGCGAAATGCTTGTGCTTCTAGTTCCGACAATGCAGTAATAACCAACGAGTAACCTAACAATTCAAAAACTACTGCCTTATACACAAGTGTAAGGGGATAAAGAATATGTACATAAAGACATGAATGAGTGATGGTACAGAACGGCTTAGGCAAGATGCAGTAGATGGTATCGAGTACAGTATATACATATGAGATGAGTAGTGTAGGGTATGTAAACAAATTGGCATAGGTTAAAGTGGCTAGTGATACATGTATTACATAAAGATGCAGTAGATGATAGAGTACAGTATATACATATACATATGAGATGAGTAATGTAGGGTATGTAAACATTATATTAAGTAGCATTGTTTAAAGTGGCTAGTGATATATTTTTACACCAATTTCCATTATTAAAGTGGCTGGAGTTGAGTGTGTTGGCAGCAGCCACTCAATGTCAGTGTTGGCTGTTTAACAGTCCGATGGCCTTGATGTAGAAGCTGTTTTTCAGTCTCTCGGTCCCTGCTTTGATGCACCTGTACTGACCTCGCCTTCTGGATGATAGCAGGGTGAACAGGCACTGGCTCAGGTGGTTATTGTCCTTGATGATCTTTTTGGCCTTCCTGTGACATCAGGTGGTGTAGGTGATGCGTTGTGCAGACCTCACTACCCTCTGTAGAGCCTTATGGTTGTGGGCGGAGCAGTTGCCGTACCAGGCGGTGATACAGCCAGACAGGATGCTCTCGATTGTGCATCTGTAGAAGTTTGTGAGTGCTTTTGGTGACAAGCCGAATTTCTTCAGCCTCCTGAGGTTGAAGAGGCGCTGTTGCACCTTCTTCACGATGATGTCTGTGTGGGTGGACCAATTCAGTTTGTCCGTGATGTGTACGCCGAGAAACTTAAAACTTACTACGCTCTCCACTACTGTCCCGTCGATGTGGATAGGGGGGTGCTCCCTCTGCTGTTTCCTGAAGTCCACAATCATCTCCTTTGTTTTGTTGACGTTGAGTGCGAGGTTATTTTCCTGACACCACCCTCCGAGGTCCCTCACCTCCTCCCTGTAGGCCATCTCGTCGTTGTTGGTAATCAAGCCTACCACTGTGGTGTCGTCCGCAAACTTGATGATTGAGTTGGAGGTGTGCATGGCCACGCAGTCGTGGGTGAACAGGGAGTACAGGAGAGGGCTCAGAACGCACCCTTGTGGGGCCCCAGTGTTGAGGATCAGCGGGGTGGAGATGTTACCTACCCTCACCACCTGGGGGCAGCCCGTCAGGAAGTCCAGTACCCAGTTGCACAGGGCGGGGACGAGACCCAGGGTCTCGAGCTTGATGACGAGTTTGGAGGGTACTATGGTGTTAAATGCTGAGCTGTAGTCGATGAACAGCATTCTCAAATAGGTATTCCTCTTGTCCAGATGGGTTAGGGCAGTGTGCAGTGTGGTTGCGATTGCGTTGTCTGTGGACCTATTTGGGCTATAAGCAAATTGGAGTGGGTCTAGGGTGTCAGGTAGGGTGGAGGTGATATGGTCCTTGACTAGTCTCTCAAAGCACTTCATGATGACGGAAGTGAGTGCTACTTGGTTTCTTGGGAACAGGTACAATGGTGGCTCTCTTGAAGCATGTGGGAACAGCAGACTGGGATAAAGATTGATTGAATATGTCCGTAAACACACCAGCCAGCTGGTCTGTGCATGCTCTGAGGACGTGGCTGGGGATGCCGTCTGGGCCTGCAGCCTTGTGAGGGTTAACACGTTTAAATGTTTTACTCACGTCGGCTGCAGTGAAGGAGTGTCCGCAGGTTTTGGTTGCGGGCCGTGTCAGTGGCACTGTATTGTCCTCAAAGCGAGCAAAAAAAGTTATTTAGTCTGTCTGGGAGCAAGACATCCTGGTCCGCAACGGGGCTGGTTTTCTTTTTGTAATCCGTGATTGACTGTAGACCCTGCCACATACCTCGTGTCTGAGCCGTTGAATTGCGACTCTACTTTGTCTCTATACTGACGCTGAACTTGTTTGATTGCCTTGCGGAGGGAATAGCTACACTGTTTGTATTCCGGTTTCCGGTCACCTTGTGTCACGTTCTGACCATAGTTCTTGTGTGTTTTCCTTGTTTTAGTGTTGGTCAGGACGTGAGCTGGGTGGACATTCTATGTTGTGTGTCTAGTTTGTCTGTTTCTGTGTTTGGCCTGATATGGTTCTCAATCAGTGGCAGGTGTTAGTCATTGTCTCTGATTGGGAACCATATTTAGGTAGCCTGTTTTGTGTTGGGTTTTTGTGGGTGATTATTTACGTGTCTGTGTTTGTTTCACCACACAGGACTGTTTTCGGTTTTCACATTTATTGTTTTGTATATTTGTAGTGTTTTCTCGGTATTCGTCTTTATTAAAGATGTTTAACCCTAACCACGCTGCCTTTTGGTCCGCCTCTCCTTCCCAGGAAGAAAGCCGTTACACCTTGCCCTGGTTAAAAGCAGTGGTTCGCACTTTCAGTTTCACACGAATGCTGCCATCAATCCCCGGTTTCTGGTTTGGGAATGTTTTAATCGTTGCTATGGGTACAAAACATCGTCAATGCACTTTCTAATGAACTCGCTCACCGAATCAGCGTGAGAGGCTGCTGTGCGCTGCTGAGACAATACATGTAGTCCCATCAACTCACATCCACATCCACTCACCTGTCAAACACACATGGCCAACGAACAGTTTTACTCCAGACCGATTCTCTACCACTAAGCCTCATGTCCTCCTGAAATATTAGGCACTATAAATACCTGCAGGGGTAGGAAAGAACAAACATGGAAATACAAGATACAGATGAGGTTTCTAAGAGTCCATTTAACTACAGTTTATCATCAGTAACTCAACATTATAAAGGAGTCTGCTCATCTGCAACCCAGGATCCTCCCCTTACAGAAACTACAGTACGGCAGCAAAGGTAAGCAGATAAAAGAGCAGAAAGTGCTCGGTTTAAAACTCCAAATGAAATGACAGGAAATCCTCAGAATGACAGGAAAGCTCAGAACTGTATCACAAAAAAATGACTTCCATGAGTGAAACACGTCCTACCATACAGGAATGTATTTTGTCCTGTCTAATATTCCTAACAGTTTATCACGCTGTCTACGGTTACATACTGTAACCTCTGTGGTTCCACCGCAGCGCCGGTGATCAGAGATACCCTTCTGGTAATAATGTGTCTTCATCTGGAGAGCACTTCAACACTGGGGGTAAACAGATGTGTGGTGGAGAGAGAAATGGAGGATTCAGGGTAAATATTTGGATGGGTGATATGGATAATAGTTTGACAGTCGCCCACATCGAGATCAGTTTGTTTTGCCATTTGTCAGCCCTAGAGCTCCTGAAAACAAAAGGGCACAAGACATTTAAATTGCAGTATGTAAAGGTAGTGAGAAAAGCAGAAGCAACATTCTAACCCTGGTAAACATCTATCAAATCAATCAAATGTATTTATAATCAATCAAATGTATTTATAATCAATCAAATGTATTTATGAAACCCTTTTTACATCAGCCGATGTCACAAAGTGCTAGACAGAAACCCACCCTAAAACCCCAGACAGCAAGCAATGCAGGTGTAGAAGCACGGTGGCTAGGAAAAACTCCCTAGAAAGGCTGGATCCTAGGAAGAAACCTAGAGAGGAACCAGGCTCTGAGAGGTGGCCAGTCCTCTTATGGCTGTGCCGGGTTGAGATAACAGTACATGGCCAAGATGTTCAAATGTTCATAGATGACCAGCAGGGTCAAATAATAATAATCACAGTGGTTGTAGAGGGTGCAATAAGTCAGGACTAAATGTTAGTTGGCTTTTCATAGCCGAGCATTCAGAGTTTGAGACAGCATGTGCGTTAGAGAGAGAGTAAAAAATAGCAGGTCCGGGACAAGGTAGCACGTCCGGTGAAGAGTTCAGGGTTCCATGCATTCACAAGCTGTCATCCTGCTATTTTGGCTTCAACTTTTGTCATGATGAGAAATCAAGGTAGGCCTACAATAACACAGTATACTGCCATTGACACAACTGATGTATCCCTGTTGCAGTGTTCCAATTCAACTCTTGAAGACAAAAACATAAATCAACTCGTGTTACTTCTGTCTCCTTTTGCAGCCATTCCAAAACACTTGTGGCTGAATGATTCAATCTCTCCATGCTCACTGACAATGAAAGCATAGCATCAACAGTTCGCCCCAGTGATTATTTTCAAATGGAAGCCATCAGATAATATTGAGCGTCTGTTGTCGTGCTAAGCCAGGCCCAGTGATTGAGATATACTGAACACCGATGGGGAATTCTTCAAGGCTCTGCTACTATTACAGGAGCTGGAATTAATGTTACATTACTGCATGGTCCAAACACAGCAATTATAACGTTAATTAAAGACTATCCCACTGGTCACACACTGGTTGAATCAATGTTGTTTCAACGTAATTTGTCAATGTATTGTGAGGTGGAATCTATGGGGAAAATACATTGGATTTTCAAAAATGCACAACGTAAACTGTTGTTTTGAGGGTACAATTTTAGGGTACTATCAGAAAGAAACATGTTCCTACTGGAGAGTTTACCTGTCTACAGCTATTCATTTGGTCTCCCATCCAGGGTGTTCACTAAAGCCAGCCCTGATATTTGTCACTGACTACTACCGATGTGCTATCGTGAGAATGATTATGGAGAGTTCCCTTAATAACTAAATAGTTTCACTGCTATAGAAGTCATTCCAAAGGGTGTGTTTAACAGAGCAAATTAAATTTAACTATACTTTATCTTTAAAAAAATGTATATATCTGAATCCAACAAATCAGTTATTCATTTGTAGTCAAACTGAATGTTGAATTGTGTTTGGTAAATGCAACCAAATATAATTGAAGGAGATCTATCTTCTGCTTGGATAAAGCCATCTGTGCCACTGATTTAATCTGCTTTAATTCCAGTTTGTCTACAAACTAATAATTGATATGTTAGATTCAAGTCTCCATCTCAACCTAAAATCAAAGTTAAAGAATAGGATCAAATCAAACATCAAATGCATTTTATATAAAGTTAGATTTGATTTAGTCCTTTTCTTTAAATATTTGGTTGTGTTGTCAACCAAACACTATTCATTATTACTTTTGTAATACCCTTAAAGTTAAGGCTATATTACAAACTATTGTAACAGTATTTATTAAACCTCAAAATGAGTAACACATCCATGGCCACATTTTGAGGTTACTTTAAATGAGATTACTTTAACTGTAAATGTTTTGTTATGTAATCATAGAAAGTGTGCATGTTCAAGAGAGCATTCAAAGGCTGCAGATATACGGAGATCTTCACAATTGCTGGAATAATCCGTGCAGAATGTCAAACAACATTAAATCACTTGCACTGTGTACTTTTAATATAATCTCAACTGCAATCCAGGTCATTTGGTTGTGCTACATGATGAAGCACAGTGATAACACATTAAGTTGTTGTACAAAGTACATACAAAATATCTGACATTGTATTCCCGTTTGAACTTTGTTGTGCCTTCAAATGGCGCAGTGATAACTTAACCAAAAATCAGACATGGTTTTTCCATTGGAATTTGGTTGTGCTTTTAGATGTTTGAGAGCATATTGACGACATTGGGAATTCAACAAATTTCTGTCTGTCTTTTTGAGTGGACGAATGGTTGAAATCTCATTGATCAACATCTCAGCCAAAGTTTTGGCCCACATTTCCACATTGAATTTATGTGGTGTACCCAGTGAGATGCTTCTTCTGCAGTGGCAACCCTTCATTCATGGCAGGTAGGGCAGAGCCCAGCAACAAAATGCAGGTGTTTCAGCCTAGCTCAGTGCTTGCTGTGGTGGTGGGGCAGCCAGTGGAGCCAGTGGAGCGAAGGTGTTGGTAATGTTCTCTAGTTGCGCCGTAATTGGCTCAGTGTTCCGTCACTCATGGGGACACTACGTCACCGCCAAGTCTAAGGGTAGAGCTCGAAAATTCAAGCCCCTGGATGCTGCCATAGAGTTACATTAGAAGTGCCCATCCAAGAAGGCTCAAGGTCATTGGCCACAGATAAGTGTCAAATCCAGTTATATCTACAGTAGCTTTGATTGGACTGATCATGTCAACATCCTACTTTAAACATCTTAGCAAGCAGTCATCATCATAAATACACTTGACAATCTACTGGCAAATCCTTTTTAATCCTTGTCATATGAAGATAAATAATTAAGAGAATTACACCGAAAGAACGGCCCATGTTCTGAATTCTGTCGCTGTACATTTCAAAAGTGCTGAACAAATAGTTATATTGACTAAGTCCATCCAAGCGCACCCATTAATGTCTTAATGAAACTACGGAAATGCCTCATATGCGCTTGTCGGCCCCTCATGCCACAGTTTGTACATCTCAATTGTCAGTAGGAACCACATTTGTTTAAGCAAGTCAGCCATTGTCACGCCCTGGCCTTAGTATTCTGTGTTTTCTTTATTATGTTGGTTAGGCCAGGGTGTGACATGGGTGATTTATGTGTCTTGTTTTGTCGAGGGGTTTTGTAGTCTATGGGGTTGTGTTCAGTTGAGTGTTCTAGGTAAGTCTATGGTTGCCTGGAGTGGTTCTCAATCAGAGGCAGGTGTTTTTTGTTGTCTCTGATTGGGAACCATATTTAGGCAGCCATATTCTTTAGGTATCTTGTGGGTGATTGTTCCTGTCTCTGTGTTTTGCACCAGTTAGGACTGTTTCGTTTTTTCCCCACGTTTTCTTATTTTGTATAGTATAGTATTTTGTATGTTTTCATCTTTCATTAAAGATGTTTATAAATAACCACGCTGCATTTTGGTCCTCCTCTCCTTCCCAGGAAGAAAACCGTTACAGAATCACCCACCAAAACAGGACCAAGCAGCGTGGTGACAGGCAACAGCAACATCGGCCAAAGACACAGGACTCTCGGACATGGGAGGAAATCCTCGACGGGAGAGGACCCTGGGCTAAGCCAGGGGAGTGTAGCCGCCCCAAGGTGCAACAGGAGAAGCGGCAGCTAGAGCAGTGCAAAGAGGAATGGACATGGGAGGACGAATTGGACGGTAAAGGACCCTGGGCAGAGCCAGGAGAAGATCGCCGCCCCAAAGAAGAGCTAGAGGCAGCGAAGACGGAGAGGCGCTGGTATGAGGAGGCAGCATGGCGGCGTGGATGGAAGCCCGAGAGTCAGCCCCAAAAATGTATTGCGGGGGGGCACACAGGGAGTATGGCGAAGCCAGGTAGGAGACCTGCTCCAACTTCCTGTGCTTACCGGGGGGCGAGAGAGACCGGGCAGGCACCGTGTTATGCTGTGGAGGGCACGGTGTCCCCAGTGCGGGTGCATAGCCCGGTGAGGTACATACCAGCTCCTCGTATCGGCCCGGGCTAGAGTGGGCATCGAGCCAAGTGCCATGAAGACGGCTCTACGCATCTGGTCTCCAGTGCGTCTCCTTGGGCCGGCGTACATGGCACCAGCCTTGCGCATGGTGTCCCCGGTTCGCCTGCACAGCCCAGTGCGGGCTATTCCACCTCGCCGCACTGGCAGGGCGACCGGGAGCATTCATCCAGGTAAGGTTGGGCAGGCTCGGTGCTCAAGAGCTCCAGTGCGCCTGCACGGTCCGGTCTATCCAGTACCACCTCCACGCATCAGCCCTCCGGTGGCAGCTCCCCGCACTCGCCCTGAGGTGCGTGTCCTCGGCCCAGTACCACCAGTGCCGGCACCAGGCCTACAGTGCGCCTCGTCTGTCCAGCGCTGCCAGAGCCTTCCTCCTCTCCAGCGCTAGCAGAGTCTCCCGTCTGTCCAGAGCCGCCAGAGTCTCCCGTCTGTCCAGAGCCGCCAGAGTCTCCCGTCTGTCCTGAGCCGCCAGAGTCTCCCGTCTGTCATGAGCCGCCAGAGTCTCCCGTCTGTCATGAGCCTCCAGAGTCTCCCGTCTGTCCTGAGCCGCCAGAGTCTCCCGTCTGTCATGAGCCGCCAGTCTCCCGTCTGTCATGAGCCGCCAGAGTCTCCCGTCTGTCTTGAGCCGCCAGAGTCTCCCGTCTGTCATGAGCCGCCAGAGTCTCCCGTCTGTCATGAGCCGCCAGAGTCTCCCGTCTGTCATGAGCCGCCAGAGTCTCCCGTCTGTCATGAGCCGCCAGAGTCTCCCGTCTGTCATGAGCCTCCAGAGTCTCCCGTCTGTCATGAGCCAGAGTCTCCCGTCTGTCATGAGCCGCCAGAGTCTCCCGTGTGTCAGCCAGGATCTTCCAGAGCCGCCAGTCAGCCAGGATCTTCCAGAGCCGCCAGTCAGCCAGGATCTTCCAGAGCCGCCAGTCAGCCAGGATCTTCCAGAGCCGCCAGAGCCGCCAGTCAGCCAGGATCCGCCAGAGCTGCCATTCAGCCAGGATCTGTCAGAGCCGTCAACCTGCCTGAGCTATCTCTTAGTCTTCAGCTGCCCCTCAGTCCGGAGCTGCCCCTCAGTCCGGAGCTGCCCCTCAGTCCAGTGGGGCCCTTTGTTAATGTTACTAGGCCAAGGTCGGCGGCGAGGGTCGCCACTCAAGGGACGCTAAGTAAGCGGACTAAGACCGTGTTGGAGTGGGGTCCACGTCCCGCGCCAGAGCCGCCACCGTGGACAGACGCCCACCCAGACCCTCCCCTATTGGTTTAGGTGTGTGATCATTTTTTTTTGGGGGGGGGGTACCGTCACGTCCTGGCCTTAGTATTCTGTGTTTTCTTTATTATGTTGGTTAGGCCAGGGTGTGACATGGGTGATTTGTGTCTTGTTTTGTCTAGGGGTTTTGTAGTCTATGGGGTTGTGTTCAGTTGAGTGTTCTAGGTAAGTCTATGGTTGTCTGGAGTGGTTCTTAATCAGAGGCAGGTGTTTTTCGTTGTCTCTGATTGGGAACCATATTTAGGCAGCCATATTCTTTAGGTATCTTGTGGGTGATTGTTCCTGTCTCTGTGTTTTGCATCAGTTAGGACTGTTTCGGTTTTTCCACGTTTTCTTATTTTGTATGGTGTTCACGTTTTCATCTTTCATTAAAGATGTTTATAAATAACCACGCTGCATTTTGGTCCTCCTCTCTTTCCCAGGAAGAAAACCGTTACAGCCATATTAGCTATTAGTTTTTTAAAGGTAGTAAATGAGGCTGAATGAACTGTTTCCCTGCCAGACAAGGCTCCACTGATAGCCAGGTGTAGCAGTGCTAAGGTGTTGGGACTGCTGTTAGGACTTTGCTGTTGGGACAGCCTTATGCAGGCCCTAACAGTTTGTGGGCACCGTTTCTCACCATTATAGTGCAATTCATGTATTGTTTAGTGTTGTTTTGTGTATGCATGCCACAATTTTTGTTCTATTGCCACACCAAGATTCACATGCTAAAATCACCACTCTTCTTCTGTATACTCTTGCATGCTGTGCTGATTACACTGTTCTGTGGACATAGCAAAACATTTTACTCAAAATAATGAGACGTTTATGTCAATTATGTGATATAATCAAAAGTCCCAAAAGTAAGTCCTAATATCAGTATTTTATATATGTATGTATGTATGTATGTATGTATGTATGTATGTATGTATGTATGTATGTATGTATGTATGTATATATATACATACATACATACACACATACATACATACATACACACATATACATATATATATATATCCAGTGCCTTGCGAAAGTATTCGGCCCCCTTGAACTTTGCGACCTTTTGCCACATTTCAGGCTTCAAACATAAAGATATAAAACTGTATTTTTTTGTGAAGAATCAACAACAAGTGGGACACAATCATGAAGTGGAATGACATTTTTTGGATATTTCAAACTTTTTTAACAAATCAAAAACTGAAAAATTGGGCGTGCAAAATTATTCAGCCCCCTAAGTTAATACTTTGTAGCGCCACCTTTTGCTGCGATTACAGCTGTAAGTCGCTTGGGGTATGTCTCTATCAGTTTTGCACATTGAGAGACTGAAATTTTTCCCATTCCTCCTTGCAAAACAGCTCGAGCTCAGTGAGGTTGGATGGAGAGCATTTGTGAACAGCAGTTTTCAGTTCTTTCCACAGATTCTCGATTGGATTCAGGTCTGGACTTTGACATGGCCATTCTAACACCTGGATATGTTTATTTTTGAACCATTCCATTGTAGATTTTGCTTTATGTTTTGGATCATTGTCTTGTTGGAAGACAAATCTCCGTCCCAGTCTCAGGTCTTTTGCAGACTCCATCAGGTTTTCTTCCAAAATGGTCCTGTATATGGCTCCATCCATCTTCCCATCAATTTAAACCATCTTCCCTGTCCCTGCTGAAGAAAAGCAGGCCCAAACCATGATGCTGCCACCACCATGTTTGACAGTGGGGATGGTGTGTTCAGGGTGATGCGCTGTGTTGCTTTTACGCCAAACATAACGTTTTGCATTGTTGCCAAAAAGTTCAATTTTTGTTTCATCTGACCAGATCACCCACATCACCCACACCCAGATTCTTCCACATGTTTGGTGTGTCTCCCAGGTGGCTTGTGGCAAACTTTAAACGACACTTTTTATGGATATCTTTAAGAAATGGCTTTCTTCTTGCCACTCTTCCATAAAGGCCAGAATAATTTTGCATGCCCAATTTTTCAGTTTTTGATTTGTTAAAAAAGTTTGAAATATCCAATAAATGTCGTTCCACTTCATGATTGTGTCCCACTTGTTGTTGATTCTTCACAAAAAAATACAGTTTTATATCTTTAAAAATTCTAAATCCGAAATAAAATCTTACAAAAAAGGAAAAAGCAGGTGTTCCTACTCTTTAGTACATCCAGTGTATATTAAAGATTTTCTATCGTAAAAAGCTCAGTGAAATAAATTCTAACAGGTTACAGAGAGTGCAGGTTACAGAGAGACTTGATCGAATAAGACCAGTAGTATGAATAAAATAACGTTAAAAAAATGTATGAAATGTCAAGCTAAACTTAACAAACATTCCCCTCCAAGCGCAAAGGTCAGGCTAGACTATAAACACAATATTTCTTATTTTTAACCCTTTTTCGTGGTATCCAATTGTTGTAGTAGCTTGTATCATCGCTACAACTCCCGTACAGGCTTGGAAGAGACGAAGGTTAAAAGTCATGCGTCCTCTGATACACAACCCAACCAAGCCTGCTTCTTAACATCCACATCCACCCTGGAAGCCAGCCGTACCAATGTGTCAGAGGAAAAGCCGTGCAACCTTGGTTAGCGCGCACTGCGCCCGGCCCGCCACAGGAGTCGCTGGTGTGCGATGAGACAAGGACATCCCTACCGACCAAGCCCTCCCTAACCTGGACGACACTAAGCCAATTGTGCATCGCCCCACGGACCTCCCGGTCACGACAGAGCCTGGGCGTGAACCCAGGGACTCTGATGGCACTCTTAAGGGCGCTGCAGTACAGCGCCCTTAACCACTGCGCCACCCGGGAGGACCATAAACACACTATTTCAATGTCAGATAACCTTCACCAACCGATTGTTTGTCATTGGGTTAGTGATGATCAGTTGGCCTCCACTTCACGATGTTCTTATCTGTGCTGGGGTGCCCTGTGGATCCACACTGCTGTGCAGGCCCTGCCACCAACAGAGCCATGTGTACACTCTACTGCTGTGACTCTCTATGACACGCTCTCCAAATGCAGGTCATTTTCACTATCTGCGTGCGATACCACCATGAAAAACAAACATAGAAAGGTTATTCCAGCACTGCTTTTTAATGAGACCGTTTTCCCTTTTTAGTGGGAAAAAGAATGAACTTGTGTACGTTGGAGGGAACCAGAGGCCAAATTAAAAAGCTGCTGCGGCTCAGAAATCAGGACATTGGGCCGTCCTCCAGGGCAATCCGGGCCGGGAATGTGTGTACATAAGCAAGTATAAAATTAACTATTCAAACAGAATTTGTTTTGGGCTATAACTCAGAGCTTTGCAACCAGATTGAAGGGGCCAAAGCTCTGTCACATTTTGGCTTCAGAAATGGAAACTTTTTTTGACTTGCTAGCAAATGTGTGTGAGACATTCAAGATTTCTAACCGCTGTAAGGAAGGAGACACATGTTCCCCCATGTTCGCTGTGAGTTCTCTACTTGCTCATCTCTGCCAGTAAAAAGATTCTCCAGGAACCCAGGCAGAAAGAGCATTGTTTCCCATTAAGACTATATTTTAAGGGCAGCAGACGTCTTCGAGTACACCTTCAACAATATCCTGCATGTGCCTTTTCCCTTTTGAATGTGGATCCAGGAAATGGCAGAATTTGTTTATTGCAGTGGGGCACATAAGGCCTGTGTGGGTGTGGGTATGGCATGTCTGCTGATCTGAGTGACGAGAGACAGATAGACAGAGAGAGAGACAAAGAGAGAGAGAGGGAGCAAAGTACAAACGTTCAAAACCACAGGAAGTGACAACAGAGTGCCCTGAGTGTCTCTCTCTCTCACTGTTTGCCTTAAATGAACGCGAACACATCTTGAAGCGCTTAATCTCATCAAGGCTGTTTTATTTGTGTTGCCGCTCTCTCAGAAGTGGCAGGCTGGCTGAGCCTCAACCGTACATACTCCACCCATACATCATAAAGCACAGCCTGATGCCTGCGAAAGCCCAATTAGTCCTCAGCTCACTCCTCTCATTACACTCGGCTATAAATACACATGGAGAGGCGTGGCTTAACGTGACCTCGCCCCCAAGTAGGGTATTAACATCATCCTAAGCAAAATACTGACACTTTTTTGTAGCTTCAATAAATGTTTTCAGAAGCCTCACGTGTCATTATTAACATACTTGGCTGTCACACCAACAAATTATTGCACAATGCTTATTCTGCCACTATCATTTTTTCCCCAACCTGCTAACACTGACAGTAAAGTTAGTAAAGCTGTCGCATTATACTGACGTCACTGTTTGTTTACCCCTAGCCTTTTCACCGGTTAGCTGACGTTAGCTGGCTGGCTAGCGATTGACGTTCATCGCAATCTAATTTGCTAGTCTTATAAATGTTGTGTCACTACTTCCAGTCTTTGCCTGCCCTTGAATGGGCTAGATATTTAGTTGATTCTCGTTGGCTTGCCTATACATCCTTTCAACTTGCCGGAGACCAGCTGGGGAGACAATACCAAATGGCCCAAAGTGGCCTATGGTGATATCTACACCTTCTTGGTGGAATCTCCAGGTTTGCAGAAATATCCAAATGCAGAAGATTATTATAACTTATTTGGAAGGATACAGCTCACTAGTCCTTACTACAAGCTAACTAACAAGCTTTGTGCAATACACATAGCTAGTGATATACAAACAAGTGTCAGCGACTTGCCGGTGATGAAGTGTTTCGAACACACATACATGTGTTGAGTAACCGGAACCCCACAGCTTGCCAACATCCTCGTGGCGTAATAGCCTGATACCATGAGGTTCGTCTAACCTGGTCCTGGTCATTGAAACCTAATTTGGTGGTCTTTTTCTCCTACTATTGTTCAAACAAAACAGTACCTAACAGCTGTTCGGCATTTTAAAAGCAGGGTTAGTTAGCTAGTTGAAGAAAGTCTGTTGGAATCAGCTCTTTGACTGATAGTCATGACGTCCATTCCATGCGTCTCTGTTAATGCTAAAAATGTACATTTAGAATCAGTCTTTTTAGGTATGAGGTAGTTTCTTGATTAAGATTACATGGAAGTATGTGAAAAATGACCAACCAAGTACATCCAAAATGTTTATAGATTTAAAAAAAAGAATACACCCGTTGTCGGGTTATGAGGAAAGTAGTGTATCTATAAAGGGTGGTCTTTAGGGCAGGACCTGGGGGGGGGGCTCCAGCCTGGTGAAATGGCACCCCCTGCAGGAGTTGCTGGATGAAAATTGTGTCACTGGGGAATCTGTGTGTGTGTGTGTGTGTGTGTGTGTGTGTGTGTGTGTGTGTGTGTGTGTGTGTGTGTGTGTGTGTGTGTGTGTGTGTGTGTGTGTGAGAGAGAGAGAGAGAGAGAGAGAGAGAGAGAGAAAAAAAAGAGAAAGAGTGAGCCTGTGGATCGGTAGGGAGGAGCAAGTTCCACACTGACACATAAACACTCACAGCCTTGAGAAGCGAGAAATTAGATGCTCCAAAGATTACATCCAATGGAGAGGTCGTGGAAATATGGAGGATGCATGTTTCTTGGGATTAGAGTGCTTGCCAGCAGTGTCTCCTTTCCTCCTCCTTTCCCTCAGAGGCTCAAGCTGGAATGTTTGCATGGAACAGGCAATTAACATAGGGCCCAGACTCAGACCTGTGGCAGGCCCGCCAGGCTGACTTGATCAGAGCAGTGGAGCTCTGGGGTCCCTGCTCTCTCATCCCACACATTCACATTAAAAAGCCACCGTTCGGCCATATATCTGCAGCCATCTGGACCCCATCTCCCCACACTGACACACAGGCTTTGACCTAACTAGCACAGCCCATGTGCAGGGCCATTGTGCATTATATCACTAGTGTCAGCATGCAGAGGAGGGGACCTCTGTGTGGTGTTTTTTCTGTGGACTGGAGGATCACCCAGGATGATGTGGATTGATTTGTTTTTGTGATGAACTGGCGAACTCAATATGTCACTGTCAAGCTTAACTGCATTTCAACTTAAATAATAAATATCCCTAATTTAGCAGCTCACTACCCTCCCTCCTCATTGATATGATCGGGGTGCCCATTAGCTCTACGCCATTCAAGGCTTATCCTAATGACGTTGCCGGCTGAATGGGGCCTCCTGAAGTGAACTGACCTTTCTGTCCCGACGATGTCCATTAACGGAAGAGAAGCCATTAAAATCTACTCGGGTAAAGGTTTCTTCCGTACAAATACATTTCTCTCCGTGACATTTAAGTGAAAGCAATATGTATCCCCTTTCTCTCGGATGGTGGCACAGGAATTAAGCAATTACAAAAGGAGTCTTGTGCATGTAAATCATCTTCCCATTGAAGGTAGCGGATAATCTAGGGGGAACAATAAAAAAGACGCCGCCAATTGGCTGCTTATTGGTGTGGCCTGATGTGTGGCATAATGAGCAACCCAAGAGCTTCACCAGGCAGAGATCACTGAGCTGGGCTGTGGGGGAGGATGTAGCCTGTCCTTGATCAGAGCTTGGAGGCCACAGGATCATTAGTAGCAAGCTGAAGACAAGTACTGCAGCTCAGACTGAGAGCACAGACTTGCCAGTAAGACATTGCTACAGCATCCGAGGCCTCACCCTGGGAGCACAGTGCTAGAGATTTACTGCCCAATTTAAAACGTGGGACTGGATTGCTGGACGCCGTGTGGCCAATTGTGCTCACAGGACACAGTTAAACGAGATATATGACCAAAACATAGAGGAAACCACAACAGAAGATCTATCTAGCAGGTGTGTCAACCGCAAGGTGGTCTGTGGAAATAATTGAAAATATTTCACTGAAAGTGATGACTCTCGGTTCGGTCTAAAGTTACAGGGAGGGCATACCCGGGGGATTCCTTGAGCTATTGCTATCACACTGCTCATCTACTGCAATATGTGAGCAATATTAAGCCATTATCTGTGTGTGGGGAATACATCAGAAGGTAGAGTTCAAAGCTGCTATGATGATTAGCTGTCGTCAGCCTCGATCAGTGTTTTCTGACTAAACAACCCACGTTTACAGTGGTATAACAGCCACATTCCAGGTAACACGATTATTTGAATGAAAAACATAGCGGACTGAAGATGCGTCTTAAAAAGCGTACCCTGGGGGAGTCATAGCCTCCGCGCCACAGTGCTCTTCATCTCCTAGCTCTCCTCCCCAGTCATCTTGCTCTGGTCCCACACAGCAGTAGGCCTCTATTTCTCTCAGATCACCTCAGGATATATGATCAACATTAATGTACCAAGGGGGCTCTATTTTTCTCCCAGCAGGTTTGAGAAAACCAAAAGTTCTGGGGTAGTTAAGTGTTTATGAAGCGATAATGGTGACACAGTGAAACTCCCCTGTCCACATAGCCCCTAAGTCAACTAGAGGTCGGCACTGCTGGAGACGTTGCTCTGATGGGATCAAGACAGTGTACTGTATGTACAGTATGGTAGTTTATCACTCATTACACTGTAACACAATATTGATCATAATATATTGAAACGCAATATCAGAAACGTATCTTCTGACACTGTACTGTACTGTTAAAATCAAATTTGATTGGTCACACACAATTTAGCAGGTATTATGGCGGTTGCAGCGAAATGCTTATTTTTCTAGTTCTTATCAATGCAGTAAATGTCAAACAAGCACACCATAATCCAGAAAGAAAAAATAATCTACAGCAGTGGAATTCATATGTGTTACTTGTTTCAGGAAACTAGGCGTATGTCGTGGGCCACTGATTCACAGGAGAGCCATTTGAACATAAACATTTTTTAATCCAATGCGTTTTTTTGCAGAAATGCCTACTGAAACATGTGAACTTTCCTGTGCATTAATAACAAACTTGTATGCCATCTGTAAATATGAATAAAATTGTTAAATTGCGAGCCTAGGTGTTTTAGCCACAGAAAAAGTCGGCAACCATCCCGCTAGCCATCATTGGCTGAGATGAGTGGGCTGGTCATACCAAGTGATGAGTTTGGATTGGTCTGCCATATAGCACGCTTCTGTCTATTTGAGCTGGTCAGTATCTGTACAGTATGTAATCTTGTCTAACGTGGCTTTTTTTAATGTATTGTGTAATAGAACTACATAACTACTGCTCTCCAGTTTCTGGAGGACTGAGTTTTGAAATCAGTGGAATTAGAGTTCGATAGTTTAGGAGATGGAGAAAACACCCGTCTCCGGATTATATCTTCAAATTAAGGGAAACCATGGCATTCGTGACAGGGAGAAGAGTCCATTCATGATGTATACGGGTAAAATAGTCTAGCTAGCAACATTTTCAGATATTAAACATTTCTAATTTTGACAGAAAGTATTTTTCATTTCAAGTTGAAGTGTACTGTTAGCTAGCTAGCTAACGTTAGCTGCCTGGCTCGCTAGCTAAAGTTACGTGTATGATCTTATCGTATCTCAGAGCCATTTTCTTTGTTAGTTATAGCCTAATGTTAGCTAGCTAACATTGAACCTGTTTGGTTAGCTACCTACAGATTCATGCAGGGTAGTAACGTCATGAGATGGAATTATGGTTCATTGTTTGCCTAGCTAGCTAGCAACATGTCTTAACAAAAGACTCCACTATGCAAGTAACCATTTCAATAGAATGTCACTGCGACAACTGTTGATAGACGTAGCTGGTAATTTTGCTCTGGCTATCTACTCCGATTTCATGGCCGGTGCCAACAAAAAGAGTAAATTGTTGCAAGCAGCACAGTTAGTCACCAATGATCTGGATAACATAAAAACAGCCTAACCAGCTCTGCTAGTGCAAGTAACATGGTCAGTGAGCTGTTCTCTCATTTGTGTCTGAATGTAGCTAGCAAGCTAGCCATCGTTAGCTAGTTAGCTTGGGTGCTTGACTGCTGTTAGGTCAGAATGCTCGGATCAACCCTTAAAGAGATGGTTAGAACTAAAGCTTAAGAGGGTGTGAACGATGCGGAATGGGTAAAGACAAAGAAGAGCTCTCCAGTAGGTACCAAAACATTCAAAGGCCATTTTCACAAAAGTGATGTGGATGAGGTCCTTGATGGCCTTCTTTGTCAACCTGTGACACCGGGTGCTTCGAGTGCATGCAGTGTGCTGCCAAAGGAGTGTTGAGCAGACTGCACCACCCTCTGGAGAGCCCTGCGGATGCGGATGGTGCAAATGCTGTACCAGCCAAATGTCAGTGAGAAGGGACAATTTCAGGTCCTCAGGAACACAGAGGAACTTGAAGCTTTTAACCCTAGCCACTGTGGCCCCGTCGATGTGAACAGGGGCATGATCTCTCTGCTGTCGCCTGCAGTCAAAGATCAGCTCCTTTGTTTGATTGACATTGGGGGAGAGGTTATTTTCCTGGCACCACTCTACCAAGGCACTCACCTCCCCCTGTAGGCCGTCTCATCGTTGTTGGTAATCAGGTCTGTTGTGGATACGGCAAACTTGATGATTGAGTTGGAGACGTGTGTGGCCATGCAGTCATGGGTGAACATAGAGTACAGGAGGGGGCTGAGCACACACCCCTGTGGGGCCCCCGTTTTGAGGATCAGTGTGGCGGAGGTGTTCTCCCTACCTTCACCATCTGGGGTCGGCCTGGACCCAGTTGCACAGGGAGGTGATCAGACCCAGGACCCTGAGTTTAGTGATGAGCTTGGAGGGCACCATGGTGTTGAAGGGTGAGCTGTAGTCGATCAACAGCATTCTACCATACAGTTGAAGTCAGAAGTTTACATACACTTATGTTGGAGTCATTAAAACCCATTTTTCAACCACTCCACAAATCTCTTGCTAACAAACTATAGTTTTGGCATGACACAAGTAATTTTTCCAACAATTGTTTACAGACAGATTATTTCACTTATAATTCACTGTATCACAATTCCAGTGGGTCAGAAGTTTACATACACTATGTTGACTGTGCCTTTAAACAGCTTGGACAATTCCAGAATATATTGTCATGGCTTTAGAAGCTTCTGATAGGCCAATTGACATCATTGACATCATTTGAGTCAATTGGAGCTGTATCTGTGGATGTACTTCAAGGCCTACCTTCAAACTCAGTGCCTCCTTGCTTGACATCATTTGAAAATCAAAAGAAATCAGCTAAAACATTGTAGAACTCCACAAGTCTGGTTCATCCTTGGGAGCAATTTCCAAACGCCTGATGGCACCATGTTCATCTGTACAAACAATATTACGAAAGTATTAAACACCATGGGAACACGCAGCCGTCATACTGCTCAGGAAGGAGACGTGTTCTGTCTCCTAGAGATGAACGTACCTTGGTGCGAAAAGTGCAAATCAATCCCAGAACAACAGCAAAGGACCTTGTGAAG
Organism: Oncorhynchus tshawytscha; assembly: GCF_018296145.1. Classification (NCBI taxonomy): domain Eukaryota; kingdom Metazoa; phylum Chordata; class Actinopteri; order Salmoniformes; family Salmonidae; genus Oncorhynchus; species Oncorhynchus tshawytscha. Next base: position 42,947,811 of record NC_056434.1, on the reverse strand, counting down.
ATGCTGGAGGAAACAGGTACAAAAGTATCTATATCCACAGTAAAATTAGTCCTATATCGACATAACCTGAAAGGCCACTCAGCAAGGAAGAAGCCACTGCTCCCAAACCACAATAAAAAAAAGTCAGCCTGCGGTTTGCAACTGCACATGGGGACAAAGACCGCACTTTTTGGAGAAATGTCCTCTGGTCTGATGAAACAAAAATAGAGCGGTTTGACCTTAATGACCATCATTATGTCTGGAGGAAAAAGGGGGATGCTTGCAAGCCGAAGAACACCATCCCAACTGTGAAGCACGGGGGTGGCAGCATCATGTTGTGGGGGTGCTTTGCTGCAGGAGAGACTGGTGAACTTCACAATATAGATGGCATCATAAGAGAGGAAAATTATGTGGATATATTGAAGCAACATCTCTAGACATCAGTCAGGAAGTTATGGGTTTTCCAAATGGATAATGACCCCAAGCATACTTCCAATATTGTGGCAAAGTGGCTTAAGGACAACAAAGCCCTGACCTCAATCCTATAGACAATTTGTGGGCAGAACTGAAAAAGCATGTGCGAGCAAGGAGGCCTGATTTAGTTACACCAGCTCTGTAAGGAGGACTAGGCCAAAATTCACCCAACTTATTGTGGGAAGCTTGTGGAAGGCTACCCGAAACGTTTCACGCAAGTTAAACAATTTAAAGGCAATGCTACCAAATAATAATTTAGTGTATTTAAACTTCTGACCCACTGGGAATGTGATGAAAGAAATAAAAGCTGAAATAAATAAATCATTCTCTCTACTATTATTCTGATATTTCACATTCTAAAAATAAAGTGACCTAAGACAGGGATTTTTTACTAGGATTAAATGTCAGGAATTGTGAAAAACTGAGTTTAAATGTATTTGGCGAAGGTGTATGTAAACTTCCAACTTCAACTGTAGGTATTCCTCTTGTCCAGATGGGATAGGGCCACATGCGTAGCAGAAACCCCTGCACCAAAAGTTATTTTTTAACAGTAACAGTAAGTTTTGGCAGTAACCCTCCTTTAAAATTACCAAATTTAGCAAGCCAAGTGTTGGTGTTGACCAATCTGCATGGCAGCAGGTAAAGCAGACAGGCAATACAGTTGTCATTCATCTAATTACATACTTCTCAGAGGTGCCGGTGGGAGCCGACCTCTGCCTCCTTATCTACAGTACCAGTTAAATGTTTGGACACACCGACTCATTCATGTTTTTTTTTGTGTGTGTTTTTTAAAAACTATTTTCCACTTTGAATAATAATAGTGAACACATCAAAACTATTAAATAACATATGTAATCATTTATATTTTAGATTCTTCAAAGTAGCAACCCTTTATGTTGATGACAGCTTTGCACTCTTGACATTATCTCAACCAGCTTCATCTCGAATGCTTTTCCAACAGTCTTGAAGGAGTTCCCACATATGCTGTACACTTGTTGGCTGCTTTTCCTTCACTTATCCCAAACCATCTCAACTGGGTTGAGGTCGGGTGATTGTGGAGGCCAAGTCATCTGATGCAGCACTCCATCACTCTCCTTCTTAGTCAAATAGCCCTTACACAGCCTGGAGGTGTGGTGGGTCATTGTCCTGTTGAAAAACAAATGATAGTCCCACTAAGCGTAAACCAGATGGGATGGCATATCGCTGCAGAATTCTGTGGTAGCCATGCTGGTTAAGTGTGCCTTGAATTCTGAATAAATCACACAGTGTCACCAGCAAAGCACCCCCACACCTCCATACTTCACGGTGGGAACCACACATGCAGAGATCATCCGTTCACCTACTCTGCGTCTCAGAACGACATGGCGGTTGGAACCAAACATCTCAAATTTGGACTGATCAGACCAAAGTACAGATTTCCACCGGTCTAATGTCCATTGCTTGTGTTTCTTGGCCCAAGCAAGTCTTTTCTTTAGTAGTGGTTTCTTTGCAGCAATTCGAACATGAAGGCCTGATGCCCGCGTATCCTGAACAGTTGGCTACGTTGAGATGTGTCTGTTACTTGAACTCTGAAGCATTTATTTGGGCTGCAATTTCTGAGGCTGGTAACTAATTAACTTATCCCCTGCAGCAGAGGTAACTCTGGGTCTTCCTTTCCTGTGGCGGTCCTCATGAGAGCCAGTTTCATCATAGCGCTTGATGGTTTTTGAGACTGAACTAGAAGAAACTTTCAAAGTTCTTGGAATTTTTGGAATTAAGTGACCTTCATGTCTTAAAGTAATGATGGACTGTCATTTATCTTTGATTATTTGAGCTGTTCTTGACATAATGTGGACTTGGTCTTTCACCAAATAGGGCTATCTTCTATATACCACCCCTACATTGTCACAACACAACTGACTGGCTCAAACGCATTAAGAAGGAAAGAAACACCATAAATGTACTTTTAACAAGGCACACGTGTTAATTGAAATGCATTCCAGGTGACTACCTCATGAAGCTGGTTGAGAGAATGACAAAAGTGTGCAAAGCTGTCATCGAGCCAAAGGGTGGCTACTTTGAAGAATCTCAAATCTATTTTGATTTAACATATTTTTGGTAACTACATGATTCAGTGTTTGTTATTTCATAGTTTTGATGTCTCCACTATTATTCTACAATGTAGAAAATAGTAAAAATAAAGAAAAACCATGGAATGAGGTGTCCAAATTTTTTGACTGGTACTGTAATTAGCAATCAAGTTAAAAAAAGTTAGGTGAATCAAACTGATCAAGCTCGTGCCAAATTACCAAAGATAACCACATCAGCAAAGCTACCACCTCGCCCTGGACTAACTAAACATCATCGCAAGTGGAAAATAGTAAGCCTACTTATGCAGCAGCTGACACTAGCAGCATCTCAGTCCTGACAGAGACCTCACTGCCCGGACCCGGCAATGACAGACTTTGCTCCTTCTCTTCTTCCTCCCCTCGAAAATGGTGTCAGTTCCTCTAGTGAGAGTGCCGGCCCTCCTCCCCCTCCTCCTCTCCCAGAAAACCAAGCTGATAACTGCCAGAGACCCAGCGGTGCTCTTGAGAGCGACCCCCCTTCTGTGAACACTGGTAAGCCTATGAATGATGAGACGGATAGCCTGAGTTCAAATATCTAATATACAGTAAATAGGCTACCAGCTACATACTTCATATAGCTATAGATAGGCTATTAGGGTAGATTGCATTGTCTGCATAATCAGTAGTGGAACGTGGATAAAATCTCTGGGGAAGCCGATCCAGAAAAAATCCACATTACAACCTATATGTTGTGATAATTACGCTGTTTGCTCTATAACCTGTTAGTTCATATGCCCTGACACCATGATATATAGGCCTAAGGCCAAGACAATAAGAAGACAGTGGCAGAATACATTTAACCACACCTTTGTTTCATCACAAAACAGGACAGCAACCTCTGTTCGGTGAAGTCCAGAAAGCATATTGCTCAAGCAAGTTAATGTTCCAACATTTTCGAACCACTAAACTATTGATTTAGAACCACAGAGAGTTACCACAAGTTGCAATGAAAACAGGAGCTGCCTTCACTATTCCAACATCATCAAATGACCTATTCTTAGTCTAATACAGTGACAACTAAAAGATACCAAACAATATTTAGTCCAATCAACATAAGCTAAATATGATGTGGCTGTTCATGGCTCTGATTTCTGTGTGTGCGTGTGTGTGCGCGCGTGCATGTGTGAGCGTTTGTGAAAGTAGAAAAAAACATGTTGACTCACCCTACTTGTAGAGGAACACCAATCCCATCCTCTATTTCATGTTGATGAAACGGTCTATCACTCTGTTATACAGTACACACTTAGATTTTTTGGGGGGCTAAAATGATTGCTCGCTAACCAACTTCCCTTCATGGGCAACGTTATCTAGTTATGATTAGCCTTCTATATCTAGCTACATATAGAACTTCCATCCTCTCAGGCCAGGGGTACAATGTATGAATTGATGGCTGGATCAGAATCACGGTTATAATCTTTGGGCAGTATGGAGAATTAAGTAAAACGACAAGTCCAAATCCCTATCTCCATCCATGGCTAATTTAGGAAAGGGCTCATTTTAGCTAGCCACCAGAGCACAACAACACAACAAGATGCGCAACGAGTTTCTGTCAGTGGATGTATGCTCTCGATGTGATGTGTTTGGAGTGAAGCGAAGTCCAACCTGGCTTCCCTTGACACGTTCTTTTTGTGCGCCAGGACCATTCACAGTTGAGCTCACTCAGTTGAGCTCACTCAGTTTAGTTCAACGCTGATTGGATTTTTTTTTCTAACATTTTTTTATCAAGGGAGGCCAAATGCTCGCTGCCAACAATGTCATACTCCTTTGGACTAGACAGCATCAGATAGATGGCCTACACATAGAGACAGAGGGGCGCTTTTTCGCTCGCTCGGAAGCTTTCACGATACATTCAGCCTCTTGCGAATGTAAGTTACATTATGAAACACAGAGACGAAATATACATTATTTTATACGTTTTTTTCATGGTAAATATTATGCACACCACTGTGCATAATGAAACAATCCCTGTTAAGATAGTTTTAACCGTGGACTGATTGTATTAATTGGTATTAACAGACTGGTTTTACGCTGCACACACTTTCTGTCTAAGGTGCAAGAGAGCGGGACCGCTATAGGCCAACGGGACAGTTGTATATAAAAACATTAATTGATTACTGATTAGTATGCTGTTGCATCGAACATTAATTTTACAATCTGCAATGTTTGGATTTCACACTTGAACTACTGAACAAGTAAATACATTATTGCTGCTAGCCATCATTCTAAATAGCAGCATTGCGACACCGTATGCATATAGCTAGGTGAAACATAAGTGTTAGGCTTAGCATAAGAAAATTACGAACAAACAAAAATAAACATGTATCAATTAAAGCAAAGCTATAGGCTACTCAAGCACCAGCACCACATAATCTGATAGTCTGTCGATACGAGGCTGCGTAAATACCGCATTTTAGCGTAAATGCCGCATTTTCAGGACCATGGACAGCGATTGGTAGTCTATTTTGTGAGTGGATGACCCATTCGATTTTTGTGGTGGTGGTGGTGGTGGTGGGTGGGTGGGGGCTGCGCTACGCCAGTGGACATGGCAGTGTGCAGTGCAATGGCGATTGAGTCGTCCATTGATCTGTTGCAGCGGTATGCAAATTGTACTGGGTCTAGACTGTCAGGTAAATTGGAGATGATATGTTGCTACTGTACTGTACTTTGAATGAGTCTTTCACAACATAATATTTATAGCAAAAAATACAACATGTCAACGTCACTTTCAATGGTATTGTTGATTTTATGGCAGCATGTACAACTTCACTGTATTAAAGTGAATTTCTCGAAATGAAAACCCGTGTCACAAACGGCACTGCACTAGGAGGGATACATGTTTAAAATCAGCTGGCCGGATGTTATAGGATATGCAACGTAATCTGAACATATCTAATGTGAAACTATTTACGGCACTGCTTTTGTACACACGAGAGGCCGACAAAGGCTACTGTACAGTAATAAACACTAAAAGGGATGTGCTACAATAAAAAGACAAATGTATGTTCTCTGCTTGCAGACCTGCCATTATTCTCTCTCTGAATGTTTAGCTCTATTTCTTGATGAGGGCTTTGTCCACTGTTGAAAGAGAACTCCGGAGATAATAAATATTCAATCCATGGCCACTGCAGAAGAAACAGTGCTGTAATGTCACTACAACATTTCATCAAATTTTCCACCTCTGCCGCAATTTATGTGTAATTGTCGTAAAAAGGCCATGTATCACGCTGCAAATAATATTCAGGTGAAAATGAATGACCTGAACGTCTCACTGGGACTGTAGGGATAGGAGTTAATGGAGCATAACGAGACAAAAAAACAAGTGTGATTTCCAGGACATTAAAAACAAGATGCATAAAATCAAGATGTACATATTAAAACAAGTCATAATTCTCAAGTTGTCCAAAGAGTTTTCTCTGGAGGACCCGGAACATCTCTGTCGGACACCAGAGATTGTCGGTACAGATAATTGTGTAATCTCTTGGGGACACAAAAACCATCATCACATCAATATAAGCACATAGCACATTACATATTTCCCTTTTACAATATAAGCTACATTCGTAGACAGTGAATATAGACCCTGGAGGAACAATATGGTTTAATAATATGGCATCAATGATCCCCATGAGTTACAACATCTGTTAAAATATCACTGCAACAGGAACTTTTCCAAAACAACGTGGACAGTCAATGTCCTTATACTCCCCTTTGTTATGTTGTCCTTTGTACTCTTCAATTGGCTACAGGTACTGTGATTCCCTATTCTATGGTATGAATCAACCAAAACATATATTACTTTATCATGTAATTATATGAAAACCTCAGATTTTCAACCAAAAGAAAGGAGACAATGAGACATCATAATTGTTGTCTCTTCACCCCCACCCAGTCCTGGCTCTCCTACACCCCTCCAACCACAGTGGGTGTGGGGAGCTGGAGGAGCAGCCAGAGGCAATGGTGGCTTTTTCAGCACCGGGCCTGTCAGCAAGAGCTGTGACAAAGCCCCACCACAACTGGGCACCATAAATCCACAGCTATCGGATCGCAGGGAACGCTCCCCACTCTAACTTTGCACGACAGTGCAATGACCATCCTGCGCAACGCCTTAAAGTGAAATATAATTTCTTAACAACAAAGAAAGTCTGCTGCAAGTTTAATCCAAATGTGGCTCAGGGACACTGGTGTCCCGGGAGGGAAGGTTTATCATTCAGCACAGCTAACGCTAAGAGGCTGCATGGAGGTCAGATCAGATCAAATCCTCCACTACAGAGGGGGCAATAATGTTTCATTTAGTTTTGCATCTCACATTTCACAGGTCTTGAATGGGGAGGGGGGGTACTGTAGCAGCCTATTCCACTTTAGCATACGGAGGTAGTTATGCCATAATGTTAAAATGGAAAGATCGAAATGTATAGTACTCTAATTGGCAACAGCTTAAGTGGTGATACATTTTATATTGTCAACTATCTTGAGTGCAAAGTGAAATATGATAGTGATTGATTTTTATGTAGGCCTATGATTTCAAGTGACATCCATCTGACTGCTGTCTGCATCCAAGAAAGTTTAAATTTAAACCTGTCTTAAGAGATCCACAGATCCAGTATAGCATCGCCCCATAGTATCCAGTCAGTGTAACACCCTAAGATAACCAGCTTTCTGGCTGCAATGTAAAACCATGGTTTCATGTTCGAGAATGGTAAAACTGTAGATGGCCGCAAAAGCTCTGAAATAACATACAAATACAAATAGCAACCAAGAGGACTGTCATCACGTCCACATGGATTTCCGTGAGCAAACTCTGCTTGCATATCTTTCATCGAGACAATTTAACAGGCTCAGAAATGCATGTACGCCAGAGGAAAAAATATGGAAAAACATCCAATTAAGTCATAGAGTAGAGGTTTATTAGCTTTAGAGTTACTGACCGTGAAACCACCCACACAGGACAGCTAAAGACATGTACTGTATACAATGTGTAATGCAGTATGACTTGCCAACATCGAAATGTGGTCTTTTCTGTTGTTTTTCTGAAAAACTAACATCTAATTATATTATTGCCTCTATCGTTGGACTGTCAAAAAGCGTGTTTGCATTTTTGTTGCAGGAGGGATTGTGTGCTGTTAAAGCAATGAGTGCCTTGAATACACGCAGGTGCATACACATGGCAAGTGACCTTGGGTCCATGAAAAATATTATGTATTTATTTTACTAGGCAAGTCAGTTAAGAACATATCCTTATTTACAATGACGGCCTACCCCGGACAACGCTGGGAGTCCGAACACACTCCCAATCATGGTTGGATGTGATACAGCCAGGATTCGAACCAGGGACTGTAGTGACACCTCTTGCACTGAGATGCAGTGCCTTAGACCACTGCGCCACTCGGGGGCCATAAATATAGTCCCATGTATTATTACATGCACCATGCACACAGAAACACATGCCCGCATGTATGCATACACACATACTCACAAAGCAGAACAACAAAAATGATATGAGCTTCTCAAAGAGGACATCGCTGAGCTTCTATGAACAATGTACAACAGCCCTGAAACATTTAAACCTGGTCTGAAATCAAGCTTTTCATATGTGATCTTGAGGTAACATTTTCATATGAGCAGGCTATTAGGCTGCCGACACTGGTAATTATGGAGAAATTACAGTGACATTAAATGTTGTGTTTGTGGTTACAGCACAAATCTGTTCTGCATATGCCTCGGTGTTGAAACAAGATTAATTAACAACAGTGGTGGAAAGGATGAGCAGAGTGAAAGGAAACAGTGGCGTCCATTAAGAGAGTCCCTTTTATGTTGTAATCAGAAAATTATCATATCCTTTATATGGTTAACAGGATATATGACCCTGGTATCTGACTGGAAACCAAATTCAAGGAATGAAGATGGAGCTAAATGGTATTGTGTCTTCAATCGAAGTGAAGGTACATTTACTTTAAGTCATGCCAAGGGCATTCGGACCAGGTTACCTTTCTGAGTCTATAGGAAGATTAGAAACAAGGGAGGTTAAATCTTTCACATTTTTGGATTAATTTACCTCATGTTGAAAATTGCCCTTTTTTTTTTTTACAAAGGCAGGCAGACAGGTCAGTATACAGTACATTCCAAATCTATAGCATCACACTGATTATTACACATAAATCTGAGAAATACATTTACATTTCATTCAGTAGTTCCAAAGCTCATTAGCTATGTGCAATAAATCATGGTAGATTGGTGTGTATTAAATCTAGCTCGAATAACACCATTTCCTGTGTTTAGAAGAAATTCAACATACGTCTTTACAATGCCAATACTTGAATATAATAAATGACACAGGGAAAGGCTGTGTAATTTGTGAGTTCACCCCAAGAGCATACAGTAATGTAACTGCATTTGAAAATCTTTCGATGTCCCTTTGAGCAAGGCACTTAGCCCTAATTGCTCCTGTAAGTCACTCTGGGTAAGAACGTCTGCTAAGTAAAGGAAATGAAGTAAATGAACTAGAGACCTGTTCGAAGAGACCACTGAAACTGGAGGAGCTGGACAGATGCACCTGGACTGTCTAAACGGCTGGCTGTGTTTGTTATCTGGAGCTCCACAGTAAGTCTATCCATATCTACATGCCGTATTCAGCTGAGAGTGCAGCAGCTGATGGCTCTCATGAACAGGATTAGTGCTTTTGGCTCCACAAGTTTCACATGCTGACGTAACACAGATATTTCCCCTTGAATTCATCTCAGTGTTAACACATAACAGTCCTGTAACCATAAACATTGGCCAGGAAACATAAAGAACTATGCGTATATGATCAATCAATACAGGCTCCTTTGGCTGAGTCTGCACCACGATGACAGATAAGGGCAGAACTAGGAATATGTGCATTTATCTACATCAGTTGAGGCTTTGTTGTCTATCGAACTGCAAGCATGGTTAAAGGGGAATGGAAACACTTTAGGAAGTATATCTAAGCAAAGAGATGTACAGTGGGGCAAAAAAGTATTTAGTCGGCCACCAATTGTGCAAGTTCTCCCACTTAAAAAGATGAGAGAGGCCTGTAATTTTCATCATAGGTACACTTCAACTACGACAGACCATCACTAAAGAGCTCGGGGCCCAGCTAGATTGAGCCCACGAACATCAGTATACAATCGAGTCCGGCCCCTAAACGCCACAGATGGAGCTGACGGAGAGTGAGATCAATGAAGACCAGAACTCGCTGTATAAACCTGAGAGCTCAGAATCACAATCATCACAGTACGAGCCAAGATATACTATCAATCACTTTGTGGGAGCGGGCTGGTGTTCCGAAAATGGAGAAGGAACAAGCCATGGACAGCAAATTCAAAGAAAACACCCATCCATAAAGGGAATCGGAGTGGAATTGTGTTTCCACAGATTTTTTTACCTGTTTCAACAGATGTGCTACCTTGTCCCGGTCCTGCTGTTTCGATTCTCTCTCTCAACCTATGAATGCTCAGCTATAAAAAGCCAACTGACATTTGCTCCTGAGGTGTTGAACCCTCCTTAACCACTGTGGTTATTATTTTGATGTAAAAACGGCTTTTGTGAAATACATTTGATAGATTGTTTGCTGTGCTGGATGCTGTGTATTCCCTAACTGTCCGAGTGATGGGACATTTTATGTCTAACATATTTTGGTGTGTATTTAATCTGCATCTTAACTATTTAAAGTGGCAATCAGCTGTAGAAACAATAACAAAGTGTGTCCCTGCTCCTCTTTCGATAAAAAGCTGAGGGACGGGGCTGGAGAAATCTAACCACTCTCAAATTCATAGACAGGCCTATAGATGCAAGGACTGACCATCCATGATATCAACATTGTAATCCTGTTTCTATGATCTGTTTCCACTACCATGTACCCAGTTTGCTTTGGATAAAGGCATCTGCTAAATGGCATCTATTATTAAAGTCTACTTTGACTCTGCCCACTAGCTTCCCAGTGTTCAGTCGTGGCCAAAAGTTTTGAGAATGACACAAATATTAATTTCCACAAAGTTTGCTGCTTCAGTATCTTTAGATATTTTTGTCAGATGTTACTATGGAATACTGCAGCATAATTACAAGTATTTCATGAGTGTCAAAGGCTTTTATTGACAATTACATGAAGTTGATGCAAAGAGTCAATAATTGCAGTGTTTACCCTTATTATTCAGACCTCTGCAATCCGCCCTGGCATGCTGTCACTTATCTTCTGGGCCACATCCTGACTGATGGTAGCCCATTCTTGCATAATCAATGCTTGGAGTTTATCGGAATTTGTGAGTTGTTTGTTTGTCCATCCGCCTCTTGAGGATTGACCACAAGTTCTCAATGAGATTAAGGTCTGGGGAGTGTCCTGGCCATGGACCCAAAATATCGATGTTTTGTTCCCTGAGCCACTTAGTTATCACTTTTGCCAGCCTGATAAACTGCCAGCCTGTATGCTCTGCAAACAAAATAATCAGAAAAGTTATTCTGATACCGAAACTAAATCACAATGTATTTATAATGAGCAAAAATTCCCTGTCTTAGGTCAGTTAGGATCACCACTTTATTTTAAGAATGTGAAATGTCAGCATAATAGTAGAGAGAATTATTTATTTCAGCTTTTCTTTCTTTCATCACATTCCCAGTGGGTCAGAAGTTTACATACACTCAATTAGTATTTGGTAGCATTGCCTTTAAATTGTTTATCTTGGGTCAAACGTTTCGGGTACCCTTCCACAAGCTTTCCACAATAAGTTGGGTGAATTTTGGCACATTCCTCCTGACAGAACTGGTGTAACTGAGTCAGGTTTGTAGGCCTCCTTGTTCGCACACTCTTTTTCAGTTCTGCCCACAAATGTTCTATAGGATTGAGGTCAGGGATTTGTGCTAGCCACTCCAATCACCTTGACTTTGTTGTCCTTATGCCGTTTTGCCACAACTTTGGAAGTATGCTTGGGGTCATTGTTTATCTGGAAGACCCATTTACGACCAAGCCTTAACTTCTGTACGGATGTCTTGAGATGTTGCTTCAATATATCCACATAAGTTCCCTTGTTATGATGACATCTATTTTATGAAGTGCACCAGTCCCTCCTGCAGCAAAGCACCCCCACAACATGATGCTGCCACCCCCGTGCTTCACGGTTGGAATGGTGTTCTTCGGCTTGCAAGTGTCCCCCTTTTTCCTACAAACATAATGATGGTCATTAAGGCCAAACAGTTCTATTTCTGATTCATCAGACCAGAGGACATTTCTCCAATGTGTAGTTGCAAACCGTAGGCTGGCTTTTTCTATGGCGGTTTTGAAGCAGTGGCTTCTTCCTTGCTGAGCAGCCTTTCAGGTTATGTCGATATAGCCTAGTTTTTACTGTGGATGAAGATACTTTTGTACCCGTTTCCTCCAGCATCTTCACAAGGTCCTTTGCGGTTGTTCTGGGATTGATTTGCACTTTTTGCACCAAGGTACCTCCATCTCTAGGAGACAGAACGTGTCTCCTTCCTGAGCGGTATGACTGCTTTGTGGTCCCATGGTGTTTATACTTGAGTACTATTGTTTGTACAGATGAACGTGGTACCTTCAGGCGTTTGGATATTGCTCCCACGGCAAACCTCTGACCCACTGGAATTGTGATACAGTAAATTAGAAGTGAAATAATCTGTCTGAACAATAGTTGGAAAAATGATTGTGTCATGCACAAAGTAGATGTCCTAACCGACTTGCCAAAACTATAGTTTGTTAACAAGAAATTTGTGGAGTGGTTGAAAAACGAGTGTTAATGACTCCAACCTAAGTGTTTGTAAACTTCCAACTTCAACTGTATGTTGTATTCAGTATTTTAATGACTCCAATCTAAGTGTATGTAAACTTCTGACTTCAGCTGTATATATTGAGTACCTACCCACTACTGATATTGACCTTAAACATAAAGCAACATTTCTGAAATTATTTAACTGGCATACCGGAATCTGACTGGTCGACTAGTGACACGTCCAATAAATACTTCGCCATCCAGACAGACTGACAGGAACCTCTGACTGGATATAATACAGCCACCAGACAGACTGACAGGAACCTCTGACTGGATGTAATACATCACCATCCAGACAGACTGACAGGAACCTCTGACAGGATGTAATACATCACCATCCAGACAGACTGACAGGAACCTCTGACTGGATGTAATACTACATCCATCATACGCTGGGATTTTGTGCTGTATTGCCACCATCTCTCTACAACACACACACACTCATACTCTAGCCATTACCTGGCAGCATCCCCACTCACACAAGTTTGTGTTTGGCTACACCGACCCTCTAGCTGAGGTGTTTCAGGCGGCATGTCTATGTTGTTACTGCTACGAGAACAAACTCTTATCTGGGGCAACGATCGGCTCAAACATGAACGGCGTCAGTAGGTTTATTGGCTCCCTAACTAACATTATTTCATTCTCTGTAATAAACTTTGTAATTAAATTTACCAGCGCTACACGATAAATTCAGCCATTTTTGGGAGTTCCAACATTGTCTCCTGCCAGTGAAGCAACAATGCCAATATGGAGATTTACAGTTACAGTAGGCTGGTGTCCCAGTGTTTCCATTCCCCTTTAAGGTGACTGCGGTACATATACCTGTTTTATAAAGGATGAGATTACTAGCTTATCAACGACAGAGTATTCAATGTTTTTTCTCTGAGGAATCAGAGCGAATACCACTGCATGGAGGTAACCTATCTTCCTCATAATTTTCCTGTTGCTCTGAATGAGGTTGTCAAAGAGCTGCAGATGAGATACAACACTTGGCACTGCAGTAAATCGTTACCAATCCAATTATAGTTCATCAGTTATTAACCATTTTTTTGTATTTTGTATTTCCTTGTTGGTTAAAAAAATAATACATATAGTTAAAATTTCCTGTCTTTGTTAGTTGCAGCCATCGTCGCAGATAACACCCATTACCAACGTTATCCAACGTTTGTTAAACATTGGCAAACGTTGATGGACGTTTGAAACCCAACCAAACCAACGTTGTAAAATACACCTTTGATAAATGTTTGCCAACATTTGATAAACGTTGGTGGATGTTCATTAACGTTTAAAAAGGAACTAAAACCCAACATTGTAAAATAAGACACATTTTTTTCAAAACGTAATCTGTCCCCTACACTTTAACCAAAATCAAATGTTTATCTGAATGCATTCAGATCCATCACCTAAATCCAACACCTAAAAAAAACATTTATAAAACCAATTTTTGCTGCCTGGGTGAGGCTATCACTGAGTGAAAAGTGAAACCATGTAGCTATGCGTGATCATTAAACTACCTCTTTGAAATGAACACGGGTGAAAAAGAACTTGGCTATAGGGGACAGGCAGATACAGTTGAAGTCGGAAGTTTACATACACTTAGGTTGGAGTCATTAAAACTAGTTTTTCAACCACTCCATAAATTTCATGATAACAAACTATAGTTTTGGCAAGTCGGTCTACTTTGTGCATGACACAAGTAATGTTTCCAACAATTGTTTAAAGACAGATTATTTCACTTATAATTCCCTGTATCACAATTCCAGTGGGTCAGAAGTTAACATACAAAAAGTTTACTGTGCCTTTAAACAGCTTGGACAATGCCTAGAAAATTATGTCATGGATTTAGAAGCTTCTGATAGGCTTATTTACATCATTTGAGTCAATTGGAGGTGTACCTGTGGATGTATTTCAAGGCCTACCTTCAAACTCAGTGCCTCTTTGCTTGTCATTATGGGAAAATCTAAAGAAATCAGCAAAGAAAAAGAAAAAAAATTGTAGAACTCCACATGTCTGGTTCATCCTTGGGAGCAATTTTCAAACGCCTGAAGGCACCACGTTCATCTGTACAAACAATAGTACTCAAGTATAAACACCATGGGATGCAGCCGTCATACCGCTCAGGAAGGAGACGCGTTCCGTCTCCTAGAGATGAACGTACTTTGGTGCGAAAAGTGCAAATCAATCCCAGAACAACAGCAAAGTACCTTGTGAAGATGCTGGAGGAAACAGGTACAAAAGTATCTATATCCACAGTAAACTGAGTTCTATACTGACCAAACCTGAAAGGCCGCTCAGCAAGGAAGAAGCCACCACTCCAAAACAACCATAAAAAAGCCAGACTACGGGTTGCAACTGCACATGGGGACAAAGATCGTACTTTTGGAGAAATGTCCTCTGGTCAAGATGAAACAAAATTAGAACTGTTCGGCCATAATGACCATCATTATGTTTGTAGGAAAAAGGGTGAGTCTTGCCGAAGAACACCATCCCAACTGTGAAGCACTGGGGTGGCAGCATCATGTTGTGGGGATGCTTTGCTGCTGGAGGGACTGGTGCACTTCACAAAATAGATGGCATCATGAGGAAAGAAAATTATGTGGATATTTTGAAGCAACATCTCAAGACTTCAATCAGGAAGTTAAAGCTTATCGCAAATGGGTCTTCCAAATGGACAATGACGCCAAGCATAATTCCAAAGTTGTGGCAAAATGGCTTAAGGACAACAAAGTCAAGGTATTGGAGTGGCCAGCACAAAGCTCTGACCTCAATCCTATAGAACTTTTGTGTGCAGAACTGAAAAAGCGTGTGTGAGCAAGGAGGCCTACAAACATGACTCAGTTGCACCGGCTCTGTCAGGAGGAATCGGCCAAAATTCACCCAACTTATTGTGGGAAGCTTGTGGAAGGCTACCGAAAACGTTTGATCCAAGTTAAACAATGTAAAGGCAATGCTACCAAATACTAATTGAGTGTATATAAACTTCTGACCCACTGGGAATGTGATGAAAGATACTAAAGCTGAAATAAATCATTCACTCTACTATTATTCTGACATTTCACATTCTTAAAATAAAGTGGTGATCCTAAGTGACCTAAGATGCGGAATTTTTACTAGGATTAAATGTCAAGATTTGTGAAAAACTGAGTTTAAATGTAGTTGGCTAGGTCTATGTAAACTTCCGACTTCAACTATATATAAAGACATTGATCCAGTCCCTTGGGTTGTCATCTTCCATTATAGCCAAATCACTCACTATCACTCACTATAAATGTATAACATCAACAGAGATGTAGGCCTAAAAATATGATATTTTGTTACAATACCTCACTATTAGAACATGTGACTGGGTTTGTGGCCCTTTGCAAACAGAGCATATTCCAATGTCAAACACACCCGAAGGACTTTATATTAATGCACATCAGCACGCCTATTGACTCCGCCTGTCAGAATGTTTAAACTGATGGGCAATGCAATATCAAACTGAATGCCACTGAGCACCAACGACAAAATGAACATAAGAGGTTCACAGGCTGCAGTGTCCGCAATATAGATTTAAAGGAGATATCTTGAATACATCGAATTGGAGCCAATGCCAGATATAATCAGGCAGCATTTTAAGACAAATGCTGACATAGACACACATTCCTATATGATTCTACTACTATGCTGTTTAGAATCACAAAGTTTACTTTTGATCAAGAGATATGCTGTATGATTACTGATGGGATCAATACCAGAACTGGGACACATATCATGGGAGATTGACACGTAGTCTGTCATAAAGTGGCTTTTGGCTTTAAGACAGGGAAAAAAAATGATTTGTTCACCATGTAAGGGCAGCCTCAAAATAAGACAACTGGTTGTCTTTCACATGGAGTACCACATTCATAATACCCATAAAACCTAGCAGTCAAACAAGGAAATGGTTCCAATAATGTTTTCCACCATTAATTTTTCCCATAGGGGATTTTAGAAACACTTAAAAAGGGTTTCATGTAGACTTACCTTGGTGTGATGTTTTGGTAACTGTATGAATCTCTCTAGGACAAGATTACTTTTATCAATATATTCACCTGTATTTAACCCCCCACCCCAAAAAAATATATATAATAATGCTAATTAGATGCTAATGTAGCTATCATAAAGAACCACAAAATACCATGATCTTGATAAACTTCTAATGTTAGCTAAATTTAGTAATTAATAAATTGGCAAATGTCTTTCAATTTACAATTCTGTGAACTGTCTTATGCAAGTTTTAAATTGACAGAACAACTGTCAGCAAAGGTGTCAGCTAGAGATTACGTGCAGGAGTTTACAGGGATTTGTAGTCTTGCATGATGTCTACTTCGATGCTAATTAGCATGATCAAATCTGACAGTAAATAGAGCCGAATGTATTGATAAAAGTCACCTTGTGAGATAAAAGTCACCAAGAGAGATTTACATGGTTATTAAAACGTCACACCAGGGTAAGACGACACGAAACACAGCCCTTATTTTAAGTTTTTCAAAAATTTCCTATGGGAAAAAATGAATCGTGGGAATACGATTGGAACCATTTCCCTGTTTAACCACTAGCTTTTATGGGTATTGTGACACCTCCACTGTGGGGCTCTATAGCGGGGCCACAAGAGCATAAGATCCAGCCTAAACATTCCCGGCTCTGGAGACGACCTTGGAAGCCACAGCATTTCAGCATTGTCATCTGAAACTCTGTTTTTTCCCCCTTATGGCTGACATATTGTGACATCTCATTGTTTACAGTTCATATTCTGTGTCTGGAAGTCAAGTACATATATACACATGTCAGTATATTCCCAGATTCCCAAAGTAAGGGCTGAACAGAGAGAGAGAGAGAGAGAGAGACAGAAATAGTATTTTCCTAGTCAAGTCTCCCAAGTACCAGTTGGATAATTAATAATGAAATAAATAAGTTCAACTTGTGTAGCGGTAAGCATTTCTCAAAGTGAAAACAAGGCTTCGATTTAGATTGATGTTTTTACCACACATTCATCACGCCTTTCTGGACTCATTTCAAATACATTTTCAGCCTTAAATGCTCAACAGCATAAAGCACAGCATGCAAAACGAAGCTCGACATTCCATAGGTCACACAAATACATTCTTTCCCCTCTCCTATAATATTTCTGCTGATGGATGAGTTCAATCTGGCATTGTTCCAGCCAACAAAAAATATATGTACTCTTATTGCAAAGAGTACATACATACCGTACCACTCCAACAATGCTGTATTCCCAGAGGCATCACTTGTTATTAGAGTCATTTGAAACCTGTTAGCTTAATGATTAAATGCAGCATTGCACTGGGAATACGTGATTAAAGCATTGACTTGAACATGAATAAATGGAGAGACCTGCTGTGATGAATTGACTTGTGAAGCCAGGAGAGAGAGCAGAGGGGTTGTCTCTGGAAATAAATACAAACAGTATAAGAGAGCAATGTTTCCACATGTTTGGCTAGGCACCACATCACTAAATATGTGTGAGACATGAGACTTGGGTGATGTCATTAGGGGCAAAGGGAATTGGAAGGAGAGATTATGGGGATGGGTCAGAATATTTGGAAAGTGCGCGTTTGGATGATGATCCTATACGAGGCCTAAGTGATTGAAGTTCTGAAATGACTTTCCTTGTGATAAAAGAACAAATGTCCAAAGACCACTCCATTACACGTCTCCAGGAGACACGCAGTGGGTATTGTAAGTATTAACCCCCCTTGTATTTCTTCACATGTTATTGTGTTACAAAGTGGAATCAAAATAGATTTTTTTTTGTGTCAATGATCGACACATAATCCTCTGTAATGTCAAAGTGGAAGAAAATGTATATCTTTTTTAAAAAAGATTAACGAAAAATAAAAAACACTTGATTAGTATAAGTACCCCCTTAAGTCAATACACGTTAGAAACACATTTGGCAGTGATTGCAGCTGTGAATCTTCTTGGGTAAGTCTCTAAGAGCTTTGCACTCCTGGATTGTGCCGTATTTGCACTAGATATTCAATGTCTGCTTTGTTATTTTTATGCATCTACCCTTTTTTATGAGGCTTAAAAAAAGAAAGAAAAGCTCCCTGGTATTTGCAGTTGAACCTGTGCTTGAAATGCAATACTTGACCGAGGGGCCTTACAGATGTTGTATGTATGGGGGACAGAGGAAGGGGTACTGTAGTCTATGAAAAATGATGTCAACCCATATAATTTAATTATTTCACACAGAGTGAGTCCATGTAACATTCTGAATTATGTTACAATTTTACTCCTGAACTAATTAAAGCTTGACTAAACAAAGGGGGTGAATACTTATGCAGACTACAGTGAGTATACAAAACATTAAGAACACCTGCTCTTTCCATGACATAAACTGACCAGGTGAACGCTATGATCCCTTATTGATGTCACTGTTAAATCCACTTCAATCAGTGTAGATGAAGGGGAGGAGACGGGTTAAAGAAGGATTTGTAAGTATTGAGACAATTGAGACATGGATTGTGTATGTGTGCCATTCAGAGGGTGAATGGTCAAGACAAAAGATTGAATTGCCTTTGAACGGGGTATGGTAGTAGGTGCCAGGCCCACCGGTTTGTGTCAAGAACTGCAACAATGCTGGGATTTTCATGCTCAACAGTTTCCCATGTTTATCAAGAATAGTCCAACAAAGTCAGCCAACTTGACAACTGTGGGAAGAATTGGAGTCAACACGGGCCAGCATCTCTGTGGAACGCTTTCGAGAGCTTATAGAGTCCATGCCCTGATAAAATGACGCTGTTCTGAGGGCAAAACACTCAATATTAGGAAGGCACTTCTAATTTTTGGTATACTCAGTGTATATTCAGGGTTGGGTAGGTTACTTTCTAAATGTAATCCGTTACAGTTACTAGTTACCTGTCCAAAATTGTAATCAGTAACGTAACTTTTGGATTACCCAAACTCAGTAACGTAATCGGATTACATTCCATTACTTTTAGATTACTTTCCCTTTAAGAGGCATTAGAAGACAAAAATATATGTTACCAATTGAACAACATCTATTGATTTAACCTGCAATGTTAAAGTTTACATAGCTGGTCATATATGGATGTTAAAATTTACTTTATGGGTTGGTTATGTAGGCTTCTTCTAACCCATCGCATTTGATTACATATAATGATACGATTAATTTATATCTTTACAATTAAAACCAGAGCCTATCAGAATTCCAGTGATTCCAATAGAACTTGGAAATATGGAGGTATATATTAGCCCAATTGTTTTACCTGAGCATAACCCCAAAACTAAGGACTTATTAGTCAGCCCTACTCTGCTGTTTATGATTGTGTCGTCATGGAGGACTGATTGGACTCATTGATTCAAGTTGAAAAAATAAATGGAATGGCATGATTTGAGCACTACTGAAAAGTGCTATTTACACGTGAAAAATGAATGCCATATGCTGCATTTGCTATAGGCCTATTCTTTACTTTTTTGTTGGTGACACTTTGATATCTTGATAATACGCAGCTGTGTAAAAAGGTAAATCTACAGATGAAACAATAACAAAATGGGCGCCCCGCCACAATTTTAGTAAAAAGCTGAGGGATGGGCCTGGAGAAATGTAACCACTCTCAGATTAATAGACAGAGCTATGGATGCAAGGAATGACCATTCATGAAATCAAAATTATTCTCAGACCATGAGAAACAAGATTATCTGGTCTGATGAAACCATGTTTGAACTATTTGCCCTGAATGCCAAGCGTCACGTCTGGAGGAAACCTGCCACCATATCTACGGTGAAGCATGGTGGTGGAAGCATCAAAGGTGCTTGAACAAAGTACTGAGTAAAGGATCTGAATACTTATGTGCAAAATGTTCTTTGTTATTCTGGGGTATTGTGTGTAGATAAATGGGGGGGGGACAATTCAATCTATTTTAGCACAAGGCTGTAAAGTAACAAAATGTTGAAAAGGTAAAGGGGTCTGAATACTTTCCGAATGCACTGTGTGCATATATACAGTTGAAGTCGGAAGTTTACAAACACTTAGGTTGGAGTCATTAAAACTCGTTTTTCAACCACTCCACAAATTTCTTGTTAACAAACTATAGTTTTGGCAAGTCGGTAAGGAAATCTACTTTGTGCATGACACAAGTAATTGTTTAAAGATAGATTATTTCACTTATAACTCACTGTATCACAATTCCAGCGGGTTAGAAGTTTACATACACAAAGTTGACTGTGCCTTTAATCAGCTTGGGAAATTCCAGAAATTTATGTCATGGCTTTAGAAGCTTCTGATTGACTCAAATGATGTCAATTAGTCAATTGGAAGATTAGACTCTTGGAAGATTAGTCCAAATGGTGACTAAAAGAGATCGTTATAAAATAAAATAAAATTGGAGATGTACCTGTGGATGCATTTCAAGGCCGGCCTTCAAACTCAGTGCCTCTTTGCTTGACATCATGGGACAATCAAAAGAAATCAGCCAAGACCAAAGAAAAATATGTGTAGACCTCCACAAGTCTGGTTCATCCTTGGGAGCAATTTCCAAACGCCTGAAGGTACCACGTTCTTCTGTACAAACAATAGTATGCAAGTGTAAACACCATGGGAACACACCGCTGACATACCCCTCAGAAATGAGACTTGTTCTGTCTCCTAGAGAGGAACGTACTTTGCTGCGAAAAGTACAAATCAATCCCAGAACAACAGCAAAGGACCTTGTGAAGATGCTGGAGGAAACAGGTACAAAAGTATCTATATCCACAGTAAAACGAGTCCTTTATCGACATAACCTGAAAGTACACTCAACAAGGAAGAAGCCACTGCTCCAAAACCACCATAAAAAAGCCAGACTACGGGTTGCAACTGCACATGGGGACAAATATCGTTATTTTGGAGAAATGTCCTCTGGTCTTATGAAACAAAAATAAAACAGTTTGGCCATAATGATCATCGTTATGTCTGGAGGAAAAAGGGGGAGGCTTGCAAGTCGAAGAACACCATTCCAACCGTGAAGCACGGGGGTGGCAGCATCATGTTGTGGAGGTGCATTGCTGCAGGAGGGACTGGTGCACTTCACAAAATAGATGGCATCATGAGAAAGTAAAATTACGTGGATATATTGAAGCAATATCTCAAGACATCTGTCAGGAAGTTAAAGCTGGTCGCAAATGGGTCTTCCAAATGGACAATGACCCCAAGCATACTTCCAAAGTTGTGGCAAAATGGCTTAAGGGCAACAAAGTCAAGGTATTGGAGTGGCCATCAAAAAGCCCTGACCTCAATCCTATAGAACATTTGTGGGCAGAACTAAAAAAAGCACATGTGAGCAAGGAGGCCTACAAACCTGACTCAGTTACACCAGCTCTGTCAGGAGGAATGGGCCAAAATTCACCCAACTTATTGTGGGAAGCTTGTGGAAGGCTACCTGAAACATTTGACCCAAGTTAAACAATTGAAAGGCAATGCTACCAAATACTAATTGAGTGTATGTAAACTTCTGACCCACTGGGAATGTGATAAAAGCTGAAATAAATCACTCTACCATTATTCTGACATTTCACATTCTTAAAATAAAGTGGTGGTCCTAACTGACCTAAGACAGGGAATTTTTACTAGGATTAAATGTCAGGAATTGTGAAAAACTGAGTTCAAATGTATTTGGCTAAGGTGTATGTAAACGTCTGACTTCAACTGTATATACACACATACACTACCGTTCAGAAGTTTGGGTTCACTTAGAAATGTCCTTGTTATTGAAAGAAAAGCACATTTTATGTCCATTAAAATAACATCAAATTGATCAGAAATACAGTCATTTATAACATTAACAATCTACAAAGCAGTACAGAGGCCCATTATCAGCAACCATCACTCCGGTGTTCCAATGGCATGTTGTGTTAGCTAATCCAAGTTCATAATTTTAAAAAGCTAATTGATCATTATAAACCCTTTTGCAATTATGTTAGCACAACTGAAAAACTGTTGTTCTGATTAAAGAAGCAATAAAACTAGTCTTCTTCAGACTAGTTGAGTACCTGGAGCATCAGTATTTGTGGGTTCGATTACAGGCTAAAAATGGCTAGAAACGAATAACTTTCTTCTGAAACTCGTCAGTCTATTGTTGTTCTGAGAAATTAAGGCTATTCCATGCGAGAAATTGCAAAGAAACTGAAGTGGTCGTGCAACGCTGTGTACTACTCCCTTCACAGAACAGTGTAAACTGGCTCTAACCAGAACGAGAGGGAGGCCTCGGTGCACAACTGAGCAAGAGGACAAGTACAATAGAGTGTCTAGAATGAGAAAAAGACACCTCACAAGTCCTTAACTAGCAGCTTCATTGAATAGTACCCACAAAACATGAGTCTCAACGTCAAAAGTGAAGAGGTGACTTCGGGATGCTGGCCTTTTAGGAAAGCACCCCCACACCATCACACCTCTTCCTCTATGCTTCACAGTAGGAACCACACATGCGGAGATCATCCGTTCACCTACTCTGCGTCTCACAAAGACACGGCAGTTGGAACCAAAAATCTCAAATTTGGACTGATCAGACCAAAGGACAGATTTCCACCGGTCTAATGTCCATTGCTCGTGTTTCTTGGCCCAAGCAAGTCTCTTCTTCTTATTGGTGTCCTTTTGTAGTGGTTAATTTGCAGCAATTTGACCATGAAGTTCTGATTCACGCAGTCTCCTCTGAACAGTTGATGTGTCTGTTACTTGAACTCTGTGAAAAATGTATTTGGGCTGCAATCGGAGGTGCAGTTAACTCTAATGAACTTATAATCTGCAGCAGAGGTAACTCTGGGTCTTCCTTCCCTGTGACGGTCCTCATGAGAGCCAGTTTCATCATAGCGCTTGATGGTTTTTGCGACTGCACTTGAAGAAACTTTAAAAGTTCTTAACATTTTACAGATTTACTGACCTTTATTGCCTTAAAGTATTGATGTACTGTCAGTTCTCTTTGTTTATTAGAGCTGTTCTTGCCATAATATGGACTTGGTCTTAACGAAATTGGGCTATCTTCTGCATACCACCCCTACATTGTCACAACAGAACTGATTGGGTCAAAAGGCACACCTGTCAATTTAATGCATTCCAGGTGACTACTTCATGTAGCTGGTTGAGAGAATGCAAAGCGTGTGCAAAGCTGTCATCGTGGCAAAGGTAAAAAAAATGTTTTTGATTTGTTTAACACTTTTTTGGTTACTACAGGATTCTTTATGTTTTATTTCATAGTTTTGATGTCTTCACTATTATTCTACAAATGAAGAAAATATTAAAAATAAAGAAATTGCTTGAATGAGTGTCCAAATTTTTGACTGGTACTGTATATATATATATACACACACACACACACACACACACCAGTCAAAAATTTGGACACACCTACTTATTCATGCATTTTCTTTATTTTTTATATTTTCTACATTGTGGAATAATAGTGAAGACATCAAAACTATGAAATAACACACACGCATACATACACACGAACACACACACACACACACACACACACACACACACACACACACACACACCATTTCGAAGTCCAAAAATTGATGTAGTAACTACAGATTGACCATTTAAGTCTATCAACCATTATTGGCTTCCAATACACATTTAGATTTGTGAACAGCCATCCACAACAACCACAATCTGTAAGGTGCATATAGCTAAATGAGAGAGCAGCCGTGTGATTCACATCACTGCTCTATGTAGATATCAATAATAAGTGATATCCGTATTGCAGTAGACTACACAACTGCTGTCATCCTTACCTTCAAGTGTTTATTCAAAATGGGATAATCTTTTGATGCTGACAGTAGTCGCACCATTGGAAGACATAGCTTGGACTGTGGCCTACAAAATCATATTCTTGCTCTTTTCTCGTAATCCATCAAACACATTTGGTGTGTCATTTTAGTGGTCTCTAACTTGTGGTCAAACTCGCTCAGTTGGAACAAACTTAAAACTTACGCCTTTTTTCAATGCTAATTCAATGCTAATTTGAATGTTTTGTTTCACAAAAATCCTTTCTGAATTTAATAGTATTTCTCAAAGTAATCATCTAGTTTTTCAAAAGTATCTGTAATCTGATTACAATATTTTTGTTAGTAACATAAAAAAAATGTTTTTTTGTTTTTTTGTAATCCGTTACTCCCCAACCCTGTGTACATTTTAGTTATTTAATTTGTATAATTAGTAGAATGTTCTTTTCACTTTACGTTATGGAGTATTTTGTGTAGATCATTGACATTTTTTTTTAACATATTTCAATCCAACTTTGTAACACAACAAATTGTGAAAACAAAATCCAAGGGGGTGAATACTTTTGATACACACTATCTGCTATCTCAGCATCTGCCAACCTCCTTGCTTGTTCTGCCATCTATGATTAATTTGCTCCCAATGGAAACAACAGGCTGTGGTCTATCTTATAGACTATCTTTAGTGGTAGTGTGACAAATGGCAATTGCGGCTGCAATAGCTGTTATCAACTTCAAGGTGTGTGTTGTTGCTAATTTGTTTACAAATTATCATCTGGTGAGTGGTTCAGTTTTTTTGCAGCTGGCTTGCTGTTAGCTTTCTCTTTGAAAATAATGACTGTGAAACTTAGTTGCATTTACAACTTAGTTGCATTTTAGATCACCAGTTAGTGTGATGAACATGATTAAATATATTTGCAATGGGAAGTAATTTAATTTTGGAAATTAAATGATTGTGCTTTTGTGTTGTTGTGATTTCATGGGGCCTACTGGAGTGAATGGACTGCTTATTCTGTAACATTAATTGATGCGGTGTGACAGCTGTCTCCTGTCAATCAAAAACTCTCTCTCCTTCAGCTACATGGAGTGATCCTGTCACATCAAGTGACACTGTTGTCGTCACTATTGGTGATCAAATCAAATCAAAATCAAATCAAATTTATTTGTCACATACATATGGTTAGCAGATGTTAATGCGAGTGTAGCGAAATGCTTGTGCTTCTAGTTCCGACAATGCAGTAATAACCAACGAGTAATTTAACATAACAATTCCAAAACTACTACCTTATACACACACAAGTGTAAAGGGATAAAGAATATGTACATAAAGATATGAATGAGTGATGGTACAGAACGGCATAGGCAAGATGCAGTAGATGGTATCGAGTACAGTATATACATATGAGATGAGTAATGTAGGGTATGTAAACAAAGTGGCATAGTTTAAAGTGGCTAGTGATACATGTATTACATAAAGATGCAGTAGATGATAGAGTACAGTATATACATATGAGATGAATAATGTAGGGTATGTAAACATTATATTAAGTAGCATTGTTTAAAGTGGCTAGTGATATATTTTACATCAATTCCAATCATTAAAGTGGCTGGAGTTGAGTCAGAGTGTTGGCAGCAGCCACTCAATGTTAGTGGTGGCTGTTTAACAGTCTGATGGCCTTGAGATAGAGACTGAAAAACAGCTTCTCGGTCCCTGCTTTGATGCACCTGTACTGACCTCACCTGGATGATAGCGGGGTGAACAGGCAGTGGCTCGGGTGGTTGTTGTCCTTGATGATCTCTATGGCCTTCCTGTGACATCGGGTGGTGTAGGTGTCCTGGAGGGCAAGTAGTTTGCCCCTGGTGATGCGTTGTGCAGACCTCACTCACTACCCTCTGGAGAGCCTTACGGTTGTGGGCGGAGCAGTTGCCGTACCAGGCGGTGATACAGCCCGACAGGATGCTCTTGATTGTGCATCTGTAGAAGTTTGTGAGCGCTTTTGGTGACAAGCCAAATTTCTTCAGCCTCTTGAGGTTTAAGAGGCGCTGCTGCGCCTTCTTCACGATGCTGTCTGTGTGGGTGGACCAATTCAGTTTGTCTGTGATATGTACGCCGAGGAACTTAAAACTGACTAGTGTGCTAGTGGTGTTAGGCTACTATAGGTTGTGTAAACAGTGCATTATTTTATGCTGCTGTGTGTCATGTGTCCATGCCAGTTCTGCCCCTGTGTGTGTGCAGCCCGAAACGCAGCCAGACCTGTTTGATGAATTCATAATGTAATCAAAATACATTCACTAGTTCTCGAAATGGTTCGACTACAGAAGACAATTTCGGGTGCATTGAGTGATGCCGTTTTCTGCTCTTTTCTTGATTTTCGAGTTTGATACAACTTATTGGAAGATTGTTGGTCCCTCTGAAGGCCTATGTCCTATAGTCACGGTTCGCATCTGTGTATCAGCACTCATCACATCCCATAGAAAGTCTTTAAAATGACATCACACGGTTACAACAGTAGAAACAAAATGATGGCTGGCAAAATAATATAATACCATACAGACATAAAGCATGGTCATGGAGGTGTTTGCATTGTGTCACCACTGTGAATTACTCAAAACCGAAAGACCCATGGCTAACATATTGTCACGAAACAAAATTAAATCAAGGATTTAGTACCAAATTATTGTGACTATATGTGAGCATTCCTTGCTAAACGAAAGATAAGGCTTTTGCCAAATAACTCAAATTCAGAATGACAAACAAAATTGCCCCCTAGTAAGACAAAGCACACAAACAGCATTCAAGAAATAACAATGAATCGTACAACATTTTTGGGAGGCAGCTGTCCTGTTCTTGCTGAGAGACAGGGATTGGGAAACAGAAGAAAGGTAAGGTCACCCAATGCCTCTCCAGCCAGGTACTTATAGGACCAATTTATGGACCATGTGGTGCGCACATTTCTACCTTAGAGAGGAGGACACTTGATTCATGATTATTCAGTCTGCTTGATGGGTCTTATCTTTTTCGACAGCATTCATTTTATAAAACTGAACACAAAGACTGGAAACATATGGTGGACTGGAACACCACCAAGATGGCCTTAGCTCTCCAAGCTCCAGCACAAAGAGCATTTGTTTGAAAACGGTCACTTTTCTTCATTGAATCAGTGCAGTCATTACCATGACTGAGGTAGAAAAGCAAGACGAAGGAGAGGAATTTAATATCAGCAACACCATAGACTGGAAAGTTTTGCTATGTGGGACATCTGAATGTATGGTGATGCGAAGGCAGGAAGGAAACACTACCTGTGAGGTGCAGAGTACCAGGCCTGGTGGCTTTCATGGCAAGTTTAACAGGTGTAGCGGTATCATTGACAAATAAAAACATGTAGATAATGCCTCAAGTCCGTCCACCTGCGAACACTTAGGCGGAAGTGCTTGAATGTGGTCACTGACAGAGTCTGAGACCACACATAATACATCTTGGATGTCGACTCACAGGCTAGGTTATATCCACCGGGCGAGCTACAAAACGCTCTCGAATTAAATAAAAATCCAGAAGGACAAGGAGTTATACTTATGTTTATCAGATATTTGGCTTTCAAGATAGGTACATGCTCTTTGGAATATCATGGTTGCCCTGAACATTAGTATGAGGGTCTTATGGGATCATACGTGAGAAAACAAGGATCCAAAACCAATCAGAGAATGAATGGACCAGTCCAGTTAGTGTTACCAGTGACAAAGACAAATTAGAACAATAAAGCGTGCTGCCTCAGAGTACATAGAGTCCATTTCCGAGGAATCCAAGGAATGCTTGACAAGGTAAAGGCAAAACCACACTACCGTTGCAGGTTGGTTCAACATCAGTCCATTCCAATACAGAACCCTGCTCACGTCCAAGAGAAGTCATGGTGGCTTTTCAAATAACACTTTGGTAGAGTCAGATTTCTGCTGATCGAGTCCAAAATTACTCCTGCGCCAGCTCCAATAACCGACCTTAACTTGCGATTTATTTCCATGTGGAGTTTGTTCTTATTCTGCCAAGACTAGAGCCTGTTTAAATGCAGTTCCATACAGTGTTCCCTGTACTAACATCACTCAGCATGATTAATACCAGGGATGGGCATTTGAAATCATTTCACTATTCAAATGATAGCATGCCATTTTTTGCCAACAAAAAAATGTTAAACTTGGGAACTGGCTTACTGTGACTTGAGAAAGGCCATCAGTGCATGTTCTGCAAGCAGTACAGTGGATGAAGGCGCGGCATGAGCGGGGTGAACGGATAAATGTGGTTATGGACAGTGAGGAAGAAGGAGAAGAGCCAAGTGGGATGTTTGTTGAGGAAGAATGGCACCAAGTACAAACCGTATTCTGTTGTCTCTGATGGCTAAGAAATATAAACTTACTAGAGTGAGGATGAATTACTTGTCGTGGCAGGTGTGGTAAGGGCCTCAGAGTCGGAGCCTCACCCTGATGGTCATGGAAAGGATGATTTGGGCCCAGTGGGAGTGACATTTTTGGAAAAAGTGGATCCCTGCCTTTTGGCTAATCCATATGTCGTCTCAAGCTGGGTAGAAAATAATTTGGGTTTGTTAAAATCAGTGAAGGTAGCTTGAAGTGGACTTCCGTCGAAAGGGAGCAGGCTTTTTGCGTCACGCACCTCGGGACAAGACCTGTGACTTGCTTTGCTCTCCGGAGCAGGGCACCTTTGTAAGGAGTGATGAATGGGGTGGCGTTACATGTAGGTGTTGAGGTGGAGCAACTGAAATGTAAGATTCCCTGTGTCTGTGACGTCAGCCGTTTGGTGGACAGCAGACCTGGTAGCGAGGGTGGTGAAGCTGAGAAGACACTATCTGTCTTTTTGAGTTTAGAAGAAGAGTCTTTACAAAGTAACTTTAAAAGTCATGTTAGGATATGTCAGTTATCCCGTGAGAGCTTTTCTGCCGAATCCACTAAGTTGTTTCAGATGCCAAGCTTATGGTCATGTTGCAGCAGTGTGTCGGAGGGAGATTCCCGAGATGTGAGAAGTGCGTAGGAGGGCATGAGGAAAAAGGAATGTGTAGTATCGGTGGGAAAAACTGTTGTGAGGGTGTCCATGTTTCTGGGGAACAGAAGCACCCGGGGCGATAGAGACAGGCTGAGGTTACCAGGGTCAGAGTAGAACAGAGGGCGTATGCTGAGGCAGTGAAGAGCGTAGAGGATGATGGGTCAAAGGTGAGTAGTAGGCCTAGGCCAAGACACAGTGATATGAATTTGTGCTTCAGTAAGATTCCCTTCCACCCCAGGCTATCAGCCTGGTGTATAATCAGTTAGGGTCAAAGTCGTGGAATGGGCTGGTGATATAAGTGTTTTATGAAGTAGTGCCATATGGGTGTAGGGTTAGTTGGTGGTACAATTGTTTTGTATCACAAAATGTAACGAGATCAACTACACACTACCGCAACAGTAGGTGGTGGCATGCACAAACAAAATGTGTGAATGCCATGGTACCAAAGAAAAAGAAGACTTGGGTGCTGCCAGAGATATTTTTGAGGAGATGGGGAGTGTTGCCCCCAACACACTGTGAGTGTTGCCCTCCTTCAAGGAATCAATGGGAGTCAATTGTGCGCTAGAAAAATAATAATAACATGAGCACGAATTATGTGAACAAGAAGCTCAACATTACAAATATTTTATAGGATTTTAGATAAATAACTTGTCCTCTGTAATATCGTATAGCTTTGAAATTGTCACATTTACTTTCGAGGAAAACAGGCAGGTTTCTCGACTCGTGCCACGTTCACATGCCAGTCGGAACTAGGAAACTCTGACATTTTCGACTTGCTAATTCGTTGAACGTGTTATGTGTATAACTACAACCAGTTAGTACGTCGGACATTTTCAAGTTTCCTAGTATCAACTAGCTTGTGAGAGCAAACTCTGATTTTTAGAAGGGATTGCGTGAGGATTATTTTAGCAATCGCATGACACAGCATGACAATATGAACAGGATTGGTCGACAGTCTGCTGGGCGGAGTGTTGTATATTTCTCCATTAGTTTCCTGCTGGGATTCTTATCTCCTCCTTTTCTCCTCCGAGTGGCGCAGCGGTCTAAGGCACTGCATCTCAGTGCTAGAGGCGTCACTACAGACCCTGGTTCGATTTCGGGCTGTATCACAACCGGACGTGATTGGGAATCCCATAGGGTGGCACACAATTGGCCCAGCGTAGTCCGGGTTAGGGTTTGTCCTGGTAGGCCATCATTGTAAATAAGAATGTGTTCTTAATTGACTTGCCTAGTTAAATAAAGGTTAAATAAAGAGATGGTTCTACTTGCTTGCAGCAATGTGATGGGCAGGGGCCTGTGAGTTTGGCACGAGAGAGAAAGAGAGAGTAGCCATACGAAGTTTAGCGGCCTCACCCAGTTGATGGATGATAGGAGCTTACATTGGAAGTGGAGGGAGTACAGGGCTTAGCATGTCCTTCAAGGAGGCTAAAAAGAGATTTCTACTTGGAAAAGTTGAATATTTTCACGAGTCGGGTAATTGGTTAAGGGAGGAGGATTAGAGGGATAGAGGTTAGTTAAGAACTGTTCATCGAGAGCTTCATGAAATGGGTTTCCATGGCAAGCAGCCGCACATAAGCCTACAATCACCATGTGCAATGCCAAGCGTTGGCTGGAGTGGTGTAAAGCTCACTGCCATTGGACTCTGTACTAATGGAAACGCCTTCTCTGGAGAGATGAATCATGCTTCACCATCTGGCAGCCCGACGGACAAATCTGATTTTGGCGGATGCCAGAAGAATGATATTCTAGACAATTCTGTGCATACAACTTTATGGCAACAGTTTAGGGAAGGCCCTTTCCTGTTTCAGCATGACAATGCCCCCGTGCACAAAGCAAGGTCAGAACAGAAATGGTTTGTTGAGATCGGTGTGTAAGAGTTGTCTGACCTGCACAGAGCCCTGACTTCAACCCAAACCGAACACCTTCAGAAGGAATTGGAACACCTAATCGCCCAACACCAGTGCCCGACCTCACTAATGCTCGTGGCTGAATGGTAGCAAGTCCTCTCAGCAATGTTCCAAAATCTAGTGGAAAGTATTCCCAAATGAGTGGAGGCTGTTATAGCAGCAAAGGTGGGACCAACTCCATATTAACGGCCATGATTTAGAATTTATCGACAAGCAGGTGTCCACATACTTTTGGTCATGCTGTGTACATTTGGCCCAGTGGGAGTGAGATTTTTGAAGAGGGTGGAACCAGGCTGATCCATGGGTGGTTTCAGGTTGGGTGGAAAGGATGGTGGGTGGTGTTGTGTCGGTGAAGGTAACCCGACGTGGACTTGTGATGTTTGTCTGCGTTTCTTCAGATCAGTGGGAGCAGGCGCTCTGTGCGATGCAACTTGAGGAAAGATCTGTATCTTGCTTTGCGTTAAGGTAAAGTGGACAATTGAAAGGAGTGCCCTGCCGTTTGGTGTGACGCAGACCCGGTGGGGAGAGTGGTATTTGTATTTATTAGGGATCCTCATTAGCTAACGCCAAGGCAGCATCTACTCTTCCTGGGGTCCAAACACATTAAGGCACTTACATTACATATAAAACACAAGATAAAACAGTACATCATATCATAACATTATTACACCACTACATACAGCTGAAGTCGGAAGTTTACATACACTTAGGTTGGAGTCATTAAAACTCATTTTTCAAAATGTACAAATTTCTTGTTAACAAACTATAGCTTTGGCAAGTCAGTTAGGACATCTACGGTTAGGACATCTACCCTGCTGTCCATAAGGTGTATTTTTAACCCCAAAAAATCTGAATCTACTGCTTGCATCGGTTACCTGATGAAGAATTGAGTTCCATGTAGTCATGGCTCTATGAAGTACTGTACTCCCATTGTCTGTTCTGGACTTGGGGATTGTGAAAAGACTCTGGTGGCATGTTTTGTGGTGTATACATGGGTGTCCTAGCTGTGTGCTAGTAGTTTAAACAGACAGCTCGGTACTTTCAACTTGTCAACACTTCTTCCAATTTAAACCATGAGAGATTGACATGCATATAATTCATGTTGGTTCTCCATGTACTTTTAAGGGCCAGCCGTACTGCCCTGTTCTGGGCCAATTGTAATTTTCCTTAGTCCCTCTTTGTGGCACAGGACCACACTACTGAACTACAGTTGCATTATACTGCAGCACACCTTGTGGGCTGCCTCAGAATGCATTAGATATTCTGTGTTTTTATTTTATATTTTTTTTATTTGACCTTTATTTAACTAGGCAAGTCAGTTAAGAACACATTCCTATTTCAATGACAGCCTGTGGGTTAACTGCCTTGTTCAGGGGCAGAACGGCATATTTTTACCTTGTCAGCTCGGGGAATTAATCTTGCAACCTTTCGGTTACTAGTCCAACACTCTAACCACTAGGCTACCTGCCGCCCCATTTACAGTAGTGATGGACAGCTGGAGGCATTTTGTTTTTCACAAGCGTAGTTTTAGAGTACTTAAGCATCGAATACATTTCAAGTTTGCCCACTTTGGCCTTTAGGCTACACTTTACAATAGTACAAATATATTATTGAATATATATATATATTTTTATGAATATGTTTATTAACCCGCCTGTTGTGTTTGTTTCATGTTAATTAATTCTGTGTTCCCGGTCCAAAATGACCGCCCCATTATAGCTGATTATAAATCCATAATGATACATATATTATCGCCTAATATTGTGTTAGATCTTTTTATCAACTTAAGTTCTTGTGAACATTACAAGTTTTCAACTACTATTTGCTATTTATGGCCTGTAGGCCTCATTGACCTGAGCTCATACAACTTGTTTTTGAGTTAAAAAAAGCATGATGTATGTATTATTTTGACTATAACAAATACTCAGATGAAACAGTGCTATTTATCACAGACTATTTTGTGTCAAAGTTTAACAAAGATATTTGTTTTGAAACCGTTTCAAATTTTAAATTGTGGCAGGATTTTATGTCATCAACCCGGCATATGGCGTATCTCGTTGGACCTGGGGTCATCCTGATAACATTTTCAGCCGACAGCCGACCTCTCCTTTCAGGTGGGGATGAAGACCAGGACAAATTCCCATTCTTTGACTAGAATGTAACAACCTCAGAAGGGCCCTCTTCCTCATCACTGGAATGTAACAACAACCTCAGCAGGGCCCTCTTCCTCATCGCTGGATCGTTCCACATCGGTTGTCTCTTGGTCTGGATCATCTTCTGTGTTGTCTTCAACCTCTGACACTTCCTCCTCTAATGCATCTTCACTGTCAGGTTCCTGGCTTCTCTCTTCCTCACCAGTGTCATGATCAAATATATGATCAAGAGCCTCATATACAGTATATCGTTTGGTCATTGTGCTGCCACAGAATGAATTGTGAGCAAGGCCTCAAAAAAGCTTTATATACCAGAGCTGCGAGAAAAATTCTAGATATTATTAAAACAATTGTTTGTGAGAATTCCAACAGGTGTGGTTCCCGTGAGGGAAAGATTCTATTGGGGAAAGGTTCCCGTTGGGGTTGCCATTGAAGCCAAGAAGGGGAGTGAGGTGTGTGTGTGTGTGTGCTCAAACACACATGCATGTGGGGGTCTGGGATTGTATCCATCTGATGAATGGGCATGTACCTGAACTCAATTTCATACACTAATTGTAGTCTCACCCATCCATTTCTCACGACCAGTCATTTTTGACCGGGAACACCACATGTGTAGAAAAGTTCAATAAAACCCAACATTTTATGAAAATCATCCAAATGTATTTTGTTGTTTTCAGATACCCTGTGTGGACAAAGTCATGGAACCTTATGACAATCAGATTAACTACATTTTTCAGAGAGAAAACTTGTAAATATGTCCAATTCAACCCGAACACAACAGGAGGGTTAAGTAGTCTTGTTTGTCTCAGAGCAGCGCGAAACGGTGCTGAAATAGTTGACAACACACGGGTAGGCTATTGCTTCAAATCCTATTATAACAATTGGATGACTTTGGGTGTTCCAGTAAGCAACAATTAGTTTTTTTTAATTAGCCGACTTCATTAGCCTACATTTATAAAATATCTTATTTTTAAGATATTGTTTTGAGTTAATGTATTTTACACCTCTGTTACGGTTCATTGTTTGTTTCGTTCTTTCTTTGTTGTTTTGAGTGTTTCTAATAAATAATATGTGGAAACCTTATCGCGCTGCAGCTTGGTCGAATAAATATTGCGATTAACATGACAGAATATCCCATCAAACCAGGACCAAGCAACGTGCCCAAAGAGGGAAGGATTTCTGGACATGGGAAGAAGTGATGGGGAGATGCGAAACCCTTCCTTGGTGACAGATGGAAGGAGATTATGGAGGACAGCGACGACGACAGGGTTCGCGTCTATAGAAAGCCCAAGGACAACACCAAGTTTCTTTGGGGGGTGGCACATGGAGCTGGCAGCTGAGCAGAGGGAAGAGCCAGAGACTGTCAGAGGCAATGGCGAAGTTGGGAGAGAGAGATGAGAGAGATGTTGTGCAAGTGTGTTCTGCTCAACATCCGACCAGAAGATCCAGTTAGCAGTCTGGTGCAACCTGTGCTGGTTCCACGCTTCTGGCCTCCAGTGCACCTCTCCAGTCCGGTACGTCATGCGTCTCCTCCTCTCACTCTCCCTGAAGTGCGTGTCCCCAATTCGGTACGTCCTGTGCCTGCTCCTCGCACTCTCCCTGTGGCGGTTCCACGCACTAGGCCCCCAGTGCGCCTTCCCAGTCCGGTGCGTCCTGTGCCTGCTCCTCGCACTGAGGTGCATGTCACTAGTCCGGTGCCACCTGTACCGGCCCCACGCATCGGGCCTCCAGTGCGCCTCCCCAGTCCGGAAGCTCCGGCGACGGTCCACGGTCCGGAACCTCCTGAGACGGTCCACGGTCCGGAACCTCCAGCTCCATGGCAGGAGCCTTCCCCTGCGCCGATGCCCAGTCTAAGCACGGCGTCCAGTCCAGCTCCAAGGCCAGAGTCTTCTTCTGCGTTGGTGCCCAGTCCAGGCACAGGGTCCAGTCCCGCTAAATGGTGGGAGCCTTCCCCTGTGCCGATGCCCAGTCCAGGCACGGCGTCCGGTCCAGCTCCATGGCCGGAGCCTTCCTCTGCACTGATGTCCAGTCCCGCTCCATGGCAGGAGTCCACCTTGATACCAAGGTCCAGTCCAGACACAGTGTTCAGCCCGGGTCCATAGCTGGATCCACGGGATGAGCGGGTTCTTCGGCCCGCACTAGAGCCGCCACCAAAGATGATGGATCCGCGAGCTGAGCGGGTTCTTCGTCCTGCACCAGAGCTGCCCCCGATGCTGGCGGATCCGCGAGCTGAGTGGGGGCTACGACCTGCACCAGAGCCCCAACCGACACTAATCACCCCCCCTACTCTCCCCATTTGTTTCAGGTTTTGCAGCCGGAGGCCGCACCTTTACCCAAGTTCTCTCCATTAATTGCCACAGTTTAGACTTCCGACAGCCTTCTAACTCCCTCTTGTGACAGTGTGGTGCAATGACAGAATGCCACCATCTACCACAAACGGTCACGGCATAAGCTCATAACTTTTAAAGGAAGAACCACTGTAGGGCCTATAGGACCTGCCTTGTCGATAGTGTTGTTAAGGCAGAGCAGCGCTTTATTATGGACAGACTTCTCCCCATCTTCGCTACTGTTGTATCAATATGTTTCAACAATTTACAATCCAAGGTTACTCCAAGCAGTTTAGTCACCACACCTTTCTCAATTTCCACATTATTCATTAAGTAACTTTTTATCCACAATATAGCAGGTCGGTGTAAAGCCATAACACAAGTTTTTCCAGCAGCAGACTATGATCGATAATGTCAAAAGCCGCACTGAAGTCTAACAAAACAGCCCCTACAATCTTTTTACCATCAATTTCTCTCAGTCAATCATCAGTAATTACTGTTGGTGCTGTGCTTGTTGATTGTCCTTCCCTATAAACGTGCTGAAAGTCTGTTGTCAATGTGTTAACTGTAAAACAGCATTGTATCTGGTCAAACACAATTTTTTCCAGAAGTTTACTTAGGGTTGGTAACAGGCTGATTGGTCGGCTATTTGAGCCAGTAAAGGGGGTTTACTATTCTTGGGTAGCGGAATGACCTTTGCTTCTCTCTAGCCCTGAAGGCACACACTTTCTAGTAGGCTTAAATTGATATGGCAAATAGAGTGGCAATATCGTCCGCTATTATCCTCAGTAATTTTCCATCTAGGTTGTCAGACCCCGGTGGCTTGTCATTGTTGATAGACAATAATAATTTTTTCACTTTTTCCACACTCACTTTACGGAATTCGGAATTGCAATGCTTGTCTTTCATAATTTGATCAGTTATACTTGGATGTGGTGTCAGTGTTTGTTGCTGGCATGTCATGTCTAAGTTTGCTAATCTTGCCAATGAAAAAGTAATTAAAGTAGTTGGCAATATCAGTGGGTTTTGTGATGAGCCATCTGATTCAATGAATGATGGAGCTGAGTTTGCCTTTTTTCCCAAAATGTAATTTAAGGTGCTCCAAAGCTTTTTACTATCATTCTTTATATAATTCATTTTTGTTTCATAGTATAGTTTTTTCTTCTTTAGTTTAGTCACATGATTTCTCAATTTGCAGTATGTTTGACAATGGGCTGCCAGGCTTATTTGCCATACCGTTTGCCTCATCCCACTCAACTATAACATTTCTAAATTCCTCATAAATCCAAGGGGATTTGACAGTTATTACAGTCCTATTATGAGTGTATGCTTATTGGTAACTGGAATAAGCAATTTCATAAATGTGTCAAGTGTAGCGTCTGGTTGCTCCTCATTACACACCACAGACAAGCAAAGCAGACATCATCAACATAAGAATCACTACAAAACTTCTTGTATGACCTCTTAAACACTATTAGGCCCAGCCTTCGGAACGTTGGTTTTCCTAGATATGGCTACTATATTGTGATCACTACATCCTATGGATTTGGATCCTGCTTTAAAGCACATTTCTGCAGCATTAGTAAAGACATGATCAATACATGTTGATGATTTCATTCTGTAATGAGTACAATGGGAGACAGAGTGCTGGTTTCAAGCACAGGGCGCAGCAGGTGTTTATTAAGACCACAGGAGGAGGCAGGTAGCTGGGTCCAGGGACAGGCAGAAGGTCATACACAGGGACTCCAAAAAGGTAACAGTACAGGCAGGGAAAAGGCTAATAATGTAGTCCGGGAGCTCAGGCAAGCGGTTGATGACAGGAAATCTGATAGTCAAACGTACAGACAGGGAGTGAGGAAGGTGAGGATGGCCAAAAACTATGATACAAGGGAGGACTAATATGGAAATAAACAGAGCTCCAAATAGAATGTCTAACAAAACAAACAATACCTCACAATGATGAGGTCCAAAGAACTTAACTAAATAGTGTGTAAATGACATACAGGTGTGTAAACAGGTGATCAGAATTCAGGTGATTGGGATCTGCTGTGTTCAGGGGATTTATGCGTTTGAGAGTGTGAGCTGGAAAATGGGCAGGAAAGTGAGCTGTGTTCAGGGGATCTAGGTGTTTGAGAGTGCGAGTTGGAAGCAGACGTTACACATTCCTGTGCTGAAAGCCAGTCAATATTTAAATCTCCTAGAAAATATACTTCATGTTTATATCACATACATAATCAAGCATTTCACACATATTATGCAGATACTAACTGCTAGCACTTGGTTGTCTATAGCAGCTTCCCACAAGAAGAGGATGTAGGTGAGGCAGATGAACTTGTAGCCATATTACTTCAATAGTATTTAACATCAAATCGTATTTGTCACATGCACTGAATACAACAGGTGTAGTCCTTACAGTGAAATGCTTACTTACAAGCCCTTAACCAACAATGCAGTTCAAGAAATAGAATTAAGAAATTATTTACTAAATTAACTAAAGTAAAATCATTTAAAATAACTCAGTAAAATAAGAATAACAAGGCTATATGCAGGTGGTACTGGTTAGAGATCTCCCACTTTGCTGGCTAAAAATGGAGCCACTGACTGTAGACACTGCCACGACAAATCAAATCAAAGTTTATTTGTCAAGTGCGTCGAATACAACAGGTGTAGACCTTACAGTGAAATGCTTACTTACAGGCTCTAACCAATAGTGCAAAAAAGGTATTAGGTGAACAATAGGTAAGTAAAGAAATAAAACAGCAGTAAAAACAGGCTATATACAGTAGCGAGGCTATAAAAGTAGTGAGGCTACATACAGACACCGGTTAACAACCACAATAACAACAAACATGTGAAACCCTTGTAGGTTACTACAGTATGTCTTTATGGGGCACGTCGTAAAAACTCAATAAACCAACAAACTTTTGAATGTAGTTAAGAATTTAACCGATCCCATCCCCAATTAATACACAGAGAGAACATTTACACATCTCTGCCTTTAACACAACTTCAGGACCAGAAATGTTGGTCAAGAACATGTCATCCATCATGGATTAAAAATGAATTAATGTAAGGTGATTACTCTGCTCATTTAGTCTGACATATTTTTTGGAGTTTCCCAAGTACAGCCATTACATTTACAGATGTATGTTTTAGGGCTCCAGAGTGGCGCAGCGGTCAGACCCTGGTTTTATTCCAGACTGTATCACAACCCGCCATGATTGGGAGTCCCATAGGGCGGCGCACAATTGGCCCAGCGTTGTCCGGGTTTGGGTCTGGCCGGGGTAGGCCGTCACTGTAAATAAGAATTTGTTCTTAAACTGACTTGCCTAGTTAAATAAATGTTGAATAAAATTTTAAAAAGAATACTAAAATGCCTAATTTCATTCTCTACTCTAGAGCGGTTGATTGAATGCATCAGCAGGAATGCATCAGCAAAACTGCAGGTGAAACCTATAGCATAGAACATTATGGCGACTCGCAACAGATGACTGTGATACAGTAACTCGGTTACAGTACCAAATTCACTTAATTTACAATTGCTAAAACTAGATAATTGAGCTAGGAAGACAATATTGGCAAACAAATCAACCAAAACAATGTTATTGCTGCCACTGCTTCTGAGTGGTGTATAATGCCCTTTTGAGACAAGATTAACCTCATGAAACTCCTGGGAGATTTTTAGCGCAAATGTATTCACAGTTTGATCCCTATATGTAGGCCTTTGCACTTGTACCCGTATGTATACGGGTTGAAAATGGCAGATTTGGGTTACTGATAAACGGCTACATTGGAATGCAGTGGCTGCACAGCACAGTAACATGCTATAGCCTACATGACACCAGAGCTCTGGCTCTGCGCTTCAGGGGTTTTGACTGAAAGACGTTCTGAACTTGAGCACCTACACAACAAGAAGATGCCCCCATCTCTCCTGTTAAAAATGGGCAACTCTTGACATTGAGGGAAATGCTGTAAATTTCAAACTATGTATTTTAGAAGATGAGACGTTGAGGATAATATTAAATACCACAGCTTTGGTGTCAAGCCAAACGCCTGTGAATCCAAATGTGCACTTCACATTTCCATATCCTACCACGCATGTCATATACAGTGTCAACATTTATGGTCATTATGTTTGATGTACAGTTACAAGATGACATGGCATCATACTCTGCGTTGTTCTGAACAGAATGAGACGTTTGTCTATTGTGAAAGAAAATTGCCACAGGACAAACACCTAAATGCACTCATGACTCCTTTCATTGTGTAATATCGTATTTTATTACTTAGCTAGTCATGTTGTCAATGGATCAAGCTTTCAAATGATGCCCGCCTGACCCAGGCTGTTTTTGGACTGCATAAACAACATATTGTGTGATGGCTGGGATGCAGGATTGTGTTCCAAACAAAACAACTACAAGTGTGCTTGTTCTAATTCCTCAACTGCACAGTTAGGAAAGCACAAAAAAAGTACCTTGTAGTTGAAGACTCTTCTTTGAGTCATAAAAATGCATTGAAATTGCTTAGGAACTGTGCACACTTTGGAGAGGGGTAAAACCACTTGGAGACACCACCTAGTCCTCTCACTCATACCCTTCTCGTGTGTTTGTCTTATGTTGCACCTACCCCACAAAGGAAAATGGTCCATTTCACACACTTATCAAGAGAACATCCATGATCATCCCATACTACCGCTGAGCTGGCAGACTCACGAAACACAAATGCTCTTTGTAAATTATTTCTGAGTGTTAGTGTGCCCCTGGCTATCTGCCAGTAAATTTAAAAAATATAATTGTGCTATCTAGTTTGCTTAATATAAGGAATTTGAAATGGTTTATACTTTTGATACTTAAGTAAATTTGAGCAATTCCATTTACTTTTGATACTTAAGTATATTTTAAACCAATACTTTTACTCAAGTAGTATTTTACCGGGTGACTTTCACTTTTACTTGAGTATTTTTCTATTAAGGTATCTTTACTTTTACTCAAGTATGACAATTTAGTACTTTTTCCATTACTGCTGACAGCTTGTTTGAAGCCAACCCAGCTAGCACAGTGGATCTGGGCCGATTCCGGCTGAGAGTCGGGGCACTCGGCTGAGAGTCAGACTCGGCCGACGTCATGTGTAGTATTACTTATGGCTAGGATGCAGGGATTGAGCTCGGGCCAATTCCGGTGAGAGTTATCTGGCCCAAATGTATTACTTGGGGCTCGGGACGATTCCGGTGAGAGTTATCTGGCCCAAATGTATTAATTGGAGCTTGGGACGATTGGGGCTGCACTCTGGCAGATGGTTACACGGGGTGCTTTATATAAGTAACATTTCATTATTTATTTTTCCATATATTCTCATTGTTTGCGTGATCAAAAAATACAATTAGCATTTATATTAAAATCTTTAAGAGTCCAGTATAGTATTTTGATAATTTGTGCAAGGCAATTGATAAGCATTAAACACTTTGTGGATGGGGCCTCCCGGCACACAATTGGCCCAGCGTGGTCCAAGTTAGGGGAGGGTTTGGCCGGCTGGGATGGCCTTGTCCCATCGCGCCATAGCGACTTCTGTGGCGGGCCAGGCGCATGCACGCTGACATGGTCACCAGGTGTATGGTGTTTCCATTTTTTTGTGGATGTGTATAATTTGTGTGTAGAAAATGAATAATAATAATATTTAAAAATGACTAAATCGGGTAATTTTGTATAGATGTATTTACATTTGCATCAGGCCGCTTCTGGGGGGATTCCGGCAAAGGTAGACTGAAACAGCCAGATGTACTTGGGCCGATTCTGGACAGTCATTTTGATTCGGGCCGAGTATGACACCCGATTCCAGGCCGATTCAGTCAGTTCTGGCTCCCGGAAGAAGGCCGCTTCTGGGGTGATTCCTCATTGCTAGCTGGGAAAGGAGAAGTGTTTGCTCAGCAGAATGCAGGGCAGAGTATCCATACGAGTTACTGATTTTGTTTTTACGATTGTCTAGATGGCTCCATAAATTAGCATCGCTAATCAACAGCTAATCCCAAACAGTCATGCTAAATATGCTCATGTATTCCAATGCAAAATGCTAAAGATAGTGCTAACGCTAGCGTGCAGGAGCTAGCTAACAAGCTCAACACATGGTAATTACATACAATAGACCACAAAACTTAGCTCCACATAATAGTACACAGATCTCAAGGCACTTACGTTTAGAGGCACACACAATCAGGCATAAAGAGATTCAGCCCACAGGAGTAAAAGTTCAGTAGGAGGGAAAACTGTGGAAGTGCTCATCAGGATGGGGAAAGCACATTTCTGACCACACAGCGTGTTAGACCAACTGAAACCCCGTGAAGGTCACTGGTAGACTGACCTTGGCCAATAAGACACTAAGAAAAGTGGGGGTTCTCTGGATGGGAGACTAGGATGCCCGACTAAAACTAACCAGAAGGGATAGCTAGAATCAGCTGACTGAGTTGGCCGTTTTAACCGCAGCCAAGTGTTTGAGTACATGTATCCTCCAAGAGGGACGTTTCATGGCTTGATGGTCACGGCTGTCCCATTGCTTGATATGAGGAAGGGTTGTCATTAGTTACCACAGCCACAAAGTTATAAACCCCGCCCATTTCTGCAATGTATCGTCTTAAAATGTTATTTTAAACCTAACCTCTAGCTATACCCAGGTTTCTTTGGATTGTGGCAAATTCATTTTTGCATTATGGTAGTGAGAAGCCCTATGTCGAGAGCTCAAATCAAATCAAGTATACAGAATTGATTTGAAATCTCAGATGATCTAAAGTGAAGTAAACTTACGAAACTAATGTAACTCCATGTAAGAGCAGCAGTACCTGGATGGGCTCTCACATGGCATGAAGGCAGACACTTTTATATTCCTAATATTCATGTCTGGTCTGCCAATAACTATACTCCTCAGACAACAGCAACTCCATTTAAAGCCTTAACAGATTTAATGACAGTATATTCAGAGCTTCTATCATGAAAGATATAAACAGCACTAAAAGGTGCAGAGACCAACCAACCCACAGTTATTTAAGGGTAACTGCTACCACATTACCTGCTATGAAAAAAACAAGACAAATAAAGTTGATATGAAAATATACTGTAATTCTTCCCGTGACAAACCCACAAGAATACCACTCTCTCACTGTTACTGTGTTTCCAATGTAGAGAAGCCATTGATTCTAAGAGGTAAAATTGTGCCACCCTCTGGAATACCGACAGTATCACCACATTACCACCAACAAACTACCTCACATGGCCTGTGATAGCATTAGAAGTGTCTCCAAGGCACAGTAAGAACAGAGTAGTATTCAGTACGGTTCTCTCCTCTATAAAACTGCAGACTGCTTTCACAAAACTCATCCAGAAAACCATGTGAGTTATAGCATATTGGTGGACGTTTACAGTTACCATCCGAAGCCAAAAGTTAATAGATCCAATTGTTCTAAATTATCTTTAAAGTTCTCAGTAGGACAAATGTACTTAATGACTCGCGTGAAGGAAATTTCCACAGAGTGACATCATGGACTGCTGAGGCTGAGAGATATATAAATCATACTGTATATCAAATCCATTTCTGGAGTATGAGACATAGTTACAGTACATACGTGAATGCATGCTTACAAAACACTTGTTCAGTGCATTTCATTTTTACAATGTCTTTATCTCCTGGATGAGCTGGCTTTTGATTTATAGCCAGCAAAGCAAATCTCCATTCTCCCAATAATCCATGTCTGACATATCCAACGAGAAAATGATGCATGCTCACATCTTTCAACAATAAACAGGGTGTTGAAATCGCCCTGTCTACCCTCATAATGCCGCCCTGTACATCAACCTCTAAGCCGTTTGGCCTTGGGTTAGGTCACCTCCCAATTAGTTTGGAACCCTATCACAGGGAGCTTTCTCAAGCTGTTGTCTGACTGATGTCTTGGCCTTCATGAGCCCTAACCAACCAAAACACAGTGTTGGCCTGATTGCGGTTGTCTGCCTGTCTTGTGAGGTCAGCTTTTTTTTTTACAAGCTAAGCCACCCATAAAGACAGCAGTGCTCACTCAGCGTACCGGTGGGTGGTCTCGCTACCTAAGGCAGGGCATCATTGTGGTTGAGAGAGCAGTTTGTGGCTACCCATTACATGACACAGTAATATGTGTGGAGAGACACATTGCCTATACATTCAAACAGCATCCAGGAAGGGCTACTATCAACTAATAAGCACTATACAAATAGCTAACACCGCCCACCATTAAATGCATAGACGTTTTGTCCTTCAACAGACTGAAGGTCTCTGAGGATGCTATGTGATCAGTAGTCTCTGTGCAGTAAGTCTACGCTATGTGAAAAAGATGGTGTTTTGGCAGAGGTGGTGACTGTGGGCCGGAATGGAAAGAATCAGTTGAAGACGGCTGGAAAAATAAACTGTGCACCTGATCTGAAGCCCTGCCCTCCCCAGAGGGCGATATGGCTCTCACCACACTCATTCTGTTAGCTTTCCGCCTGATACCAAACCTATTGTGAATCCAGCTAACATTTGATATCTCCAAGAGGAAAAAAAGTGGAATTTACCGGTAAAAGTAAATGGCATCAATAGTTTGCCACAAGGAAGAAAAGTAAGAAGTTCATTAATCATCTTCACAATCGTGAAGGTCAATGAGAATATAAAAAAAGTATTGAAAATCTATGAACTTGGGACATGCACAACTATTGTGTGTGAATTGTAACACCAACCATAAAGTAATTTAAGATCCAACATCAATTTGTTTAGAGGGTGTCTTTCCATACAGAACTATATTGAACACTACTGTCATGGAAACTAGCCTACATCAAGCCAAACAGTAAACATTTAGACCCAAAGCACCCTTTAAACTTCTGTCTGATACCCTTGATATCTTTGCTATTGATTGTTAACAGGAGGCAGATTGTATTTTTAGAACTTGGATCATGGAAGTGAAAAGATACATCTCAGTGTGCAACTCAAGGTTGTTTTTTCCACAGACCCTTTTCTCTTATTCACCGTCTGTTACTCTTCATTTGACAGGCCTGTGCAGCTGTAGGATTTCACTTTGAAACGGGCAGCAATAAATGATCCCCATGTGTTTGCAGACCAAACCAGGCAAC
Source organism: Oncorhynchus tshawytscha (assembly GCF_018296145.1). Taxonomy (NCBI): domain Eukaryota; kingdom Metazoa; phylum Chordata; class Actinopteri; order Salmoniformes; family Salmonidae; genus Oncorhynchus; species Oncorhynchus tshawytscha. Next base: position 42,903,137 of record NC_056434.1, on the reverse strand, counting down.
CAGAGTTGAATTGCCCAATAAATGCACCTCCATTGACCACCTGGTGGGTGTATTTTACCAAAAAACATATAACCACTACAACAGCATTTCCTATTGCCACCATCATTAAAACTGCTTAGCCACTCACTCACAAGCTTCTATGTTTTAAAGGGCCATCCTTGCAACCTACCCAATTCGTAGGAGTTGGTACGTACCTTTGTTTCCCTCCGTTTAGTATTATACTGTGTACTACGTTACATTAGGTTACATTATTACTGGAATAGCAGTGTACAATATCATACCAATTAGATCACGTTGGGGCTGGGAGGTATACTGTATTTTACTATACACCGGTATTGATGCGCAGACTGCTTTGGGTTTGTACTTTACCTTCTATAAGGGTATGTCAATGTTTACTCAGTTTGCAACTTGAGTCATATTTCTCACTCTCCTCCTGCTGCATTCCGCTTCCCACACCAAGCCCTGTCCCCTGTCACTGAAGGAGAAAAAAAGATGTCCAAAAGGCATCAGCATTGGTCCGTGCTTACTGAGTTATAGCCTACAACAGGGATGGGCATCTCCAGCTGAAACTAATTGCATTCTAATCTGAAGATCATGATTAGTTGATTGTGTCAGATGTTTTAGCTGGGGCTGGGGTAAAAGAGTGACACCAATCAGGCCCCAAAAGACTGGAGTTGCCCATCCCTGGCCTACAGTGTCGCCTGAAATTACATTTGAGGAATGCCCATCTACGTGGTAGGTCTACCGTTTGTAACCCCCCCCCAAAAAAGAAGTCCGGTCCAGATAGGACCAAAAAAGACGGCCAAAGATGTTGGCATCCGTGCTTAGTGGGGTGTAGCCTAACATGTCAGCCCGCAATGGAATTTTGTGAATGCCCATCCATGTGGTAGGCCCACTGTTTGTAAAACAGGCCATTGCATTGGCCTTATCAGTCCTGAATTCTGTGACTAACCAATTTGGCTATTTAAGATCTGAATATCAGCTACCAAACTTTATTAGGAAGAGTTATCCTGAGCCTATTTGCAATGTGTTTACACAGCGGGAAATGCAAAAGTATTTTTTCCCCGCTATGATCAGCTCTTAAAAAATCTACGGATACAAACTTAAAACCACTGTACCCAGTACCCAGAACTTAGTCGCTGTCACTAGCTACCACCCGGTTACACATCCCTGCACCTTAGAGGCTGCTGCTCTATGTACATAGACATGGAACACTGGTCAAATTAATCATGTTTTATCCATTTCATATGTATATACTGTTTTGTAGTCAAGGCCATCCTATTCAACTATTGACGTACATATACTATTCTATCCTAAGTATTCTTCAGATATACTACATATTCTATCCATATACTGTCCATAATGTCTATGCATCACACACATATACTGTATATATATTTATACTCCAGACACCGACATTGCTCTTCCTAATATTTCTAAATTTCTTATTTCCGTTCTTTACTTTTAGATTTGTGTGTATTGTTAGATATTACTTTATTGTTGGAGCTACAGTAGAAAAGCAAGCATTTCTCTACACCCGCAATAACATCTGCTAAATATGTGTATGCAACCAATGAAATGTGATTTGATTTGGTTAATTTAGCTTGGAAAATGCTGCCCTCGTCAATCTGCCGCCATAGGCGGCCGCCTAATCCTGCCTAAAGAGCAGGCCGGCCCTGAAAGAAACACATACCAGACAAGTAGATGTACAATGGATTATGATCATTGTTGTTAATTACCATGTGTTGTGCCCTAAACTATATTGAGAATATTGGCCTGTTGGAAACTCCCTACAACATCTCACAGTTCAGGCTGGATCAGATTTATCTCTAGAGAAACTGTGCTTTGAGCTTGCAGGAAAAAAAAAAACGGAATGAAATGGATTTCAAATAATTGAACGGACATTGGTTTATTAGTTGTTAAACAATGGAAAATAAACCAACATTTTGGTTAATCGCTCAGCACTTTGAACCCCTCTTATTTCTACAATTTCTCTTCTTAAAATGTGATTTTAAACCTAACCTAAATAAAGTTGTGGTACACTGCCTTACAGGGAGGTATACTATTTGCACATTGTTAAATTAGCAGAACACTGCTTCTACAGTATTATGTGAAGGATGGTGTGTTCTACATGGAACTGTCACACTTGAAAGTTATCAAAACACCTTATTTAGAATATCTACATAAGTTCAGCAATTGCCCTCTTCTCATATTACTCTGCAGGCTACTGGCCAATACAATGCTTCCTCCTGGAGGAGGCTTTGAATTGGTCAGTAGCCTACGGAGTGGTATGAGAAGAGGGCCATCTACCTGTAGTTATTGAACTCTGCCTGCTGGACCCATGGGTTGAGGCAAACTCTGTCATATCCAGGATGGAGTGTCATGCATTCCACCTCTCCTTCCACCTGGCTGCACCTGTCCATAACCTGTAATACATTACCTACAGTAGATGGAAGGGACTTTATCACCCACTGGAGACTTGAAGACAGAACCTCACCCAGAGAGCTATCCATGTCAGTGTGTGGTTAGACAGCCAAATCCTTAGATAGACAAATAGAATGCCAAAAAACAAACAAATTCAATGCTAGTTCTGGTTAGACACCTGCAGTTGTACTCTACACATAACTTATTTTTAAGTGTAGGCATAGTTACTGTCTTTATAAGCACATCGATATGATATTTATAGCAGAACATATTTCGTCTTTCTAACACAAACATACTTTTTTGTTGATAAATGTCTCTACACTCAAGCTGGGTGATGTTTGTACAATGTCCACATATAGCCTAAACCTGTTGTCGGGATATTAGTAGTTCTGGGAGATGTCCCCCAGGAAAGATCTAACCGTGACCAACAGTGTGGTGAAAAATGCACAAAAGTGCCTCGTCAACCTCAGGAGACTGAAGAATGTTGTCTTGGCCCCTAATACTCTCACAAACCTCTACAGATGCACCATTGAGAGCATCCTGTCGGGCTGTATCAATTCCAGGTAAGGCAATTGCACCGTCCGCATCCGCAGGGCTCTCCAGAGGGTGGTGCAGTCAGCCCAACGCACCATCGGGGGCACACTGCCTGCCCTCCAGGACATCTACAGCACCCGGTGTCACAGGAAAGCCAAGAAGATCTGTGATTTTAATGCAGAAAAACTACGAGCATCTCACCTGTCCAATTTTAGGGAAAAAAACTCTAGATCACATTTATTCCACACATAGAGACCCATACAAATCTCTCCCCTGCCCTCCATTTGGCAAATTGGGCCATAACTCTATCCTCCTGATAACTGCTTATAAACAAAAACTCAAACAGGAAGTACCAGTGATGCACTTAATGCGCATGGCAAGGGGTACCGTGACCAAAAGGCATCTGAAAAGCTTCTACTCCCAAGCCATAAGACTGCTGAACAGTTAATCAAATGGCTACCCAGATAAATAAATAATAAATGGGGTCAATGTGAATTATCTTGTTTTGCACTGGCTCTATGCACACTCACTAGACTCTACCCACACACTCACACATACTACACTGACACTCCAACACACACGCACACACACTACATACGTACTCTCACATACACACACACACACACACACACACACACAAACATGTATATTGACGCCACACACTCATACATAGACACATTATACACACTCTGCTGCTACTCTGTTTATTATATATCCTGAAAGACTAGTCACTTTTACCCCTACTCACAGTTCCTTCAGAAAGTATTCATAAACCTTGACTTATTCCACATTTTGTTGTGTTACAGCCAGAATGCTAAAAGATGAATTCGTCTTCCAGTGTCAGGTGGAAAGCAGACGGAACCAGTTTTTCCTCTAGGATTTTGCCTGTGCTAAACTCCATTCCGTTTATTTTCTATCCTGAAAAACTCCTCAGTCCTTAACAATTACAAGCATACCCATAACATGAAGCATTCAGTAATGTGCTGTATTGGATTTGTCCCCAAACGTAACACTTTGTATTCAGGACAAAATGTACATTTCTTTGCCATATTTATTTTAGTATTACTTTAGTAGAGAAGAAACCCCAACATAATTAGGTCTATAATCAATAGCCTAACCGTTTAATGTGCCTGGCTTTATAAATCATCCATATATATCTACATAAATAAGACAGATCTTGCTTTTGGTGCCTGTTTGAGTATTTGTTTGATAGCCTACTGATTTCATGAGCACCAAGCCTCATGCAATGTTGCAAACAGAATATTTTTATTCTGTACATGTTTCCTTCTTTTCACTCTGTCAATTAGGTTAGTATTGTGGAGTAACTACAATGTTGTTGCTCCAACCTCAGTTTTCTCCTGTCACAGCCATTAACTCCGTAACTGTTTAAAGTCACCATTGGCCTCATGGTGAAATCCCTGAGCGGTTTCCTTCCACTCCGGTAACTGAGTTAAGAAGGATGCCTGTATCTTTCTAGTGACTGGGTATATTGATACACCATCCAAAACGTAATTAATAACTTCCCCATGCTCAAAGAGATATTCAATGTCTGCTTTTTTTACCCATCTACCAATAGGTGCCCTTCTTTGCAAGACATTGGAAAATCTCTCTGGTCTTTGTGGTTGTATCTGTGTTTGAAATTCACTGCTCGACTGAGGGAGATTACAGATAATTGTATGTGTGGGGTACAGAGATGAGGTAGTCATTCAAGAATCATGTTAAACACTATTACTGCACACAGAGTGATCCATGCAACTTATTATGTGACTTGTTAAGCACATTTTTACTCCTGAACTTATTTAGGCTTGTCATAACAAAGGGGTTGAATGCTTATTTATTCAATACATTTCAGCTTCTCATTTTTTATCATTTGTAAACATTTCTAAAACATAATTTCTAAAAACACAATTGTGTATAGACCAGTGACACAGAATCTTAATTTAATCCATGTTAAATTCAGGCTGTATCACAACCAAATGGGGGAAAAGCGGTGAGAATACCTTCTGAAGGCACTGTATTTAGCATGATACCATATAATCTATAATTCAACAGCATACCAAATGATCTTGTATACAATTCAACAGCACAATCCATCTTCCCTGTATTTACTCATGAGACATTCAGGCGACCCCACCCCAACAAAAAATATTAAAATAAATAATTAAACAGTCGGTGACCTTGTGTCAATTCTTTTTTCAATTGAAAGTTTTATTAAGTTCTCTTGTTTTTCAATCAACCAACAAAACATATTCCACATTCACAGATGTGACAGGCTTAAAAAAAAGAAAAGAAAAAGAAAATATATAATAATAATACATTATAAAAAATACAATTAAAATAAAAGATTAAGACATTTTTTGGGGTGTGTGTATATATATATATATATACATCCATCCATCCATACATACACACACACACATACACATACGTACACATATACATACATACATACATACACACACACATATCCTACATACCTACACGTACTCACAAAGAATTTTTTTTAAACACACAAAAAAAAAAGAATCTGGCAATCTCTCTACAACTCCAAAATACATGCATATAGGTTCCACTTTCAGAGGTACATCTTTTACAGTTAGGAGACATATCCGTTTTCATTCTATGGAGTCTCAAAGGAGTGTACAAAAATGTGTAATTAGATTTTCATTTTTACATTAGTAGAGGTGCAGTATACCCTGTCGCAAACCTCTGCCCATAACTCATCACTGATAGTCAGACCAAGGTCCTTTTCCCAAATTATTTTCAAAAGAGTAAAGAAGGAGCCTCCTTTCTCAGAAAGGAGTCTATAGATGTAAGATATTTTGCCTTAAATGGATTGTGCTGTGACAAGAAGGGTTTCAACTTCATTCAACTGAGTTCTAAACCTCCTCTTGGAGGTAAATGAGGAAATTACATGTCTAATTTGAAGATGTAAAAAAAATGGGATCTTGCACATTGAATTCACTGCAGAGCTCTTGAAAGGATTTCAGTGTAGTGGTTTTCTGATGAAATAGGTCTGAAAAGGTCCTGATTCCTAGAGTATGCCAAAGATTAAAGTTGGCATCCCTCAGGGCTTTTGGCAAGTCTGGGTTGCCTACTATAGGCGAGTGAGAACATATTTGCGAGGAAATGCCCAGGTATTTCTTACAGTCCCTCCACGCTAGTAGGGTGCTGCAAATCACAAAGGTTTTGGCTATGTTGCCCACTTCACTAAAGTTATTAATGAATATAATTGAGCTTAAGGGCAATGAACCACAGGATTGGGCTATCTGAATCCACATTGACTCGTCTGTTTGTGATCTATGTTAGCATGTTGCGGATTTGGGCAGACCAGTAGTACAATTGAAGGGAGGGAAGGGCAAGACCACCCTTAGATTCAGGTTTCGATAGAGTGGAAAACTTGATCCTAGGTTTTTTATTGCCCCATATAAATTTGGTGATGCTTTGGTTAGTTGTTTTGAAGAAGGAAACTGGGAGATAGCATGGGAGCATCTGAAATAAGTAGTTCAGTCTAGGGAGGACATTCATACGGATGACATTAATTCTTCCTACTAAGCTAATTGGGGGGGAGATCCAGGTTTGGAGATCGTTCTTGATTCGATCCAGGAGTGGAACATAATTTTCCTTGAAAAGGCTATTCAGATCTGGTGTTATGAAGATCCCGAGGTATTGAAACCCCTGTGTTTTCCATTGGAAAGGACATAGTGTCTTCATAGAGCTGGTGAGTGTAATATTGACAAGGCAGACAGTGGATTTGTTCAAATTGATCTTATAACCTGAAAACTTGCCATACTGAGCAATTGTGTCTAAAATGAGAGGGAGGGATTTCTCAGGGTTGGATATGTAGAGCAAGACAACATCCGCGTAAAGCGAAATCTTGTGCTGCAGCCCGCCTGCAGAAACACCCATAATACTTGGATTGCTCCTTATCAGCTCTGCCAGAGGCTCCGCCCCCAACAAGTAGAGCAGCGGGGACAGTGAGCACCCTTGTCTTATGCCCCATTCCAGAGGGAATCTGTCAGAGTTCAGTCCATTAGTAGTCACCATGGCATTTGGATGAGAGTATAGTGATTTGATCCATTTAATAAAATTTGGGCCCATATTGAACTTTTCTGAAAACAGAAAGCTCCACTCCATCCTGTCAAACGCCTTCTCAGCATCCAGTGAAGCCAGCAGGACAGGGGTCTTCTGTGCGTTTACTTGATCAATAATATCAAAAAGACGGCGGAAAGACGGAAAAGTTCAATATGGGCCCAAATTTTATTAAATGGATCAAATCACTATTATCAGAAGAGTATCTGTCTCTAATAAATCCAGTTTGGTCCGCTTGTATTATTTTGGGAAGAAGAGTGTTTAGTCTTTTGGCGAGCAATTTGGTAATTATTTTATAGTCGAAATCCAACAAGCTTATGGGCCGGAAGGACGAGCAGGATAGGGGGTCCTTGTCCTTTTTGAGCAACACTGTAATGCGAGCTGTGTGCATGGAGTCTGGGAGAAGTCTGTTTTTGCAAAAATCCTCCAGCATTGGCATGAAGATAGGGCTGAGCTGGGGCCAAAAAGCTTTGTAGAACTCTCTGGGGAATCCATCTGGTCCTGGGGACTTATTAGGTGGCATGGAGGTAATTGCCTCCAGGATCTCCTCAGGAGTGAAGGGGGAGTTGAGATCTTCTTGGTCGGTCTCTGATAGTTTAGGTAGCGATATTCCCTCTAGGAAAGAGTGTGTTTTCTCTCAGAGGTATATTGTTTGCAGTAAAAATCATGAAAAGTTAAATGGATCTTTTTTGGGTCATATGTGACTTTGTCCTCTGCTGTTCGGATAGCCATGATTGTAAGCTCTGACTGCTCCTTTTTTAATTGGTAAGCAAGCAATCTACTGGGCCTATTGCTATACTCATGGTATTTCTGTTTAGTAAAGAAAAATATATATCTCCCGAGTGTAGTCCAAATTCAGTTTGGCTTTGGCTGCTTTAAGATGACACCAGGAGGTGCTATCTGGGGATTGTTTATGCATTTTTTTCACAGCATTCCAGCTCCCTCTCAAGATCTAGCCTGAGTGCTTCCATTGCTTTTTTCTTAGAGGAAGCATATGCAATTAGATGACCTCTTAGTGTGGCTTTAGCAGCGTCCCACATTGTGGCCGGAGAAACAGGATAATCTTTGTTGTCTTGTGTGTAGTTGTCTATCCATGTAGTGACCAGTGTATGGAACGCTTCGTTTGATAGCATGGAGGTGTTGAATTTCCAACTCTTTGACCTCGGGATGTTTTTGCAGAGGTCAAAGCGGAGGTGGACAAAGGCGTGATCTGAAAGTGCTATGGGTCCGATTGTTCATGTGGCTGAATTTATGAAACTCTTTGGGATAAAAATGTAATCTATACGGGAGTAGGTGTTATGGACATTAGAGTAGTATGTATAGTCGATAGATGAGCTATTAGTCTCTCTCCAGATATCTATCAGTCCCATCTCTTTAGTAAGAGAGTTCAACATCTTTGCAGATATAGGATTTGTGGTGGGGACTTGAGATGATTTGTCTAGGGTTGGGTTAAGGGTACAATTAAAATCTCCGGCCACCACGCCAAAGGAAACACAATGCTCATTGAACAGGGTTATCATTTTTGACATGAAGGCAGGAGTATCTGTGTTAGGGGCGTATATATTTAAAATAGTAATTGGTTGACCATATAGTGACCCAGTTATCAAAATAAATCTCCCTTCCGGATGAGTTCTTGTCAATTATGAATGGAACATTCTTATGGATAAGTATGGCTGTGCCTCTACTGTTTGATTTGAAAGATGAGAAATACACCTGTCCCACCCAAGCTCTGCAGAGTTTGGCATGTTCAGCATCACAGAGGTGTGTCTCTTGTAATAGCGCGATGTCTGCTTTTTCCTTTTTTAGAGCACATAGTATCTTTTTCCGTTTTATTGCATGCCCTAGACCATGGCAGTTCCATGTCAATAGATTTAAGGTGCTAGTCATCGTCATCGAACAGTAATCGAACTTCATCGCTGGGTAAAAGTGGATAGTAGTTACAGCTGAGTTCACATAAAAGGAAAATAAATGGTGTACATAAAATAAAATAATCTCTGAACATTTGAGTCCCTGGCGGCGTAATGTGTTACTGATGGTAGGCTTTGTTACTAGCTCTCTCAAGTTCTATGGGCCTGTCGGTGGACAGGTGGAGCCACTCGGGAAGTTTGTCTTGCAGGTAGCGGATCAGTGGCATGTTTCCCTCTTCTTTTTCGCCCAGATTGAATAGAACACAATTATTCCTTCGCCCCCTGTTTTCCAGGTCCTCTGTTTTCTCTTCCAGATGCTCTATTTTCTTTTTAGCATATGCTATTGTTTCCATGGCATCTGTCAATAAGTTTTCCATGGATAGGATTCGCCCCTCTGCCTCGTCCAGGCGCCCCGCATTTATGGTTATCTTGTTGTTGATGTCAGGCAAAGCGTTTTCCAGGATTGTCACCTTGCCACCTATCGCACTGAGCTGAGAGTTAATGGCATCTAATTTAGTGTTTAGTTCTTTACGTTGGGATCTCAACTCAGAAAGGATGTCTTCGACAGAGTGCGAGGTTGGCATTCGTTGGAAACTACTTGTGCGGAGCTCTTAGTTCATGCGGCCATCTCGTTCAAGGGTCACGTGATCCCCTCTCCTTGTGTCACTTCTTTAGTGTTTCACCCTCCCTACAACCCACATACAGTATGACTGATAAATGCAATTGTTATTACTATAAGTCTCATAGTCAATTGCCAATAGTAACTGTCAGATTTAAACTAAGAAACTACTGCCATTGAGAAAGAAAAACACCTGGCGTGGAGAGAGTCGAGAAGGAGACAGACAGAGAGGCCCCCATGGAGCAAGCTGGCTGAAACCCTGTGCGGAGGATAAGTGTCGTCTGCGGCCCCTCCACCAGAAAGAGCCACAGGACTTAAAGAGTAACTGAAGGCAATAAACAACTTATCTGGTAGAAAACTGGCAATGTGTCAGAGGAATTGTAGTGGATTCTAGTTTCAGAATCGACTACAGAGTGAAAAAGTCAATCTCGTCCAACTATTTGTGAGATAATTAGGGAAAAATGTTACGTCACGGAATGAAGGATACCATAAGAGTGTTCCTTGGGTTGGGTTTATTTCAATCTTGCCCTCATGCCCACAATTCAGAGACCAGCTGCACGCAACCCAATCATTATGCCCATGTTTGATTTGGTCTGACCTTTTATATCCCTATGCGGCTCATTTATTACCATCAGTAAATTACACAATGTACATGGGACAATATTTTTAAACGTCAATAGCTCCAAATTTCAATGGCTTAAAAACTTCAAACCAACTATAAATTGTAGATATTAATGTACAAATATTAAAAGCATTTAATTACATAACTATTGTGTGATTGTCATCTATTGCTAGTCCCTAACTAGCCTCAAAGTCAAACCAATTTTGCCACGATCGCACACCGGCCTGGCTGAAGCTAGTTGGTGAAAGAGGTAGTCTAGGCTACTTCCAAACACAACCTGGTTAGACTGTTTCAAGTTATCTAGAAGAGTGACTGTGAATGTGTACTATTTTTGACAGAATGAAAGTACAAACGCTTCCCACATTCGAACACACACACATGAAACACCCACATCAAAGCACGCCTCCAAAACCCATATCTCGCTCTCAGTCGCATTTCCTAATGAGGAAAATTGAAACAGAGGATAAATCAGAACTTTCAGAACCCAGTTAATTAGGCTACGTAAGTCCAGAGTTTCAAATTATGCTTTCATAACATTTGTGCTCTTACACTGCATTAATTCCATCAACAGCAGTTACTATTCCTCTGTTCAATTCTGAAAATAATTGAGGCAAAGAAAGAGTCCAGTTCGTTACAAAAACTGAAAGACTTGTAATTGGTTATAAAAAAATGTGTTACTTGTTCTACGATGTTCGAGGGCAACAGCAGGAAGTATTTACAGAGCAAGAAAGCAGTTTGATCTCCAATATACTTATCCTTTGAATCTGAGGTTTATGTGGCTATAACTAAAAATAACCAGTACGAATATGGGATAGACAGTTTTTTTATTGTGTTGTTGATTCTTATACAGTCTTCATTTAAGTGTATTGAAATAAAACTCAATTTCAAATCAGTTCATGTTGTTCTGTGGCCTCTCAAGCAGACCGAAGCAGACCTGAGACCTTGACAGAACATAAATCCACATACAGAATTCTACATGTGCAGTATTTCCAGCGAAACTATTTGATCAGTGCTTTGGAGACTGGCTACACCCTCAAACAGCTTTACACTCAGATAGGAACGCTGAAGTGAAGCTTCGCTGCTCACTCCATTATGTTCCTAGGACATTTTAGACTGAGATCTGGACGATCTGATAAACAATTTTTTGGGGCTAAAAGTTCTGCAATAAATCATCCAAAAGCACTGACAGAGAAGCAGAATTTCAGAGCAGCCTGCCACTTTAATTTCTATCTGTTGAATACCAAAAGAGAAGCTTGAAGCTGTAATCAACCACACTCTACTAAAGACGGAGGTTGTCAGATCTTAGTTGGTTTAACAGGTCAACTGTAGTGCACATAGAGACGCTGGCAAACTGCTGACTACAAGGAAAAACACAATAACCTCAAGATTGTGTAGGAAGGAAACATAGCTACATTTATTTCTTCATCTCAAATCAAATGTTATTCATCACACGAATACAACAGGTATTCACCTTATAGTGAAATGCTTACATACGAGCCCCTAACCGACAGTGCAGTTTCAAAAAATACGGATAAGAATAAGAGATAAAAGTAACAAGTAATTAAAGAGCAGCAGTAAAAAATAACAATATACAGTTGAAGTCGTAAGTTTACATACACCTTAGCCAAATAAATTTGAACTCAGTTTTTCACAATTCCTGACATTTAATCCAAGTAAATATTCCCTGTCTTAGGTCAGTTAGGATCAACACTTTATTTTAAGAATGTGAAATGACAGAATAATAATAGAGAGAATCATTTTTTTCAGCTTTTAATTGTTTCATTACATTCCCAGTGGGTCAAAAGTTTACATAAACTCAGGCCTCCCGGGTGGCGCAGTGGTCTAAGGAACTGCATCGCATTGGGTTTGAGCCCAGGCTCTGTCACAGCAGGCCGTGACTGGGAGGCCCAAGGGGCGGTGCACAATTGGCCCAGCGTTGTCCGGGTTAGGGATGGTTTGGCCGGCAGGGAGATCCTTGTCTCATCAAGCACTAGTGACTCCTGTGGCGGGTTGGGCTCAGTGCATGCTGACCAAGTGTACAAACATCTTTCTGGTAAGAAGAGGGGCGGGGGCGTATGCCTTATGACTAACGTGACATGGTGTGATGAAAGAAACATACAGGAACTCAAATCCTTCTGTTCACCTGATTTAGAATTCCTCACAATCAAATGTAGACCGCATTATCTACCAAGAGAATTCTCTTCGATTATAATCACAGCCGTATATATCCCCCAAGCAGACACATCGATGGCTCTGAAACTAACTTTATTTAACTCTCTGCAAACTGGAAACGATTTATCCGGAGGCTGCATTCATTGTAGCTGGGGATTTTAACAAGGCTAATCTGAAAACAAGACTCCCTAAATTTTATCAGCATATCGATTGCGCAACCAGGGGTGGAAAGACCCTGGATCATTGTTACTCTAACTTCCGCGACGCATATAAGGCCCTGCCCCGCCCCCCTTTCGGAAATGCTGACCACGACTCCATTTTGTTGATCCCTGCCTACAGACAGAAACTAAAACAAGAAGCTCCCACGCTGAGGTCTGTCCAACGCTGGTCTGACCAAGCTGACTCCACACTCCAAGACTGCTTCCATCACGTGGACTGGGAGATGTTTCGTATTGCGTCAGACAAACAACATTGACGAATACGCTGATTCGGTGTGCGAGTTCATTAGAACGTGCGTTGAAGATGTCATTCCCATAGCAACGATTAAAACATTCCCTAACCAGAAACCGTGGATTGATGGCAGCATTCGTGTGAAACTGAAGGCGCGAACCACTGCTTTTAATCAGGGCAAGGTGTCTGGTAACATGACTGAATACAAACAGTGCAGCTATTCCCTCCGCAAGGCTATCAAACAAGCTAAGCGCCAGTACAGAGACAAAGTAGAATCTCAGTTCAACGGCTCAGACACAAGAGGCATGTGGCAGGGTCTACAGTCAATCACAGACTACAGGAAGAAACCCAGCCCAGTCACGGACCAGGATGTCTTGCTCCCAGGCAGACTAAATAACTTTTTTGCCCGCTTTGAGGACAATACAGTGCCACTGACACGGCCTGCAACGAAAACATGCGGTCTCTCCTTCACTGCAGCCGAAGTGAGTAAGACATTTAAACGTGTTAACCCTCGCAAGGCTGCAGGCCCAGACGGCATCCCCAGCCGCGCCCTCAGAGCATGCGCAGACCAGCTGGCCGGTGTGTTTACGGACATATTCAATCAATCCCTATACCAGTCTGCTGTTCCCACATGCTTCAAGAGGGCCACCATTGTTCCTGTTCCCAAGAAAGCTAAGGTAACTGAGCTAAACGACTACCGCCCGTAGCACTCACATCCGTCATCATGAAGTGCTTTGAGAGACTAATCAAGGACCATATCACCTCCACCCTACCTGACACCCTAGACCCACTCCAATTTGCTTACCGCCCAAATAGGTCCACAGACGATGCAATCTCAACCACACTGCACACTGCCCTAACCCATCTGGACAAGAGGAATACCTATGTGAGAATGCTGTTCATCGACTACAGCTCGGCATTCAACACCATAGTACCCTCCAAGCTCGTCATCAAGCTCGAGACCCTGGGTCTCGACCCCGCCCTGTGCAACTGGGTACTGGACTTCCTGACGGGCCGCCCCCAGGTGGTGAGGGTAGGCAACAACATCTCCTCCCCGCTGATCCTCAACACTGGGGCCCCACAAGGGTGCGTTCTGAGCCCTCTCCTGTACTCCCTGTTCACCCACGACTGCGTGGCCACGCACGCCTCCAACTCAATCATCAAGTTTGCGGACGACACAACAGTGGTAGGCTTGATTACCAACAACGACGAGACGGCCTACAGGGAGGAGGTGAGGGCCCTCGGAGTGTGGTGTCAGGAAAATAACCTCACACTCAACGTCAACAAAACTAAGGAGATGATTGTGGACTTCAGGAAACAGCAGAGGGAACACCCCCATCCACATCGATGGAACAGTAGTGGAGAGGGTAGCAAGTTTTAAGTTCCTCGGCATACACATCACAGACAAACTGAATTGGTCCACTCACACAGACAGCATCGTGAGGAAGGCGCAGCAGCGCCTCTTCAACCTCAGGAGGCTGAAGAAATTCGGCTTGTCACCAAAAGCACTCACAAACTTCTACAGATGCACATACGGGAGCATCCTGGTGGGCTGTATCACCGCCTGGTATGGCAACTGCACCGCCCTCAACCGTAAGGCTCTCCAGAGGGTAGTGAGGTCTGCACAACGCATCACCGGGGGCAAACTACCTGCCCTCCAGGACACCTACACCACCCGATGCTACAGGAAGGCCATAAAGATCATCAAGGACATCAACCACCCGAGCCACTGCCTGTTCACCCCGCTGTCATCCAGAAGGCGAGGTCAGTACAGGTGCATCAAAGCTGGGACCGAGAGACTGAAAAACAGCTTCTATCTCAAGGCCATCAGACTGTTAAACAGCCACCACTAACATTGAGTGGCTACTGCCAACACACTGTCAATGACTGTCAATGACACTGACTCTACTCCAGCCACTTTAATAATGGGAATTGATGGGAAAGTATGTAAATATATCACTAGCCACTTTAAACAATGCTACCTTATATAATGTTACTTACCCTACATTATTAATCTCATATGCATACGTAGATACTGTACTCTATATCATCGACTGCATCCTTATGTAATACATGTATCACTAGCCACTTTAACTATGCCACTTGGTTTACATACTCATCTCATATGTATATACTGTACTCGATATCATCTACTGTATCTTGCCTATGCTGCTCTGTACCATCACTCATTCATATATCCTTATGTACATATTCTTTATCCCCTTACACTGTGTATAAGACAGTAGTTTTTTGGAATTGTTAGTTAGATTACTTGTTCGTTATTACTGCATTGTCGGAACTAGAAGCACAAGCATTTCGCTACACTCGCATTAACATCTGCTAACCATGTGTATGTGACAAATACAATTTGATTTGATTTGATTTGATTTACAGTGTTTCCTCCGACATTGGTGCGTCTGGCTTCCGGGTTGGATGTGCATTGTGTCAAGAAGCAGTGTGGCTTGGTTGGATTGTGTTTTGTTTTGGGGGATGCGTGGCTCTTGATCTTTGCCTCTCTCGAGTCCGTACGGGAGTTGCAGTGATGAGACAAGACTGTATCTACTACCAATTGGATACCATGAAATTGATGAGATAAAGGGGTAAAAAAAAGAAGTTTACATACACTCAATTAGTATTTGGTAGCCTTTAAATTGTTTAACTTGGGTCAAACATTTCGATAGCCTTCCACAAGTTTCCCATAATAAGTTGGGTGAATTTTGACCCATTCCTCCTGACAGAGCTGGTGTAACTGAGTCATGTTTGTAGGCCTCTCTGCTCACACATGCTTTTTCAGTTCTGCCCACAACTTTTCTATAGGATTGAGGTCAGGGCTTTGTGATGGCCACTCCAATACCTTGACTTTGTTGTCCTTAAGCCATTTTGCCACAACTTTGGAAGTATGCTTGGGGTCATTGTCCATTTGGAAGACCCATTTGCGACCAAGCTTTAACTTCCTGACTGATGTCTTGAGATGTTGCTTCAATATATCCACGTAAGTTCCCTTCCTTATGATGCCCTCTATTTTGTGAAGTGCACCAGTCCATCCTGCAGCAAAGCACCCCCACAACATGATGCTGCCACCCCCGTGTTTCACGGTTGGGATGGTGTTATTCGGCTTGCAAGCATCCCCCTTTTTCCTCCAAACATAACGATGATCATTTTGGCCAAACAGTTACATTTTTTCTTTCATCAGATCAGAGGACATTTCTCCAAAAGTACGATCTGTGTCCCCACGTGCAGTTGCAAACCGTAGTCTGGCTTTTTTTATGGTGGTTTTGGAGGAGGGACTACTTCCTTGCTGACTTGACTTTCAGGTTATGTCGATATAGGACTCGTTTTACTGTGGATATAGATACTCTTGCGCCTGTTTCCTCCAACATCACAAGGTCCTTTACTGTTGTTCTGGGTTTGATTTGCACTTTTCGCACCAAAGTACGTTCATCTCTAGGAGACAGAATGTGTCTCCTTCCTGAGCAGTATGAGCAGTATGATGGCTGCGTCCCATGGTGTTTATACTTGCGTACTATTGTTTGTACAGATGAACGTGGTACTTTCAGGTGTTTGGAAATTGCTCCCAAGGATGAACCAGACTTGTGGAGGTCTACAAAAAGAAAACAAAAAGTCTACAAAAAGAATTCTGAGGACTGATTTCTTTTTATTGTCCCATGATGTCAAGCAAAGAGGCACTGAGATTGAAGGTAGGCCTTGAAATACATCCACAGTTATACCTCAAATTGACTCAAATTATGTCAATTAGCCTATTAGAAGCATCATTTTCTGGAATTTTCCAAGCTGTTTAAGGCACAGTCAACTTAGTGTATGTAAACTTCTGACCCACTGGAATTGTGATACAGGAAATTATAGATTATTTCACTTGTCTGTAAACAATTGTTGGAAAAATGACTTGTGTCATGCAAAGTATATGTCCTAACTGACTTGCCAAAACTATAGTTGGAAAGTGGTTGGAAAATAGGTTTTAATGACTCCAACCTATGTGTATGTAAACTTGCAACTTCAACTGTATACAGGGGGGTGCCGAGTCAATGTGCGGAGGCACCGGTTAGTTGAGGTAGTATGTACATGTAGGTAGAGTTCATTAAAGTGACTATGCATAGATGACAACAGACAGTGGCAGTGGTGTGGAGAGGGAAGAGATTAGGAGGGGGGCAATGCGAGTACTCTGGATGTTCAGGAGTCTTATGGCTTGGGGGTAGAAGCTGTTTAGAAGCCTCTTGGACCTGGACTTGGCGCTTCTGTACCGCTTGCCATGCAGTAGCAGAGTAAACAGTCTATGACTATGGTGGCTGGAGTCCTTTAGGGCTTTCCTCTAACACCGCCTGGTATAGAGGTCCTGGATGGCAGGAAGCTTGGCCCCAGTGATGTACTGGGCAGTTCGCACTACCCTCTGTAGTGCATTGCGGATGGAGGCCGAGCAGTTGCCATAACAGGCAGTGATGCAACCAGTCAGTATGCTCTCGATGGTGCAGCTGTAGAACCTTTTGAGTATCTGAGGACCCATGCCAAATCTTTTCAGTCTCCTGAGGGGGAATAGGTTTTGTCGTGCCTGCTTCACGACTGTCATGGTGTGCTTGGACCATGTTAGTTTGTTGGTGATGTGGACACCAAGGAATTTGAAGCTCTCAGCCTGCTCCACTGCAGCCCCGACGACGAGAATGGGGCATGCTCGGTCCTCTTTTTCCTGTAGTCCACAACCACCTCCTTAGTCTTGATCACGTTGAGGGAGAGGTTGTTGTCCTGGCACCACACGGCCATATCTCTGACCTCCTCACTATAGGCTGTCTCATTGTTCTCGGTGATCAGGCCTACAACTGTTGTTTCATTGGCAAATTTAATGAAGGCGTTGGAGTCATGCCTGGCCATGCAGTCATGAATGAACAGAGAGTAGAGGAGGGGGCTGAGCACGAACTCCTGAGTTCCCGTTGCTGAGGATCAGCATGGCGGATGTGTTGTTACCTACCTTTACCACCTGGGAGAGGCCCATCAGGAAGTCCAGGATCCAGTTGCAGAGGGATGTGTTTAATCCCAGGGTCCTTAGCTTATTGATGAGCTTTGAGGGCAATATGGTGTTGAACACTGAGCTGTACTCAATGAATAACATTCTCACATGGGTGTTCCTTTTGTCCAGGTGGGAAAGGGCAGTGTGGAGTGCAATAGAGACTGCATCATCTGTGGATCCGTTGGGGCGGTATGCAAATTGGAGTAGGTCTAGGGTTTCTGGGATGATGGTGTTGATGTGAGCCATGACCAGCCTTTCAAAGCACTTCATGACTACAGACGTGAGTGCTACAATTTTCTAGTTATTTAGGCAGGTTACCTTAGTGTTCTTGGGCACAGGCACTATGGTGGTCTGCTTAAAACATGTTGGTATTACAGACTCGGACAGGGAGAGGTGGAAAATGTCAGTGAAGACACTTGCTAGTTGGTCAGCGCATGCTCGCAGTACACATCCTGGTAATCCGTCTGGCCCTGCGGCCTTGTGAATGTGGACCTGCTAAAATATCTTAGTCACATCGGCTGCGGAGAGCGTGATCACACAGTCTTCCGGTACAGCTGGTGCTCTCATGCATGTTTCAGTGTTATTTGGCTCGAAGTGAGCATAGAAGTAGTTTAGCTTGTCCTGTAGGCTCGAGTCACTAGACAGCTCTCGGCTGTGCTTCCCTTTGTAGTCTGTAATGGTTTGCAGGCCCTGCCACATCTGACGACTGTCAGAGTCAGTGTAGTACGACTTGGTGTAGTATTGCCCCTTACTTGTTTAATGATTCGTTGGACGGCATAGCGGGATTACTTATAAGCTTCCGGGTTAGAGTCCCGCTCCTCGGCAGCTCTACTCTTTAGTTCAGTGTGGATGTTGCCTGTAATCCATGGCTTCTGGTTGGGGTATGTACATACGGTCACTTTGGGGACGACGTCATCGATGCACTTATTGACGAAGCCAATGACAGATGTGGTGTACTCCTCAATGCCATTGGAGGAATCCCGGAACATATTCCAGTCTGTGATAGCAAAACAGTCCTGTTGCTTAGCATCTGCTTCATCTGACCACTTTTTTTTTTATCTAGTCACTGGTGCTTCCTGCTTTATTTTTTGCTTGTAAGCAGGAATCAGGCGGATGGAATTATGGTCAGATTTTCCAAATGGAGGGCGAGGGAGAGCTTTGTATGCATCTCTGTGTGTGGAGTATAGGTGGTCCAGAGTTATTTTCCCTCTGGTTGCACATTTAACATGTTGATAGAAATTTGGTAAATCTGATTTAAGTTTCCCTGCATTAAAGTCCCCGGCTACTAGGAGCGCCGCCTCTGGGTGGGCGTTTTCTTGTTTGCTCATGGCGGAATACAGCTCATTCAATGCTATCTTAGTGCCAGCCTCTGACTGTGGTGGTATGTAAACAACTACAAAGAATATAGATGAAAACTCTCTCGGTAGGTAATGTGGTCTGCAGCTTATCATAAGAAACTCTAACACAGGCAAGCAATAACTTGAGACTTCCTTAGATATCGTGCACCAGCTGTTGTTTAAAAAATACAAAGACCTCCGCCCCTTGTCTTACCAGACGGCGCTGTTCTATCCTGCCGGTACATTGTATAACCAGCCAGCAATCTGTATGTTGATATTGTCGTCGTTCAGCCACGATGTTACAGTTTTTAATATCCTGTTGGTAGTTTAATCTTCCCAGTAACTCGTCCATTTTATTGTCCAAAGATTACATGTTTGCTAGCAGAATTGAGTGGTGTGGAAGTTTATTCGATTTTCTCTGACTCAGCCCGCCCTCTCTATCTCCACCTACTCTTCACGCAGATCACTTGTTTTGGGGCCTGTTCCTGAGGGAGCCGTATATCCTCCGCCTCGGGCTATCCTTGATTTTAAGAATATTCAGTTTTACACACACACACACACACACACACACACACACACACACACACACACACACACACACACACACACACACACCAATGAATGGACCGTCTTAGTTTCTTATGTTTGCCACTCTGGCATCCTTTATATCCTGGCAAACTGTATGTCATTGAGGGGACTGTGTGGGAGTCGGATACTGTCTGCAGACCTACTAAACTGAGAATATTCAAAATCCTAGTCAATTCAACAAGCAGACAATGCCAGAGTACAGCAGTATCTCAAGTATCAAGTATCTCTTATGAGAGATCAAACATTATAGTTCTCAATAAAAGTATTTCCATGTCAGAAGTGCACAAATATATGTCATTCACAAGTGACTATTCTAATCACGGCCTCTACATTCAGACAGATAACAGAATCTATAAAATGACGTTGGCTATTGTTTCTGGTGCACCTGCAAATGTTTCTCTCCATAAATCAATGTAATGGCTGGAATGTTAGATAATGGAAACAGGGATAATGACGGCACATTGGTGTAAGATATCTCCAAAATTATGAGACGGAACGGTAGTAGGTTGATATGGAAGCATTGAGACATCAGGTTCAGGTTGTTCATATAGCACCAAGAGGTTGACTACCAGATTAGTTCTTCAAATCTAATTTAATATGTTGTAATTAAATGAAATATGTTACAAGTTATAATAAGTGAAGACATTACATGGATTTTAATGAGATTTTTAAAAATGATACAAATTGAGAATGTTGGACAAGTGCCTCAACAGATGCCTACAGATGCCTACAGTACAGTACATTAAATATATTTTAAAAAGTCATATCTTTAGGTGGAGCTTTTTTCCTGCTTTTCAGCAGTGTTTATAGTGAAAATCCACTGTTAATTTATCAAACAATATAGTAGTAGCCTATACCAATAATATAATATTATTTAACTAGGCAAGTCAGTTATGAACACATTCTTATTTTCAATGATGTCCTAGGAAGAGTGGGTTAACTGCCTGTGCAGGGGAAGAATGACAGATTTGCACATTGTCAGCTTGGGGATTTGAACTTGCAACCTTTCAGTTACTAGTCTAACGCTCTAACCACTAGGCTACCCTGCCACCCATGAGGAATGCATGATATGGATCAAGAGATGAAAAGAAAAATATTATACAAAAATACAACATACAAGACTGAATAGTTGAGTTGTGAGTTTAGGCCGTGAATTTTACCTGACTATGTAAAGTCATTCAACCGGATCTGATAAAAAGATGAACAAGTGCCCTCTTGTGCCAATGAAAAGATTCGAAGAAGAAGAAAAAATACCACTTTTATGTGCTGAGTAAAAAAAACTTTGAGATACCTTTTGAAGTTGAAAATGCATTTAACAACGACTTGAATCCACTGACCTAGGAAGTCCTTCTAACCAGTCAAATGGGAAATATAACCCATTCAGACGGCGTAAAGAGCTGAGGCAGAATATAATTAAAATAACATATAAAGTCTGTATGACCTGCGAGACGGAACAGGACTATTTCATCTGGCTCGCTATCAATCTCATAAATCAATCAATTATTTATGGCTGGGCCTGTAAAGAATATAGTGGGCCTGGAATTTCCTTGTTTAACGTTGGACTGTACATCTTGAAATGTAGCAGGGACACAAAAGCAGTTGTCTCAAACCGTTGACAAAAACATAAAGAGACAAACTAACAAAAGTACACAGGTGACCCATGTCAACCAGACAAGAATATCTTATCAATGAGAATATAGTAAAAACAATACAGCACTCAATATTATATAGACGCTCATCCTCACATGCATCCACATACAGTAACACTCATCATTTTTTGGGACGTAATATCATGCCTGTAATTTATTCAGAAAACACACACACATATATATATATATATATATATATATATATATATATATATATATGACACATTTAATGCTGGCTTTACTGCCAATAAACATTTGACACTTTCCAAACCAAGTGTCTGTTTTATTTATTAGTCACTACAATTTATACAGCCCTCTACAGGGGGGACCTATCAGATGTCTTTTTACATAGGAAAACCTGTGATCTCATCCCTCCACCCCTACTCCATGATCCCTCCCTCTATCCCTCTATCCCTCCACCTCATCAAACACTCTCACCTTTTCGCACAAAACTGGGCAAGGGACCAGTTGAGAATAAAAACTGACAACCTATGGAAATACACTGACTTTACAAAACATGCTCATTCCATGACATAGACTGACCAGGTGAATCCAAGTAAAAGCTATGATCCCTTATTGATCACTTGTAAAATCCACTTTATTTATTTAACTAGGCAAGTCAGTTAAGAACAAATTCTTATTTACAATGACAGCCTACACCAGCCAAACCCGGACGATGCTGGGCCAATTGTGCGCCACCCTATGGGACTCTCAATCACAGTTGTGAACCAGGGTGTTTGTATTGATGCCTCTAAACTCTATCAACATGTTAAATGTGCAACCAGAGGGAAAACAAATCTAGATCACCTGTACTCCACACACAGAGACGTGTACAAAGCTCTCCCTTGCCCTCCATTTGGTAAATTTGACCACAACTCTATCCTCCTGATTCCTGCTTACAAGCAAAAATTTAAGCAGGAAGCACCA
Organism: Oncorhynchus tshawytscha; assembly: GCF_018296145.1. Lineage (NCBI taxonomy): Eukaryota > Metazoa > Chordata > Actinopteri > Salmoniformes > Salmonidae > Oncorhynchus > Oncorhynchus tshawytscha. The sequence continues at coordinate 42,880,799 of NC_056434.1, read as the reverse complement.
GGGACTCGGTCTATAAAAAAAAATGGTCAGATGAAGCAGATGCTAAACTACAGGACTGTTTTGCTATCACAGACTGGAACATGTTCCGGGATTCTTCCGATGACATTGAGGAATACACTACATCAGTCCCTGGCTTGATCAATAAGTGCATTGAGGACGGCGTCCCCACAGTGACTGTACGAACATACCTCAACCAGAAGCCATGGATTACAGGCAACATTCACAATGAGCTAAAGAATACAGTCCCGCCCTCAAGGTGCGGGACTCTAACCCGGAAGCTTATAAGAAATCCCGCAATGCCCTGCGACGAAACATCAAACAGGCAAAGCGTCAATACAGGGCTAAGATTGAATCATACTACACCGGCTCCGACGCTAGATGTGGCAGGGCTTGCAAACTATTACAGACTACAAAGGCAAGCACAGCTGCGAGCTTGCTCAGTGACACGAGCCTACCAGACAAGCTAAATCACTTCTATTCTCGCATAGAGGCAAGCAACACTGAGGCATGCATGAGAGCATCAACTGTTCCGGACGACTGTGTGATCACGCTCTCCGTAGCAGACGTGAGTAAGACGTTTATGAACAGGTCAACATACACAGGGCTGCGGGGCCAGACGGATAACCAGGACGTGTGCTCCGGGCATGTGCTGACCAACTAGTAGGTGTCTTCACTGACATTGTGAACATGTCCCTGATAGAGTCTGTAATACCAACATGCTTCAAGCAGACCACCATAGTCCCTGTGCCCAAGAACACAAAGGCAACCTGCCTAAATGACTACAGACCCGTAGCACTCACGTCTGTAGCCATGAAGTGCTTTGACTATGGTGCTGGTAATGACTCACATCAACACCATTATCCCAGAAACCCTAGACCCACCCTAATTTGCATACCGCCCAAACAGATCCACAGATGATGCAATCTCTATTGCACTCCACACTGCCCTTTCCCAACTGGACAAAAGGAACACCTATGTGAGAATGCTATTCATTGACTACAGCTCAGCATTCAATACCATAGTACCCTCAAAGCTCATCACTAAGCTAAGGAACCTGGGACTATACACCTCCCTCTGCAACTGGATTCTGGACTTCCTGACGGGTCGCCCCCAGGTGTTGAGGGTAGGTAGCAACACATCTGCCACACTGATCCTCAACACTGGAGCTCCCCTGGGGTGTGTGCTGAGTCCCCTCCTGTACTCCCTGTTCACCCACGACTGCATGGCCAGGCACGAGTCCAACACCATCATTACGTTTGCAGACGACACAACAGTGGTAGGCCTGATCACCGACAACGACGAGACAGCCTATAGGGAGGAGGTCAGAGACCTGGCCGGGTGGTGCCAGAATAACAACCTATCCCTCAACGTAACCAAGACTAAGGAGATGATTGTGGACTACAGGAAAAGGAGCATCGAGCACATCCCCATTCTCATTGACGGGGCTGTAGTGGAGCAGGTTGAGAGCTTAAAATCCCTTGGTGTCCACATCAACAACAAACTAGAATGGTCCAAACACACAAAGACAGTTGTTAAGAGGGCACAACAAAGCCTATTCCCCTTCAGGAAAATAAAAAGATTTGGCATGGGTCCTGAGATCCTCAAAAAGTTCTACAGCTGCAGCATCGAGAGCATGGTTGCATCACTGCCTGGTACGGCAATTGCTCGGCGTCTGACCGCAAGGCACTTCAAAGGGTAGTGCGTACGGCCCAATACATCAATGGGGCAAAGCCGCCTGCCATCCAGGACCTCTACACCAGGCGGTGTCAGAGGAAGGCCCTAAAAATTGTCAAAGACCCCAGCCACCCCAGTCATAGACTGTTGTCTCTACTACCGCATGGCAAGCGGTACCAGAGTGCCAAGTCTAGGACAAAAGGCTTCTCAACAGTTTTTATCCCCAAGCCATAAGACTTCTGAACAGGTAACCGATGGTTACCCTCACTATATGCATTGTGTGCCCACCCAACCCCTCTTTTACGCTGCTGCTACTCTCTGTTTATCTTATATGCATCGTCACGTTAACCATACCTACATGTACATACTACCTCAATTGGGCCGACCAACCAATGCTCCCACACATTGGCTAACTGGGCTATCTGCATTGTGTCCCACCTCCTGCCAACCCCTCCTTTTACGCTACTGCTAAACTCTGTTCATCATATATGCATAGTCACTTTAACCATATCTACATGTACATACTACATCAATCAGCCTGACTAACCGGTGTCTGTATATAGCCTTGCTACTCTTATTTTCAAATGTATTTTTACTGTTGTTTTCTTTCTTTCCCTACCTACACACACACACACACACACACACACACACACATACCTTTTTTTCACACTATTGGTTAGAACCTGTAAGTAAGCATTTCACTGTAAGGTCTACACCTTGTTGTATTCGGCGCACGTGACAAATAAACTTGATTTGATTTAACACTTAGATTCAGTGCCTTAGACCACTGCGCCACTCGGGAGCCCACTTCAATCAGTGTTCAGTGGTTCTCAAACTTTTTATAGTCCTGTACCCCTTCAAACATTCAAACTCCAGCTGCCTACCCCCTCTAACACCAGGGTCAGCACACTCAAGTTTTTGCCATCGTTGTAAGCCTGACACACACACACTATACGATTAATTTATTAAATATAAGAATGAGTGTGAGTTTGTCACAACCCGGCTTGTGGGAAGTGACAAAGAGCTATTATAAGACCAGGGCACAAATAATAACATAATAATAATCAATCATTTTGCCATCTTACATATAAAACCTAATTTGTTCATCAGAAATTGTGTATAACTCACCACAGGTTAATGAGAAGGGTGTGCTTGAAAAGATGCACATAACTCTGCAATGTTGGGTTGTATTGGAGAGAGTCTGTCTTAACATTTTTCCACACACAGTCTGCGCCTGTATTTAGTTGTCATGGTAGTGAGGGCCAAGAATCCACTCTCACAAAGGTACGAGGTTGCAAAGGGCATCAGTGTCTTAATTAACAGCGCGATTTGACAAGGCAGGATTCTGTGAGTGCAGCTCTATACGGAAATCTGGCAGTCGCTTCTTTTATTTTTTTATGCCCCTTTTTCTCCCCAATTTCGTGGTATCCAATTGGTAGTTAGTCTTGTCCTGCAACTCCCGTATGGACTCGGGAGAGGCGAAGGTCGAGAGCCGTGCGTCCTCCGAAACACCACACAGCCAAGCCGCACTGCTTCTTGACACAATGCCTGGAACCCGGAAGCCAGCCACACCAATGTGTCGGAGGAAACACTGTACACCGGGCAACCGTGTCAGCGTACATTGCGCCCGGCCCGCCACAGGAGTTGCTAGTGCGCGATGGGACAAGAACATCCCTGCCGGCCAAACCCTCCCCTCCCCTAACCCAAATCAAATCAAATTTATTTATATAGCCCTTCGTACATCAGCTGATATCTCAAAGTGCTGTACAGAAACCCAGCCTAAAACCCCAAACAGCAAGCAATGCAGGTGTAGAAGCACGGTGTCTAGGAAAAACTCCCTAGAAAGACCAAAACCTAGGAAGAAACCTAGAGAGGAACCAGGCTATGTGGGGTGGCCAGTCCTCTTCTGGCTGTGCCGGGTGGAGATTATAACAGAACATGGCCAAGATGTTCAAATGTTCATAAATGACCAGCATGGTTGAATAATAATAAGGCAGAACACTTGAAACTGGAGCAGCAGCACGGTGAGGTGGACTGGGGACAGCAAGGAGTCATCATGTCAGGTAGTCCTGGGGCATGGTCCTAGGGCTCAGGTCCTCCGAGAGAGAGAAAGAAAGAGAGAAGGAGAGAATTAGAGAACACACACTTAGATTCACACAGGACACCGAATAGGACAGGAGAAGTAACAATATAACAAACTGACTCAAGCCCCCGACACATAAACTACTACAGCATAAATACTGGAGGCTGAGACAGGAGGGGTCAGGAGACACTGTGGCCCCATCCGAGGACACCCCCGGACAGGGCCAAACAGGAAGGATATAACCCCACCCACTTTGCCAAAGCACAGCCCCCACACCACTAGAGGGATATCTTCAACCACCAACTTACCATCCTGAGACAAGGCTGAGTAAAGCCCACAAAGATCTCCGCCATGGCACAACCCAAGGGGGGGCGCCAACCCAGACAGGATGACCACATCAGTGAATCAACCCACTCAGGTGATGCACCCCTTCCAGGGACGGCATGAGAGAGCCCCAGTAGGCCAGTGACTCAGCCCCTGTCATAGGGTTAGAGGCAGAGAATCCCAGTGGAAAGAGCGGAACCGGCCAGGCAGAAACCCAGACGACCATGGCCCAATTGTGCGCCTGGACTCAAACCAGGATCTCTAGCGGCACATCTAGATCTACTATGCAGTGCCTTAGACCACTGCGCCACTCGGGAGCCTGGCAGTGGCTTCTGATTAAATTTTCACAGAACCGCTTGTTGCACTTTCGATGAGGCTGTCTTGTTCAGATATCAGTAAGTGTACTGGAGGCAGGGAATAAAAGGGATAACGAATCCAGTTGTTTGTGTCATCCGTTTCGGGAAAGTACCTGCACAATTGCGCACCCAGCTCACTCAGGTGCTTCGCTATATCACATTTGACATTGTCCATACGCTTGAGTTAATTGCACACCAAAAATCATACAATGATGGAAAGACCTGTGTGTTGTCCTTGTTAATGCAGACAGACAAGAGTTCCAACTTCTTAATCGTAGCCTCAATTTTGTCCCGCACATTGAATATAGTTGCAGAGAGTCCCTGTAATCCTAGATTCAGATCATTCTGCTGAGAAAAAGCATTACCCAGATAGGCCAGTCGTGTGAGAAACTCGTCATCATGCAAGTGGTCAGTCAAGTGAAAAGTATGGTCAGTAAAGAAAACTTTAAGCTCGTCTCTCAATAAAAAAAAAACGTGTCAATACTTTGCCCCTTGATAACCAGCGCACTTCGGTATGTTGTAAAATCATTACATGGTCGCTGCCCATGTCATTGCATAATGCAGAAAATACACGAGAGTTCAGGGGGCTTTCTGTAATGAAGTTGACCATTTTCACTGCATTGTCCAAAACGTCTTTCAAGCTGTCAGGTATTCCCTTGGCAGCAATAGCCTCACGGTGGATGCTGCAGTGTACCCTAGTGGCGTCGGGAGCAAATGCTTGCACGTGCGTTACCACTCCATTCCCTGTCATGGCTTTAGCTCCATCAGTACAGATACCAACACATCTTGACCACAAGTCCATTTGATGTACTTTATAGTACTTTGTAAATATCCTCTCCTGTTGTCCTGGTTTCCAGGGGTTTGCATAAGAGGATGTCTTCCTTAATTGACCCCGCATAAACATAACAGACAAATACCAGGAGCTGTGCCAGGCCCGCCACGTCTGTTGACTCATCCAACTGTAACGCATAGTGTAACACTGGCTTGTATGCGAAGCAGTAGTTGCTTCAAAACATCTCCTACGAGGTCGCCATGTCACTGATGCGTCATGAAACAGTGTTGTTTGATGAAGACATTGTCTGTATAGTTTTTTGGGGCCTTTTCCACCAGCATTGTCCGAGCCATATCTGCCGCAGCAGGAAAAATTAAGTCCTCCACAATTGTATGGGGCTGGCCTGTCCTAGCCACTCGGTAGCTCACCATATATGATGCTTCTAGCCCCTTATTATTAATGGTATCTGTTACTTTTATACTACTCAAATGTAGTCTTAATTCTCGCTCAAAAAAGTCCCGTGGCTTATTTTCAAATTGGCAGCGCAAGAGTGCGCAAGAGTGAAGGCTTCATCGAGTTGTGAGATAGTACTTTTGCACATATCACACACTGTGGCTGAGGCAAAGCACTACTCCCAATATAAGTGAACTCCAAATCACTGTAGTTCTCATCATATGTGCGCCTCTTCGATGGTCCAACGTCCCTGTCTGTTGTTCAGTGCTTTCCCGGGTAAGGGGGCAGTAGCTCTTCGGCTGCGTCAGATTCACAACTGTCAGTGTCGATGCTAGCTGGGCTAACAACAAATGTAGAATTACTGATGCTAGCATTGGATGTGCTCGTGGAAGCAGAACAACTTGTGTCATCGACAGGTGTAGTACTGCTGGTAGTAGCAAAGAGGTAGAGCTGGTATGTGTCTCTATGGATGCTGGCCTTACTTTTTTTTACCATTTATCAATTTTCGAGCAAACGGAATGAGCAGCAGCTACGTTTGGCTACATAGTGGAATTCCTGCGAGAGAGTAACGGTTAATGTGATTGGATGTGAATTATTTGACTAGGCTACCTGTATTTGACATTGTGTTGTTATTCTTCTGAACACCAGATGGTTTAATTTTATTTTGGGCAGTGAAACGAGGCTACTCTAAATGGACTGTTTGAAAATGTGAATCACATTTTTATTTGGCGTACCAAATAATGCCTTGAGACAAGGCTTAAGAATTCTTAGAAAACTCTTAGCCACACATCTTACCATGCTATAATGCTTTAGTGTGGTGTGTTTACGTATCCAAATCCGAGGTGGGAAAAATGCAGAACTAACAAAAAAATGACTGGCATTTTAAATGTGAAATTCCAATGGTTCTAGTTCATCTTGAGGATTTTCTGGTTGTATTTGAATGTAGGCGCAGGAGGACAGTGAGGGAGGCACTGGTCTGGGAGACATGTATTCACAATGTTAGAGCGTGAACTGTTCTTTATAAGGGAGGGGGGCTACAGCTCACTTTCTCTAGTCATATTTTTGGTGCACATACAAAATCATTAGCTACGTTTTGTTCGGTTTAACCAAATCCTTAAAATATTCATCTTAAAACAGGGCCGTTACATGATTGAAATAACAATTCATTTCTACATACAACATTTACCTTTAAACTGTGCGGGCCAGAAAAGTTGCCTTTTTTTCCTCCTTTGAGTATGAGGTTTTGACTCCTGTGGGTTGTTTAAAGGCTTTTTTGAGAGGCTGAGCCAAATAAAACATAAAAAGATAATGTTTTCACTTGCCTAGGTTATCATTGGGGCTGAAATTAAAGGGATTGCAGGAACTCAGACAGATGTTTGAAACTGCAGTATGGCACACTTAGCGACCAACTGGAAAAACAGTTGTGCATGGCTTAAATGTTCTCTTCTGACACGAGGAACACTTTGCAGTATTCCCTTAACCACCATTTTCCCCTTCAGATCACCTCAACTCTTAATTAGAATGAAATATGTTGGAAACTGGAATTTTTATATAAACCAACATAAATCTCAAACTTTTAGCTCACCAATTGCCACTCTACTAAATGAAAGTAACGCAACAGAGCTAATGTGGTTGATTCACGCTAGATTAGATACTCAATACACAAAGCATGCAATGTGCTACTAAACTCAGGTGGTGAAATTAGTCTGTAAATACAGAGAGAGAGGAGCACTATGGAGGCATATGAGACACTGGAAAGCTAGAGAGTCCAAAATGCTGTACTGTATGGTGGAACTCACTCAGCAATGGAAAACACATGTTCTCAAGGGATAGGCCTATGGGGACTGGTGCTTACATGCAATCATGTCTAATGGCGTAGTCCAGTTTCAAGAGGCGATGGAAATCCCTGATGCTCATTCATGTACTGTAAGGGTGAGCAGAAATACAGGACAACGTACCCTACAGTAGGCGCCTGGCTAATCAATTAGCTGTAATTTTAGTACGCTAATCTTGATCGAATCCAGGCTAAGTGGCTGGATTGGTAACGCTCTGTAACGGGCAGTTTTGCTACCTTATCACAAAGTTATCTGGCAACTTTGGCCTTCCACATTGTATCTGCAGCCAGGCTGAAAATGGTGCGTGTAATAGCTTGTCTTGCACAATAAAGCTTTGTGCGATAAGAGGCAATAACAGCGAGGAAAGCACCTTACTCTGCATGCAGCCCTAAGCTTTAATTTGGCTACGGTTACGAGCCAGGTTGCCGAATGACTGCAGGCCAACCATGACCGCATCCTGGGATAATCAAATCTATGCGCCGAATACAACTGGTGTAGACCTTACCATGAAATGCTTGCTTATGAGCCTTCCCAACAATGTAGAGTTAAAAAATTATAATAAAAATAAAAATAGTAACACAAGAGAAATCAAATACATAAGAATGGAGCTAAATACATAGAGTACCAGATCAATGTGGAGCTAAATACAGGGAGTACCAGTACCAGATCAATGTGGAGCTAAATACAGGGAGTACCAGATCAATGTGGAGCTAAATACATAGAGTACCAGATCAATGTGGAGCTAAATACATAGAGTACCAGATCAATGTGGAGCTAAATACATAGAGTACCAGTACCAGATCAATGTGGAGCTAAATACATAGAGTACCAGATCAATGTGGAGCTAAATACAGGGAGTACCAGTACCAGATCAATGTGGAGCTAAATACAGAGAGTACCAGATCAATGTGGAGCTCAATACAGAGAGTACCAGTACCAGGTCAATGTGGAGCTAAATACAGAGAGTACCAGTTACAGATCAATGTGGAGCTAAATACAGGGAGTACCAGTACCAGATCAATGTGGAGCTAAATACAGGGAGTACCAGTACCAGATCAATGTGGAGCTAAATACAGAGAGTACCAGTACCAGATCAATGTGGAGTTAAATACAGAGAGTACCAGTACCAGATCAATGTGGAGCTAAATACAGAGAGTACCAGTACCAGATCAATGTGGAGCTAAATACATAGAGTACCAGATCAATGTGGAGCTAAATACATAGAGTACCAGATCAATGTGGAGCTAAATACAGGGAGTACCAGTACCAGATCAATGTGGAGCTAAATACAGGGAGTACCAGTACCAGATCAATGTGGAGCTAAATACAAGGAGTACCAGTACCAGATCAATGTGGAGCTAAATACAGAGAGTACCAGTACCAGATCAATGTGGAGCTAAATACAGAGAGTACCAGTACCAGATCAATGTGGAGCTAAATACAGGGAGTACCAGTACCAGATCAATGTGGAGCTAAATACAGGGAGTACCAGTACCAGATCAATGTGGAGCTAAATACAAGGAGTACCAGTACCAGATCAATGTGGAGCTAAATACAGGGAGTACCAGTACCAGATCAATGTGGAGCTAAATACAGAGAGTACCAGTACCAGATCAATGTGGAGCTAAATACAGGGAGTACCAGTACCAGATCAATGTGGAGCTAAATACAGGGAGTACCAGTACCAGATCAATGTGGAGCTAAATACAAGGAGTACCAGTACCAGATCAATGTGGAGCTAAATACAGGGAGTACCAGTACCAGATCAATGTGGAGCTAAATACAGAGAGTACCAGTACCAGATCAATGTGGAGCTAAATACAGAGAGTACCAGATCAATGTGGAGCTCAATACAGAGAGTACCAGTACCAGGTCAATGTGGAGCTAAATACAGGGAGTACCAGTACCAGATCAATGTGGAGCTAAATACAGGGAGTACCAGTACCAGATCAATGTGGAGCTAAATACAGAGAGTACCAGTACCAGATCAATGTGGAGTTAAATACAGAGAGTATCAGTACCAGATCAATGTGGAGCTAAATACAGGGAGTACCAGTACCAGATCAATGTGGAGCTAAATACAGAGAGTACCAGTACCAGATCAATGTGGAGCTAAATACAGAGAGTACCAGTACCAGATCAATGTGCAGAGGTACAAGGTATTTGAGATAGATATGTACATGAAGGCAGGGGAAAGTGACTAGGCATCAGGATAGTTAATAAAAAGAGTAAAATAAAGAACAGAGTGCAGCATATGATGAGTGTAAAAGTGTGTGTGTGTGTTTATGTTGTGTCGATATGCGCTTGTGCGTTGTGTGTGTTATATGTGTGGTGTATCTGAATGTGTGTGGGTTTTATGTGAAAGTGTGTGTGTGTGTGTGTGTGTGTGTGTGTGTGTGTGTGTGTGTGTGTGTGTGTGTGTGCGTGTGCGTGCGTGTGTGTGTGTGTGTGTGTGTGTATATATATATAGAGTGTATACTGTATATAGTCTTGTGAGTGTGCGTAAAGTCAATGCAAGATAGGGTCAGTGCAGATAGTCCGGGTAACCATTTAATGAACTATTTAGCAGTCTTATGGCTATTTACCAATTTTATGGCTTGGGAGTAGAAGCTGTCTTGGAGCCTGTTGGTCCGAGAGCCGATGCTCCAGACGGTAGTAGAGTGAACAGTCTATGGCGTGGGTGGCTGGAGTCTAGCAATTTGCGATATTGGGGTCCTGGATGGCAGGGAGCTCAGCCCCAATGATGTACTGGGCTGTCCACACCACCCTCTGCAGGGTGGTGAATTCGCCATACCCAGCAGTAATGCAGCCAGTCAATATGCTCTGGATGGTGCAGTTCTAGAACTTTTTGAGGATCTGAGGACCCATGTCAAATCTTTTCAGCCTCCTAAGGCGGACGAGAAACTGTCATGCCCTTTTCAAGACTGTGCGGGTGTGTGTGAACTATGTTAAATCCTTAGTGATGTGGATGCCAAGGAACTTGAAGCTCTCGACCAGCTCCACTGCGTCCCTGGTCGATTTAGATGGGGGCATGCTCTCCCTTCCTTCTCCTGTAGTCCAAGATCAGCTGTTGTCTTGGCACCACACTGCTAAGTCTCTGACCTCCTCCCTGTAGGCTGTCTCATCACCGTTAGTAATCAGGCCTACCACCGTCGGGTCGACAGCAAACTTGATGATGGTGTTGGAGTCGTGCATGGCCACGCAGTCATGGGTGAACAGGGAGTACAGGAGGGGACCAAGCACACACCCCTGAGAGGCCCCCGTGTTGAGGGTCAGCGTGGGAGAGGTGTTGCCTACCATCACCACCTGGGGCCGGCCAGTCAGGAAGTCCAGGATCCAGTTGCAGATGGATGTGTTCTACAACATCTACGCAGGGCAGGCGCCAGAACTAATCAGTGGGACGGGCCTTTGATTTCCATAGGCAGGCACGTTTTCTCAAGGGACCTCAAGCGCGTGCACATTTTTTTTGATGGGTGTTATATTTAAAAGCCATAGGTGGTTCGTGAGTTTCAAGTATCGGGAAGCATACAATTTATCCTACCATTTCTACCGATCTGTGTGCCAGGTATTATTAATAAAAACATTTTAGATGCGCATTTTTGTGGAACAGTTTAATTTCAATAACATTGTCCTTTGTCAAAATCATTGTCACATGGTTAATCATACAAGTCAGAAGTAAAGCGATAAAAATCTGGAGTGGGACAACATTCCACAGGCCACAGTCAACAGCATGATCAACTCTACGTGAAGGAGATGTGTCACTCTGCATGAGGCAAAAGGTGGTCACACCAGATACTGACTGGTTTTCTGATCTATGCCCCTACCTTTTTTAAATCAGGTTTGAAGATAAGAGCCATATTCAGACTGTGTCGAAGTAACAATTTTTATTACAGCAACAGGGGCAGGCAAACGACAGCTCAAGGCAGGCAAACGACAGCTCAAGGCAGGCAGGGGTCGATAATGCAGAGTAGTGGGGCAAAAGAACAGGACGGCAGGCAGGCTCAAGTCAGGCAGAGATCGGTAATTCAGAGGTGGGGCAAAGGTACAGGCAGGCTCAGAGACAGGGCAGGCAAGGGTCAAAACCAGGAGGGCGAGGAAAAAGAGAGACTGGGGAAAAGCAGGAGCTGAGACAAACCACTGGTTGACTTGACAAACAGACAGATGGAAAACAGGTATAGGTACCCAGGGGATAATGGGGAAGATCGGCGACACCTGGAGGGGGGTGGAGACAAGCACAAGAACAGGAGTAACAGATCAGGGCGTGACATTTTTTGAAGGTATATTTGACCAACAGATGCATATCTGTATTCCCAGTCATGTGAAATCCATATTTTAGGAGTAATGAATTTATTTCAATTGACTGATTTCCTTATATGAACTATAACTTCTTGCATATATATAATATATTTATTTAATTCACTTTAAGTCAAACATTTTGCTCAAATATAAATGGAAGAAAATAAAAATGACACTCTTGCAGGGTAACGTCAGAGTTAGGGCATGGAAGCCATTGTCAGGTGCTCAACGGAAAATTCTGCCACCGACCATGATTATCACTGCTAAAGATTGCCACCTAGGGGTGGTAACAAGCAAATGATTCCTCATATTTTCAATATTTCATAAACACGTTGACAGTTTTGATAGTTTTGATGTCTTCACTGTTATTCTACAATTTAGAAAAATAAGTCTAAATAAAGAAAAACCCTTGAATGAGTAGGTGCGTTAGCAGCTACAGAACCAGGGCTGTAGTGGAGCGGGTCGAGAGTTTCAAGTTCCTTGTTGTCCACATTACCAACAAACTATCATGGTCCAAACACACCAAGAAAGTGGTGAAGAGGGCATGACAACACCTTTTCCGCCTCAGGAGACTGAAAAGAGTCTCCAGATTCTACAGCTGCACCATCGAGAGCATTCATCACCGCCTGGTATGGCAACTGCTCTGCACCCGACCGTAAGCTCTACATAGGGTAGTTGGGGCGGTATGCGAATTGAAGTGGGTCTAGGATTTCCCGGATGTTGGAGTTGATGTGAGCCATGACTAGCCTTTCATGACCAGACTATTTATTCGCAGTGCAGAGACTGCAGTGTTACACTAAAACAATTAGGCATGGGTTGCTCTTTACACATTGTTTATATTGTTGTCTTTCTCTTTTGTGATGTAGCAGATTGAAAGAGAAGTGGGCTCTTCTCCTGTATCCTCTCCGGAAACAGGGATACCATGGTTGGTCCTAAGACCCTGGCCACTGCCCCTTTCATTCTCAGCGAGAAAGAGGGAGACTCCAAGTGTGATGTCAGTCCTTCCACGCCCTTTACACCCATGCGGTGTGACCCTGACCTGGCAGCGTTGTCACTCTCTTCCTGCGGTCTGCTTTTCCTCTCCACTCAGTGAGATGGCTCCCAGGGGTCTAGTAGTGCCTTTCTTTGGTAAGCTTCAGATGACTTCTAGAGCTTCCCGTTCCTCTCTTCAGTCTCCTGAGTTCCTCCCGAAGTGTTAGGGCTGGATGAGTCAAAGCTGTAAACCTTGAGCCTTTGGAAGACAGCGGAAACTGGTGCTCTTCACAGCCATCAATTGTGTAAGCAAGATATAGAGGAGGCCTGTAGCCTAGCTTCTAGTGCAGTCACCATCACAACCTTCATCAGTGCTGTGCATCCTAAAATAGTTGTCTGTGTACTTTCTTGCAATGGCAATCTTTTTTGTTCAAAACTCCTTACATGCATCTGGCTTTAGAATCTAATTTGGAATCCCACCTGTATCTGTCAGCAGCACCAGACTCACAAAACAACATTTCAGAAGATGTTCAAAGCTCTCCAGGGCCTTAATCATCACAAAATATGTGGAACATTCTGGAGGCCTAGTCTAGTCCAGTGACAGACATGGCTGGAGAGAGTATTTTTACACCTGCTTGGCTGCTGTGAGATGGAGCAGACACATTTTTATAGCATCAGGCTGCTTGCCTGAAGTGGAGACCCCACCGGCACAAGACTAATCCATGCAGCATTTATTGGATTATATCTGTGAAACAGCCACATATAAAACAGCACTTTTGGCAAGTTGATGAACATTCACATTTTAAATAACGATCAACCGTCAAAGGTTCAAATGTAATCAAAAGTTGTTTATGGATACATGCCAGTGTTACTGTAAATTAAATGAGTTATTTTGTCAAAGTATATACAGTTGCCAAGCCTGGCTAATTGCCTGCAAGTAATACTGCTACTGAATGCCAAGTTTGACCTATTTAGAAATGTCTATAGATACAGTTTCATGGCCATCATGAACCATGGAACCATTATCTACTCTGATTTATTGGTCTTTGATTCTCTCAAAGACAAATGAATTCTCACTAAAGGCTATGAAAGACTTGGTCCAGTTAACTTAAGAGGGTATGATTCTGTTTTGATGATTATGTGTTCTTCCACATTAAAAAATAATGCCGTTTCCAGATGCTCGGCACAAACCTCAGTTTTCCAAAAGCAATGCCTCGAATCAAAGATCCATAACGTCTCTGTTTGCTATTCACAAAGGCCTTTACCATACTGTTCTGTACTTAATTCTCGAAAGCTCTAGTGTACATACATTTTATACAGGCTGTATGCTACTGTACATGCTCCTCTAATGCCCTCATCTGAACATTGCCGGCATTACAACTCATACCTCTGATCTGCTGAGTACATTACATTGCTGTGACATTACAACCCACCTTGTTCATTATGAGTATCTTAGTTAGCTATTCTGTCATGTTCTCACTACTATACCAATGTCTATACATTGATTAAGTTCCATCAATTTGAGGTGTTGTTTCATTTGGCACAACTTGTTGGCATCTTTTTTATTTAATTTTTTTATTTCACCTTTATTTAACCAGGTAGGCAAGTTGAGAACAAGTTCTCATTTACAATTGCGACCTGGCCAAGATAAAGTAAAGCAGTTCAACACATACAACGACACAGAGTTACACATGGAGTAAAACAAACATACAGTCAATAATACAGTATAAACAAGTCTATATACGATGTGAGCAAATGAGGTGAGATAAGGGAGGTAAAGGCAAAAAAAGGCCATGGTGGCAAAGTAAATACAATATAGCAAGTAAAACACTGGAATGGTAGATTTGCAATGGAAGAATGTGCAAAGTAGAAATAAAAATAATGGGGTGCAAAGGAGCAAAATAAATAAATAAAATACAGTAGGGAAAGAGGTAGTTGTTTGGGCTAAATTATAGGTGGGCTATGTACAGGTGCAGTAATCTGTGAGCTGCTCTGACAGTTGGTGCTTAAAGCTAGTGAGGGAGATAAGTGTTTCCAGTTTCAGAGATTTTTGTAGTTCGTTCCAGTCATTGGCAGCAGAGAACTGGAAGGAGAGGCGGCCAAAGAAAGAATTGGTTTTGGGGGTGACTAGAGAGATATACCTGCTGGAGCGTGTGCTACAGGTGGGAGATGCTATGGTGACCAGCCAGCTGAGATAAGGGGGGACTTTACCTAGCAGGGTCTTGTAGATGACATGGAGCCAGTGGGTTTGGCGACGAGTATGAAGCGAGGGCCAGCCAACGAGAGCATACAGGTCGCAATGGTGGGTAGTTTATGGGGCTTTGGTGACAAAACGGATTGCACTGTGATAGACTGCATCCAATTTGTTGAGTAGGGTATTGGAGGCTATTTTGTAAATGACATCGCCAAAGTCGAGGATTGGTAGGATCGTCAGTTTTACAAGGGTATGTTTGGCAGCATGAGTGAAGGATGCTTTGTTGTGAAATAGGAAGCCAATTCTAGATTTAACTTTGGATTGGAGATGTTTGATATGGGTCTGGAAGGAGAGTTTACAGTCTAACCAGACACCTAAGTATTTGTAGTTGTCCACATATTCTAAGTCAGAGCCGTCCAGAGTAGTGATGTTGGACAGGCGGGTAGGTGCAGGTAGCGATCGGTTGAAGAGCATGCATTTAGTTTCACTTGTATTTAAGAGCAATTAGAGGCCATGGAAGGAGAGTTGTATGGCATTGAAGCTTGCCTGGAGGGTTGTTAACACAGTGTCCAAAGAAGGGCCAGAAGTTTACAGAATGGTGTCATCTGCGTAGAGGTGGATCAGAGACTCACCAGCAGCAAGAGCGACCTCATTGATGTATACAGAGAAGAGAGTCGGTCCAAGAATTGAACCCTGTGGCACCCCCATAGAGACTGCCAGAGGTCCGGACAGCAGACCCTCCGATTTGACACACTGAACTCTATCAGAGAAGTAGTTGGTGAACCAGGCGAGGCAATCGTTTGAGAAACCAAGGCTGTCGAGTCTGCCGATGAGGATGTGGTGATTGACAGAGTCGAAAGCCTTGGCCAGATCAATGAATACGGCTGCACAGTAATGTTTCTTATCGATGGCGGTTAAGATATCATTTAGGACCTTGGGCGTGGCTGAGGTGCACCCATGACCAGCTCTGAAACCAGATTGCATAGCAGAGAAGGTACTGTGAGATTCGAAATGGTCGGTAATCTGTTTGTTGACTTGGCTTTCGAAGACCTTAGAAAGGCAAGGTAGGATAGATATAGGTCTGTAGCAGTTTGGGTCAAGAGTGTCCCCCCCTTTGAAGAGGGGGATGACCGCAGCTGCATCTTAAGATAAGCATCAGCATCCCATATGGAGCATCATTGCAAGCCAAGAGGACATAAGCTTTTGTCGAATGGACAAAAGCCAGGAAACTCTTTCCAAGAAGGTTCGGGTTATTGAATGTTCTCCTTATTTTGAGATGGAGTAGGCCTAAATGTCTATACAACAACTTATTATTGTTTTATTCATCAACATAGTGACCATTTTATTTATAATGCTTGTCTCGTCTGGGGAGAAGAGTAAGTGAGCATAAATTATTGCCCATGTCAATAAGCATTTCAAAGGTATCTATGGCTTTGAAGAGGAAAAGTGTCAGGGTTGTCATAGCGCTCTGTTAATTAATCAGCCTCTGTAATTAGTTGCCAGCTGTGAATGGGATTCAGCTGCAAATGTGAGGTATACAGATCATGGAGGTCATGGTCTGATTATGATGTCAAAAAACACATTTTCATTCATTTCTTCTTCTTCTTCTCTGGATAGTGTACACTGCATATATATGCATAATATGATTTGAGAAAGTCCAGCTGCTGCACCGGATTTGTTTGGGACCAGGGATGGGCAGCTCCAGTCCTTAGGGGCTTCACTGGTGTCTCACATTTCCCCGGCCCCGGGCTAACACACCGGACTCTAATAATCAACTATAATCATGAATAATCAACTAATCATGAATAATCAACTAATCATGATCTTCTGTTTAGGATGCAATTAGTTTAATCACCTGTTTTGCTCGGGATGTGGGAAAAGAGTGACATTCCTGTTCTAGACAGATAATCCCACCTGAAAAACCAGGTAGTCAAATATGACACTTTACTATAGGGCAATTCCAAGTTCAATTCCATGAGGGTGACATTGAGACTCAGATTTTTCACTTTAAAATGTGTCAAACTTTGAAATCATTGTTTTTGTTTAACTGGACTGCACTGGGCCTTTAATATATATATATATATATATATATATATATATATATATATATATATTACACTATGAGGTTGGAATAATACTGAAATTGTGAAAATTATAATAAAGAGCTGTTTGAAACAAACACCTGAAATTTGAGCCTGTTATAGTGTGATGGAGTTTTGGCAAGCCTGGTGAATTAGAATAGACCAATAAGAAAGAGAGTTCCAAACCACTCTGCCAATTACAGCTAGTTTTCAGTTTTCCTCTCCCCACTCAGTCCACTCCCAAACAGTCCTAGCAAAATTCTTGCTTGATAAATTGCTCTTTGCTAAGAAGCTTTTTTTTGGGGGGGGGGGATTCTTTTTGACCATTTTAATTCACAGGAAGGTATGTAATTGTTACCCAGAAATGATTTGATATTGAGATTAAAAAATGGCTTTATTGGACATAAAAACAAACCCTACTGTCCACTGAAAAGTTTATAACACATATACTTGAATAACAGTGCAGATGCATTTTGGTAACAGAATGATGGCACGAACACTCACTGTTACTTTGCATCAGCATTGTTCTTAAAGTAAAGTTTTTTTGTACAAATGTTCAGTGGAAATTGTTAAAAGTAGTCCTTGTGCATAGATGTGGTTCGTTTAACTGCAATTACTGATTTTTAGTTTGAAATAACATTTCAATTTAAAGAATCTGAGTCACACTGTTGCCATGGAATTGCCCTATATCTACAGACGCGAATCGACTTGGAGTCCCTCCCCGCAGGCAGGTCTGTGAAATTCCTCCAGTTATGTTGTAAACAGAGGAAATGCAGCTTGTTGAAGTTGTGACAGATACACGTTTGACTGTCTTTAGTGCCTTCCAGTAACACATGGTAATGTATTACTTTACTTTCGCTTACTATTTTAGAAAGTAGCCTACTTTAGCTAGCTAGTTGGACTGGACAACTATCTGCAGTGACGGGGGAACCAGAATCTGGGTTTACGGGAGACGTTCTCCTCATAGATTCTGGTTCAAGTGGCGGGTAACGTTAACAGTTTGAGAAGGGTCACTCTTTGTTAACTTTGTCGGCAACTGTTTCATTTCTATTTTACCTTGGTGCTAAATATGTTATTTTTGGCTGAAGTGACAAGACTGACAATAATGCTTTTTCATTTTAGAAACATGTCGCTACACCCGCGATAACATCTGATAAATGTGTATGCGACCAATACAATTAGATTTATTGTTGGTGCTTTCCAGACAACTGATAACTTAAACAACAACAAAAAAAGGCCAATGTATTACGTCAGTGATCTTCAGTTCGGAAAGTCGTAACTAGAAAGATGCCAGAGGTTCAAGACTTGCAATTCCGAGTTCGATGACCGTTCAAAATATTTTTCACAGTCGGAGTTCGTTTATTCCGACATCCAAGTAGGAAGTCGAGATTTCCGAGTTCACAGTTGTTTTAAAAGTAGCGTCATTTAAAAAACTTTTTTTTTACGTGTGGGGAACTGGAAGTGTCACATGCGGTCGGGTCTAGGCCTAATCATTAGCCCGAAAAAAAATTATATTGGACAAATTCAGCTAGGTCCCTCTACGTTTTGCAACAAAATCGGCGTAATGAACACGCTTCTGGTTTGATGACCTGTTAGAGGTCAAATAAGTAAACTTAATATTCAGTGATTTTGGCATCTGTCTCATAGGGTGTGCTGTGCACTGCCAGCCAGGATATTGTTGATTGATTTTGTACAGGAATGGGTTATCACTAAAGTTCACAAAAAAGGTTAGTCTACTACATCTTTAAAAAATGCAGATCAGAACCACATTTTTTCATCCAGTCATTACTTTTATGATGACCTGCAACACAGGTTTGCCATTGCATCACAATATTACATTGCAGACCTGTTAGACAATTGCACTACACCACATTGGAATTGTATAATTTATTATCCATGATGGTTAAACTGAGAAGTGGCCTAAACCAGGAAGTGACTTTCAATTGCCAGTTATCTGACTGGGTAAACTTGAAAAACCTATGACCAGGTCGGATGTGCTGAAACCACTGACTGACACGGCCTGATAGGCAGGCCAGCGTTTGTTTGTACAGTCCCAAGAACAAAGATTAGATCACATATCAAGACAGGAAGTGGTTTAGTTACCACACATTGACCTAGTTACTTATGTCATAGTGAAAAGTAATTGTCAAATGACAATATACCCATTCTGCACTTTTCAAACTTTGATGGATGAATTGGGGTGGTAGGAGGTGGAATAATGCTCTGTTACCACATCATATTGTTTCCACAATCCAGTAATTGTCTTACAAAAAAGTTTGCACCGTAACTTTTTTTTCCCTTGCAAAGGTTGGTTGGCTCCCTCTTGCTATTTTGTTGCACTTCAACATCCAAACACTTGCTGATTAGGCTTAACCTAGTGAAGTGGTCAAAAGGGGTTGCCGACTGTTCATTTAGGTACTCTTCAATAACTTTACCTGTAGTCATAAGCTCCAGTATGACTTTGACCTGCTGGTGGACCAGCACACCCAGGATAAGTTGTATTCTTTTAGGGCAAATGGCTCTTGTCATACACTGCTCAAAACAATTAAGGGAACACTTAAAATAACACATCCTAGATCTGAATGAATGAAATATTCTTATTAAATACTTTTTTCTTTACATAGTTGAATGTGCTGACAACAAAATCACACAAATGATCAATGGAAATCAAATGTATCAACCCATGGAGGTCTGGATTTGGAGTCACACTCAAAATTAAAGTGGAAAACCACACTACAGGCTGATCCAACTTTGATGTAATGTCCTTAAAACAAGTCAAAATGAGGCTCAGTGTAGTGTGTGTGGCCTCCACGTGCCTGTATGATCTCCCTACAACGCCTGGGCATGCTCCTGATGAGGTGGCGGATGGTCTCCTGAGGGATCTCCTCCCAGACCTGGACTAAAGCATCCGCCAACTCCTGGACAGTCTGTGGTGCAATGTGGCGTTGGTGGATGGAGCGAGACATGATGTCCCAGATGTGCTCAATTGGATTCAGGTCTGGGGAACGGGCCAGTCCATAGTATCAATGCCTTCCTCTTGCAGGAACTGCTGACACACTCCAGCCACATGAGGTCTAGCATTGTCTTGCATTAGGAGGAACCCAGGGCCAACTGCACCAGCATATGGTCTCACAAGGGGTCTGAGGATCTCATCTCGGTACCTAATGGCAGTCAGGCTACCTCTGGCGAGCACATGGAGGGCTGTGCGGCCCCCCAAAGAAATGCCACCCAACACCATGACTGACCCACCGCCAAACCGGTCATGCTGGAGGATGTTGCATGCAGCAGAACGTTCTCCACTGCGTCTCCAGACTCTGTCACGTCTGTCACATGTGCTCAGTGTGAACCTGCTTTCATCTGTGAAGAGCACAGGGCGCCAGTGGCGAATTTGCCAATCTTGATGTTCTCTGGCAAATGCCAAACGTCCTGCACGGTGTTAGGCTGTAAGCACAACCCCCACCTGTGGACTTCGGGCCCTCATACCACCCTCATGGAGTCTGTTTCTGACTGTTTGAGCAGACACGCTCATTTGTGGCCTGCTGGAGGTCATTTTGCAGGGCTCTGGCAGTGCTCCTCCTGCTCCTCCTTGCACAAAGGTGGAGGTAGCGGTCCTGCTGCTGGGTTGTTGCCCTCCTACAGCCTCCTCCACGTCTCCTGATGTACTGGCCTGTCTCCTGGTAGCGCCTCCATGCTCTGGACACTACGCTGACAGACACAGCAAACCTTCTTGCCACAGCTCGCATTGATGTGCCATCCTGGATGAGCTGCACTACCTGAGCCACTTGTGTGGGTTGTAGACACCGTCTCATGCTACCACTAGAGTGAAAGCACCGCCAGCATTCAAAAGTGACCAAAACATCAGCCAGGAAGCATAGGAACTGAGAAGTGGTCTGTGGTCACCACCTGCAGAGTCACTCCTTTATTGGGGGTGTCTTGCTAATTGCGTATAATTTCCACCTGTTGACTATTCCATTTGCACAACAGCATGTGAAATTTATTGTCAGTCAGTGTTGCTTCCTAAGTAGACAGTTTGATTTCACAGAAGTGTGATTGACTTGGAGTTACATTGTGTTTAAGTGTTCCCTTTTATTTTTTTGAGCAGTGTAGTTCAAATAAAGGATGTAGAGTAGTGAGACTGGCAGCACAGAGTCTGAGCGCTTCAGAGGTAGCCCAGTAACAGTTCTGCTCCGGGGGTGAGTCACTTCCATAGGCAGCCTATTTGTAGGCAACCACAATTTTCTGTTGAACTTAGTGCATTGTTGTTGTTTTTTACTTTAATGAATGTCTGACTTTACACAGTTTTTGCTTCCTATATTGATTTAGTGTTGTCTATTTTAGTATCTCGCTTAATCAAATAATGTCATACATTGAAGGCCCTATGTTGCCTCCCTGAATTACTTCTGGTTTGATGCAGCAACTTGGAAGATAAGTTAGCTAACTGTATGCAAAGTAGTACAGCAGGTTATTTTCCTAAGTTGACCATTGAAACAAGCCAATAGCTTACAGCAACATTTAGCTTAGACTGTTTGAAATTCAATTGTTATGGAAACTGCACAAGGCATATTCTACTCTGTTCTACTTCTCTCATTAGCCTACATTGTAGGTCATAGACTCCTAGCTAAGACGCACGGTCTCTTATTCTATTCAACAGAGGGTGTACTTTTTGTCATTCATTGCATTGTAAATAGCCTATGTGTTTGAGTTGGCGACGTGTCATCATGCCATGTGGATTGTTATGAGACCACTACATAAGATCTCAAGTTTTCAACTTCCGTGTCAAATATTGTCTGATCCCTGTGGGTCGAGATGCATCCAGGATGATGAGATTCTCGGTCGAGATCATAAACTGAGCATGTCTATTCATGATAGTCGTGTTGTCACGCGATTAAAAATGATAGAATTACTGGTCCTGTGCAAAAGAAAAGTGTCAACTTCAGAGCAATGCACAATAAGTATTTCATATTCTATATTTAATAGTGTTCAGAATCTTCTGGTTCGGCTTTCAGGGTTTAGGCTACAAAGTTTTGTCTTACTTTGGAGTGAGCAGGTTTTTTTTGTCAACAAAATAACCATCCAAAAATGTTGATGTGGCGCATCAGACATTAAGCTAGTTGGAGCATGAGGAGGAATAGTGAGCACATGTATTCCAGCTGCAGACAGTCTGAAGTGTGTGTGTGTGTCTGAATTGGTGTGTATGTGTGGCGGTGCGCTGTCTGTTCTCTGCCTGCCCTGCAGTGACTCAGCCTGCAGCCTACAGGAGGGGGTCAGCCCCTTTAAGGCAGTCTTCCATACCAGTGCACACAGGAGCCCATATAGACCTAACCATCGTGTGCCTTTACCAGTCAATATTTCCATGCACGGCCCTTCCAGACAGGCCAAAGTACTCCTCCGGCTCTCAACTTGTCGCCGATCATCAATCCATTCACTCGTGCGTGCTGTGGTCACAATGTGTGCCGTACCTAGAGAACAGTAGTACTGTGGTCTTTTGTGGACGCACAACGCAGTCAACCTTGTTGGATTGAGAGGTCAACAGTCTCCTATGTTGATGCATTGCATGATACTGTGTTGTAAGAATTGTAGGATTCTGTACCATTTGAGGCTTTTGCCCCTGTGGACTGGATGCTTAATTCAAAATAATGTATCTTTCTTGTTAGCCTCTTTACCCTGAGAAACCAGTAAGAATCGGCCCAGCCTAGTGCTAGCATAGTTTCCTTTGAACTACTCTGATAGAGAACATGCTACTTTCCACTGATAGGGGGAGGGAACTAAGTTTGAACTTGGGACTTCTGCCATCTGCTCTGTGAATTTTACTTTGTGGGTTTTTCGAAGATGGGCCTAATATCTAGTTACACACTCGGTGCTCCTCTTTGTCCCAGTAGTCTGCCTAAATTGGATCTGTTTGTCTAAACTGTTTATGGGCTCTTCTCTTTTAGCACCATTCTTTTGTTGTGTTCAAAGCAGGCTAACTCTCTCCTTGTGAGCTATGAATTTTGCATCGCTCCTTCTGGGCTTGTTGTACTGTACGTTTTTTTTTTAGTTGGCTGCGTTATTAGACTACAAGTCATTATATTGTATTAAGACCTAGGTTATGTTATCACCACAAAATGAACAACATAAAATGCTATGTGAAGAAAGACCATAGTCTGACATGTCACACTCCATCATTCAGAGACAGGGTTATTTTGAAGGGATCCATTTTACCTTTTCTTTCTCGCTCAGAGCCTGGGCTTCATCGACTAATTAGAGGCGGTTGCTAAGAGATGACAAGCGGTGACATCGCTGCTGAGAGCCTCTGTGCTGCAGCCTGAACCTGCGTCTCTACTCTGGGTCTCTTTTCTCAACCCCTGTCTAGACCTGACTACACCTGACCCATGTGAAGGAGTAGGGGGAGAGGGAGCGAGAGGAGCCACACCACACACGCCATGGCAGCTTTCACCAGTACCCCCAAAGTGAGATCCAGGAGTGCTCCTCGGCACAGAGACTGGGACCAGAGCCCGGCCGAGTGTGACTGGAAGGACTGTGATGTTGGAGGCGACGAGAGATCTACAGGACACAGCACCATGCTGGAGAAGACCCAGGACTTCTTCCAGATCTGTGACATCGAGGACAAAGGCTTCATCACCCACCGGGACATGCAGGTGAGATCACCTACTGTCTATGGGGCTCACTGAGTGTGACCAAACCGTCCCATGGGAGTTATTGACAATTTTAGGCTACGCCAGCATTATGCATGTTCCCATCCTTAGTACTGTGTATATATTAGTTACCTAGTCATGTATACCCTAGATGTTACTTTTGTCATTATTTCAGAGTAACACATTTCAACTGATTGACTTTTGATATTGATTGACAGTGCAAGTAGTTGTTTTTTTAACTGTGTTTTGATCCTTCAGAGCAAGAATCAATCATGAGTTGTGGTGGGTTTGTTGGAGTTGCATTCTGTACCATTTGAGGCTTTTCCCACCTGTGGACTGGATGCTTAATTCAGAAGAATAATTCATCTTTCCTGTTAGCCTCTTTACCCTGAGAAACCAGTAAGAATTGGCCCAGCCTAGTTCTAGCATAATTGTTTCCTTTGACCTACTCTGATAGAGAATACATGGTACTCTGTGGATTACTCTGTGGATGCATCCTAACCTATGCACCAGCTCCCATAGCTAATTGTTGTAATTTAGGCTTTTGTCAGGGCATCTGAATGACTGCTGTTGACAATAGCATACAGTGCCTTCGGAAAGGATTCAAACCCCTTGACCTTTCTCCAAATTTTGTTCTTTTACAGCCTTATCCTAAAATTGATTATTTTTAAAATCCTCAGCAATCTACACACAATACACCATAATGACAAAGCGAAAACAGGTTTTTAGAAATGTTAGCAAATTCATAAAAATAATATACAGAAATAGCTTATTTACATAAGTATTCAGACCTTTTGCTATGAATTTGAGCTCAGGTGCATCCCGTTTCCATTGATCATCCTTGATGTTCCTACAACTTGATTGGAGGCCACCTGTGGTAAATTCAATTGATTGGACATGATTTGGAAAGGCACACACCTGTCTATATAAGGTCCCACAGTTGACAGTGCATGTCACAGCAAAAACCAAGTCATGAGGTTGAAGGAATTGTCTGTAGAGCTCACATTGTTGATTGTGTCAGTTTTTCGGAAGGGTACCAACACATTTCTGCAGCATTGACAGTCCTCAAGAATACAGTGCTCTCCATCATTCTTAAATGGAAGAAGTTTGGAACCCCTGCTCTTTTCCTAGAGCTGGCCGCCTGGCCAAATCTGGGTAGAAGGGCCTTGGTTAGGGAGGTGACTGGGAACCCATTGGTCACTCTGACAGAGCTCCAGAGTCCGCCTGTGGAGATGGGAGAACCTTCCAGAAGGACAACCATCTCTGCAGCACAACCACAAATCAGGCCTTTTTGGTAGAGTGGTGAGACGGAACCCAATCCTCAGTAAAAGGCGCATGACAGCCCGCATGGAGTTTTCCAAAAGGCACCTAAAGACTCTGAGACCACGAGAAACAAGATTCTCTGGTCTGATGAAACCAAGATTGAACTCTTTGACCTGAATGCCAAGCGTCACGTCTGGAGGAAACCTGACACCATCCTTACGGTGAACCATGGTGGTGGCAGAATCATGCTGTGGGGATGTTTTTCAGTGGCAGGGACTGGGAGACATGATCGAGGGAAAGATGAATACAGCAAAGTACAGAGATCTTTGAAAACCTGCTCCAGAGCTCTCAGGACCTTAGACTGGGGCGAAGGTTCACCTTCCAACAGAACAACGACCGTAAGCACACAGCCAAGACAACGCAGGAGTGGCTTAGGGACAAGTCTCTGAATGTCCTTGAGTGGCCAGCCAGAGCCCGTACTTGACCACAATCAAACATCTCTGGAGAGACCTGAAAATAGCTGTGCAGTGAAACTCCCCATCCAACATGACAGAGCTTGAGCGTATCTGCAGGGAAGAATGCGAGAAACTCCGCAAATACAGGTGTGCCAAGCTTGTAGAGTCATACCCAAGAAGACTCGAGGTTGTAATCGCTGCCAAAGGTGATTCAACAAAGTACTGAGTAAAGGGTCTGAAAACTTGTGAATTTTTCATTTAAAAAAAAGAGAGATAAATGACCAAACATTTCTAAACCTGTTTTTGCTTTGTTAATATGGGGTATTGTATGTAGACTGATACAAATCAATATTAGAATAAGGCTGTAATGTAATAAAATCTGGAAAAAGGGAAGGAGTCTGAATACTTTCCAAAGGCACTGTACATTATGCTAAATAATTCCAAACCTAACAACTGCAACAAATCCTCCATAGACCCTTTGTTAGATTTGGAGACAACAATCTGGTCATTTCACAAGGCTGCATGTGGAGGACAGGGCCTGCATTTGCTCCATAGAATTAAATGGGACACTTTTATATCTCTGTGGCGTGCTCATTAGAGATGATTCTGAGGACGTAGCCTGTATCTATCTTATTCAGGAGAGCATGTGAAAGAGTGACAGGAACCCACGAGACATACGGGCAGCAAAGAGCCACACAGAGCCGTGCTTTGTCATACAGCAACTTCATTTGCGTGACTGTGCAGATCCGAACGCTTCTTACATATTCATTGATGGGCAGAGTATTCCTTTGATCGAGCACTTGTGAGCCCACGCCATGACGAGAGTCTCAATAGAATAGATCCCTTTGATCCGATGTTAATGGAGATATACAAAAAATGTCCGCTATAACAACTCCCCGTGTTCATTTATGAGTTGTGAAAGTAATGAATTCAGGCCAAACATTTTTTTTTTTTGTAAATACGGCAGTGCATAACTGTGTGCACTCCTGTATAATACATTACAATTGTCTGCGTGAATGTGTTATGCAACTGAAATGCATTTCTGCTGGTCTATCCTTATACGACCTGTGTGGAAATGTATTTCTCTGCCATATGCAAGTTGGTTTTAGATGTAGTCGGGTATTTATGATGCCTGATTAGGCTTACCTTGTTTATCCATAAGGGCAAAGTGGATAAAAAAGTCATTTGGAAAAGTTATGAACACATCCATTTTTTAAAATAAAATAAATACATTTCATGAATGTTTTCTAGCGACTGCCAGTATTACTCTGTTTCTGCTGATTGCACAAACAGCCTTACGATGTTTCTCACACCGTGACCATTAGGGTGGCAGTGGTGTCTCCGGCTGTGGTCTGTCTGCTGACATAAGGGATGTGTTCAGCACAGATAAGAGTTTAACAAGGAGTTCCTACCACAAATTTCACAAGTGATTTCGGTGTAAACCTAGACATGCCCAGCTCACAGAGGTGAGGCAGCGGCTTAGGCTTTTCTGCATCTGTTGTGGTCTTTACTGCTTATTTTCAGGGTTTCATAGTCTGTTTGCTTTCACACACTGCTTGGCCTTGTCGTGTAAATGGCAGTTTGGGCGAATGCTGACTGTTTGTTTTTGACTTTGGGCAGAAATGTTCATTTCTATAATGTTTTGAGTTCAATCTGAACGAATGAATGTCTCAAGTTTATTAATATAAATGTTTTATGGAGCAGCCTGTCCTAGTTAACGGTTCCTTTGTCATGAACTCGCGTTACGTTGGTTGTGTGAATGCAAATGATACACCATCCTACACTTTATGAACAGGAAGAACATCTGCTCTCCTGTACTTGGGTACATGACCGTCTCTTCTGATGCTGATGATACTGTTGAGTGTGTTCCCAGGTTTTTGTGCTTGGCTGGCAGCTGTTGTTCCGTACTGTATTGTTGGCACAGGAGGCTTCTGAGGGATAATGGCTCGCAATAGCGTCTGGAATTGAGTGAATGGAATTGTGTGAAACGCATGGAAGCCGTGTGTTTTTTGAGTTTGATACAATTCCATTTATTCTGTTACTATGAGCATGTTCTCCCCCAATTACGGTGTCCGTTTAACGTAAAGACTCTTGAGTCCTTCAGGTCCCCAGTTGTGTCCATGGCACCTGATTTGTGTTGCGTGTCCTGCTCCGCAGCGGCTCCATGGACAGCTGCCCCTCAGTGCAGAGGAGCTGGAGAATGTCTTCGACACCCTGGATTCTGACGGAAACGGATACCTCACCCTGCAGGAGTTCTCCTCAGGGTTCAGTACGTTGACTATGTCCTCTTCTCCCTTTCTACTGTCCAATGTATGTTGGATGTTCAGTGATTTGTTTTGAAAAAGTGATATAGTTTGATTTGATGCATCTTCCCTTTCTACATAATAACATGAACTGTGCTAGTGCAAGCAGATTATGCAGCTCTGAGTAGGTACAGATACATAGAAAGAGAGGGAGTAAAGGGTATTATAAATCATCTCCTGGACTCGTTATTTCTCCAGGTGAATTCCTGTTTGGCCGAAGGATCTCTGTAACAGAAGGGATGGGGGAGGCCAGCCCCATTGTCAAGGAAGCCAACCAGGGCCCCCCAGACTCCCTTTACCAGACCCAGTGGGAGGAGAGGCTGATGGGCAGCGAGGACGAGGAAGAGAGGCACTTCTGCATGCTCATGGAGAGCTTGGGCGCCAGCAACGTCTTTGAGGAGTGAGTGTTTGGTTTTTTCAGTGACGTCCATACTATGTGAATCTTTGTCCAACCCTCAATAATGCTCTCAAATGACCAGTCTATTCCTTTAGAAGGATTAGATTGATTGAAGTCAGCTGTGCAAAACAAAAAGCGCTAAATTGCTGCTCCAAAGTAGTGCTAGCCAATCTGTTTCAATCATGCTTGCTTTGATATTTCTCATTCTATAAGCTTAACAAACAAGCATAAAGTCTACAGACATGTTTAAGTAGAAAACAGATGAAATACCTGGGGTCACTGTCGTCTACCCAAAAAACCTCACATTGGAAAAGTTTGTCTAAATTGAGTTGGGTTATTTAACCTTGAACAAATCATTATCGTCACTGACGTTCATGTCTATGGATGTATTCCAGACATTGGTGGGTGCTGGCACCAGTGCTTTTGGCCATTTGAACTCCAGGCATTCAGAGGAGAGAAACGAGAGAGCCGGGCCTCGTTTAATGCATGACTAGACTCGACTCACCTTTAGCAAACAAATGTGGCTCAATCAAAGTAAACGGTAGTAGGTGAGGATGTCAACTTGATAAGTACATCCTATTGACAGTCTGCAAACCTGGGTTAGAACCAGAAAGGAATGCTGACAATTTACATCAGATCAATTTGCTTCAACCTCCGGTGTGTTTTCCTGAAGTTGACACGGCATGTAACTCTACTGTGAGGATTGGAAAGTTTCCATATTTGTATAGAGTCTTATCAATCAGTCCACATTTCAATGAACAGAGATCCATCAAACATCCATTGTATGAAATCATTTTCTCAATTGGTCTTTCCACATATTGCCCTGCCAAAAAATTACGTAAATAAATGATTCCAGTCATTATCTGAACACTGACGTGAAGACCATGGCACAGACAAAGATTGTGTTTAAACTGTTGTATCAAAATAGCACTATTTTCAACTAACAGGAAATGGGATTTTCTAGGCTAAGATCATCTTGACCAAATGTCAATGTTGCAAGTCAGCACTGCTGCAGGCAGCCCACAGCTGCCCACTGCCTGCCTGCCTACATCGTTCACATTGACCTAAAAGTATAATTTGACTTAAAGTATTTTTTTTTCTTTCCCCCACACCAAGAAGTACCTCAGTACAGTTGTTCTACACAGAAACCTGAGTACAGACTGTATTCCAGGTCTTGTCATTCAGACTAATCTTTGTTCTGACCCCTTTCCCATCAGCCCTGGTGAGGTGCGTAGTCTGTGGGCCCAGCTGAGAAGAGATGAGCCGCATCTCCTGTCCAACTTTGAGGAGTTCCTGGCCAGGGTCACCTTCCAGATCAAAGAGGCCAACCAGGAGAAGAGGGAGATGGAGAGTGCCCTTAAAAGGTAGATATATCGCCATTCTTCAGGTATTGGTACCTATGTAGAATTTAAGCAATTAGTAGCTCACTGTAGCCTGGTCCCAGATCTGTTTGTGCTGTCTTGCCAACTCAAATAGTCATTGGCTACATGATACAAACAGATCTGAGACCAGGCTAGCTCAATGTTCCTTTACAGATAACCTCTGCAGGAGTAACAAATGGCAAAGTAGCTTGCTGTATATGCTTGCTACGATATGAATGTCATTTAAACCTTTTTTGCATTAGGGCATCTATAGAATGATCGTCCCCAGGTATCTGTTTTTTCTGTGTTTTTCTCCCCATTTAAAAAAAATGTTTATTACTAAAAGTATAACTTTTTCTGACTGACATATTTGTAGTCCTTAGTTAAGCCTGCTAAATTCCACACATTAAGAGCTAGTGCTGCCTTGGGAAGGGAGAAGTGTTAAAGTTTTAGTGTGGGTGGAAAACTTTTAGTCCACCGTTGGGATGTGCCTAACCTCCCAGCTCCAAAGCAATATTAAGTGCCTCCCAAAACTCTCACTTTCTCCAAATTGTGACAGACAATGATCATAGCAATTTTACTCAAAGGAATACTACTTGACAATCTCTACCTACTGGTTTATTATGCCATGTTTCAACTGAGCACAGCTTAGCTTTTGTACCATAGTGGTGCATTACATAGTTACCCATAGCTGAACAACCTGTTTTTGAGGCTGTTTCTAAGTGAAAGGAATGCAAATGTTGGATGAGGCTGCTATGGTTGGGTTTTAGGACAGGTGGCTCACACTGCAGCTGTTTCAAAACTCGTGAACGTCTTTCTTGGTCTATTCAGAGCTGTAGAGACGTAGGGATTTCAACAACAAAAATTAAGCTGGCCGGAGTGGTCAGGCCTTGAATGGTTAAGTAATTATAGTTCTCCTTTTTGATTTTCAGATGTGAACTACATTGCAAATAATACAAATTTTTTCTGGTACTCATCTGAACCTGTTATTTGTTGCTATGCCTGTTTGGAATGCGTCATACCAGCTTACAGTTGACCTACTGTATGATTTGAAATGGCAGACTGAAAGCTTAACTAAACATTTGATAACGCTTGAGTGGCCCATTTTCTTATGTGCTGCCAAAGCTAATGGAAAATGCTTTATTAGCATTAACAAGAATTCTACATCCGAACAGAAAAGCAGCAACACATGACGACGAGATCCAGCGCTTATATGAAGAAATGGAGCAGCAAATCAAAAATGAGAAGGACAGGATCCTCCTGCAGGTAAAGGAAGAGATCTCCCACTGCATACGCCTTGTTAGTAACCTCAGTTTTGGGGAAGATCCTCTTGTTCTCCCTCCCGCTCTCTCTCTCTCTCTCTCCCCCCTGCAGGACTCTGAGCGCTTCCTGTCTAGGAGCCAGGACCTAGAGCATCAGCTCTCCAGTAAGGAGCGGGAGCTGGAGCAGATCTTCCAGAAACAGAGGCGGGTGAGTCAGGACACGAATGATGAGTCCTTGATGATCACAGGCATCACACTGATGGGTAGATTTGCACTGTGCAAAACATATTATTTTAGATTTAAATCTAATTTTGGTGACCGAATTGTCACCAGGTGTTATTGTTAGTAGACTCTAAGAGTTGTTGCTGAGTGTCTGTCTGCAGCATATTCTTTAATGGAAACTAAGAGAGGATCATGTGTAACCATCACACTCTCACAAACAGAACACCACTGAAGCTTTTAAGACTAATTTGTCCATTGGAAATTAGTCTCATTTTTAATTTTATAGCTTTAATATTACAGATAGTGGCTTTCATTAATGTAATTGTCTGCATCATTTCCACTATTATTTTCCCCTAACTGGAGTAAACTAATTGGCAACAATTAGTCTTACCAGTACTTCTTCATTTGCTTTACAAAGTGGAATAAGGCCTTAGTTCCTACTGTACCCAAGTCACCAAGGCTTTCTCTCAGAGGTACCTGAGCGCCTCTAATTATTATGTCTGTAATTCACATTTCATGTTCCTCTCTGCCGACCATGGAAATGGAATGGCAGAACATTGACTTTAATGGGAATTTCTGTTCTAGAGATTCTATTTCTATTTTGCCAACACAGTCTGTAAAGGAGGCATCCAGACCCTATGCTGGCCAGCCTCATCGCAGTGTCGCTCAATTTAAAAAATCTATTGTTTTAGATCCCCTGTTGGAGCACTTTGGCTTATAAGTAGAACAGTGATATTAGTTTGAGGCTACAGTCAGACAGCAGCCTTATGTGTGTCTTCACACAGCCCCTGGATTTAATGGATGTGTGTGGGTTAGACCAGGCCGGCAGATATCACTCGTTTCATCTTTTCCATTCATCAATGCTCAGTGTATCGTAGCAATCACACAATAGAGACTGATTGCTAAGGACGATCAGGCTATGATTGTTACTGCATAGTAGTGTCTGGGAAATTGTGTTTTAAAAGCTGTATATGATCAGATGAAAGTGCATTTTGTAGGGTGTCTGCTTTTGGCCGTAGTGTTTTTGTGTGTTGTCCCCTCTGCCATTCTCCTCTGTGTGACTGTGGCCCCTCTCCCCTGTGTCCCCCTCCTCCAGTTGGAGTGTCAGTGTCGGGAGCTTCACAGCGAGCAGCACGTGACCAAGGTGGAGAATGTGAAGCTGAAGCAGACCAATGAGGATCTGGCCCAAGAGCTGGAGCACACCAGTCAGGAGCTGAGCCTGGCCCAGGAGCAGCTGGGCCTCCTGCAGGAGCAGTCGTCACGCCTGCACAAGGAGAGGGAGAGGTAAGTCTGCTTGTTTGTGGCTGGCTGTCTGGTCGGCTGGCTGGCTGTCTGGTCGGCTAGCTGACTGTCTGGGATCCTGATTGGGTCTCCTTGTGAGTCCACAGTACACGAATATGTGGATTTGTTTTCCAACACAGGGAAATGTACCAGGTCACAGAGGGATTGCAGAGAGAGCGAGCAAGCCTGCTGAAACAACTTGACCTGCTGAGGTAAGAGTGGAGACAGACAGACGCACACTAGGAGAGAGGCAATGGGTTATATCAGTCCAGGGGCCACTGTTCTCCAAATCAATGACCAAATAGCATACTGTACAATGTCATTTTCACTACAAACCAAGGCCACGCATCCATCGAGCAGATGGCAAAGCATATAGCATTGACCTCAGCCAAACTCCTCAAAGCGCTTTCTCACTTGTTCTTAGAAAACGTTTATTTTTTGCAATGAACCCATTCCTTGTTATATTGTCTCCAGGGAAATGAACAAACACTTACGAGATGAACGAGATATGTCCTCGTATCAAGTAAGTATTCGTATGCATTTTTTCATTGTCCATTTGTGAAATCCCATGTCTGTCTGCTCTGTTTGATAGATCCAATCCTAAAAATGTGATTCCTGGAAAAAGCATGGAACCTAGAAAACATTTTTTTTTAATCAAATCCAATTGCAATCAAGCTGTAGATTTAAATTTGTTTTGCAGAAACTGAGGAATACTGTTGAAAATCCTGCTTGGAACCCGAGGCCTGGATCAAATACTCTGAATCCCTTTGACAAAAAGGCCTTTAAATGGTACACCGTTTGCTCTGAAATGCTTTTAATACAAATTGAGTGAATACTGTCTGATTCAGTCGTGGAGGCCTTAATTTATACTAATGTTCAATTCACCTACAATACACACTTCAGTATGACTGACTGTAGCTTGAGTAGTTATTAATGGTGAATGATTCATATTTTCTAAGTAGATGGCATTACACAAAGTAGAACAAAGCAGGTGACACAGAATGCAAAAGTAGGACAGAAAGCTGTTCAATAGGGCTGCAGTTGTAACTCTGTGCAGAACATGTACGTACTGTATTTACATTGTTCTGAATATGCAAATGCTTATATAAATATGTGAGTCGCTTCACATTCTACAGCCATACCGTTATGTTCCCAAAAAAAAGCAATTGTCAGACAATTCACATTTGTCCCTCCAATTACCATCTCATCCCTGTCTCTCCAGTGAGGAAGAGGTAGGGCTCCCCCACTCTAAGAAGAAGAGCCCAGGGGGAGTGAATGGCTACAGCCTGGAGGATGTGGTAGCCTCCAAACCCCCCCACATACCCCTACAGAGGATCATCTCCATAGAGGAGGACCACCTACCCCAGCTCTTGCAGGATGACTACCATGCCCAGCTCTGTGAGTGGAGCGAGGAGGCGGAGGAAGACGG
Source organism: Oncorhynchus tshawytscha (assembly GCF_018296145.1). Classification (NCBI taxonomy): domain Eukaryota; kingdom Metazoa; phylum Chordata; class Actinopteri; order Salmoniformes; family Salmonidae; genus Oncorhynchus; species Oncorhynchus tshawytscha. The sequence goes on along the minus strand of NC_056434.1, from coordinate 42,847,151 downwards.
GGAGAAGGAAGAACACATAGAGCTGCAGATGAACTCAATATGTCCTCCAAGTTCTCTTCCGACTAGGGAGCAGCAGCCAGCTGACACCAGAGAGTCAGAGACGCCTACATCCCCCAGGGGCCAGCCTGTCGGCAAGGAGACCGTGGTGAACGTAAGACTTTTATGCTCAGAGACGAGGTTGATTGGTCATAATGTGGACAGGCTTTGTTTTGTCTCTGATCAATAGACAATGAGAAGGTGTCAGTTGGCCTAGTAACCTTCCCTTTAAAAGAACCTTGCCTTCCTCTTCAGTCCTTCAGGGTTGTTTATAGGTCAGTGTGTTTTTGTTGGTTCTCCTGACCCCGTATAGAGAGGGGTGAAGGTGGATGTACAGCACAATGTGTTTTCAAAGTCCTGTTTTTCTGTCTGGGCAGACCTGAGATAGAACAGCGGTCACAGGGTTGGGTTTTTCACTTTGAGTGACTTGACCCCACAGTTACCCTGGCAACAGGTTTAGCTACTTGTGTTGAATGAATGTTTCAGGAGGTTTTCATGATTTAATGTCATCTAGGAACTTACTCTATATATACAGTGCATTTGGAAAGTATTCAGACCCCTTGACTTTTTCCACATTTTGTTCAGTTAGCCTTATTCTAAAATTGATTAAATTGTCCCCCCCCCCCTCAATCAACACATAATACCCCATAATGACAAAGCAAAAACAGGTTTTCAGAAATTTCTGCTAAACTTAAATCACATTTACATAAATATTCAGACCCTTTACTCAGTACTTTGTTGAAGCACAATTGGCAGCGATTACAGCCAACTGTATTTGGGGTGTTTCTCCCGTTCTCTGCAGATCCTCTCAAGCTCCCGAAGCCACTCCTGCGTTGTCTTGGCTGTGCTTAGAGTCGTTGTCCTGTTGGAAGGTGAACCTTCACCCCAGTCTGAGGTCCTGATCGCTCTGGAGCAGGTTTTCATCAAGGTTCTCTGTAATTTTCTCCGTTCATCTTCCCCTCGATCCTGACTGGTCTCCCAGTCCCTTCCGCTGAAAAACCTTACCACAGCATGACGCTGCCACCATGCTTCACTTTAGGGATGATGCCAGGCTTCTTCCAGATGTGATGCTTGGCATTCCGACCAAAGAGTTCAATCGTGGTTTCATCAGACCAGAGAATTTAGTTTCTCATGGTCTGAGAGTCTTTAGGTTCCTTTTGGCAAACTCCAAGCGGGCTGTCGTGCCTTTTACTGAGGAATGGCTTCCGTCTGGAAACTCTACCATAAAGACCTGATTGGTGGAGTGCTGCAGAGATGATTGTCCTTCTGGAAGGTTATCCCATCTCCACAGAGGACCTCTGGAGCTCTGTCAGTGACCATCGGGTTCTTGTTCACCTCACTGACCTAGGCCCTTCTCCCCTAATTGCAAAGTTTGGCTGGGTGGCCAGCTCTAGGAAGAGTCTTGGTGGTTCCAAACTTCCATTTAAGAATGTGTTCAATGCTGCAGATGTTTTTTTTTAAGACCCTTCCCCAGATCTGTGCTTTAACACATTCCTGTCTCGGAGTTCTACGGACAATTCCTTCGACCTCATGGCTTTGTTTTTGCTCTGATATGCACTGTCAACTGTGGGACCTTATAGAGACGGGTATGTGCCTTTCCAAATCATGTCCAATCAAATGAATTGACCACAGGTGGATTCCAATCAAGTTGTAGAAACATATCAAGGATGATCAATGGAAACAGGATGCACCAGAGCTCAATTTTGAGTCTCATAGCAAAGGATCTGAATACCTATGTAAACAAGATATTTCTGTTTTCCATTTTTTTAATAAATTTGCTAAAATTTTGAATAACCTGTTTTTTCTTTGTCGTTATAGGGTATTATGTGTAGATTGAGGAAAACCATTAATTGAATACATTTTAGAATAAGGCTAACATGTATACAGTGGGGCAAAAAAGTATTTAGTCAGCCACCAATTGTGCAAGTTCTCCCACTTAAAAAGATGAGGCCTGTAATGTTCATCATAGGTACACTTCAACTATGACAGACAAAATGAGAGAAAAAATCAGATTGTAGGATTTTTATGAATTTATTTGCAAATTATGGTGGAAATAAGTATTTGGTCAATAACAAAAGTTTCTCAATACTTTGTTATATACCCTTTGTTGGCAATGACAGATGTCAAATGTTTTCTGTAAGTCTTTATAAGGTTTTCACACACTGTTGCTGGTATTTTGGCCCATTCCTCCATGCAGATCTCCTCTAGAGCAGTGATGTTTTGGGGCTGTTGCTGGGCAACATGGACTTTCAACTCCCTCCAAAGATTTTCTATGGGGTTGAGATCTGGAGACTGGCTAGGCCACTCCAGGACCACTCCTTCGTTGCCCGGGCGGTGTGTTTGGGATCATTGTCATGCTGAAAGACCCAGTCACGTTTCATCTTCAATGCCCTTGCTGATGGTAGGCTTTGTTACTTTGGTCCCAGCTCTCTGCAGGTCATTCACTAGGTTCCCCCCCGTGTGGTTCTGGGATTTTTGCTGAGATCTTGTGTGGAGCCCCAGATCGAGGGAGATTATCAGTGGTCTTGTATGTCTTCCATTTCCTAATAATTGCTCCCACAGTTGATTTCTTCAAACCAAGCTGCTTACCTATTGCAGATTCAGTCTTCCCAGCCTGGTGCAGGTCTACAATTTTGTTTCTGGTGTCCTTTGACAGCTTTTTGGTCTTGGCCATAGTGGAGTTTGGAGTGTGACTGTTTGAGGTTGTGGACAGGTGTCTTTTATACTGATAAGTTCAAACAGGTGCCATTAATACAGGTAACGAGTGGAGGACAGAGGAGCCTCTTAAAGAAGTTGTTACAGGTCTGTGAGAGCCAGAAATCTTGCTTGTTTTTAGGTGACCAAGTACTTATTTTCCATCATAATTTGCAAATAAATTCATTTGAAAATCCTACATTGTGATTTTCTGGATTTAGTTTTTTTTCATTTGGTCTGTCATAGTTGAAGTGTACCTATGATAAATTACAGGCCTCATCTTTTTAAGTGGGAGAACTTGCACAATTGGTGGCTGACTAAATACTTTTTTGCCCCACTGTATGTCTGAATACTTTACGAATGCACTGTATTTCAAGAAATGTACAACTTGGTTTTCTAGAATAGTAGTTGTGTTGTGGACTTAGAATTAGGGTGTATATGATGTATTCAAAATATGCTAAAATATGTTGCTCAAATATTTGGTGCATCAGCTAGGGCCATGTCATCGTTTTAGTATACCCTCTCCCAGCATATGTCGACTTGGATAGCCGCAATCTGAAATATCTTGCTTATTACTTGAGGAAAAGTTAACTTAAGCACAAAAGGGAGTATGGCAAAATGCAATGAAACTTATAGAATGACCTCTTCCATCTGCTTTATCTCTCTGCGTTGTTTCCAGGAGGTTGCAGCACCACCCCCGGACCGCCTGTTTAAGATTGTGCTGATAGGGAACTCTAGCGTGGGGAAGACCTCCTTCCTCATGAGGTTCTGTGACGACTACTTCTACCCAGGCACCTCTGCCACCGTGGGTGAGTAGTGGCTGGCCTCTCCAGGGTTCCTTTTCTACAGCAGAGCAGGATTTTCATTAGGCACCAACGGAACAAAGTGGACAGAAACCCGGGAAGAACTACCTGGACTTAAGAATAAGAATCTCTAGTTTTATGTTGCAAACTGTTTTGATACGGTGTGGTTCTAATCAACATGACCCAGGGCAGAGCTGAGCCCACAGACCTGTGGCTGGCTGACCTCACCCTCCCTCTCACACCTCATACTGGCTTTACTCATTAAGCTCTTTTAAATGCTGATTGCTTACACTGTGGAAGGCCAACTGTTGTTGATTTTGCACTACATAGGCAACAGCCTAAGCGGATAAACCATATTGTGGTACTGTTGTATTGACTGACTTGCAGTCACACAGACCATAACTGGATACTTCCAATTGGCCTTTCTGTTGTACAGTAGATTTTTACACACCCAAACCTAGTTTGTTCTTTGACTGACTGCGAGCATACTGAATTATTCAGAATCCTAGTACGAACAGCTCCAGAACTCTCATCTCCTCTCTATTTAGACCCTGTTTGGAAGCACACAAAAATGATTTGATTCTGAAAATAGTCATTTTTAGGATAGAGTCAGATGGATTTTGAATTGTATGGTCCCTCTAGAACAATGGGCAATATACTCTCAACTCTCATTGATGCAATTGTGATGCAATCATTGACAAAAAAAACATGTTTCTCCTTTTCTATTTGAGCACAGGGGACAAATATTGTTGATTGCAACCATCGATGGGAGTAACATTTCAAAAACTCAGAAGGACATATCCTTTTGAAGTTCCTTGTTCTACCAGAGTTTGCCCGGAAATCAATTGTTGGTTCCTTTCAACATTGTTCAACCTTTTCTATTTTGCTACAAACCCAGCACTTCTACAAATAATACTGACAGAAAATTACAAGAAAAAATATAATTGGAAGGAAAAATCTAGTAAATTACTTGGGTGACTTAAATCAGAGGAATATTATCTTGTCCATTCTGCATCAACAGGCATAGACTACAGTGTGAAAACGATAACGGTGGACAACAGCCAGGTGGCGCTGCAGATGTGGGATACAGCAGGACAGGAGAGGTGGGAGCTTGACCATATTAAGTGAATTTACACGCATTCAGCTTTTTACCTCAGCAGCTTTTGTTTTGCTACATGCAGTTATGCTGTATGGCACATTGCTAATGTCAGTGAAGTGAAATATTACTGCAGTGCTTTTCCTTTTTTTTTTTTTTACAGTATTTTCTAATGAGACCATGTTGCACATGACACTTGAAAATAGTATCTAATGAGACAACATTTTTAGTATAAGATCAAATTCCATAATTATTTTGTTATGCTTGAGGATAAGGTACAAATATGGGAGTTCTCAGTTTTCCTTCTCCACCCCTTCAGGTATCGCAGCATCACCAAGCAGTTCTTCCGCAAGGCTGACGGTGTGGTAGTCATGTATGACATCACTGATGAGCAGAGCTTCACTGCTGTGAGACAGTGGCTGACCAGTGTACAGGTAAGATGAGCCCAAGCACTTCACTGCTCACCTCTGAAATAGCAGGCCTACACATACAAGCTCAGAGAAATGTAGATCATACGGAGAGCCTCCTCCTGCTCAATAGCACATTCAATGTAGGCTTACAGAATATTTTATATACAATATCAGCTCAAATGCACTAATTATTGTAATTCTTACTGGATATTTGTAAAGCGGCACGATACAAGTTACCATTCATTATCGTTACAGATTGTGTGTCATGTACTACCGTTATTTGTTCGTGACCTTGCTCAGTGTAACACTGATGTTAAAAACCTGCAACGCTGAATGCTGCTCACCCACAAGGTATCTGAAAGAGACCGCTGAGGTTCTAGCCCTAATGGAGTGCATCAGTGCCCAACATCTCCATCTCTCTTCACAGGAGGGGGCCGGCGAGGATATTCCCATCATGCTGCTGGGAAACAAAACGGACAAGGAGAGCGAGCGGGAGGTTCAGACGAGAGTAGGCGAAAAATTGGCCAAGGTCTGTCTATCGGCAATTCCCTGGGCGTTGTCTTCAACCCACAGGCTTCTCAGTACCCACAGCCACAAAGTAGTAGGCCATCTTCTCACTGAATAAGAAAAAGCAACAAAATTTGTTTTCTTTACATTTTTTAACAAGATGTGTGTGTTGGCCTTAAAGGTCTAGGAGTTGTTTTTTGACTTCTATCATCCCTCTATAATTTTGTATATTTGTATATTCCATTTTTTTCCCCTTTGGGTCTGTAGTTTCTATGGTGATAGATAATTGCTAAGTGCCTTAGATCAGTCGAGCTGCTCTTATTTTTCATTTTGCTCCAATGGCCGTTAGTCCAGACAATGATTACCTTTAATGTTACTAAACAGGCCTGAGTAGGAGGCTGTGTGGAAGAGGAGAGCATGATCGACCTACTACAGCCAGTTCCAATCAGAGCACTCTACTGTACATCCCATTGACTTCCCGGTCTTTCATTTGCTAATGACAGTTATGAAATCTCCTTTGCAGGACTGCCAGTTGATTTTCTATGAGTGCAGTGCTTGCTCTGGACAAAACGTTGTACACTCTCTGGTACATTTGGCAAGGTGAGTTAAGTTGAGCGCTGTGTAGGATTCTGCCCAGCGTTTTAACAGGACATAAGTCTTACTACTTCCACCTCTTACTATTGTCTTAACACGACTGTTTGTCATTTCAATGTTGGCCATTAGCAAGGCTATACGAAGGGAAAAGCAAGCTTAATACGGTCAGGCCAAAAATGTAATAACTGTCCGCTTGGGTTTCATCCAAGCTAGGCTTTATGTGGTTTGCAGTGAAATCTGACACTCACTTTAGGCCAAATGTGTCAGTGTGTCTGGAGGTACAAAAAACTTTGTTGATATTAACAAGTACAGGGAAAGAAAGGAAAACAATGACCAATCGTATCATTCCTAAATACACACATAATAAACAACTTTATCCTAGCAGTTAATGCTCCCAACTTCAATAATAGTATCGGAATCTAATGTTGTGACATTTCTTTAGTCAAGTCTATTGCACTGTAATTTATGTTGGGTTCTCACACTCGGTAATAAACAATTAACCTACAGTATGTGACTTTGGCTAATTTCTGAGTAAAATCTCTTCTGTGTCCCCTAGAATTCTGAAAGAGCAGGAGGACAGAGAGAAAGAGAAGACGGTCCAACTGGTAAACGGCTCTTCACATAAGAAGAGGTCCTGCTGCTAGCAACAAGAAGGCTACTAGCTAGCTTCTATCTTCTCAACACACAAGGTGATGGTGAACTCACCTAATTAAGTATACAGTATATTCTGACTAGTTCCTTCAGAACTCAAAGATCTACAGCACTATACCTCTCACTGTCACCCAGTCCACCTACGGTGTGAACACCTGTTTCTTGAATCTGTGGTTTTTTTAAAACAAAAACACGTCTTTGAGGGGGTAAAAAAAATAAAAATAAACATGTCTTAGCATTTCACACGATGAAAGGGCCAGGGTAGGTGCTGACACAGCCATACATGGATAATGACATTTTTAAAAAGACAGTCTTGCACTACAATAATAAAATATAGATTTTCCTTAATGACAACTTATTTTTAATGAAAATGTATTTTCAACTAGCTAAGTCAAAACCAGTAACTATACTACTTTTATATTTACTTCAGTACAGTTTACACTGTCTGACAAATGTACTGAAAAAATAAAAGTAAACCTTGTTAATAGTTGGGTTAGGTTTCGTGAAATCTGAATTTCGTTCAGGACCAATTTAACATTTTCCAATAGTAGAGAAGGGTTATAACATTTGTCAGATTTGGACATCATCTCAGATCAATTTGATGAATAGATTAGCTTTTCCCTCAAATGTAATAAGGTTTACTGTGTTGTATATGTAATGTCGGGACGATTTACCAGAAGTCAACTACAGATGTGGGATCCTAATTCGACCAGTATTGTCGCAGCAAAATAATCCTGCAGCAACAGGATTTTAACGTTTAGTCCATTAACTTTTCTGCCCGACGTAATGTTGCTAGACTAGGCTACATGATTAGGCTACATGAAAAGTGCAATACTGTTCATATAATGTGAGTTTTTAGTGAATCTATGTCAATTCTGGGGCACAGAAATTCTCAGCAACAGCAGTGATCAAGTGAAGATCCTACATCTGTACGTGTCTAGAAAGTCTAATTGGCAGCTTCTCCTTTTACACGAATGTTTGTTTTACACTTTGCATTGACAGTGGAAGGTAGTAAAGCTCTGACATACTATACCTCTCTCAAAGCGTTTGCATATAAACCGTCAGCACTATTTAGCTTTTATGTAATTGGCACAGTGTTATTTCTATGAATGAGTTCTGTTGTACTGTAGTTGTTTGCTTAGTTTTGCCAAGAGATTTGCCTTCTCTTAGAAGTATTTGTTTGTGGGCGCACTAAAACAGTTCTCCTAATAATTCCATAAGAATGTATATTGTGCCAAGTATCCTTGAACAAATGTTCCATTTTAAATCTAACACATTGCAATGTATGCCATCACTGTACCTGTAAAGTACCTCAGATACCGATAGATACGTATGAGAGACTGGAGGTATCTTTAGATACGTACTGTACTGTATGTGTATGTTCTGTGATGTTGAAGGATACTGAGATTGTAATTTGGAGCCCTCCGGTATAGAGAGTATTCCTTATGTATTTGACAGTGTGCCATAGCGCCATGACTACTCTAAATGAACCAATTCAGTTGCATTTGTGCCACGCTACTGGGCCTGTGTTCTTGCACAATAATGTATGTGAAAATGTAAATAGGAAAAATGTTGTATGGTTTCTCTGAATAATAAACAGATATTGTATATTTCAGTGATCTTTTAAATGAAATAATCTAACAAATTAAAACACCACTTCCTTGAAGTAGGAAAGTGGATGCAATTGTGAAACTTGAATTTCAGATGCCACCTAGTGGACAATATTGATCTTGAGCGATAACTTTTATTTAACTGTTACATGACGGGAGGTAAAATTAACAATACAATACAAAGCTTGAATATAACTATTTTTCAACTCAGAATTGTCATTAACACACACAGCACAATTTCAGTAGCTGACATGAAATGGGCAACCATGTTGTTTTAGTACTTGGTGTAAATAACCAACTGAATGCCATGAGCGGTAAACTGGAATAACACTAGTCGTGTTAGATCTGCTAAAGGCCAAACCTTAAAGTTAGCTTAAATCACTGACTTAATTCCAAAGACGACAGTGCATGCTACTGAAAATGATTAAATGGATTATATTGAAGTTAGAAAGACTAACTACTTTTGATCCAGTATCAACTTGTTAATCTACAGGTTTAGTTTATTATTCATCTACTGTGTGTATAGCACAGCATCTACAATAGAATACTATACAAATCTATGCTCTCACAAGTAAGCGCTCAACATGAAACTGAACATAGTCGGACAATTTACTGAACAGATTGTACATCCATCAAATGTGACTCACTCATTACTGGCCACTGGTCTATTCATACATGGCATGTCCTATATCTTCTGAACAGTCATAAGTGCTGTGCTGATGAGCTTCACAGAAAGGCATGGGAGAGCGAGGGGACTGGGAGTGAGGATCTTGGCTGCGTAAAGGAAAGATGGTGTAAACGCACGTGTCAAACTCATTCCACGGAGGGCCGAACGTCTGCGGGTTTTCACTCCACCTTTTCTATTTGAGGGATGAATTAAGGTAACTAGTTAGTAAGGAACTCCCCTCACCTGGTTGTCTAGGTCTTAATTGAATGGAAAAACCTGCAGATACTCGGCCCTCCGTGGAAAGAGTTTGACACCTCTGGTGTAACAGTACTACACAACTGCGAGGAGAGGTCACAGTTGGACTGGAGGACACCTCCAGTTGTTGCCTTGGAGATGACCTTAGTAAGACCACAGGTTAAGGGAAGGAGTTGCTGTCAACTGACTCGCCGAGCAGAGAGGCCAGAATGAACACTTTGCTACTGATCTAAGGACGGGACTAACTGATGAGAGCTGTGAGGCTCTGAGGACAGGCCAGTCGCAGAGCTGAGATCAGTGGAGCCAGAGGAAAAAATGGTAATGATGTGAGGCCCCACCCACTGAATGATGGGAGCGATCTCAATTGCATAATCCTTGTGTCCTCTCTCCTCTGCATCTCAAAACACAGTGGAGCTGGTCAGAGGGACGGGACCTCTGGCTTTCTCATCCAATGGGTTTTGAGGAGGCGAGGCAAGAAGACATGAGAATTATGGAATTAAGATCTTCCCCTGGTGTGGCTTCAGTGTCTCCACATCAACCATTTTACAGAACTTAAGAGATCATGGTTATTGTTGAAAATTGTGATTACCTAATTATCTATAGTATGATAAATTGCAGCACTATAGAGATGTAGGCTTTGTAGCCAGGAGCTTTTGCAGGCATCTAGACAAGGGCCCCAGTCTATACTGATTACAATGTTGACATCACAGCTCTAACAGAAACCACAGACCACCACTTTGGAGTGCAAGCTGTGCAAATGTGAGCTCTCATACTGTTATTTTGCACCCACCTGAAAAGCTACAGTACTTCGCCTGACTGCAAATACACATTTTATATACACTGCTCAAAAAAATAAAGGGAACACTTAAACAACACAATGCAACTCCAAGTCAATCACACTTCTGTGAAATCAAACTGTCCACTTAGGAAGCAACACTGATTGACAATAAATTTCACATGCTGTTTTGCAAATGGAATAGACAACAGGTGGAAATTATAGGCAATTAGCAAGACACCCTCAATAATGGAGTGGTTCTGCAGGTGGTGACCACAGACCACTTCTCAGTTCCTATGCTTCCTAGCTGATGTTTTGGTCACTTTTGAATGCTGGCGGTGCTTTCACTCTAGTGGTAGCATGAGACGGAGTCTACAACCCACACAAGTGGCTCAGGTAGTGCAGCTCATCCAGGATGGGACATCAATGCGAGCTGTGGCAAGAAGGTTTGCTGTGTCTGTCAGCGTAGTGTCCAGAGCATGGAGGCTCTACCAGGAGACAGGCCAGTACATCAAGAGACGTGGAGGAGGCCATAGGAGGGCAACTACCCAGCAGCAGGACCGCTACCTCCGCCTTTGTGCAAGGAGGAGCAGGAGGAGCACTGCCAGAGCCCTGCAAAATGACCTCCAGCAGGCCACAAATGTGCATGCGTCTGCTCAAACGGTCAGAAACAGACTCCATGAGGGTGGTATGAGGGCTGGACGTCCACAGGTGGGGGTTGTGCTTACAGCCCAACACCGTGCAGGACGTTTGGCATTTGCCAGAGAACACCAAGATTGGCAAATTCGCCGTTGGTGCCCTGTGCTCTTCACAGATGAAAGCAGGTTCACACTGAGCACATGACAGAGTCTGGAGACGCCGTGGAGAACGTTCTGCTGCCTGCAACATCCTCCAGCATGACCGGTTTGGTGGTGGGTCAGTCATGGTGTGGGGTGGCATTTCTTTGGGGGGCCGCACATCCCTCCATGTGCTCGCCAGAGGTAGCCTGACTGCCATTAGGTACCGAGATGAGATCCTCAGACCCCTTGTGAGACCATATGCTGGTGCAGTTGGCCCTGGGTTCCTCCTAATGCAAGACTATGCTAGACCTCATGTGGCTGGAGTGTGTCAGCAGTTCCTGCAAGAGGAAGGCATTGATGCTATGGACTGGCCCGCCCGTTCCCCAGGCCCGCCCGTTCCCCAGACCTGAATCCAATTGAGCACATCTGGGAAATCATGTCTCGCTCCATCCACCAACGCCACGTTGCACCACAGACTGTCCAGGAGTTGGCGGATGCTTTAGTCCAGGTCTGGGAGGAGATCCCTCAGGAGACCATCTGCCACCTCATCAGGAGCATGCCCAGGCGTTGTAGGGAGGTCATACAGGCACGTGGAGGCCACACACACTGCTGAGCCTCATTTTGACTTGTTTTAAGGACATTACATCAAAGTTGGATCAGCCTGTATTGTGGTTTTCCACTTTAATTTTGAGTGTGACTCCAAATCCAGACCTCCATGGGTTGATACATTTGATTTCCATTGATAATTTTTGTGTGATATTGTCAGCACATTCAACTATGTAAAGAAAAAAGTATTTAATAAGAATATTTCATTCATTCAGATCTAGGTTGTGTTATTTTAGTGTTCCCTTTATTTTTTTGAGCAGTATATATATATATATATATATATATATTCACATCCTTACACAATACAGTATGCAGTACTGAATTTCTGATATATTCAATTACTGTACTTTTACCAGATATGAAGATTATTAAAAAACATGCAAAATTGGGTCATTTAAAAAACCTATTTGAAGAAAAATCATAACTACTGGCTATAGGATATATATATATATTATCATTATATGCAATATAAATATGAAGTTCCTGAAAAATACAGTAATTGATCATATGGGCTCCAAACTTGCTGTAGAAGATAACATTGGTTGCCACCTCTCACATACAGTATAGATCAATCAATAACATTCATAATGACTAGAACATTCTTGAATTCATAAGGTGTTACATTCAAAGTTGTCCTCTGAACAGTTGGCCTAACAGTAACGTGCCAGTTAGAGGTGTCAATGTGAGCATGTTGATATTGCTTGGAGTGTCAGCCCTGCACTGATGAGCTTCTCTCATCATAACCTGCCTCCTCTGATCTAGCCTATCCCTCCATTTCTCTCCATCCATCCTCTCTCATCCCTTCATCTATTCTCTCTATCTCCTCTCTGATTCCTGCATCCCACCCTCTCTCATCCCTTCATCTCCTACCTCTATCTGAACTTCTCTCCTCCCTCCATCCCACCCTCTCTGATCCCTCCAATGCACTCCCTCTCCTCCCTCCATCCCATCCTCATTATTGTCTGTTGTCGAGAGGAGTGCCTCTTCTTTCCCTCTGTGTATTTGTGGGGCTGCAGGCGGCATAGCGCGCCGGCTTCTCCCTATTGGACACCTAGCTAGCGCATCTTGTAGTCGTGGGAGATGGCTGCCTCGCATATCTGTCCTTTGAAATCCAGCTCAAAGGTGAAGTCCAAGTCACGCTGTGTGAGAGAGAGAGAGAGAGAGAGAGAGAGAGGTAATTCACCAGGGGAATAAAAGAGAGAAATCTAAGTGAGTGTTCAATCAGGAGTGGGGCACTGACGCTGTTGCTATCCTCATCTGCTGGTCTGGGAGTGATTAGTGCTCTCTCTCCTTTGACCTCTATCAAAAAGATGATGATGGAAGTTCAAACAAGCAGTCTATTGTGGAGAGGTAGTAGTGGAATTGGGTTTCTTTCTAGCCATATAATGTTGGTTTAAATGCCTCGCCTGCTTGAAATGACTTGATTTGACCTCATGACTTTATTTTGTTAGACAAGTACAAATGTATGTATGACCTCTACCTGTGTCTGTAGTTATCATACAGTAGGTAGGGGCCAGGGGCCTCATTTATCAAAGGTGCGTATGCACAAAATAAACTCAACCTTGCATGCGCCAGTCTTCCCACAAAGGTTGGTATTTATACATTTTGAACTTGATGGGAAAAGTGTGCATCTCCACGCACAGCTCAGACCATGCGTACACACAACTTCTAATGGTTGGACAACTGTATTGGGGGGAATTGTGTTTTACGCACACTGCTAGGCTAATAAAAACATTCAAACATAATGATGCATTTGCCGTTGGTAAGGAGATCACACAGCAGCATGTAGGTAGCCTTATGTTTCTTCATATTTTATTAAATAGGCCTAAATCATAATCACATTGCAGGACATCTCCTTTTCTGACATGACTTGTTTATTCTCGCTACACAACACATATTAGGCTACCATTCATCCTTCACTCATTCAACAGCCAAACATGCTTGAAAGTAAATAGACTGATACCCTATTTAAACTATTTGACAGTATGGGTAGGCTACAGTATTGGTGTGCGATAGGAGCGTGAAATCATAGCCTATTTCATCTCAAAGCCTATACCATGGCAGGAGAAATGCAATCATCTATTGATCAACAAGTTATTGAAGAACAATTTTTATTTTGCAAAGAAGTGTGGGCTGTAGCATTTACTTTACAATCGTTCGAATAGACAATCAATCTTGCAGAATGTGCGACCAGTGTTTGGCACTTGCTATTGGGAGCATGCATTTTTCGTTTGACAAAGTCACTGCAAAATATTAAAATGTTCTATTCACACCTCTACAGAAATGTCATCAAATTTGCCGTTGTGTTTCTTTTAGAAACGGTCATGGCCCAGTTCCAACATTTCCAAATCATACAGTAAATGATGACGTTTCTGCTACCATAAAAGGTAAATAGAGGGCAATTTCTAGGTCGGGGATGTAATGCTCATATATGCCAGAATTTAGTATGAAATGTATGCACGGTTGATAAATGAGGCCCCAGGACTCTGGTCCCTAGATGGGGCGGTTTCCCGAACACTATTAACACTATTCCTGCACTACAAAGCATTTTCAATGCAGATTCTCCATTGAACCTTGTTTTTTAGTCCAAGACTGGAAACCGCCCCTACAAGTGTCTCAAATTGAATGACTTTTTACTGGTCATAGATTCCAGAACACTCACTATGTTCTTCTCGTTGGGCTTCATGTTAATACTGCCAATGATCTCCTCGCCCCTCTTTACGGTCAGGTAGTCCTCCAGGTAGAAGACTGTCTGTTTCCAGTGTGTGAACGGAGCATCAGGGGCTGTAGGAAGACAGGCATGCAGTTAGGGCCAAATCTGATCTTCAGATCTGTATGTTTAATTCATATTTTCACATAAATAATGCATTATTGTCAAGGGGAGATTTGTTCAGAAACTCAAGTGAAATGCGCAGTTCATTTGGCTCTTAGAGTGGACATGACCCCTGACCCTTAAAACCAAAACAATCATTAGCCAAAGTTTTGCCCCCCAACAAAAACTAACAAATTTAACTTTTCACCTTTGACGTTGGACCTCTGATGCACTTATTAGTCACGAAGACACAACTTTTGTAACATTAGACAAAGTTTTTTTGTTTTTTTAAATCTCTTGGTTCTGAAAAAATGTTACCCATGGTTCTGACTGTGAATATACGTGATTCACTATATGATCATCATGCTATTTACAAGCGTAGATACAGCACTGAGGATCGGTCATGCTAAAATTCTGGTTCAAATCAGGATATCAGAGCAGACAAAGGATATCACGGATCTGGAAAGATTCTGTATGGAGGAATGGTCTAAGATCCCTCCCAATGTATTCTCCTCATAAAACATTTTAGAAAATGCCTCAGTGCTGTTATCCTCGCAAGGTGAGGTATTGGAATGCATTGAAAACAAGGGTGCCAATCATTTTGACCCCTATCTTTTTGAGAAAATAAAATATGACTTGTTAAACAAAATCTCTTTCTCTGATCAATTGTATTCTAAAATAATATAATAATAAAAAATGTTGGAGCCTACAATATAGCTAAGTATTTGTAATATTTTTTTGCTCAACTTTATCAACGGTGCCAATCATTTTGAACCTGACTGGACATGTGTGTTTGTATGGGTCTATAAACTATATGCGCACATGCATGTGTTTGTATTTGTGTGTCTCAGCTTCACTCCAGCTGCATACTGCTGATAGCCAATACCCCCGCCCAAAACAAAGTGCGCCCACCTGTGCCTGCGCTGTTAAAGGCTCAGTACAGGTGCATCAAAGCTGGGACCGAGAGACTGAAAAACAGCTTCTATCTCAAGGCCATCAGACTGTTAAACAGCCACCACTAACATTGAGTGGCTACTGCCAACACACTGTCAATGACACTGACTCTACTCCAGCCACTTTAATCATGGGAATTGATGGGAAATTATGTAAATATATCACTAGCCACTTTAAACAATGCTACCTTATATAATGTTACTTACCCTACATTGTTCATCTCATATGCATACGTTGATACTGTACTCTATATCATCGACTGCATCCTTATGTAATACATGTATCACTAGCCACTTTAACTATGCCACTTGGTTTACATACTTATCTCATATGTATATACTGTACTCGATATCATCTACTGTATCTTGCCTATGCTGCTCTGTACCATCACTCATTCATATATCCTTATGTACATATTCTTTATCCCCTTACACTGTGTATAAGACAGTAGTTTTTTTTTTGGAATTGTTAGTTAGATTACTTGCTCGTTATTACTGCATTGTCGGAACTAGAAGCACAAGCATTTCGCTACACTCGCATTAACATCTGCTAACCATGTGTATGTGACAAATAAAATTTGATTTGATTTGATTTGAAAGGTCAATACAACTTTAATCGAATTTCAGCCGGCTGTCCTGGGATAACTTTGTACCTCAGACTTTAAAGGCATGCTGTTTGAGGGCTCATGGATAAATTGAGTTGCTGATCATGCTGCATAAACACACAGATTATGAAAGCTGTACTCAGTGGGAACCTGAACGGAATAGATAAGGCTGTGTTTGTTATGATGGATCAATGGGTGATATTTTCCAGCAGCATACAGCATATGTCCGAGTTTCTCTGTGTGCTCTTTTTCCATGTGCTGTATATATTACCATTAGTGTATTACCATAAGTATTTATACAGTATATTCCTACTACCAGTCACTTTTCATCCATGTTTACATGTATAGTATATCCTACTACCAATCACGTTTTATGTACAGTATAAACCCACCTCAACCACTCCAGTTCCCCTGTACATTGAATAAGATACCTGTATATATTTGCATTCTCGTGTTTCTTCAATATATATCGTACTTCTTGTGTTGTTCTATTATCTATATAATCACTGCAATGTTGGGAAAGATCTCTCAAGTAAGAATTTTACTGTACTGTTTTACACCTGCTGTATCCTGTGCACGTGGCGAATAAACTTGAAACTAGAAATACCTGTCCTACAGGAGAATATAGGAAATCAATGGCCATAGAGGACTTAGGCCTCCATGTGCGCATTTAGATGTGTATCAGAGGTTGAGTGAGGCTAGCCAGGTTTAGCATTGGCTCAGGGGATTTGGTTTGATGGACAGGCTCAAATCAATATAAGAAGAGCTGGAAGAGCTGTATATGATTGGAGGTCAAAAGTAAGACATTGTCCACTTTTAAGAGTGACAACACATGGTCATCTAGCCACTGCCTCTGCTTAATGCAAGCCACAGAATATCACAGTTTAAAGTCTTCTATTTGCATCACAAACTCTGATGAAGGCGAACTACTGTAGACATTATGCATATAATCACAGAGGAGTGATTATGTCATACCACCACTAGAGGTCGCTCACTGACAAACCCAAACACGATTATTGCCGAATCAACTCAGCTCATCACACAACTTCTCTGGATCATGCAAATCAACTGGGGACTCAAAGGTCTTCTAATTTCCAGTGGTATCAGTGTTTGCTGTTGTACTCCAGGCCTTTCTGACTCATCAAAGAGCTCATTAAAGGAGGGTCTTTGTCTGTGAATACAGATCGGGATGGAACCCACAGGGAGGATGGGAGGATGGTGGGCAGGGAGCAACAGGACTCTCCTAGCCTGTAATCTGCTGCTGCTGCTGCTGCTGCTGCTGCCAATTAAAAGGATGAAACCCTGGGTCTGTCAGGAGCTGGTCTGATAATGACACAGTGAACTGGAGAGATGCTAGTACTACAGTACAAAGAGTGCTAATGAATCAAAACAAATCAAACTTTATTTGTCACGTGCGCCGAATACAACAGGTGTAGTAGACCTTACTGTGAAATGCTTACTTACAAGCACTTAACCAACAGTGCAGTTCAAGAAAGAGTTGAGAAAATATTTACCAAATAAACTAAAGTAAAAAATTATTTTAAAAAGTAACACAACAAAATAACAATAACGAGGTTATATACACGGGGTACCGAGTCAATGTCCGGAGGTACAGGTTAGTCGAGGTAATTTGTACATGTAGGTAGGGGTGAAGTAACTATGCATAGATAATAAACAGCGAGTATCAGTAGTGTAAAAACAAAGGGGGGGTCAATGTAATAGTCCGGGTGGCCATTTGATTAATTGTTCAGCAGTCTTATGACTCCTTGTTCAGCATTCAGCAGACTCCTTGCTGTCCCCAGTCCACCTGGCCGTGCTTTCAACTGTTCTGCCTGCGGCTATGGAATCCTGACCTGTTCACCGAACGTGCTACCTGTCCCAGACCTATTATAATTTGACCATGCTGGTCATTTATGAACATTTGAACATCTTGGCCATGTTCTGTTATAATCTTCACCAGGCACAGCCAGAAAAGGACTTGCCACCCCTCATAGCCTGGTTCCTCTCTAGTTTTTCCTAGCCACCGTGCTTCTACACCTGCATTGCTTGCTGTTTGGGGTTTTAGGCTGGGTTTCTGTACAGCACTTTGAGATATCAGCTGATGTACGAAGGGCTATATAAATACATTTGATTTGATTTGATTTGGGTTAGAGGATGGGGTATTTGGGGGTAAAAGCTGTTAAGGAGCCTTTTGGTCCTAGATTTGGCACTCTGGTACCGCGTGCCATGCGGTAGCAGAGAGAATAGTCTATGACTTGGGCGACTGGAGTCTTTGACCATTTTTGGGGCTTTCCTCTGGCACCGCCTAGTATATAGGTCCTGGATGCCAGGGAGCTTGGCCTCCCACATGAAAAAAATACTACAATACTTACTATAGAATTCTATTGTATACTGTAGAATAATGCACTACACACTGTAGTATCCCTTGATCACGTATAGTATTTACTATAGAATGTTGTAGAATACTATAGTAAAAACTACAGCATTATTCACACAAAAAAACACTGTAAATACTACTGTAAAAACACTGTAAATACATTACTGTAAATACTACAGTAATGTCCGCAAAAACACAACAGTCCGCAAAAACACTACAGTTTAACTATTGTAAATACTTCAGTATTTAATTTGCATATACAGTACCCTGCCCATTGCCCTTCCCCATATCTCAATTTGTGCCACCCATAAGTGAGAAACATACATGCCAAGTATAGATCATATTGTGTTCCATATAGGTTATAGAAAATAGTGGAGTGCTGAACTATCCATTCAGACCCCAGAATACCTACCTACAAGTTGTGAACAATTTGTATTTTAGTATTTCTCCAGTACATTTCCTCAAGGAGAAAGACTCCACTTCTATGTCAAAGATAATTAAACAAAAACTCTACAGTAAATACTACAGTATACTATAATCCACAACAACACTACATTAATTACTATAGTATTTACTACAGTTCTTTTACTATAGTATTTATACTATAGTTAACTGTAAAAAAAATACAGTATACTACAGTAAAAGTACAGTATTCACTGTAGTGTTTTTGCTGACTCTAGTCTGCAAAAACACTACAATGAATACTACAGTAAAATCAGCAAAAGCAGTATAGTAAATACTATAGTATTTATACCATAGTATACTTAAGCAATAAGGCACTTCAGGGGTTTGTGGTATATGGCCAATATACCACGGCTAAGGGCTGTTCTTATGTACGACGCAATGCGGAGTGCCTGGATACAGCCCTATGCCTGGATACAGGCCATATAGCACAAACCCCTGAGGTGCCTTATTGCTATTATAAACTGGTTACCAACGTAATTAGAGCATTAAAAAAAATGTGTCATACCTGTCACGCCCTGGTCAAAGTATTTTGTGTTTATCTTTATGTATTTGGTCAGGCCAGGGTGTGGCATGGGGTTTTTGTAATTGTGGTGTGTTTGTCTTGGGGTTTTGGTGGTGGTATTGGGATTGTAGCTTAGTGGGTTGTCTAGCAAGGTCTATGGCTGTCTGGAGTGGTTCTCAATCAGAGGCAGGTGCTTATCGTTGTCTCTGATTGGGAACCATATTTAGGCAGCCATATTCTTTGAGTTTGTCGTGGGTGATTGTCCTTAGTGTCCTATGTGTACTCTCTGTTAGTTTGCACCAGATAGGCTGTTTCGGTTTCGTTTATTGTTTTGTGTAGTGTTCGTGTTTTCTTTGTTGTATTAAACATGGATCGCAATCGACACGCTGCAGTTTGGTCCGACTCTCCTTCATCACCACTAGAAAACCGTTACAGAATCACCCACCACCAACGGACCAAGCGGCGTGTCAACAGGCAGGAGCAGCCGAAAAGGAGATGCTCAACAAGGATTTCTGGTCATGGGAGGAGATCTTCGACGGGAGAGGACCCTGGGCTAAACCAGGGGAGTGTAGCCGCCCAAAGGAGCAACAGGAGAAGAGGCAACAGAGGCAGCAGCAGCAGGAGCAGCAGCAGCTACAGTGGGAGAGGTTGCACCACCTGGAGATATGGACATGGGAGGAGGAATTGGACGGTAAAGGACCCTGGAATGAGCCTGGAGATTATTGTCGCCCCAAAGCCGAGCTGGAGGCAGCAAAAGCAGAGAGGCGGCATTATGAGGAGCTAGCACGGCAGAGCGGATGGAAGCCCGAGAGTCAGCCCCAAAAATTTCTTGGGGGGGGGCTCACAGGGAGTATGGCTATGCCAGGTAGGAGACCTGCGCAAACTCCCTGTGCTTACCGGGGGGCTGGAGAGACCGGGCAGGCACCGTGTTATGCTGTGGAGCGCACGGTGTCTCCAGTGCGGGTGCACAGCCCGGTTCGGTATATTCCAGCTCCTGGTATCGGCCGGGCTAGAGTGGGCATCGAGCCAGGTAAGGTTGGGCAGGCTCGGTGCTCAAGAGCTCCAGTGCGCCTGCATGGTCCGGTCTATCCAGTACCACCTCCACACCCCAGCCCTCCGGTAGCAGCTCCCCGCACCAGGCTTCCTGTGCGTGTCCTCGATCCAGTACCACCAGTTCCAGCACCACGCACCAGGCCTTCAGTGTGCCTCGCCTGTTCAGCGCAGCCAGCGCTTTTCTCCTCTCCTGCGCTGCTGGAGTCTCCCGCCTGTTTAGCGCAGCCAGAGCCTTTCTCCTCTACAGCGCTGCCGGAGCCTCCCGCCTGTTCAGCGCAGCCAGAGCCTTCCTCCTCTACAGCGCTGCCGGAGCCTCCCGCCTGTTTAGCGCAGCCAGAGCCTTTCTCCTCTCCTGCGCTGCCGGAGTCTCCCGCCTATCTAGCGCTGTTAGAGCTTTCCTCATCTCCAGCGCTGCCGGAGTCTCCCGCCTGTTCAGCGCAGCCAGAGCCTTCCTCCGACACAGCGCTGCAGGAGTCTCCCGCCTCGCCTGTTCAGCGCAGCCAGCGCTTTTCTCCTCTCCTGCGCTGCTGGAGTCTCCCGCCTGTTTAGCGCAGCCAGAGCCTTTCTCCTCTACAGCGCTGCCGGAGCCTCCCGCCTGTTCAGCGCAGCCAGAGCCTTCCTCCTCTACAGCGCTGCCGGAGCCTCCCGCCTGTTTAGCGCAGCCAGAGCCTTTCTCCTCTCCTGCGCTGCCGGAGTCTCCCGCCTATCTAGCGCTGTTAGAGCTTTCCTCATCTCCAGCGCTGCCGGAGTCTCCCGCCTGTTCAGCGCAGCCAGAGCTGCCAGTCTGCATGAAGCAGCCAGAGCTGTCAGTCTGCATGGAGCAGTCAGAGCTGTCAGTCTGCATGGAGCAGCCAGAGCTGTCAGTCTACATGAAGCAGCCCGAGCTGCCAGTCTGCATGAAGCAGCCAGTCTACATGGAGCAGCCAGAGCTGTCAGTCCGCATGGAGCAGCCAGAGCTGTCAGTCTACATGAAGCAGCCCGAGCTGCCAGTCTGCATGAAGCAGCCAGTCTACATGGAGCAGCCAGAGCTGTCAGTCTGCATGAAGCAGCCAGAGCTGTCAGTCTGCATGGAGCTGCCAGTCTGCATGGAGCTGCCAGTCTGCATGGAACTGCCAGTCTGCATGGAGCTGCCAGTCTGCAAGGAGCTGCCAGTCTGCACGGAGCTGTCAGTCTGCACGGAGCTGTCAGTCTGCACGGAGCTGCCAGTCTGCAAGGAGCTGCCAATCAGCACGGAGCCGCCAGAGCGGTCAGTCTGTAAGAAGCCGCCAGAGCTGTCAGCCTATACGGAGCAGCTAGTGCCGCCAGTCTGCCCAGCGCCACCAGTGCCCCCAGTCTGCCCAGCGTCGCCAGTCTGCCCAGCGTCGCCAGTCTGCCCAGCATCGTCAGTCTGCCCAGCGCCACCAGTCTGCCCAGCACCGCCAGTCTGCCCAGCACCGCCAGTCTGCCCAGCACCGCCAGTCTGCCCAGCGTCGTCAGTCTGCCCAGCGTCGTCAGTCTGCCCAGCGTCGTCAGTCTGCCCAGCGCCACCAGTCTGCCCAGCACCGCCAGTCTGCCCAGCACCGCCAGTCTGCCCAGCGCCGCCAGTCTGCCCAGCATCGCCAGTCTGCCCAGCGCCGCCAGTCTGCCCAGCGCCGCCAGTCTGCCCAGCGCCGCCAGTCTGCCCAGCGCCGCCAGATCTGCCAGTCAGCCAGACTCTTCCAGATCTGCCAGTCAGCCAGAATTTTCCAGATCTGCCAGTCAGCCAGACTCCTCCAGATCTGCCAGTCAGCCAGACTCTTCCAGATCTGCCAGTCAACCAGACTCTTCCAGATCTGCCAGTCAACCAGACTCTTCCAGATCTGCCAGTCAACCAGACTCTTCCAGATCTGCCAGTCAACCAGACTCTTCCAGATCTGCCAGTCAGCCAGGATCTGCTGAAACCACCAGCCAGCCAGGAGCTGGTAGATCTATCGACCTGCCTGAGCTTCCTCTCACTCCTGAGCTTCCTCTCACTCCTGAGCTTCCTCTCACTCCTGAGCTTCCCCTTAGTCCCGAGCTTCCCCTTAGTCCCGAGCTGCCTCGGTCCCGAGCTGTCCTTCAGTCCCGATCTGCTCCTCAGTCCAGTGGGGTTCTGGGTGAGGACTACTAGGCCATGGTCGGCGGCGAGGGTGGACTATCCAGGGATGAAGGGAGAGGGGACTAAGACATTAAAGGAGTGGGGTCCACGTCCCGCGCCGGAGCCGCCACCATGGACAGACGCCCACCCGGACCCTCCCTATTGTTTTGAGGTGCGTTCGGGAGTCCGCACCTTAGGGGGGGGGGTTCTGTCACGCCCTGGTCAAAGTATTTTGTGTAGTGTTCGTGTTTTCTTTGTTGTATTAAACATGGATCGCAATCGACACGCTGCAGTTTGGTCCGACTCTCCTTCATCACCACTAGAAAACCGTTACAATACCCATGGTATACGGTCTGATATACCACGGCTTTCAACCAATCAGCGTTTAGGGATCGAAGCACCCAGTTCATAATATATTATATAAGCCTGTGTGAAAAATCAGAGAGAGAGAGAGAGAGAGAGAACAAGACTGAGAAGAGAAAGAGAGTTGAGGACGTACCGGTGGAGAAGCCAGTTTTCTTGTGACACTTGGTGAACTCAATGTTGAAGTAGGTGACCAGGGCATGGATGTAGTCGTTCCTCTGGATCTGAAGGCAGAAGGCTGAAGTGAAGGACAAGTCCTCAGTCTTCACTGTGTAGATGTCCACCTCCTGTTGAAGAGAGAGAATAAACACACTGCTCTGTTACATCTACATCTAGCATTGTTAATGCTAATCACATACAGAATCCATAGTGATTGGGGTTCTATTCACACCATTCACTGCCAGCACAGTGGTTTCTCCATTGTACATGTACAGATGTAGGATTATATTTTTATCACTCTTTTGTTGCTGAGAATTTTGTGACTTACATAAATTCACTGAAAACCCGTACTAAACACACAGTTATATTAACAGTCTTCCACTTTTCATGTACCCTCATTTGGACCAGCTAATAGCCTAACCACTGATCAAGCAAAATTATGTTGCTACTGGATTTGTTTTGCTGTCGAAAATACAGGTCAAATTAAGATTCTACATCTGTAGGCCTAACTCTTCCTCTGTGGGTGGCCATTAAGCAGTGTGCCATGGGAGGCTGGTCAAGTCTTACAGTAAGTATTGTAAGGAGATGAGAGGTGTGAGTGTGTCCAGGTGCAGGTATTATATGCGTGTCATATGATCTATGTGGCGATGCCTCTGAGCACTGTGTCCTGTATTATCCCCGAGTCCCTTATTCTCTCTGTCAAGGATGAAGACTCTGCTTTCTGCTACTCTGCTCCAACCTCTCCCTTTGGGTTCAAGGTTCAGGCAGCTGAAACCAAACCCCAGTACCCCCTGCCCCCAGAGGGACCAGCCAAGGAAACCCCACTATAGGGGGGAGAACGAGGAGAAGATGGGGTCATTTGGCTGGAGAACCAAGTCAGTAACTATTGTCAGGGTACTGTTGTACTGGTGTCCTGCTCCTTTATAGACCTCTCCTGGTTCATATCCCACATTTTAACAGGGTATCTGATGCCTTGTGATTCTGCAGTGGGAGAGAGGAGAGAGAGGAGAGCATATGGTAGTGGATCACAGCTCTCTGTTCTGGTGAGACCCACATAGTTGCAGTGGAAAAATAACTTTTATGTATCGCGCGATCAGCAGTAAAAAAACAAACAACAAAAGTGCGCAATACAAAGTCAAGCTCTTCTATTTTTCGCCAACAAATCCCAGCTTCCATAAGAGTAAAAACGGTTTATTTTGGTCATGCCTCACAAATTCCTGAAAGTCATATTTTTATAGTGCAGGACAACAATTCAATTCAGCTCTCTCTATCTCACTCACAGTAAAGGTAAAGTTCTGAACATGAGGCACTCATTTCATCTTTTTAACAGCCTAAACTCCTTTTTGCACACCGTCTGTGTACAAGATTAATGACATGATTCATCCTGTAATCCATTTAGAAGACATGCAACAGCTTGTGAGTGGGTTGTTATTTTCAAAGGGGTTTCATTTTACAGGCGCGAAGGACAAATAAGACACCAGTGTCAAAATCTTGAATATAAAACACTGACTGTTTCAAAGATTATTTCCCTGCTTCCTCTTATTGCAGTCTAATGGCTTTAGAACAATAGATAGATGCAATAGATTCCATGCAATAGATGCATAGCATCATGCATGGAACAATCCCTGTACCTAGTAGTGAAGGATGGCCAGCATGTGAAGGATCACGTTACGGTAACATATTGTCTAGTTACAGCTGAGGTCATACAACTCTAAATTGTGATTGGTATGTGGATTGTTTACTGTCCCTTTACTGTAACCCAGTGATCACCAACTGTTCGATCGCGATCTCCATGGCTTTCCTAGTCAGTCAATCACCAAACAAAACCCTTTTTTAAAATTATTTGTACTTGATTCAGCTGCCCTGCGAGCTAGGTACTCGAAGTGTTCCCATTTTCAACCATTTAATGTCTGAAGGTACAAACTCCGCCTACCCGGCGGGCCCAGAGAGCAAATCAAGTGCAAATAGCCTACGGCTGACCAATGAGATCAAATCACTTTGACCACAGCGAAGTTGATAGTCGACTCTAACGTGTGAGATTTGATTTCGAAACTTTAAAAACCATAACTAGAGAGAGACTGTCAACGAGTACAGCAATATCTGCTGTTTTTATGACTGACTTCATGTTTAAGATTGTATTCAACCCTGTCACTTTATTCAACACTTGTATAAGATATAAAACGCGCTCCCCATCCACACAAAGTGTATCGATAGACTTGCGTTGTTATTAGCGACATGTGTCTTTACAATATCGAGGAGGATTTCACGTTCCCTGGTCATACGAGTAACAACATGAATTTGTGCATGAGTCAGAAATAAAGTGTTCCTCAAACTTCGCCATCAGATGGAAGACGGTGTCCCTTTTGTGGTCAGTCAGAGGAGGGATGAAGAGCTGAGGGACCGTGAGAGGCAGCCTATCAGCTGCTCTCTTTCAATTTCAATTTAAGGGGCTTCTCACTCTCACACACACTCCATCTCCCTCCCACTTTCCATCCGCTGAGACTGACCATCACATATAGGTACCATCAGTCACCAGTAAAATAAAAAAATACGCTAATGATTTCAATGTATGCCTCACAAGAAGTAATACAACAAATTATCTATTACCAGTACATCACGTATTGAAATATACTTTTAAAATGGTGTGAGGTTAATAACATTGTCAGGGCAATTCAAGTGTAGCCAATATACAATTATAATGTATTCAGCCTATAGCCTACTGCACAAACCTCATTGATACAGAATGTTTTTTAATAGGTTAATGTTGAATGAGCTTATGTTTTTAAAGTCATGTTCTTTTATTTATTCTGAGGGGTAGATCTCGGCTGGTGGCCCTTTATAAAAATAACAGTAACACTGGTTATGTAAATCCCACTCTGCATGAGCCCAGAGACAACGCTGAGTCAGTGCTTTCTGATTACACTGTAGGCTTTAACACTGCGGGGCCTCAACAAATCCTACCCACATATACAAATCAAATCACATTTCATTTGTCGGGTACACAAATTGTGTAGATGTTATCGCAGGTGCAGTGAAATGCTTATGTTGCGAGCTCCAACAGTGCAGTAATATCTAACAATACACACAAATACAAAAATATCAGAACGAACCATGTCAGTCCGGAATATAAATACAATTCCAGTCAAATGTTCAATGGGGTTTTATTTGTACTATTTTCTACATTGTAGAATAATAGTGAGGACATCAAAACTATGAAAAAACACATATGGAATCGTGTAGTAACCAAAAAAGTGTTCAACAAAGCCAAATTATTTTATATTTGAGATTCTTTAAGTAGCCACCCTTTGCCTTGATGACAGCTTTGCACACTCCTGGCATTCTCTCAACCTGCTTCATTAGGTAGTCACCTGGAATGCATTTCATTTTTTTGACATGTTTTTATTTCACCTTTATTTAACCAGGTAGGCTAGTTGAGAAGTTCTCCTTTGCAACTGCGACCTGGCCAAGATAAAGCATAGCAATTCAACACATACAACAACACAGAGTTACACATGGAATAAACAAAACATAGTCAATAATACAGTAGAACAAAAGAAAACAAAAAGTTTATATACAGTGAGTGCAAATGAGGTAAGATAAGGGAGTTAAGGCAATAAATAGGTCATGGTGATGAAGTAATTACAATATAGCAATTTAAACACTGGAATGGTAGATGTGCAGATGTGCAGATTAACAGGTGTGTCTTGTTAAAAGTTCATTTGTGGAATTTCTTTCCTTCATAATGTGTTTCAGCCAATCTGTTGTGTTGTGACAATGTAGGGTTGGTATGCAGAAGATAGCCCTATTTGGTAAATGACTAAGTCCATATTATGACAAGAACAGGTCAAATAAGCGACAGTGCATCATTACTTTAAGACATAAAGGTCAGTCAATCTTTCTTCAAGTGCAGTCACAAAAAACAGCTCAAATAAGTAAAGAGAAATGTTACTTTAAGACATGAAGGTCAGTCAATCCAGAACATTTAAAAAACTTGAACGTTTATTCAAATGCAGTCACAAAAACCATCAAGAGCTATGGTGAAACTGGCTCTCATGAGGAACCCACAGGAAAGGAAGAGAGGATAGAGGATAAGTTCATTAGAGTTAACTGCACCTCGGATTGCAGCCCAAATAAATGCTTCACAGAGTTCAAGTAATAGACACAGCTCAACATCAACTGTTCAGAGGAGACTACGTGAATCAGGCCTTCATGGTTGAATTGCTGCAAATAAACCACTACTAAAGGACACCAATAAGAAGAAGAGACTTGCTTGGGCCAAAACATACAAGCAATGGACATTAGACTGTTGGAAATCTGTTCTTTGGTCTAATGAGTTTGAGATTTTTAGTTCCAACCGCCGTGTCTTTGTGAGCTGCAGAGCAGGTGAACGGATGATCTTCGCATGTGTGGTTCCCAAAAGGAAGCATGGAGGAAGAGACGTGATGGTGTGTGGGTGCTTTGCTGGTGACACTGTCTGTGATTTATTTAGAATTCAAGCCACACTTTACCAGCATGGCTACTGCAGCGATACGCCATCCCATCTGATTTGCGCTTAGTAGGACTATCATTTGTTTTTCAACAGGACAATGACCCAACACACAACTCAAGGATGTGTAAGGGCTATTTGTCCAGAAAAGAGAGAGATGGAGTGCTGCATCAGATGACCTGGCCTCCACAATCACCCGACCTCAACCCAATTGAGATAGTTTGAGATGAGTTGGACAAAGCAGCCAACAAGTGCTCAGCATATGTGGGAACTCCTTCAAGACTGTTGGAAAAGCATTCCTCATGAAGCTGGTTGAGAGAATGCCAAGAATATGCAAAGCTGTCATCAAGGCAAACGGTAGCTACTTTGAAGAATCTCAAATCTCAAATATATTTTCATTAGTTAAACACTTTTTTGCTTACTACATGATTCTATATGTGTTATTTCATAGTTTTGATGTCTTCGCTATTATTATACAATGTAGAATATATTAAAAATAAAGAAAAACCCTTGAATGAGTACAGTTGAATTCGGAAGTTTACATACACTTAGGTTGGAGTCATTAAAACTCGTTTTTCAACCAAATTTCTTGTTAACATACTATAGTTTTGGCAAGTCAATTAGGACATCTACTTTGTGCATGACACAAGTAATTTTTCCAACTATTGTTAATACATAGATTATTTCACTTATAATTCACTGTGTCTTTAATTTCAGTGGGTCAGAAGTTTACATGCACTAAGTTGACTCTACCTTTAAACAGCTTGGAAAATTCCAGAAAATTATGTCATGACTATAGAAGCTTCTGATTGGCTAATTGACATCATTTGAGTCAATTGGAGGTGTACCTGTGAATGTATTTCAAGGCTTACCTTCAAACTCAGTGCCTCTTTGCTTGACATCATGGGAAAATCAAAAGAAATCAGCCAAGACCTCAGAAAGTCTGGTTCATCCTTGGGAGCAATTTCTAAACGCCTGAAGGTACCA
Organism: Oncorhynchus tshawytscha; assembly: GCF_018296145.1. Classification (NCBI taxonomy): domain Eukaryota; kingdom Metazoa; phylum Chordata; class Actinopteri; order Salmoniformes; family Salmonidae; genus Oncorhynchus; species Oncorhynchus tshawytscha. The sequence continues at coordinate 42,818,811 of NC_056434.1, read as the reverse complement.
CGTTCATCTGTACAAACAATAGCACACAAGTATAAACACCATGTGACCACGCAGCCATCATACCTCTCAGGAAGGAGACGCATTCTGTCTCCTAGAGATGAACGTACTTCGGTGTGAAAAGTGCAAATCAATCCCAGAACAACAGCAAAGGACCTTGTGAAGATGCTGGAGGAAACAGGTACAAAAGTATCTATATACACAGTAAAATGAGTCCTATATCGACATAACCTGAAACCAGCAAGGAAGAAGCCACTGCTCCAAAACCGCCATAAAAAAGCCAGACTACGGTTTGCAACGGCACATGGGGACAAAGGTCATACTTTTTGGAGAAATGTCCTCTGGTCTGATGAAACAAAAATATAACTTTTTGGCCATAATGACCATTGTTATATTTGGAGAAAAAAGGGGGAAGCTTGCAAGCTGAAGAACATCATCCCAACCGTGAAGCACGGGGGTGGCAGCATCATGTTGTGGGGGTACTTTGCTGCAGGAGGGACTGGTGCACTTCACAATACAGACAGCATCATGAGGATGTAAAATTATGTGGATATATTGAAGCAACATCTCAAGACTTTTCTCAAGGGTCTTTCAAATGGACAATGACCCCAAGCATACTTCCAAAGATGTGGCAAAATGGCTTAAGAACAACAAAGTCAAGGTATTGGAGTGGCCACCACAAAGCCCTGATCTCAATCCTATAGAAACTTTGTAGGCAGAACTGAAAAAGTGTGTGCGAGCAAGAAGCTGCCTACAAACCTGACTCAGTTACACCAGCTCTGTCAGGAGGAATGGGCCAAAATTCACCCAACTTATTGTGGGAAGCTTGGGGAGCCTATCGAAATGTTTGACCCAAGTTAAACAATTTAAAGGCAATGCTACCAAATACTAACTGTGTATGTAAACTTCTGACCCACTGGAAATGTGATGAAAGAAATAAAAGCTGAAATAAATAATTCTCTCTACTATTATTCTGACATTTCACATTCTTAAAATAAAGTGGTGTTCCTAACTGACCTATGACAGGGAATTTTTACGAGGATTAAATGTCAGGAATTGTGAAAACTGAGTTTAAATGTATTTGGCTAATCTGTATGTAAACTTCCGACTTCAACTGTAGATGTGTCCAAACGTTTGACTGTTACTGTATATATATATATATATATATATTATATATATATATATATATATATATATATATATATATATATATATATATATATATGCATATTATAGTGTCTATAGACAGTGTCATGACTGTCCTGTGAGCTTTGCAGTGGATGACCGCTCTCCTTTGTGGGGAGGGTGGGGGGTTGACAGTTCACACCCTGTTGTAAATCAAGGATTAGAACTTTTAAGCTATCTCCCTCTCCAAATTCCCACAGGAATGTGCCTTTTTTCCACAGATGTTTCCCCGCCGAAACTAACACAGTTTAAAGCGAATACTGGGGAATGTTCAGAGGCGACCAAAAGAATAATAATGTCATTTCGGTTGTTATTTTGTCATTTCGGTTGTTATTTTGTGTTGTCATTCAAAATGTTATTAAGGAGATACTGTAACTTGAAAAGTGAATACACTATATGTACGAAGTCTCCATCCTTTACGTTGTGTATGAAATATGAAAAATTATTAAAGTGTTTTTTTTAAAGAGAGGGATGTGATCTTAGAAACTATAAGAGGAAATTGTTTCTATAACTTTGTACAAGTGAGTAGTCACCACCCCTTGAGTGAGGTCAGAGAGCGTTTGAGCCTCACGAACCGCCACTTTTGAATTAACTGCATAAAACGGTGGGTTAAGAATGAACATATCAGACCAGAGAGACGTTTTAGCTGCAAATCACGTCCAAAATGGTTTGAACTCTGAAATCTCAATACGAGGTAGAGACAATAACGTCAACTCCCGAACAATCACTGGTATGGCTGGATAGCTGTCCTAAGTAAAGTATCTAGAAAAGAGAATTTAAGTGGGACCATTCTACTACTCTTCAAACCAACGTATTCTACTACTCTCATCACAACTGAGAACCATCGACTACACTGGATAGCCTATCTTCAAGGTAACATCTTCCAGAGCGAGTGGAAGCAGTGTGAGCTCTGTAGTTCTGTTTAGGACTGCACGACAGTTCGTCGGATGCCGGGTGACAGCAGAGTGAGCTCTGTAGTTCTGTTCAGGACTGCACGACAGTTCGCCGGATGCCGGGTGGAAGCAGAGTGAGCTCTGTAGTTCTGTTTAGGACTGCACGACAGTTCGCCGGATGCCGGGTGGAAGCAGAGTGAGCTCTGTAGTTCTGTTCAGGACTGCACGACAGTTCGCCGGATGCCGGGTGACAGCAGAGTGAGCTCTGTAGTTCTGTTCAGGACTGCACGACAGTTCGCCGGATGCCGGGTGACAGCAGAGTGAGCTCTGTAGTTCTGTTCAGGACTGCACGACAGTTCGCCGGATGCCGGGTGACAGCAGAGTGAGCTCTGTAGTTCTGTTCAGGACTGCACGACAGTTCGCCGGATGCCGGGTGACAGCAGAGGAGAGCAACAGCAGAAGAGACTTTTTCCAACCTACACTATGAATGTTTAAATGATGTATTCAACATAGACAAGAAAAATACAATAGTTTGTGTGTTATTAGTTTAAGCACACTTTGTTTGTCTATCGATGTGACTAAGATGAAGATCAGATGAAATTTTAGGACTCATTTATGCAGAAATCCAGGTAATTCCAAAGGGTTCACATACTTTTTCTTGCCACTATATACACACACACACACACACACACACACACACACACACACACACACACGTGAAGTGAAGACATATCTGACCTTGATCAGGCAAGAGTTGGTGACCACATGTTTGGGGTCCACTATGTCCACCAGGGGCTCCTTCATGGCCACGTTACGGATGCAGGTCATGTCAAAGCCATACACGTTCTCCCACCCTGTGGAAACACAGCTCATTATGGAACACCTTTGTGGAAGAAGGGATATTAGATAAGTCCTCCCTAGAGAGGGAGGAATCCATTGTGTCTATCCGATATGGCACCCTAATCCCTATGTAGTTGACCAGGGCCCAAGGACTCTGGTCAAAAGTAGTGGACTAAACAGGGAATTGAGGGCCATTTCAGAAACAGACGTTGTATTCGTCCCTCTCTAGGTCGGATTTACAGTATTTCATTGCCCTTCTATAGGGTCGGGTAGACAGCTTCCTTAGACTCTGTTGCACTTTGCCGGCTAACCATCACTGCAGTGCAGTGCATGGCAGTAAACAGAGAGATTCTCCTTCTCTTCCCTAATATATTTTATCCTCAGGCTAACTGATCATAGATTATGCATGGCCACAGTACTTAAAGATGGACTGTCAAATGTTTGTATAATTTTAGATCCCGAAGTGCATCTTTAAGATAGGATAGTGTGTGTGTGTAAGCATCTCTATTGTGTCCCATTAAAGTGGAGCCACTTAAGTTTAACAATAGGAGGAGGAAGGAATAATGAGCAGGTCGCACCTCAGCTGTTGATGTGCATTCTCATGCCCTAAAACTGAAGTAGTCTAGTCCTTGGTCATATTCCTTAAGCATTAAACATAAGAAAATGGACTGAAACAGGGAGGCACTATCTGATTTTCTCCGATAAGAAATGCTAATTTCCATTTTCTGTTGCAAAATGTTTTGCAAAATGTTTCCTCCTCCTATGCCCTAATGAATACAGCCCTTATCTCATGAAGACAGAACATTATTTTAGAGCACTAAGTGATCCAGCATGCCATCCCTTCCCAAAAGGCATCTACAGTATAAGCATCTGTTTGTTGGAACCAGACTGGGACCAACGTGGACAATGTGCCCCAATCGTCTTCTATCTCTTCTCAAAGCTTTCCTTTCCCTAAAACATCCCTCTGCACACGCAGAGAGTGAAACAGCACTAGCTGGACTTCTCTTCAGTGCTCAGTCATGTGGCCTGGGTTTCTGTAAGCCTAAGGAGCTCTGTCTCATGGTGTGTAATTCCCTAGTTGTGGCGGTGTGTATGTGGAGTGGGTGTGTGTATTGCTTCTGCTTCTTGTCCTCTGTTCTGCTGCCATGGCTCTTGTCGCTGGTCTCTGTGCTGAAATGAAGACGAACAATTCCACCAAATCCTCCAGGAGAGCTTTAGTGTGGGCTAGCACAGAGATGGAGAGGTTTGTTGACCTATAATATCAGATCAATCACCACTTATGCCTTTGAAAAGTTCAAATGCACCAACACTAATGTGTGTGTGTGTATGTGTGTGTGTGTCTTTTTTTTTGCATGTGCTGCTATGGTTGTTCTACATTCACGGTCTATTAGTGAAGCAGAAACATAAGCCAGGTAAGATCCGCCCTGGGAATAGAGAGAGAGTTACGGGCAGCAGGACTTATGTGAGGGCCCAGGGCCAACTAAACATACACCAACACAAACACACTCACAGTGGATTTTGAAGTCCTTGTACTGCCTGTCCTCGATGGCCACCACATACAGTGCAGCACGGTCGGGAAACATCAGACCGCCGGGTTTCTGTGTAAAATATGGGGAGGGAAAAACACCCTGCAATCAATCCTGCACACAAGACATGTCATTTATCAGCTGTGCTGCATGTGAGAAGAACCAAACACCGAGCCAGGTTATGGTTTTCATCCCTGGTTAAGTCTACGAGGTTTGAGCGTTGTTCGTTCTGCTAGCATGTCTGGTTAATGCATGTGCACGCACACATATGTACACACACACACACACACACACACACACACACACACACACACACACAAACATGCCTACCAGCCACTTGTCCCTTGCAAAGATGACGGTATTGAGCATGGACTCGTAGAAGAGACAGTAGCCCATCCACTCTGAGATGATGATGTCAACCTTCTCCACTGGCAGCTCCACCTCCTCCACCTTGCCCCTGAAGATAGTAATAACTGCAAGACATACCATAACACACCATTACCATGGAGCCAATCATATTAGGTCTATGTGAAGAGTACATAGGAGGTCAACACCACAGCACAGAACACAATCACTTAAGCTCTGCTTCTAACTCAGTCGGGGTCTCAACTTACTTTCTTAAAGTGTTCTGAACAATTTGAGACCATTCTCAATGTCAAACCAGTTGGAGAACATTCCTAGAACATTACCAATTTCTATTTTATTTTAATCCAGAAAGTTGTGGGAAGGTTATATGCAAACTAAGCAAAGAACCACATGTTCTACCCAAGCTGTAAGAAACACGGTTCTCAGGAAATGATTTGCTAGCTGGGAAGATACATTCATACAGAAAGATTCTAATCATTAAGCACGTTTCCATCCACAGTTTTTATGCGTGTAAAGTTAGACTGTTCTTATAAAAATGTATTGAGTACTATTGGTCATAGTATGGATATAGTTAGCATGCCAAAAGTTTCCAGATGTCATACTAAATTCGCCAAATTTTGAAATATACAAGCAGTGGACACTATTGCTGTGCTTTTAGGGCCCATAATGCAATTCTTCAAGAAAATGATTTGAGATTTGAAGAAAGTCCAATGAGAGATGGTACAAATGTAAATACAAAATGTAAATATTAATTGCTTTAACTAATTATTACAAATGTTAAGAAAATGTTGAGCAATTAAATAAAAAAGTAATTACTTTTCAAATATATTATGTTACATGTTATGTTGGCTGATTATTTGTTAGCTACACTATTAGCCTTAAACTGCATAGCACATCATTACAGCAGATGCTTGTATGTACGTATATTAGCTAGCTCCCTAATGTTAGGTGGATACTAATACATCAAACTTGCGAGTATATGAACTATTACATAGTTGTGTGTGGTATGTCTGTCTCGAGCCACATACAGTGCATCGCGTGCCGATGAGCCATTTGGGGTTAAACATAGGAATGGACACAAATAATGAAATATCAAATACAGATGGAGGAAAACATTTATTGATTTGATTATTCATGTCATTCTTAGCTTAGCTAAGTGGTATAGTCGTGGTGCGTTCTCAATGGACATTGCTAATGAAGTCGTAAGATGTCTAGCTAGTAATTTCTTACGCTAACAAGCTAGCATAAATTGCATAGCAACAGCATCAACTTCCAGTAGATATGCGCTAGTACTCTCAACTGAAAGGACACTGTTCGTTTACAGTATACAAACATTAACGAATAGTATATAGTATGCAGTATATACTCATTAAGTACACTACCGTTCAAAAGTTTGGGGTCACTTTGAAATGTCTTTGTTTTTGAAAGAAAAGCAATTTTTTGGTCCATTAAAATAACATCAAATTGGTCAGAAATACAGTGTAGACATGTTGTAAATGACTATTATAGCTGGAAACGGCAGATTTTTTAATGGAATATCTACATAGGCGTACAGAGGCCCATTATCAGCAACCATCACTCCTGTGTTCCAATGGCACGTTGTGTTAGCTAATCCAAGTTTATAATTTTAAAAGGCTAATTGATCATTAGAAAACCCTTTTGCAATTATGTTAGCACAGCTGAAAACTGTTGTTCTGATTAAAGAAGCAATAAAACTGGCCTTCTTTAGACTAGTTGAATATCTGGAGCATCAGCATTTTTGGGTTTGATTACACGCTCAAAATGGCCAGAAACAAAGACCTTTCTTCTGAAACTCGTCAGTCTATACTTGTTCTGAGAAATGAAGGCTATTCCATGTGAAAAATTGCCAAGAAACTGAATATCTCGTACAACGCTGTGTATAACTCCCTTCACAGAACAGTGCAAACTGGCTTTAACCAGAATAGAAGTAGAGTGGGAGGCCCCGGTGCACAACTGAGCAAGAGGACAAGTACATTAGTGTCTAGTTTGAGAAACAGACGCGTCACAAGCCCTCAACTGGCAGCTTCAACATTAACAGTGAAGAGGCGACTCCAGGATGCTGGCCTTCTAGGCAGAGTTGCAAAGAAAACTAGCCAATAAAAAGAAAAGATTAAGATGGGCAAAAAAACACAGACACTGGACAGAGGAACTCTGCCTAGAAGTCCAGCATCCCGGAGTCGCCCCTTCACTGTTGACGTTGAGACTTGTGTTTTGTGGGTACTATTTAATGAAGCTGCCAGTAAGGGAAGGGAGAAGCCTCAGGAGGAAGCCAGGAAGGAGGAAGAGAAGGCCAAGGCCAGAAAAGCACAGCTGCAGCTTGAGTTCAAGGTAAGGGAAACTGCACAACAAATCATCTATATGAAAGACCGATTGACTGACTGACACTTTTTTGGTGTCATGACCCTTTTGTGCCATTTATCACACATCACATTCATGATTTTCTGCATTGTAGAATAATAGTGAAGACATCAAAACAACGAAATAACACATATGGAATCATGTAGTCACCAAAAAAGTGTTATATTTGAGATTCTTCAAAGTAGCCACCCTTTGCCTTGATGACAGCTTTGTACACTCTTGGCATTCTCTCAACCAGCATCATGAGGTAGTCACCTGGAATGCATTTAAATTAAGAGGTGTGCCTTGTTAAAAGTTCATTTGTGGAATTTCTTTCCTTCTTAATGCGTTTCAGCCAATCAGTTGTGTTGTGAAGAGGTAGGGTTGGTATGCAGAAGAAGATAGCCCTATTTGGTAAAAGACCAAGTCCATATTATGGCAAGAACAGCTCAAATAAGCAAAGAGAAATGGCAGTCCATCACTATTTTAAGACATGAAGGTCAGTGGGCCAGCAGGAACACCCATGTGAATTGCTCCTGCAGGGGGAGTTATACCGGTCTCTTCTAAACCCTAACCCTTAACCCTAAACCTTAACCCTAAACCTAACCCAACTCCATTTCAATGTAGGAAGTACACTGAAATTCCTATTCTGATTTTTTTCTCATTGTTGGCAATGAGGAAATTTAGAATTGATATTGCAATTTCAGTTTACTTCCTGAATTGGCTGAATTGAACCAACCATAACTCTAATCCAGGGTTTTCTAAACTCGGTCCTCGGGACCCCAGTGGGTGCCGTTTTTTTTTGTCCTAGCACTACACAGCTGATTCAAATAATCAACTAATCATTAAGCTTTGATCATTTGAATCAGCTGTGTAGGAAACTCTGCTCTAACCCTTTACCCGAAACCTTCTAATCATACCAGCTGACCCTTACCCTCTACCCCTAACCCTACACCCCAAATCATTCTAACACCGAGACAAACAACTCTAGCGCACTGTCCAAAATGTATCGCAACAGTTGACAAACAGCAAAAGAACCATCTGTCTTTTTTCACGTTTATCTGAAAGAATCCGTACAGTAAGTGTGCTTGTCCTTGCAAATGACATAAACTCAACCTTGTTAGCTCTGATCAAAGCAACGACTCTATCGTTCTCTCATGAAAGCCTCTTACTGAAATGCAAGCCTGTCTGTTTGAATACACACAGATCTATGCAGAGCTCATTTTCTTTTCTCTGGGATAATTAATTGATTGGACATGTATAGCGATTTTGAGACACCCAAACACTTTGCAAATTAAGGGGGAAGCACACCTCATCCACCTCCAATGTGTAGCACCAACTTGGGTGATGCATGGCAACCAATTTGCACCAGAAGGCTCACTACACATTATCTATCAGGTGAGGAGTGATATATGCCAATTAGGAATGAGGGGGATGATAATGTGGCCAGGTTGGGAATTTAGCCAGGACACCGGGGATGACACCCTTACTTTTACGATAAGCACCAGGGGATTTTTTGTGACCACAGAGAGTCGGGACACCTGTTTAACATCCCATCCGAAAGAGGGCACCCAACACAGGGCAATGTTCCCATCAATGCCTTGGGGTATTGGGATTGGAATTTCAACACCATTTACAGCAGCATCTGGTCTCCCATCCAGGGACTGACCAGGACCTACCCTACTTTGTTTCAGAGGCAAGCCATCCGTGGGATACAGGGTGGTATGCTGCTGGCATAGTCACCTGTTGAAGTACCCTGTGGTTAGGAAAGCTTTTTCGGGATTATCAAGTCCCCTTTTTGTTCAAGTTGGGCTGAAGTGCTCTTGGGTACGCTTGGACTTTCTCAGTGTATTTGATGTCTGGTAGAGACCAAAATTGTGTAATGCAATAATGGCAAGGAGTTTAGTGTATAATGGGAAACTAGGTGACCCTGGCTACAGCACAGAGATGAAACATCTCTATTCTCTTTACACAACAAGCTATTTCTGTCATTCAGATCAAATCAGACTTTTGGCTACAATGATGACTTGAAGACTGGGCTCTGAAGCAAAGCAAAACTCCTCTGAGACAAACAAAATGAAGTTCAAATATACTGCACCATATTGCATTGGGAATATTGTTTTAGCCGCAAACATTTACCTCTTCTTGAACTTTGATTTTTTTTTTCTCACATTTGAAGTCCTCTTTCCAGTCATTATGCGCCCTGTCTACACATACAGTAAGCACCACATTATAATGAATGATACTGCCACACTCGAAGGTGTTATGACTGGTTTCATAAAGATGTTATGAATGTCTTATGTATACCCCCTTTAGGTAAAGTGTTACCGATGTGTCACTCTATTATTGGGCCGTGACGCCATTTTGTCACATACGAACACAAAAGATCTCAGACACACTTTTAGTGGTGAGCGCTCATTACGTCATATACCATATTATGGTATCCCAGTGCCACATTTCCCTATGTAGAGCCAGCCCTTAGTGTTCTCATGTAAACCAGCTCAGCTGGAGGTTAAAGAAAATGAATCGCACTCTGGCAGAAATGAGTTGGCGACAATCGCTTTTGTCCTCCTAATGGAAGTTATTGAATACAGTTTCTCCAGGAAAGGAAGTAATTTGTCTGCATGAAATTAACACTTAGCCCCCCCCCCCAGGCTTGGTCCCAGTTTGCACTCTGTCCTTGGCTTGCCAAAAGCTTTCTAAAACACACTGGAGGTTACAAATGAGCTGGTCCACTCAATTACCCCATCCATATTTATTTAGATCTATTTTGCTGGTGCCACTTTGTTTATGCTGCTATTATTTTGTTAGGACTTAAATCTCAACTTGGCTAAGCTGTTAGCTGTTGGCTCTCCCCCCCCTTGGGTTTGAGCTGTGGGGGAGATATTTGTGGGCTATACTCGGCCTTGTCTCAGGATGGTAAGTTGGTGGTTGAAGATATCCCTCTAGTGGTGTGGGGGCTGTGCTTTGGCAAAGTGGGTGTGGTTATATCCTGCCTGTTTGCTCTGTCCGGGGGTATTGTCGGATGGGGCCATAGTGTCTCCCAACCCCTCCTGTCTCAGCCTCCAATATTGGGCTAGGGTCAGTCTGTTATCTGGAGTATTTCTCCTGTCTTATCCGGTGTCCTGTGTGAATTTAAGTATGTTCTCTCTAATTATTTTTCTCTCTTTCTTTCTTTCTTTCTTTCTTTCTTTCTTTCTTTCTTTCTTTCTTTCTTTCTTTCTCTCTTTCTGTCTCTCGGAGGACCTGAGCCCTACGACCATGCCTCAGGACTACCTGGCCTGATGACTCCTTGTTGTCCCCAGTCCACCTGGTTGTGCTGCTGCTCCATTTTCAACTGTTCTGCCTGCGGCTATGGAACCTTGACCTGTTCACCGGACGTGCTACCTGTCCCAGACCTGCTGTTTTCAACTCTCTAGAGACACCAGGAGTGGTAGAGATACTCTGAATGATCAGCTATGAAAAGCCAACTGACATTTACTCCTGTGGCGCTGACCTGTTGCACCCTCTATAACCACAGTGATTATTATTATTTGACCCTGCTGGTCATCTATGAACATTTGAACATCTTGGCCATGTTCTGTTATAGTCTCCACCTGGCACGGCCAGAAGAGGACTGGCCACCCCTCATAGCCTAGTTCCTCTCTAGGTTTCTTCCTAGGTTCTGGCCTTTCTAGGGAGTTTTCCAGCCACCGTGCTTCTACACCTACATTGCTTGCTGTTTGGGGTTTTAGGCTGGGTTTCTGTACAGCACTTTGTGACATCAGCTGACGTAAGAAGGGCTTTATAAATACATTTGATTTGATTTGATTTGATAGCTGAGTGACCATGAATGTGTTGTTGTTCCCCTATAAAATATGACCGTACTACAGATAAGTGAGAATAGAGGTTACCTTCATATTATGTTTTAAATCAACCTATTGCACACAACTTCCCATGTTCTTGGTGTATCCTCCCCTTTCAGACACTCTGCCACACATCCCTGTTGTACTGCATCTCTGAGGAGAATAGTGAATAGGCACAGTGAATAAGAAAGACCTTCAGCTCTTACCACTGTCCAGGTGGTTAGACTTGATGATTTTCTCAGAGTATTCCGATATACTGGAACATTCAATCTGGGGAAAAAGCCAAACATAAATAATTTCAAACATTTTGCCAGTAATACCAGTGATCACCAAAATAAAGATGCTTGAACTCATTACGGGAATGAAAAAGGCTTAAGTTATCACTGTGCATCACACGTAGAGCATGTTTGGATCATAATGGTGAAATATGCCACTCTCTAACTATGTCCAACCAGGTGGGGTCTGAGATGGTAGTTAGCATTGGGAGACCAGAACTTGAAGTGCTCTTTAGTAAAGTTAAAGAAACAAAGAATATAACAGTCTGTCCTTTCCTGTGCCCAGCTGTCAAAGCTGCGTACTTCAGGTAATGGGCCAAGTACAGGTTACTCACAAGTCGCCTGCCCGCAGTCCTACCAATGGAAGCAGGACCTGAAGAACCTCTCACCCACTCTCTCTCTCTCTCTCTCTCTCTCTCTCTCTCTTTCTCTTTCTCTCTTTAACACAGACACACTCACAAGGCACACTGACACAAACACACAAACACAGAGCACATTAGCACAGCTTGATCTCTGCCTGCATAAAAAAAGCAGCTCACCCCATGTCAGTGGTACTCTGCCGACCTGTCTGGATTTCACAATGGCCACAGTTTAGGGGCCCGAGGCACATAGACTGGAACCCCACCAGGAGCGCCCAACTGCGCCCACTGCACTTCCAATGTGCTTGATTTATTGAACTGACAAAAATTTTGTTTTTATACAATAAAGAAGTTTTTATATAATAAAGGCTCTCCTCTATCAACTTTAGAGAATTCAATTGAAAGCCTTCACATGAATAAAGCAGGGACACAGTCATGCCGTGCACACTGGGTCCGCGGTCAAACGACCAGCCCTCATCACTGTCAAACGCTCCCTAAAACACTTCAGCAAGCAGGCCTTTCTAATCGACCTGGCCCAGGTATCCGGGATGGATATTGACCTCATTCCATCACTAGAGGATGCCTGGTTATTGTTTAAAAGTGTTTTCCTCACCATCTTAAATAAGCATGCTCCGTTCAAAAAATGTAGAACCAGGAACAGATCTGGTCTGGTTCACTCCAGACCTGACTGCCCTTGACCAGCAGAAAAACATTCTGTGGCATACTGCATTAGCATCAAATAGCCCCCGCGATATTCAACTTTTCAGGGAAGTTAGGAACAAATATACACAGGCAGTTAGGGAAGCAAAGGCTAGCTTTTTCAAACAGAAATTTGCATCCTGTAGCACTAACTCTAAAAAGTTCTGGGACACTCTAAAATCCATGGAGAATAAGAGCACCTCCTCCCAGCTGGCCACTGCACTGAGACTAGGAAACACTGTCACCACTGATAAATCCACGATAATTGAAAATTTCAATAAGCATTTTTCTACGGCTGCCCATGCTTTCCACCTGGCTACCCCTACCCCGGTCAACAGCCCAGCACCCCCCACAGCAACTTGCCCAAGCCTCCCCCATTTCTCCTTCACCCAAATCCAGATAGTTGATGTTCTGAAAGAGCTACAAAATCTGGACACCTACAAATCAGCTGGGCTAGACAATCTGGACCCTATCTTTCTAAAATGATCCGGCAAAATTGTTGCAACCCCTATTACTAGTCTGTTCAACCTCTCTTTCATATCGTCTGAGATCCCCAAAGATTGGAAAGCTGCCGCCGTCATCCCCCTCTTCAAAGGGGGAGGCACTCTAGACCCAAACTGCTACAGACCTATATCTATCCTACCCTGCCTTTCTAAGGTCTTCGAAAGCCAAGTTAACAAACAGATCACTGACCATATCGAATCCCACCGTACATTCTCCGCTATGCAATCTGGTTTTCGAGCTGGTCATGGGTGCACCTCAGCCACGCCCAAGGTCCTGAAAGATATCATAACAGCCATCGATAAGAGACAATACTGTGCAGCTGTATTCATCGACCTGGCCAAGGATTTAAACTGAAAATCACCACATTTTTATTGGCAGACTCAATAGCCTTGGTTTCTCAAATGATTGCCTCGCCTGGTTCACCAACTACGTCTCAGATAGAGTTCAGTGAGTCAAGGGCCTGTTGTCCGGACCTCTGGCAGTCTCTATGGGGGTGCCAACCCAATTCTCGGGCCGACTCTTTTCTCTGTATCAATGGATGTCACTCTTGCTGCTGGTGATTCTCTGATCCACCTCTACGCAGATGACACCATTCTGTATACTTCTGGCCCCTCTTTGGACACTGTGTTAACTAACCTCCAGACGAGCTTCAATGCCATACAACTCTCCTTCCGTGGCTTCCAACTGCTCTTAAATGCAAGTAAAACTAAATGCATGCTCTTCAACCGATCGCTGCCCACACCTGCCCGCCCGTCCAGCATCACTACTCTGGACGGTTCTGACTTAGAATATGTGGACAACTACAAATACCTAGGTGTCTGGTTAGACTGTAAACTCTCCTTCCAGACTCACATTAAGCATCTCCAATCCAAAATTCAATCTAGAATCGGCCTCCTATTTCGCAACAAAGCATCCTTTACTCATGCTGCCAAACATACCCTCGTAAAACTGACTATCCATTTACAAAATGACACAGCTCACTGGTCACCATAGCATCACCCACCCGTAGCACACACTCCAGCATGTATATTTCACTGGTCACCCCCAAAGCCAATTCCTCCTTTGGCCGCCTTTCCTTCCAGTTCTATGCTGCCAATGACTGGAACGAACTGCAAAAATCACTGAAGCTGGAGACTCATATCTCCCTCGATAACTTTAAGCGCCAGCTGTCAGAGCAGCTGTACATAGCCCATCTGTAAATAGCCATCTAACTACCTCATCCCCATACTGTTACTTATTATATTTATTTTGCTCCTTTGCACCCCATTATCTCTACTTGCACATCTATCACTCCAATGTTTAATTTCCATATTGTAATTATTTCGCCACTGTGGCCTATTTATTGCCTTACCTCCCTTATCCTACCTCATTTGCACACACTGTATATAGTCTTTTTCTATTGTATTATTGACTGTATGTTTGTTTATTCCATGTGTAACTCTGTGTTGTTGTTTGTGACACACTGCTTTGCTTTACCTTTTCTCAATTATGAATTCAATGTCATTGAGAAAACAGAAAGTTGTTAATGTACTTTCTGCAAACATCCTTTCTGAATTTAAAAGTGATCCAAGAAGTAATCATCTTGTTTTTCAAAGTATCTCTAATCTGATTACAATATTTTTGCTGGTAATGTAATTTATTACAGTTTTTTTGTAACCAGTTTACGTGTAATCGAATACATGTAATCAGTTACTCCCCAACCCTGCAAGTATCTCTGAGCTGTACGAGGTGATTCATGCTCTACACCACCCATTTATTCTCTGGAAAACAGAGAGGACAGGGTGAAGCTGGCTAATGCTGGAGCCCTTGGTAATGCCGGGGTAGTAGGACCCAGCTGTGGCCTGCCTTCTCTTTGCATTGCTGTTCTGGAGCTGTCAACCTGGGCACAGCTGGACCTCTACAGCCCATTAGTAGCAGTGCCCATGGTAATCAGTCAGCTGCCAGCCTGCCACCACTGGCCACACACATCTGTTCCCCCAGGCCTGGCCTGCTGTAAAATGGCATGTAGAGGAGAAAATGTCATCGATAATGTGTAGCCTGTGAGTGTGTGTGTATGCGCGTGTGTGTGTCAGCTCACACTAATTGGCACTGATTTCTCCCTTTGCTCGAAGACAGTGACAGATCCAGAACCTACCTTCAGTGCCATGCCTGAGTGGGCGCTCTCACCCACAGAGATCTGAATGTCCCTCACATTGCCTCCCAGCTCCCAATGATGCCAGAAGGCATCAAACTGTCTCTCACCCACAGGCAGTCACACAGCTCCTCCTCCCTGGAGACAGTCTCCAATTGTCACATAGCTACCTCTAAGGAATCAATTCCACAAGGTTGGCTTAAAGGCAGGCACATATCTGCATACAGACTGTTCAACTAAGTGTTGCACAGTATCGGTATTTGAAGAACAGTAATTTGACCAGATGATCCACACACACACACACACACACACACACACACACACACACACACACACACACACACACACACACACACACACACACACACACACACACCCTCAGAACAGCCTCAATTCATCAGGTGCATGTACTCTGGTGTCAAAAACGTTCCAATGCGTTCCACTGACTCCAATGCTTCCCACAGTGGTGTCAAGTTGGCTGGATGTCCTTTGGGAAGTGGACCATTCCTGACATACAAGGCATTGCAGTTCTTGACAGCAGAGTTGGAGTTCTTGACCCACCAAACCGGTGCGCCTGGCACCTATTACCATACCCAGTTCAGAGGTACTCAAATCTCTTGTCTTGCCCATTCACCCTCTGAATGGCACAAATACACAATGCATGTCTCAATTGTCTCAGGGGTTTAAAATTGTCATTAACTTGTCTTCTCCCCATCTACACTGATTGAAGTGGATTCAAGGTGAAGGTGAGAAGGGATGATAACTATATCGACCAAATTTTCACATTTGTGCTTTGTCATCAGAAATGATTGCTTCTGGTACCTTCATGTGTGTTCCACATTTGTTGTGTTACAGCCTGAATTCAAAATGGATTAAATATTTAAAGAATTCTCACCCATCTACACACAATCCCCCATAATGACAAAGTGAAAACATGTTTTTAAAATTATTTGCAATTTTATAGAAAATGAAATACAGAAACATCTCATTTATATAAGTATTCACACCCCTGAGTCAATACATGTTATAATAACTTTTGGCAGTCTTTTGGCAGCTCTCTCTAAGAGCTTTGCACACCTGGATTGTACAATATTTGCACACTATTCTTTAAAATATTCTTCAAACTCTGTCAAGTTGGTTACTGATCATTGCTAGACAGCCATTAGATTTTGCCATAGATTTTCAAACCGATTAAAGTCAAAACTGTAACAAGGCCACTCAGGAATATTCAATGTCATCTTGCTAAGCAACTCCAGTGCATATTTGGCTTTGTGTTTAAAGTTATTTTACTGTGGAAATGTGAATTTATCTCCCAGTATCTGTTGGGAAGCAGACTGAACCATGTTTTCTTCTAGGGTTTTGCCTGTGCTTAGCTCTATTTCATTTATTTTTATCTCAAAAACTCCCTAGTCCTTGCCGATAACAAGCACCATAACATGATTGGGAGCTGAATTTATTTAGACTTGCCATAACAAAGGGATTGAATGGGTATTGACTTATTTTTTTTGCAAAAATGTCTAAAAACATAATTCCACTTTGACATTACGGGGTATTGTGTGCAGGCCAGCGACACAAAATCTCAATTGAATAAAATGTCAATTCTGGCTGTTACACAACAAAATGTGGAAAAAGTCAAGGGGTGTGAATACTTTCTTAAGGCACTGTACTTTCTGTAGGTACTATTTTTAAGACATTTGCAAACATTTCTAAAAACCTGTTTGCGTTTTGTCATTATGTGGTGTTGCGTGTATATTGCTGAGGATTTTTTCCCCATGTAATCCATTTCAGAATAAGGCTGTAACATAACAACATGTGGAAAAAGTCAAGGGGTCTGAATACTTTCCGAAGGCACTGTAGGTCTAAAAATGCCAATTGTCATTATTTTCAAAAAATATCACCTGTGATACAAATGTGAAAAGCATGTCAAACACCCTTCCTCCCAATGACATTTTTTTGTGATTATTGCCAGAACAATAAATATATACATGCACGCACACGCATGCGCACACGCACAGACACAGTTACACAAACTGACAAAAAATCCTGTCCAAGACCAATGTACTAAATGAGAACCACAGGGGTGTCAACAAGCTACTGGCCCAAATCCAGCATGCATTTTCAGATTTGCCTAGAGTGGAAATTACTTCTGCTCCACAATGCACAACTCAGCATCTGAGAGCTCTAAAATAGAGAGAGCTTATCCAGACAACCTGCCTGACAAGCAGACAGCAAATAACCACCTGAGGTAAACCAAGTCTGCACCGTGGCAAACTCATACATTCATAAACAAATATATGTACATATGTATAGTATACATGTAAAGATACAAGTACACAGACACACACTCGCACGCACGCACACACACTCACGCGACGCACGCACGCACACGGTCTGGGGAGAGCAAGCGGCTTGTCAGGCTAGGCTTCACAGCATTTCCTGACGCTGTCGGTTATGATGGTTTTGCCTGATAACATTCTAGTCCGAGGCCAGACAGGGGGCCAGACAGGGAGCAAGGAGTGAGACAGCTTCTCGTACCCCGTACACGTGCTTGGCTCCCGCCTTGGCTGCAAACATGGACAGGATGCCGGTCCCGCTGCCGACGTCAAGGACGATCTTGTCCTTGAAGGCGTGCTTGTTGTGGTACATGGCGTTTCTGTAGGTCAGCGTCCTCACTTCGTCTTTCAGCATCTCCTGTTCAGTGACAAATGATTGGTGTCAGGGTGAGAGATGTCAAAACCACTTCTAACAGTGTATCCAGGTGAAAAACAAGGTGTTTTCAATCAAAGCCATATTAACTTCCCTGACAATATGAACGTAGACTGAGTGTAGTGTGAGTGGATGAAATACAGTATATTAAACATGAATCCGCCAGTCACTGTAATCCCACCGTTCCATTTCAGACACACTAGTCCACATTGAAAAACAGTGGGGGGTTACTGCATATCTCTCTTAAGTCAATTCAACCATTCTCTGTCTGTCAGGAACATTCACAGAGCAGAAAGTATAAAAAACAATCTGACCTTGTGAATTCAAAAAATGGCACAGAACAAACCCCATCTCACAGGTCTTACTTGAAATATGCTCTCTACCCTTCTGACACCCTCCTCCCATATACCCTGGAACAGTTGGACGTCTCTGGGGAGGAGCTGCATTTCTGTGTAGTGTTAGGCTGGTTGGCTGGTCTTTAGTGGAACTAGCTGGAACACAGTACATCTCTGGGGAGGAGCTGCAGTTCTGTGAAGTGTTAGGCTGGTTGGCTGGTCTTTAGTGGAACTAGCTGGAACACAATACATCTCTAGGGAGGAGCTGCAGTTGTGTGAAGTGTTAGGCTGGTTGGCTGGTCTTTAGTGGAACTAGCTGGAACACAGTACATCTCTAGGGAGGAGCTGCAGTTCTGTGAAGTGGTCTAATGTGGGCTGGCCTTTAGTGGAACTAACTTTACATAGAGTCATGTAAGAACACAGTTGGTAAGAACTGAGAATATATTTACAAAGCATCTTAAAGTAGAATAATAATAATAATAATAATGATACTAATAATAATTATACTAATAATAATGATACTGATAATAATAATAATGATACTACTACTAATAATAATAATGATACTAATAATAATAATAATAATAATAATAATAATGATTATACTAATAATAATAAGAATAATAAGAATGATACTAATAATAACAATGACACTAATAATAATTAGAATGATACTACTACTACTAATAATAATAATACTAAAATAATGATACTAATAATACTACTACTACTAATAATAATAATAATTATTATTATTATTATTATAATGATACTACTACTACTAATAATAATAATAATAATAATAATGATACTAATAACAATAATACTACTACTAATAATAATAATAATTATAATGATACTACTACTACTACTAATAATAATAATGATACTAATACTAATACTACTACTAATAATAATAATATTAATGGTAGTAATAATACAACTAATTATAATAATAATATTAATGACAATAATGATAATAATAATGACCATAATAATAATGATAATAATAATAATAATGATTATACTACTACTACTAATAATAATGATACTACTACTACTAATAATAATGATACTAATAATACTAATAATAATAAAAACGAATGATACTAATAATAATAATGATGGTACTACTAATAATAATAATATACTAATAATACTAATAATAGTAATAATACT
Organism: Oncorhynchus tshawytscha; assembly: GCF_018296145.1. Lineage (NCBI taxonomy): Eukaryota > Metazoa > Chordata > Actinopteri > Salmoniformes > Salmonidae > Oncorhynchus > Oncorhynchus tshawytscha. Next base: position 42,799,613 of record NC_056434.1, on the reverse strand, counting down.
AATAATAATAATAAGAATGATAATAATAAGAATAAGAATAAGAATGATACTAATAATAATAATAATAATAATAATACTAATGATACTAATAATTCTAATAATAATACAAATAATAATAATAAAAAAATAATAACAATGATACGAATAATACTACTACTCCTAATAATAATAATAATGATACTACTGCTACTACTACTACTACTAATAATAATGATAATGATACTAAGAATACTAATACCTACAATAATAATAATGATAATAATGATACTAATAATAATGATACTAATAATAATAATAATAAAAAATAGTATGAGGGCTCATCTAAAATCAAGACCCCCCGTCTAATCTTATGCTGATCCTAGATCAGCATTACTACTTTAAGTTTGAGAAGCTTCATGCATACAGCCCCTGGGCAGCCCTACCTCATGGATTCCAAAATGGGCGTAGGAGTCGAAGTAGTAGTCCCTGGAGGTCATCTCCTCAGGGTTGAGGAACTTGGCCATCTTCCCCCGGCCAGGGCAGCTAGGCAGGGAGGCAGCGTGGGGAGTATGGGGCGGCCGCGGGACATGGTGGACAGAGGGCACAGGCTTGGGCAGCGAGGTGGGCTGCACGCGCTGAGATTGGATGATGCGGATTGGCTGTGGCTGCTGCTGTTGCTAAGGGTTTTTAAAGAATGGTAACACACAATAAAGACATCATGGGACCGGAGCAGATTTCTAAAAGTCAGGTCTTCTACAGAGAAACAGTGGGTGAAGGACATACTGTATGATGATAAAACTGTAAAACCCAATGAATTGATTTCGTGTTAGCACAACACTCTGCATTCTCCTCCCAATCTGCGGGAAGAACAGATCTTGCAGCAGTTTATATTCTTTGCTATTTTCCTATCTCATTTGTTCTTTCAACAGTCATTGGCTTTCCCATGGAGCACCAGAGGTGAGTGGACCAAGCGTATTTGTCTAGAGACAACACTAACAGTATTGACAGGATGTATGTCTGTCAGTCTGTCTGAGAAAAGCAGAAGATGCAGAATTCTACACAGAAGGTGTGCCTGTAAAACTCTCATTGTCACCTGTAATGCCTGCTGGGAGTGTACAGACAGAAGCCTGTCTGATCAGCCCATAGCTCAGCGGAAGAAAAAGGATCCAGGATTTCCTTCCCTTCCAGACATATTATCAAGAGAGGAAAAAGGGGAAAAACTCATTTGAGCATTCAACTCAACCCATGTCATTTTCTGTTCACTGGTGCACATATATCTTAAGATTTAGATTTCACTCTCATGGCTATCAGTGATATTGATCTGGCCTTGTTAAAGATAGTCAGTCCTTCTCCTCAGTCTTGTGCTCGGCAGCCACTCTGACTGTGCAGCTTTGTCTTTGTCCTTGTTTTGCTGAGTAATGGGGATAGTCTGTCAACAGGGGGTGGAGCAACAGGCAGCTCCAACCACTGGCTCCATTCACACAGAATATCCTGTTCTAGTCACATACTGGGTAAGCAGAAAGATACATGGCAACAAACATTACTTTCACTGATGGACAAACAGGATGGGCAAAAACAGACAGAGACAAGAAAAAAAAGTATATCAAAACTATATGGGTACCACAGTAATCTTTTTTTCACCACCTATCTTCTGTTCCTCAAACTTTTACTCTCAAGCATAGAATGCTACAATTCTCATGTTAACTACATCTAAAGTAAACTCCCTGCTCTGCTGATGATAATGTTTCTCCTCTCTCTGCTCATGCAGGGAGTAATAAAGGCCTAGTGCAGTAATTTGGTGGAATGTTTAATATGTATATAAATTCGTTTTTTATTGTGATTTATCAGGGGGTGCTGCAGCACCCTCAGCACCCCTACACACCGCGGCGTTTCGCCGGATGGTCCACTCAGGGAGCAAGCCAAAATAGCCGTTCCAGTTTGAGGTTGCTACAGGACCAAGGACAGCGCACGAGCTATAAACGCGGGCTTGCGCCTTAAATCACGTTTCTCTGAATATTGACCTGTGACTGACCGAGTGCAACCTTTCTCTGGATTACCAACACGCCAAAATAATTAGTGGCAGACACGAGTAGGATATCATTAGGGTAGCTCCTATTAAACAGAGTGTCACACGAATCAATTACGTTTATGGAACTCAACTAATGGTCAATGAACAGTTTGTAGTCACTGTATGCTTAGGATGAAAATATTGTATGAGTGGAGCGTGCCAATTGGTATAGACATTTTACAGGGCATAGTCTATGTTGCACAAAAGTGGACCCAAACACATATATTGCAGAGGTACCAGCATGCACTTGTGCGCGATGTGCTTTCCATGCTTGAAATGAGAAATGAACCTGACAGTAACAGCGCAGTAGATAGACTATTCATCACTCACGTTGTTGTGTGGCTTTGCCTATGAATTAATCGAAGATTGCACACCTACCTCAGTGCTCTCAGACTCCGCCATTTCCCCCCTGAGCAGCATACAGCGGGAGGAGTGTTTAATTCCCATAAAAGACCAGAAGATTTGGTCTCGATAGGATGAAATGATTATTTTTTAAAGGGTTTAGTCGGAGTTATTTTTGTCCACACTTTTCCTCAACTTGTAATTTACAGACACAATTGCTGTGAAAATTATATTTCAAAGACAAAAAACGACATAAAGTCACAGGAGTAGCGACCTCTATTAGCAGATAAAAGTGTTCTGGATTCCATTGTGCAAAAGTTATATGTCTCCCATGTCGCTTTTTAGGAGATTTTCCGGAAACCTCTCATCACTTTGTAACCCTTGAGGAAAATGAATAAGGTAAACGGCGTTCCATGTTCTCCAGCGATGTAGGCTACTCTAGATCAGGTGCAACGCACACTATCAGATCACATTTAGGAGCAAGTTGTTAATTTATGGTCGGAACATTGGTGTCTAAAAATAGAGACCCATGTCCCTATTGCTGTGATGTCTTGGAGAAAAGCAGGCAACATGTTATTTCCTTAAAGCTTTGGGTTGTCTCACTCTTGATCACTCCTTACAGACGCTCATGCCATTTTATTTTCCACGAGATTATACTGCAAGCATTGCCTATTTAAGCCTATGAATAACGCAATAACTACTGTAGAAGAGTCCATTTCAGCGCAGGCAGCTCCAAAACATAGAAGGGCTCACGCTTTGCTTGATCTAATTTCCACTTTGTCGAATTGCTGGGCAGCCTCATATGGAAAGTTCAACTTTACTCTCAGCTTGAATGTGAAGATATGACAGGATGCTCAAAGCCTTGCTACTTGAAACAGAAGGCACCACCACCTCAGTGCGCATGTGAAATCAGTGCATGCTGCTTGCAGGTTTGGTTTTTCACCTTCTCAGCTGATCCTGTCCTTTGAGATGAGTTCAAACCCCTCAGAGAGAGGATAGGTGTCTAGTCAGTGAGGTTCTCCTGCTCCCTCTCCCTCCCCACAACTGAGATTAAAAGAGACAGCATCCCTAAACCCCCCCTCCCCTGCTTGGCAAAATGATTGTGCAGACAAGTAAGGGATGACAATTTTAGCTTGCCCTCTTCAATTTTTTATTTAGCTACTTCTTTCATTTTTATTCAGCTATTCCATTCCTTTGCAAGTATATATTGTGGTGCTGCTCACGACTGAGCTTTCCTGGGTTTTTTGGTGTGCAATTTGACTGAGTAAAAGCTGTTTCTTTTCAGGCAATACCTACCTCTGCCACCAAAACCACTCACGGCCCCTGCACACACCATGCATTGAGCACAGAAATGGTGTACTAAAGCCTGCACAAACACCCTGACACCCAGATACTGCAACTATGCATGCACACCCACGCACTTGAGGTCCTTGAAAAATGTTTGACTATTGAAACAGATTGGTGGGGACAGATTGTGTTCAAATGGTGGCCACTCCGTTGGCTTAAGTCTTATTGCTCCTCAGATCTGCTGCTACATCAGTGTCTTGTGTCCATCTGACTCTCTATTTCTCTGAACACAGTCCTCAGCAGAGAACAGACAGTCTCATTGTGTCAGCTGTCCTCCATTCTCCCCATAAGAGGCTACATTAAAAGTGATGCGCTGAAATTGCTTCAATTACCTCTTCTGCTTTCCCCTGATCTATATACCCGCCTTTTCATTAGCAAACGACTGCTACTGAAAATATCCTATCCTATCGTCTGATAAAAAAGCAAAATAACAAGGAATGACAATGATGAAATACAATGAGTTGGAATGATTAGCCTCTTTTTTTTACTGACGCTGCTCAGAGCTGTCTATTGACTCCTGCTCTCACAGTTACCTCTGCAGGGTGTTCTGATTGGAGAAGTGTTCCCTCCCATTTAACAGTGAAACTTTTAGTCTGAAATTTAGAGCACCTCCCCCTAGTCCCTAGAGATATTTCCAAAATATTCCACATTTGCGTGGTAGTCCCAGAACATTGCACTCTCACAGGAGGGAGTGGGAGTACCCGTGTAGGAGAGTACAGCAGGGGGATATTTCTGTAATGCTCACTGACATTTTGTGCAAATCCACATGCTGCACGCCATCAACGATTGTGGAACCCCCCCAAAAAACAATTGGCATACAGTCACTGATTGCACCTTGCAGATCTATAGATAGATGTGTCCATTTAAAAAAATGTTTTTTGTATATTTTATTAAGATTTGTATTTTTTCAAAAAATGATGCACTTTGAGATTATTCTGTATAGTGTAATACATTATTCTTGTTATTTTGTGAGTAAGCAAAACAGGTGCAGGCCTATAGTAAAGCATACATTCTATAGAACTGATATTGAAAAGAGGATTCAAATGTAGTCATTCACTTCTCTCTCGTCCCTCTCTCTCATCTCACTATCACTCTCTCGCTCTGTTTCTTTACCTGCTCTGTTCTTCCTCTGTTTGGCTGGCTTGACCCAGGCTGGCTTTAGTCTACTCTGTTTAAACAGAGAGGATTGTGAGCGAGTTCAACCCAGCTCAGTGAACTGTGAATTGACCTACACAGCACTTCTTTGGCCTGGCTCTAAGGCTATACATTTTTTAGGCCTGATAATGATATGCAACCTAATTTGGAGTTTGGTGATAAATCATTTTTTATGAGATGCTATGATCTAAAACAAAATGGTTGCTCATAGAACACAGTTGTGTTTGTCTGCAGTGGTTTGAGGTGAATGATTATGTGCCATAGAGTAGATGGCCCACATCTAATGTACTTTCTTCTATGTAGATGTAACCCAGTGGTAAAAATGAGATTGTATATCAATCTCACACCTACCTAAAACCATAACAGACTAATCAGCTTTGAGGGATTGGGCTGGGGTGTGACATGTTTTTTATTTCCATATATGGCCACATAGAGAAGTCAAATTTGAAAATTCCTAATAAGACACTTTAGTCATCACCTTTGTGCACAAAAAAAAATCCATTGAATTATTCAAATAATTGTTGCTGAGGCCATTTTTTTCATCACTCATAGCTGAAGATATTAACATTTTATATTCATCCAATATCTGCCATGTTTTTGGATGACGTCTTCGCTGCTCGCGCTACTCCCTGTGCGTACTGAGTGCTAGTGCACATGTGATGTTGGTCCGTATAAACCGGATGCAACCGGATGCATTCAGAAAGTATTCAGACCCCTTGACTTTTTCCACATTTTTACAGCCTTATTCTAAAATTGATTTAAAAAAAAAAATCCCTCATCAATCTAGACACAATAACCCATAATGACTAAGCAAAAACAGGTTTTTAGAAATTTTGGGAAATGTATTAAAAAAAGGAAATACATTTCACATTTACATTAGTATTCAGACCCTTTACTGAGTACTTTGTTGAAGCACCTTTGGCAGCAATTACAGCCTTGAGTTTTCTTGGGTATGATGCTAACAAGCCTGGCACACCTGTATTTGGGGAGTTTCTCCCATTCTTCTCCACAAACCCTCTCAAGCTCTGTCAGGTTGGATGGGGAGCGTCGCTGCACATCTATTTTCAGGTCTCTCCAGAGATGTTTGATCTGGTTCAAGTCTGGCCTTTGGTTCGGCTACTCAAGGACATTCAGAGACTAGAACCAAAGCCACTCCTGCGTTGTCTTGGCTGTGTGCTTGGGGTCGTTGTCCTGTTGGAAGGTGAACCCCAGTCTGAGGTCCTGAGTGCACTGGAACAGGTTTTCATCATACTTTGCTCCATTCATATTTCCCTCGATCCTGACTAGTCTCCCAGTCCCCACCGCTGAAAAACATCCCCACAGCATGATGCTGACACCACCATGGTTCACCGTTGGGATGGTGCCAGGTATCCTCCAAAAGTGACGCTTGGCATTCAGGCCGAAGAGTCTTTAGGTGCCTTTTGGCAAACTTCAAGCGGGCTGTCATGTGCCTTTTACTGAGGAGTGGCTTCTGTCTGGCCACTCTACCATAAAGGCCTGATTGCTGGAGTGCTGCAGAGATGGTTGTCTTCCTGGAAGTTTCTCCCATCTCCACAGAGAAAGTCTGTACGTCTGTCAGAGTGACCATTGGGTATTTGGTCACCTTCCTGACCAAGGCCCTTCTCACCCAATTGCTCAGTTTGGCCGGGTGGCCAGTTCTAGGAAGAGTCTTGGTGGTTTCAAACTTCTTCCATATAAGAATGGAAGCCCCTGGTTCTCGGGGACCTTCAATGCTGCAGACATTTTTGGTACCCTTCCCCAGATCTGTGCCTCAACACAATCCTGTCTCGGAGCTCTACGGACAATTCCTTCAATCTCATGGCCTGGTGTTTGCTCTGTCGTGCACTGTCAACTGTGGGACCTTATATAGACAGGTGTGTGCCTTTCCAAATCATGTCCAATCAATTGAATTTACCCCTGGTGGACTCCAATCAAGTTGTAGAAACATCTCAAGGATGATCAATGGAAACATGATGCACCTGAGCTCGACTTTGAGTCTCATAGCGAAGGGTCTGAAATATCATGTAAATACGTTTTTTTCTGTTTATTTTTAATACATTTGCAAAAAAATTGAAAAACACGTTTTCCCTTTGTCATTATGTGGTGTTGTGTGTTTTTTAGATTTTTTTTTTAGAATTTTAGAATACGGTTGTAACGTAACAAATTGTGGAAAACGTCAAGGGTTTGAAAACTTACCGAAGGCACTGTAGACAGTCCATGAATCAATCTCCATTGTGAACGTGAGTAGATGACCTTGAAAACAACGGGCAGACATCTTGGACGCAGTGTCCAGTTGTTATTATACCTCAGTGGAAAACAGTCCCGACAGAGGCTAGGGGCCATTTCGCATACAGTAATAGTTTTCCCCTTAGAAACGTGCATATAGTCTACAGTATACAGTTGTCCTTGCTATTGTAGCCATGTATGCTTACCTGCCCGCAGAATCCAGTTTCATTTGGTAGCTAGCTAAGTTTTCATACAAGCTTTTGTTTTGTCATGTCCTAGATGGCTAGCTTTACTGAGAGCAAACACTTATCTAGTTCCGGTGTCAAGCATTGCCTAGCCATTTATAGCAGCCAGTGTAAGGCCGGGATTCAATCCGGTCAGGGGTTGTTAGAAATACAGCTTTTAATGTTACCATGTTCAAGGAGTTTGCTTTCACGGTAAAACGCAGCAGATGTTGGCTCAATCGGGAAATTCAATTGAAATGGATTGAAACCTGGCTTTGATAATACAGATAGAACTCTTAGTGATTGGTAAAGCCTTGAGTAGGCTACCTCTGGCAAAGAAAGAGAAATACGATTCCTGCGTAAAGACTATTACTGTTTACTTGCTACGTAGCTATCTGAGCCCGGTTTCCCAAAAGCATCTTAAGGCTATGTTCATCGTTAGAACCTTTGTAGGAGCATCATTAAATGTCAGAGCTGCTTCCCAAAACCATCGTTACCTAAGTTTCCTTTACACTTGTGTGAATAAGGTAGTTGTTGTGACATTGTTAGATTACTTGTTAGATATTACTGCATGGTCGGAACTAGAAGCACAAGCATTTCGCTACACTCACATTAACATCTGCTAACCATGTGTATGTGACAAATAAAAATGTATTTGATTTGATTTGATTTGGACTGCCTCAGACCACTCTAGAACAGCTGTGTGTGCATTAGATGTTTTTTTTTTGCCCTTTCCAGAAGATAGCCGCTAAATATAGAATCAAGATATTTACTGATAACTTCAGAACAAAATTGCCAATGTCATTGAAATTGTTACAAACAGGTAAATGATAACCGAGACGACTGCATTAAAAGATACAGTTGAAGTCGGAAGTTACTTCCGGCGCCGACAGAGATGGCCTCCTCGCTTCGAGTTCCTAGGAAACTATGCAGTATTTTGTTTTTCTTACATTGTTACCCCAGGAAATCTTAGCTTTTATTACATACAGTCGGGAGGAACTATTGGATATAAGAGAAACGTTAATTCACCAACATTACGACCAGGAATACGACTTTCCCGAAGCGGATCCTCTGCTTGGCCTACCACCCAGGACAATGGATCAGATCCCAGCCGGCGACCCAAAACAACGATGCTGTAGAAGAAGCGGCAGACGGAGCGGTCTTCTGGTCAGGCTCCGTAGACGGGCACATCGCGCACCACTCCCGAGCATACTACTCCAATGTCCAATGTCCAGTCTCTTGACATCAAGATAGATGAAATCCGAGCAAGGGTAGCATTCCAGAGAGACATCCGAGACTGTAACGCTCTTTGTTTCACGGAAACATGGCTGACTCAAGACTGAGTCGGAACAGCCACCTGGTTTCTTCATGCATCGCGCCGACAGAAACAAGCATCTCTCTGGTAAAAAGAAGGGCGGGGTGTATGCCTTATAATTAACGAGACGTGGTGTGATCATAACAACAGACAGGAACTTAAGTCCTTTTGTTCACCTGACTTAGAATTCCTCACAATCAAATGCATTATCTACCAAGAGAATTCTCTTCGATCATAATCACAATCGTGTATATTCCCCCCTAAGCAGACACATTGACGGCCCTGAAAAAACTTCATTGGACTATGTAATCTGGAAACCACATATCCTGAGGCTGCATTTATTGTAGCCAGGGATTTTATCAAGGCTAATTTGAAAACAAGGCTCCCCGAATTCAATCAGCATATTGATTGTGCTACCAGGGCTGGCAAAACCCTAGACCACTGTTATTCTAACTTCCGCGACGCATATATGGCCCTCCCTTGCCCTCCCTTCGGAAAAGCTGACCACGACTCCATTTTGTTGCTCCCAGCCTATAGACAGAAACTTAAACAGGAAGCTCCCGCGCTCAGGTCTGTTCAACGCTGGTCCGACCAATCGGATTCCACGCTTCAAGATTGCTTTGATCATGTGGACTGGGATATGTTCCGCATTACGGCGAACAACAACATTGACAAATACGATGATTCGGTGTGCGAGTTTATTAACAATTGCATCGGTGATGTTGTACCCACAGCGTCTATTTAAACATTCCCCAACCAGAAACCGTGGATTGATGGCAGCATTCGCACAAAACTGAATGCACAAACCACTGCTTTTAATCAGGGCAAGGTGACCAGAAACATGACCGAATACAAACAGTGTAGCTATTCCCTCCGCAAGGCAATCAAACAAGCTAAGTGTCAGTACAGAGACAAAGTGGAGTCACAATTCAACGGCTCAGACACTAGAGGTATCAGTCAATCAGTCAATCACGGACTACAAAAGAAACACCAGCCCCGTCGCGGATCACGATGCTTTGCTTCCAGACAGACTAAACTTTTTTGCTCGCTTTGAGGACAAGACCACCGTGCCACTGACACGGCCCTCCACCAAAACCCGCGGGCTCTCCTTCACTGTAGCCAACGTGAGTAAAACATTTAAACGTGTTAACCCTCGCAAGGCTGCAGGCATCCCCGGCCGCATCCTCAGAGTATGCGCAGACCAGCTGGCTAGTGCCTGCTGTCCCCACATGCTTCAGGAGGGCCACCATTGTTCCTGTTCCCAAGAAAGCTATGGTAACTGAGCTAAATGACTACCGCCCTGTAGCACTCACTTCCGTCATCATGAAGTGCTTTGAGAGACTAGTCAAGGATCATATCACCTCCACCCTACCTGACACCCTAGACCCATTCCAATTTGCTTACCGTCCCAATAGGTCCACAGACGACGCAATCGCCATCACACTGCACACTGCCCTAACCCATCTGAACAAGAGGAATACCTATGTAAGAATGCTGTTCATCGATTACAGCTCAGCATTTAACACCATAGTACCCTCCAAACTCGCCATTAAGCTCGAGACCCTGGGTCTCGACCCCGCCCTGTGCAACTGGGTCCTGGACTTCCTGACGGGCCGCCCCCAGGTGGTGAGGGTAGGTAACAACATCTCCAACCCGCTGATCCTCAACACTGGGTCCCCACAAGGATGCGTTCTCAGCTCTCTCCTTTACTCCCTGTTCACCCACGACTGCGTGGCCATGCATGCCTCCAACTCAATCACCAAGTTTGCAGACGACACTACAGTGGTAGGCTTGATTACCAACAACGATGAGATGGCCTACAGGGAGGAGGTGAGGGCCCTCGGAGTGTGGTGTCAGGTAAATAACCTCACACTCAATGTCAACAAAACAAAGGAGATGATCGTGGACTTTAGGAAACAGCAAAGGGAGCAGCCCCCTATCTACATTGACGGGACAGTAGTGGACAGGGTGGAGAGTTTCAAGTTCCTCGGCGTACACATCACGGACAAACTGAAATGGTCCACCCACACAGACAGCGTGGTGAAGAAGGCACAGCAGCGCCTCTTCAACCTCAGGAGGATGAAGAAATTTGGCTTGTCACCAACAACACTCACAATCTTCTACAGATGCACAATCGAGATCATCCTGTCAGCCTGTATCACTGCCTGGTACGGCAGCTGCTCCGCCCATAACTGGAAGGCTCTCCAGAGTGTAGTGAGGTCTGCACAACGCATCACCGGGTGCAAACTACCTGCCCTCCAGGACACCTACACCACCCGATGTCACAGGAAGGCCAAAAAGATCATCAAGGACAACCTGAGCCACTTCCTGTTCACCCCGCCATCACCCAGAAGGCGAGGTCAGTACAGGTGCATCAAAGCGGGGACTGAGAGACTGAAAAACAGCTTCTATCTCAAGGCCATCAGACTGGTAACATCACTAACATTGAGTGGTTGCTGCCAACATACTGACTCAACTCCAGCCACTTTAATAATGGAAATTCATGTAATCAATTTATCACTAGCCACTTTATATTATAGAATGTTTACTTACCCCTCATTACTCATCTCTTATGTATATATTGTACGCTATACCATCTACTGCATCTTGCCATCTTGATGTAATTAAATGTATCACTAGCCACTTTAAACAATGCCGCTTTATATGTTTTCATACCCTACATTACTCATCTCATATTTATATATATATATATATATATATATATATATATATATATATATATACTGTACTCTATACCATCTACTGCATCTTGCCAATGCCATTCGGCCATCACTCATTTATATATTTTTATGTACATATTCATATTCATTCCTTTACACTTGTGTGTATAAGGTAGTTGTTGTGAAATTGTTAGGTTATATTACTTGTTAGATATTACTGCATGGTCGGAACTAGAAGCACAAGCATTTCGCTACACTTGCATTAACACCTGCTAACCATGTGTATGGGACAGATACATTTGATTTGATTTGATTTTACATACACTTAGGTTGGAGACATTAAAACTCATTTTTCAACCACTCCACAAATTTCTTGTGTACAAACTATAGTTTTGGCAAGTCAGTTAGGACATCTACTTTGTGCATGACACAAGTAATTTTTCCAACAACTGTTTACAGACAGATTATTTCACTTATAATTCACTGTATCACAATTCCAGTGGGTCAGCGGTTTGCATACACTAAATTGACTGTGCCTTTAAACAGCTTGGAAAAATCCAGAAAATGATGTCATGGCTTTAAAAGCTTCTGATTGACATCTAATTGACAGGCTAATTGACATAATTTGAGTCAATTGGAGTTGTACCTGTGGATGTATTTCAAGGCCTACCTTCAAACTCAGTGCCTTTTTGCTTGGCATCATGGGAAAATCCAAATAAATCAGCCAAGACCTCAGAGAAAAAATTGTAGACCTCCACAAGTCTGGTTCATCCTAGGGAGCAATTTCCAAACTCCTGAAGGTACCATGTTCATCTGGACAAACAATAGTACGCAAGTATAAGCAGCATGGGACCACGCAGCTGTCATACCGTTCAGGAACGAGACGCGTTCTGTCTCCTAGAGATTAACGTACTTTGGTGCGATAAGTGCAAATCAGTCCCAGAAGAACAGCAAAGGACCTTGTGAAGATGCTGGAGGAAACAGGTACAAAATGATCTATATCCACAGTAAAACAAGCCCTATATCGACATAACCTGAAAGGACTCTCAGCAAGGAAGAAGCCACTGCTCCAAAACTGCCATAAAAAACAGACTATGGTTTGCAACTGCACATGGGGACAAAGATCATACTTTTTGGAGAAATGTCCTGTGGTCTGATGAAACAAAAATAGAACTGTTTGGCCATAATGACCATCGTTATGTTTGGAGGAAGAAGGGGGAGGCTTGCAAGCCGAAGAACACCATCTCAACTGTGAAGCACGGGGGTGGCAGCATAATGTTGTGGGGGTGCTTTGCTGCAGGAGGGACTGGTGAACTTCAAAATATAGATGGCATCATGAGGGAGGAAAATTCTGTGGATATATTGAAGCAACATCTCAAGACATCACTCAGGAAGTTAAAGCTTGGTCGCAAATGGGTCTTCCAAATGGACAATGACTCCAAGCATACTTCCAAAGTTGTGGCAAAATGGCTTAAGGACAACAAACTCAAGGTATTGGAGTGGCCAACACAAAGCCCTGACCTCAATCCTATAGAACATTTGTGGGCAGAACTGAAAAAGCGTGTGTGAGCAAGGAGGCCTACAAACCTGACTCAGTTACACCAGCTCTGTCAGGAGGAATGGGCCAAAATTCATCCAACTTATTGTGGGAAGCTTGTGGAAGGCTACCTGAAACTTTTGACCCAAGTTAAACAATTTAAAGGCAATGCTACGAAATACTAATTGAGTGTATGTAAACGTCTGACCCACTGGGAATGTAATGAAAGAAATAAAAGCTGAAATAAATCATTCTCGCTACTATTATTCTGACATTTCACATTCTTAAAATAAAGTGGTGATCCTAACTGACCTAAAACAGGGAATTTTTACTAGGATTAAATGTCCGGAATATTGAACAACTGAGTTTAAATGTATTTGGCTAAGGTGTATGTAAACTTCCAACTTCAACTGTACATACTACAGAGGCCTATAGGATATAGTCTACATAGGCATATGTATTTCATTAATTTTGAAATAAATGTCATATTCAATCAATTTAGTTTTTATTTAGCTAATTGTAGGCTACTGGTTGTAATTTTTGACTCAACAATATGTCATGGTTTAACAACAGGTGCACAATGATGTGCCAAATCTGTGATCAGTACCTTACCTACATATGCCTAACCTCGACCTTGACATTCTTGATACAAAGATATGACTGCTAAACTCTAGGTTGAGGTGTAATGGCTTGTTTGTTTAAATGACTCAAGATCAATAGCACAGAGTAGTGTGTGACTGCCGCACACAAAGACAGAAAATATGAGCAAATTAGAGACATTAGACTAGTTTGGTTCGAAACATTTTTTTAAAAACTTGGCATCCCAGGGTGCATGGGAGCTGTCTGGAAGCACATAGACTGCAGATTATTTTTATTTTTATTTTTATTTGTGAACAACTGATCATATATACATTTGTTGTTTCCTGCCTACATATCAAACCAGTCTCACACATAAGCTTTTCTTTCCAACTTATTCCATTGTCTTTTTCAAGGCTAATAAATACACTTGCTGATCTGCCTTTACAAAAAGAGAGCTTATATTGTGATTAAGGGTGCCATCCCCCGCCCTGCATCAAGTACACATACACACTCGTGCAGAAACACACGCACACACTGCTGACCAACAGATACAGTAGGCGTTGCCATCTGGTACCAAGCAACGGTTGGCTTGGAACCAACTGTTACGTCACTCATGTCTCTCTCACTCACTCTTGCCATAGGTTTGCGCTCCACTTGTTATTTTACACATCAATCAGGAACCATCCATTTACAATGGACAGAAAGTGGTGGTCAGTATCAATCCCAATGAAAGATTGGACCTTCATAAAGTGATAAGCCTTTTGTGTGTTTGTCAGGTTTGAAATAGCAGCTCTTCGCCAATGATATGCAATGCTAGCTACGCTATGCTGTCACGTCATTGTGGTTAGGCTTCACTTCATCTGTTGCTCAGTGGGGGGGGGGTGAATACGTATTTTTATATTTTGTCTTAGAACATTCTTGTAATAAAGTAATCTGGTTATGTATTTTGTGGTGACATATGATCTCCAGTTATAATCTTCAAATTTCTAGCACTATAACCACAACTCCAGATGAGAAGACCTACAGTACATACAGTACAGAAAGCCTGCAAACTTCGCTCCTCCTTGGAATACCTGCTAGCACCGGCCTTCAAGCCCTCTGGGGTACTTCCTGATAAACCGATACTGGTCTAACTTGTGTATTACACAGAGGGGCAAGTTTGCTAACTAGGACATTATGTGGTGGGTCAAAGGGTGAAACGGAAAGGGCCTCAACAGTGTTGTTATTCATGAGTACTCTCTGTGAGAGTTAGTTCTCCATGTGTCCTCACTCAGCCATGTCAATCACTGGGGAGCGAGCCCTGCACTGTTTGACAGCTGCAGAGGTGTTCCATATTAAAAAGGAGAGAGAGCAGGAGTCATGAGAGATTGGTTCTTCAGATTGTGCTCATTACTGGTCATTGTTGTTGTTTGTCAGTGGAATACAGTTGAACAGATAGTTACTGTTTTTTCTATAGCTTTTCTTACATGGCTCATTCATCTTGCATGGACAAGTCTACAATGAGAGCTACCCTTCCCAAAAGGATGAAGCTAGCTTTAGTTTAAAATGCTCACACACCAGTAGCGGTTCGTGCCGTTCAAGATTTAGGAAGGATGATTTTTTTAATGAGCATGGCCTTATTTCTATTACAGCATATTGGATGACTGTCATTTATATTCTATTCACCTAACTCCACAATTGACAGGTTTAGGCTATTACATGATACTCACATTTTCCCTTTACCTATCATGAGGTTGCTACAACCTAGCATACAAATTCAAATTTATAACATAGGTGCACAAATTTGAGTTGTCAAGGTGACAACTGAGGTGTAATCATTAGTCAAACAGTTGCTAAACGTTTCGTATTGCATCTAAAATGAGTTCAGGTAGGTCCCTCCCAGTTTCATTCTGTTTGCTTCCATTTAAGAAACGTTTTGCAACAAAAGTGGCGGAATGTGTCAACCGCACACGTAGTTCACTTTTGTAGCAGCCACAAACAGCATCATCACTTTGCTCATTGTAGTCAATAATTCCTTCTCGCATCTACGTGCTCTCCTCTCACCTTTTCCCCTTTCTAGTGGACTTCAGTGCACAACACAACAGCTGTCTGTGGGGCAAAGATCTCTCCAAGCCAAACCTTCATACCATAATCGCTAACCACTACTAGGGCTGTGGCGGTCATAACATTTTGTCAGCTAGTTATTGTCATGCAAACGACTACCGGTCTCACGGTAATTGACGGTTAATTCATATAAACATGTTTTGCATCTCCAGGCCTCCACTCATACAAGCCGCTGATGCAAACAACTGTATTTAAAAAGGCTAATAAATCCATTCAATATACAACATCGTAATAAATCCATTAATTATTTTATGCAGGTCTAAAGAAATATTACGATATGAAGAAAATTGATTTCCTACTGTAGGTTATCTGGCTATGCACCATCCATTGGCTCTAGGCTAGTTCAATTAACTGACAAGAATATGTCCAGTGCCATTAATTTATATGATATGAATTTATTAACAATAATATAATTTAAGTTAAATTAATCAAATAGAAAGGAGGGCCTCCCAAGTGGTGCAGCAGTCTAAAGCACTGCATCGCGGGTTCAATCCCAGGCGGTGTCAAAGCCGGCTGTGACCGGGAGACTGATGAGGCAGCACACAATTGGGTTTGGCTGGTTGGGATGTCATTGTGCTCTAGTAACTCCTTTTAGCAGGCCGGGCGCATGCACGCTGACTTCGGTCGCCAGTTGTACAGTGTTTCCTCCGACACATTGGTGCAACTGGCTTAAGCGAGCAGTGTGTCAAGAAGCAGTGCGGCTTGGCAGGGTCGTGTTTCGGAGGACGCATGGCTCTCGACCTTCGCCTCTCCCGAGTCTGCACAGTAGTTGCAACGATGGGATAAAACTGTAACTACCAATTGAATATCACCAAAAAGGGATTTATTATTATTATTTTTTATAAAATAAAGAAAATATATTATTCCCATCCTGGCACGAATGTGCATATGAAGTGGCTATGTTGAGTGTAAAAGTGATGAGTTGAAACACTAGATTGAGTTATTTGACAAATTTAGTTGTGAATGATACAAACCTTAGAATGACTTAGAAAATCAAGAAAGCATGATGAGACTATAGGCTATTGACTATTAGATAATTTCGCAAAAAAAGCTGGCACTCTGTTCCTTGCATCAGGCTGCACACTCTGTTCTCTCATCAAGTGATCATATTTTCACCCAATAGACTATTCTCAATTGAGTCTTGTGTTTACTAATATGTCAAATCTGTTTCAATTTAGAATGGGTAGGAACAGGGGCAGTGGAAAACTAAATGTAATCCGTATGCAGTTTAAATCATGCCGGGAGGCTACTCTGGTCTATAGCAGAGCAGCTGAGAACTATTGTAGCTGCTGGGATCCTCTTCTTTTTAGTAGCAACCATCAAAACTCTGCTTTCACTCGGGATTGCATATAGAAATGTCTGGGCTTATAACAACACTTTTTTCACTTCATGCATCAACCACCGTTTGAGGAGCATGCAGACTCTTGCTGTGCGACAGGTGATATTCGGCACAAACTCCGTATGCAATGGGCTCTCAAACCATGTTCCTACCTAGTGCTTAATTTTGGAAACCAAGTGAAATCTGTTCAGGAACATCGACAATAACATGTTTTCACAACAAAACATATTTAATTCACAACCCTCATCTCTGCATGCTTGAGAAAGGAATGAAAGGAAAAAGAGGAGATGGAAATGCACGGTTGTGAGATATTCTGTCGCTAAATGTAATGTGTCAGCCTATTAATTATGAATATATATATTTTTAATTCCCTATTACTAGGCTATTCAAAATCAAATATAAATTCCGTATCAATGTAGGCTAACTCTGTAAGCCGCCTTACACAATCAATGAACCAACAGCATCGCCTAGGCCTATACGTTCTCTCCCAGACTAGAACGTTTGGAGCATAAGATAAGCAGTCCATCTAGTATGCATAATAATACAGTCCACACTCAAAGGTGATAACTAGAATTAGTTTAATTTTGGTCGTTAGCTAGTTGGGTACTACCAACGCATGTCCAGAGTGCATAAAAGGATATTACCGTGGCTTAATGGTCACGTAGAATTTGACTGCGGTCAAGACTCATGACTGCCGGTGTGGCAATAATTTACTCATTTTATTTATTTATTTTTATTTCACCTTTATTTAACCAGGTAGGCTAGTTGAGAACGAGTTCTCATTTGCAACTGCGACCTGGCCAAGATAAAGCATAGCAATTCGACACATACAACAACACAGAGTTACACATGGAATAAACAAAACATAGTCAATAATACAGTAGAACAAAAGAAAACAAAAAGTCTATATACAGTGAGTGTAAATGAGGTAAGTTAAGGGAGTTAAGGCAATAAATAGGTCATGGTGGCGAAGTAATTACAATATAGCAATTAAACACCGGAATGGTAGATGTGCAGAAGATTAATGTGCAAGTAGAGATACTGGGGTGCAAAGCAGCAAGATAAATAAATAAATACTGTATGGGGATGAGGTAGGTAGATAGATGGGCTGTTTACAGATGGGCTATGTTCAGGTGCAGTGATCTGTGAGCTGCTCTGACAGCTGGTGCTTAAAGCTAGTGAGGGAGATATGAGTCTCCAGCTTCAGTGATTTTTGCAGTTCGTTTCAGTCATTGGCAGCAGAGAACTGGAAGGAAAGACGACCAAAGGAGGAATTGGGGGTGACCAGTGAGATATACCTGCTGGAGCGCGTGCTACGAGTGGGTGCTGCTATGGTGACCAGTGAGATAAGATAAGGCGGGGCTTTACCTAGCAGAGACTTGTAGATAACCTGTAGCCAGTGGGTTTGGCGATGAGTATGAAGCGAGGGCCAACCAACGAAACCGTACAGGTCGCAATGGTGGGTAGTATATGGGGCTTTGGTGACAAAAACGGATGGCACTGTGATAGACTGCATCCAGTTTGTTGAGTAGAGTGTTGGAGGCTATTTATAGATGACATCGCCAAAGTCGAGGATCGGTAGGATGGTCAGTTTTACGAGGGTATGTTTGGCAGCATGAGTGAAGGATGCTTTGTTGCGATATAAGAAGCCAATTCTAGATTGAATTTTGGATTGGAGATGCTTAATGTGAGTCTGGAAGGAGAGTTGACAGTCTAACCAACCACCTAGGTATTTGTAGTTGTCCACATATTCTAAGTCAGAGCCGTCCAGAGTAGTGATGCTGGACGGGCGAGCAGTGATCGGTTGAATAGCTTGCATTTAGTTTCTCCTGCGTTTAAGAGCAGTTGGAGGCCATGGAAGTAGAGTTGTATGGCATTGAAGCTCGTCTAGAGGTTAGTTAACACAGTGTCCAAAGAGGGGCCAGAAGTATACAGAATGGTGTCGTCTGCGTAGAGGTGTACCAGAGAATCACCAGCAGCAAGAGAAACATCATTGATGTATACAAAGAAGAGAGTCGGCCTGAGGATGGAACCATGTGGCACCCCCATAGAGACTACCAGATGTCCGGACGACAGGCACTCACTCGGGTTTTACACACTGAACTCTATCAGAGAAGTAGTTGGTAAACCAGGCGAGGCAATCATTTGAGAAACCAAGGCTGTCGAGTCTGCCAATAAGAATGTGGTGATTGACAGAGTCGAAAGCCTTAGCCAGGTCGATGAATACGGCTGCACAGTAATGTCTCTTATCGATGGCGGTTATGATATCGTTCAGGACCTTGAGCGTGGCTGAGGTGCACCCATGACCAGCTCTGAAACCAGATTGCATTGCGGAGAAGGTACGGTGGGATTCGAAATGGTCGGTAATCTGTTTGTTAACTTGGCTTTTGAAAACCTTAGAAAGACAGGGTAGGATATATATAGGTCTGTAGCAGTTTGGGTCTAGAGTGTCACCCCCTTTGAAGAGGGGGATGACCGCGGCAGTTTTCCAATCTTTGAGAATCTTAGACGATACGAAAGAGAGGTTGAACAGGCTAGTGATAGGGGTAGCAACAATTTCGGCAGATCATTTTAGAAAGATAGGGTCCAGATTGTCTAGCCCGGCTGATTTGTAGGGGTCCAGGTGGAAGGGGTTGTAGGGGTCCAGGTGGTAGCTAGGTGGAAAGCATGGCCAGCCGTAGAGAAATACTTATTGAAATTCTCAATTATAGTAGATTTATTGGTGGTGTTTCCTAGCCTCAGAGCAGTGGGCAGCTGGGAGGAGGTGCTCTTATTCTCCATGGACTTTACAGTGTCCCAGAACTTTTTTGAGTTAGTACTACAGGATGCAACTTTCTTTTTTGAAAAAGCTAGCCTTAGCTTTCCTAACTGCCTGTGTATATTGGTTCCTAACTTCCCTGAAAAGTTGCATATCACGGGGGCTAATCGATGCTAATGCAGAACGCCACAGGATATTTTTTGTGCTGGTCAAGGGCAGACAGGTCTGGAGTGAACCAAGGACTATAATACGGTCATCACAACAGCCTAAACTGCTACACAGCTTACATCATATTAATATCATATTAACGCTATGGTCAACAAACTAGAACTAACCCATTAGTAAATCTAGAATCCAATCCATGAGTACAATTACGCAGTGCAGTTTAGCAATTACACCAGCGGGCCCCGGTTGCAGTAAATTAATAAAAACGAACACTTACCTTCACTTGGAACAGATGCAGTGTTAAATAGCCTTAGCCTGTTAGCTAACATAAAGAGTATTTCTCACTATTTGAATTAGGTTGTTGAGTAGGCTAAATAAGCTGCATTAGACAAGTAAGTGAAAGGTAAACTAAGAAAAAAATACAATGAAAAATAGCTAGCTCTCTCTCTGCTGAACCTTAATTTTGGAAGAAAATAATTTGTTCAAAACTGTCCACACTTTATGCACTGCAGTGCTAGCTAGCTGTAGTTTATGCTTTCAGTACTAGATTCATTCTCTGATACCTTTGATTGGATGGACAAGATGTTAGTTCATACTGCAAGAGCTCTGATAGGTTGGAGGACATCCTTCGGAAGTCATCACAATTACTGTGTAAGTCTATGGAAGGGGGTGAGAACCATGAACCTCCTGGGTTTTGTATTGAAGAATGTACCCACAGGAGGACGGAACACAGCTGTCCTCCGGGTACACCATGGCGATACCCTAAAGGGCACTGTTGATGCTACTGCAGACCATTTCAAAACAGTGTGTTTTAATCAGTTATTTGGTGATGTGAATATATTCAGTATAGTGTTATCTGAAAAGGATAACATTAATGTTATACACTTTTTATGAAATTCACTGAGTAGGATGATCCTCCCCTTCCTCCTCTGAGTTTTGGGACTCTGGTATATCCCTGTGGTCATTTGTTGTTGTTAAAGTGAGCACAGTGTTCTTCAGTGTAGACTGTAGCTAGCTAAAACTGGATTGAGCTGTCATTCAGTCCCACTGGAGGAGAGCTGAGCTTGACAGATCAAAGTAGTTGTCTGGAGATTTCATTGTGTGTTGTGGATACATGGACATTTTTAATTACAGGTCTGTTTTTAGCTACAGTTGTTGCCTGCAGGCATGGACTGGCATCCGTCCAATATCTCTGATTAGAGTTAATGATAAAGTGTGTGTGCTTCGCCATTAAACTGTGTCAACGTGATGTTGGCTTTCACAGCAACTGATGTTGTAGTTGCCCTAGAAGCACATATCATTGCATACTCTTAAAATAATGTGGGTTTCATCTCCTGTTGATGTAAACTAGTCTGGTTTCTTTGGGAGCATTAATTGAAAAGGCTAATTATTAGTAGCCTCCTAAGTTCCCAGAATTAGGTCCTTGTGGAGTCGCTGCTGAGATAAATGGCACGGTCCAAAAGAATGGCCAGACTATCCACAGCAGTATGTAGATTATTACAGCCCAGCCCAAAATGTATGCTGCTGTGTCACCATGCCACTGCTGAGGATGGAAAGACTGAAGTCACTGCATATTTCACTGACCCAAAGCACCACACTCAAATTATTACATGAGTAAGTCCATGAGGAATTCACATTGGGTGTTTCACTTGCAATGAGTGTGTCCCACAACACTTGAATGTCAGTGCTTTTGTTCTGTTGAAAAAGTGTATGATTTCACTCATGAAGGTGTGACATTGCAGCACTCCTAATGAGGCTTAAAGAACACAAGTTACAAACAATGTCATATTTCCTGTCAGTTCTGTACATTTCGTGCAATTAAAAAGTAACATTTTGATGTGCCTAGCTCATTATGTGTTTGTGTAGTAAGCAGTACACTCTGAGGGGACATGTCACCGCTGTGGAGCCAGATCAGACTACTTGTGTTTTTAATTGACTCCTTGAATGTGTTATTTGACTTTGAACCCACACACACACACACACACACACACACACACACACACACACACACACACACACACACACACACACACACACCTGTCATGCCCACAGAGACATGAAACGTCCGTCTGTTTACTGCTTTCTATTTATCCACTGGGGGAGACAGTAAACTAACTGTTCAGTTTGTCTATTTGATAGATTTTGTGGGAACCTGTATGTCATGTAGAGTGATAGCAAGTTTCAGCTCTGAGAATGGACACAGAGCTGAAGGGACTCAAACCCTCCCCAAGCCCGGGCCGCATCTGCTTGTTGAGCTAAAGTAACAGTAACCATAGGCTACATGGCCTGGTGCCCAAGAGCAGCAGAGACATGGAGCTAGCATGAGAAGCCCCTTCCTAAGACACACACACACACACACTTCACACCCTGCCAGAGAGCGGTTGTAACTAAACTCAATTCAGTACCATAGCTCCGACTACACCACCTTAGGTTTAAACCAAAAGCATAGGTAGCTCTGAGTAACAGTTACTATTGGCAAGACAGTGGAAGAACATAGAAGGAGGGTCGTAGACAGGTCATAGTTCACAACTTCCGATCATTTTCTCCCAGTCTCAGTTTCCATGAACCACAGATTTAGCTCAACACAAAATGGAGAGAGGATACATCAAACAATACAAACAATTCAATCAAACAAATACAGGTTTCGGTGCAGGTGGCAGTGACCTGTGGTGAGGTTAGTGGCTGGGTAAGCACGGGCTATTATCAAAGCCAGATTTACTCAAATAAATCTTGATGAAGCCCGAGTTCACCATAAAACAGCAATAGGCTATTAACTGAAATTGACAACAACAACAAATCGCCAAATGTAAATATCAATGTAGCCAAGATGCAAAGCCTCCGATGATGGCATATTTCATCCAACAAAATGATACACTGCTCAACTCAGCTCAGCCATAGACCAATGTAGCATCCATATACACTGATAAGTAGCACTAAAAAAAACTATATCTGGACACATTTCATCTGAATAACTCGCATTCTCCCAATGCGCGACGCTCGCAAACACACATAATAATACGTGAAATATTACACACACAATAAATCAAGTTTAAAAAAAGTCCATACCAACAATCTAAATGACTAAAAACTGCAGTTCAAAAGGTCAAAAAAGTCCAATCAAAATTAAATTCGAGCTTGATAAATCAAATGCATTCAAAGGTATATTGTCTATTGGAATGATTCGACAGTGGGCTTACAAAGGAAAATCCATTTAGGCCTACCTTTACTTGTAAATGAAGTTATTATTTGTCTGGTGAACCTCTTGGTGACAGCAGAACCCATGCCCATTGTTTTATTCTGCATGCACACAGCAGGCCCACAGTTGTTGGAGATGCATTCCCAAGGCCTCGTTCAGTTCCATTTTCACACTGACACAAGTCATTCCCATTATATCCACAAAGTTAAAGTAAATGTCCAAGATGTGTATAAGTCTGGGTAAAAAGGATTCATTGGTAATGACGTTTTAGACAAGTGGACAGTCCAGTACTCACTGTTCGACCTGCTGAACAGCCAGCAGAGAGGGGGATGGGTGGTCGCCTGTCTGGTCACGTCTTGTGTATAAAGCTCCTGTATGATGCCTCTGTCTGGTCTTGAATTTTCACTATACACTGAACAAAAATATAAGTGCAACATGAAACAATTTCAAAGATTTTACTGAATTACAGTTCATATAAGGAAATCAGTCAATTGAAATAAATTAATTAGGCCCTAATCTATGCTTTTCACATGACTGGGAATACAGATATGCATCTGTTGGTCACACATAACTTATTTTTTTTTTAAGTAGGGCCGTGGATCAGAACATCAGTCAGTATCTGGTGTGACCACCGTTTGCCTCATGCAGCGCGACACATTGATTATGGCCTGTGTAACGTTGTCCCACTCCTTTTCAATGACTGTGCTGAGTTGCTGGATATTGGCTGCAACTGGAACATGCTATCATACACGTCGATCCAGAGCATCCCAAACGTGATCAATAGTTGACATGTCTGGTGAGTATGCAGGCCAAGTAAGAAATTGAAACATTTTTAGTAGAGATCTTTGTGACATGGGGCCATGCATTATCATGCTGAAACATGAGATGATGGCGGCGAATGAATGGTACGACAATGGGCCTCAGGATCTCGTCACTGTATCTCTGTGCATTCAAATGATCATCTATTAAATGCAATTGTGTTCGTACTTATGCCTGCCCATACCGTAACCCCACTGCCACCATAGGGCACTCTGTTTACAATGTTGACATCAGCAAACCGCTCGCCCACACGACGTCATACACGCTACGCTGTCTGCCATGTGCCCGGTACAGTTGAAACCGGGATTCACCCAGTGAAGAGCACACTTCACCAGCATCCCAGTGGCCATCGAAGGTGAGCATTTACCCACTGAAGTCAGTTACGACGCCGAACATACAGAAGTCCACATACAGAATATACAATATCGGAACAGTAACCATAAAACTCTGAAGTATAGGCTGATTACAGTAGGCATATACAATCTACAGAGGGAATGTATCTATATAAGCAGAGGGAGGGATTCTGCCGTGGTAAATACTGTATATACAGAGCATACACAGTGTTGTGCAGATTAGTATTTGAGGTCATTGATGACAACGTGCCGTAATGGGTCCAATGCAAAGTCACTTAAACCCTAGGAGCTCGATGGCCTGTTTATGAGGGTCACAGCATGGGGAAAGAAACTGTTCAGCTGGCGGGTGGTTATGGTTCATAATTGACCTGAACCATCAGCCAGAGCGGAAATGTCAGGGGTGGACAGGGTCGGCAATGATCTTACCTGCACTCTTCCTTGTCCTGGAGGCATACAGGTCATTGATCAAGGGCAGGTGACAGCCGATGACCTTCTCGGCAGACCAGATGATGAGCTGCAGTTTGCCCTTGCAGTAGGCAGACGCAGACCCAAACCAGACGGTGATAAAAGAGGTGGGGATTGACGTGTTGAACCGAACAAGAATTGTCGGAGAGAGCTTGAATTTCCTCAGCTGGTGCAGATAGGTTCTTCTGTTGAGCCTTCTTGGTCACCGCTGTCATGTTGTCCTCCCACCTGAGGTCGTAAGAGATTTATGGTCCTGAGGAATTTGAATGGATTGGCTGTGCTGATGGCTGAGAAATCAATCTAGAGGGGGAGAGATGTTGTGGGACTGTTTTCTGAATTCCACCACCATCTCCACGGTTTTGACTATGTTGAGTTCCAGGTTGTTGCGACTGCACCAGGCCACCAGTCGGTCAGCCTCACCTCAGTACTTGGACCCATCGCCGTCGGAGATGAGACAGACCATGGTGGTGTCATCAGCAAACTTGAGTTGTTTGACAATGTTTGCTCCTCCAACGCTGTAAAGTGAGTAGAGGAGGGGGGAGAGCAGTGGTGGTTCTAGCTTGTATGGCTCCCTGGGCACAAATAAATAATCATAACATTTAAAACTATATAAATCGAAATATATATACAAAAATAAGACTCATAAATATCAAAAAGAAGTAACAAAGACAAATAGAAGCAAATTGTAGTATATAAATACAAATAAAAAGAGAATCAAATTATTACACTATTACCCTGTTGCTAACAAAAAACACAAATAAGTCCAAATTGCACAAATCCTATATCACACAAATACACAAATAGAATAACACACTTATAAAGAAGAGAACCTGATTATTACACTATTGCACTTCAAACAAGAAACACACAAACTAAATTGCACAACTAATTGCATTACTAATTGCATTAGTACTGTACAAAGTTAGAGGTGCGCTATTTGATAGATTCACCCCACTCCCCCTACGTCGGGCTTCCAGTGGGGAGACCTGAGGTCCACCGACCCCCGCCCCCCTCCCCATCTCGTATTTCTGAATGAGAGACCTTCCCAGGCAGTAGCCTGTCTAGCTCACAAACTACAATCAGGGCATCCACTCCGACAAGGTTAATTGACCCACAGTCCCACACGGTGACATGATATCATTGACATTTATTTAATTTTTAAATATTTTTGGGGGGTGTGGGCGCCCGTGACGCTCCCGGCAATATGCCGCCCTGGGCAGCTGTCCATTTGCCTAAATCTGCCACTGTGGGAGAGCACGCAACCATGAGGCACCCCTTTGCTGAGTGATAAGGAGTCTGAAAGATGTTGGGAGTTTGTGCTGTAGCAGGTCCAGAATGATTTTGTTGAAGGCTGAGCTAGCAATATCCTTGCATATGTCCTTGGGTTGTCGAAGTTTTAGAGGATGTAATGAAGGCCCATGTTGACAGCATCGTCAGCTGACCTATTGGCTCTATAGGCGAACTGCATGGGGTCAAGGAGGGTGCCTGTGGTGGTTTTGAGATGGGTCATGACCATGTGCGCAAAGGTTTTCATCAGGTGAGTGCTACAGGTCTGTAGTTGTTCAGGCCGGTCACCTTTTGTTTCTTCAGGATGGGGATGACGGTGGAGGATTTGAACCAGTCTGGTACAGTTTATAGTTCCAGAGACTTGATTATGACAGTGAAAAAGGGGAAGGCTGGACAGTGCAGTGCTTTAGTGTGGCTGCGTTGACCTGGTCCGGGCCTGCAGCCTTCCTCCAGTTTTTCCTCTTGAAGAGCTTGTTCACCTCATGTTCTGTGATGACGTGGGAAGGGGAGGTGGAAGAGGGAGGGGAAATAAGAAGTAGATGGGATTGGGGCAGGGTGGCAGCAGGGGAGGTGGCGACCTGATGGCTGAGGGTGTTGCCAGCTTAGGGGCAAGATGGCTGAGGAGAATCTTGATGGCTGAGGGCCCTTTGTGATAGTTCTATAGTCCTCTTTGTTGTTGCTCATATGTTTCACCTCTTTAGCTGAGCTCAGAGCTCCGAATTCAGCAGTGAACCAGGGTTTATAAATAGAGTATGTCCCAATCAGTTGAGTACAGGCAGTACTTTAACTCCCCTATGGCCTAACTAGTCCATTTCCTCACTGTTTTCTTAACAGGCATGAGTTGGAGCATCACATGGTCAGAGATCCCCAGGGGCGCGTGGGGGGCAGCATGTTATGCTCCATTGATTGTGCTGTATACACTATCCAAGGTATTCTGATCTCAAGTGTGGCATTTCACCAGCTGTTTGTATCTGCGCAGCTCGTCTCTCAAAAAGGTACGATTAAAATCGCCCAGGATGGTAAGAGCTGAATGCGGGTATTTCCCTTCCCCCTCTGTGATCTGGTCAGCAAGTAGCCATCGTGCTGTGTGTTCGCATGCGCTGGGCGGGATGTAAACACTCGGCAGGATGACGGAGGCAAATTCCTGTGGTGGATAGAAGGACTTGCAGTTGATGAAAAAGGATTCCGGATCGAAAGAACATGATTTCAAAAGTTGTGACATCATTAAATGAGTTCAAGGAAATAATCAGCTCTGTATAGGTGAAATATGACAAGTGGGACACAATCATGACACAATCACAATCACAATCATACCCCAAGCGACTTACAGCTGTAATCGCAGCAAAAGGTGGCGCTATAAAGTATTAACTTAAGGGGGCTGAATAATTTTGCACGCCCAATTTTTCAGTTTTTGATTTGTTAAAAAAGTTTGAAATATCCAATAAATGTCGTTCCACTTCATGATTGTGTCCCACTTGTTGTTGATTCGTCAGAAAAAAATACAGTTTTATATCTTTATGTTTGAAGCCTGAAATGTGGCAAAAGGTCGCAAAGTTCAAGGGGGCCGAATACTTTCGCAAGGCACTGTATCTACCAGGCATATGTTAATTTAATCTTTATTTAACTAGGCAAGTCAGTTAAGAAAAAAAACGTATTTACAATGACGGCCTACCCCAGCCAAACCCAAACAACACTGGGCCCATTGTGCTCCGCCCTATGGGACTCCCAATCATGGCTGGATGTGATAAAGACTGGATTTGAACCAGGGACTGTAGTGACACCTCTGACACTGAGATGCAGAGCCTTTGACTGCTGCGACACTCGGAAGCCCAAGTGTATGTATCCATTCCATGTTTTCCATTCAATACCCAAACCCTGCCTACAAAGTCAAATGTCACACCCTGGCCGAGAGGGCTGTGACTAAACTTAATTCAGTACCATAGATCTGACTACACACACCCTAGAGCATAGGGAGATCTGAATAACACTTCTACTGTACCATAGGCAACACAGGTTCTACTGTACCATAGGCAACTTAACTCCAGCCACTTTAATAATGGAAAAATGGATGAAAAAATGTATCACTAGCCACTTTAAACAATGCCACTTAATATAATGTTTACATACCCTACATTACTCATCTCATATGTATATACTGTACTCTATACCATCTACTGTATCTTGCCATCTTTATGTAATACATGTATCACTAGCCACTTTAAAAAATGCCACTTAATATAATGTTTACATAGCCTACATTACTCATCTCATATGTATATACTGTCCAGCTAACCATTCAAAATGTAATGAGTACTTTTGGTTGTCAGGGAAAATGCATAGAATAAAAAGTCCTATATTTTATTTAGGAATGTAGTAAAGTAAGAATTGTCAAAAATATAAATAGTATGTTAAAGTATTTTTTACACTACTGCTAGAATGTTGTTGAGCCATCCTCAGTTTTCTCCCATCTTAGCCATTGAACTCTGTAGATGTTTTAAAATCACCAATGGTGACATGCCTGAGCAGTTTCCTTCCTGTCCTGTAGCGCAGTTCAAAAGGACTACATAATGTGTTTGGGTGGTTTAATACATCATCCATAACATAATTATTAACCATGCTTAAAGAGATATTCAATATCTGATTTATTATTGATACCAATCTACCAATCACTGCCCTTGATGAAGCTTTCTAAAAGCTCCCTGGTCTTTGCAGTTGAATCAGTGCTTAAAATTAAGACTTGACTGGGGGACCTTATGCAGTGTTCACATTGTCAGTTTAATGTGACTGAAATCGTATTTTTTTGTTGCATATCCGATTCAAATCTTATTTTTCCTGCAGTCTGAACATGGAATCAGATATTTTAAGGCACATTTCAAACCACCTACAAATCTGATTCCTGGCCATGTGACATGTCTGAATGGTCAAATCTGATTTATTTGCCCTCAAGTGGTTTTTAGACTTTTGTCATATCTTTTGCTTGCTAGCTTCTCTGTCAACAGCTTTGACAAGAACATGTGCTAGCTAAATAGCTTGTTTTTCACAAACAAATGAGTGAATGTGCTAGAAAGCTGAACAGCTAGCTAGTTGACTGCTGTGGTTATCCATTGAGGCTTTAAAGGTGTTCTGATACTATGATTTTGAATATATAAAACAACTGGGAAATGTCCATGGCAGTGGTGTCATCTTAGCTTGCTACATCACTTCTGAGTGATAGGAAGCATGAGCACCACCAATCAGCCTACACCACTGCGCACACACCCGTCATCACTATGTCAACTAACGTAAGCATGTCAGCAAATGACTGCTGGCTGAACAGACACAAACCCTTCAGGGCGGCTGCACCTCAAACAACATTTTCTTTTAAAAAGGGTTATAAAGGGGCAAGAAAACACAGACGGCCAATCACATATTTCAATGAATCACTGATTTTAAACACTCAATTAGGAACCTGGGCCAAAGCAGGCACAGTAATTAGGGCATTCATCCCACCTGTGACCCACAAAAACACACACACACCCCAGGGTAGCCTAGTGGTTAGAGCGTTGGACTAGTAACCGGAAGGTTGCAAGTTCAAACCCCCGAGCTGACAAGGTACAACTCTGTCGTTCTGCCCCTGAACAGGCAGTTAACCTACTGTTCCTAGGCTGTCATTGAAAATAAGAATTTGTTCTTACCTGACTTGCCTAGTAAAATAAAGGTAAAATAAAAAAATAAAATAAATATACAGTAGTCATGGAAATGCATGCAGACATTCACAGAAATGCACACGAGTGTGCCCTCACACTCACTCACACACACACACAGCCAATAACCACTTTTTCCAAGGGCCACGCTGCCTGAGTTGAGTTTCCTTTGAGCGTAAGCACCACTGACACACAGAGCAATTGCTTATCCTGCAGGAAGCAGGAATGGCTGTGGACCCCAGAACAGACACACTTCCTAAACAAAACCTAATATCTTGCTGTGATGAACAGGCTTGTTAATTAAGTCTCTTGTTCATCGCTGGTGCTCCTGTCACACTACATTCATTATGGCTTGGGGTGTTGGGGAGTCCAGATAACCGACTGCCCTCAAGTTAAGGACCGAGGTGGTGGAGAGAATCTACAGATGATGTTTGGGAATATCTACTGACAATCCATCAAGTGAGTCACGCAGTTCTGCCTGGATAAGACAGAGCCTATGATGATCACCAATGACTTTAGGACAGTTATTTACCATAATGTCCTCATTCATACTGTAAAATCACTACTGGTGTAGCAACGGTTCAAAGTTAGTACTTCCCTTGCAGTTCTTTAGCCCTCCCAGTTAGTGTTTCCCTTGCAGTTCTTTAGCCCTCCCAGTTAGTGTTTCCCTTGCAGTTCTTTAGCCCTCCCAGTTAGTGTTTCCCTTGCAGTTCTTTAGCGCTCCCAGTTAGTGTTTCCCTTGCCGTTCTGTAGCCCCCCCAGTTAGTGCTTCCCTTGCAGTTCTTTAGCCCTCCCAGTTAGTGCTTCCCTTGCAGTTCTGTAGCCCTCCCAGTTAGTGCTTCCCTTGCAGTTCTGTAGCCCTCCCAGTTAGTGTTTCCCTTGCAGTTCTTTAGCGCTCCCAGTTAGTGTTTCCCTTGCCGTTCTGTAGCCCCCCCAGTTAGTGCTTCCCTTGCAGTTCTTTAGCCCTCCCAGTTAGTGCTTCCCTTGCAGTTCTGTAGCCCTCCCAGTTAGTGCTTCCCTTGCAGTTCTGTAGCCCTCCCAGTTAGTGTTTCCCTTGCAGTTCTTTAGCGCTCCCAGTTAGTGTTTCCCTTGCCGTTTTTTAGCCCTCCCAGTTAGTGTTTCCCTTGCAGTTATGTAGCCCTCCCAGTTAGTGTTTCCCTTGCAGTTATGTAGCCCTCCCAGTTAGTGCTTCCCTTGCCGTTCTTTAGCCCTCCCAGTTAGTGCTTCCCTTGCCGTTCTTTAGCCCTCCCAGTTAGTGTTTCCCTGCCGTTCTTTAGCCCTCCCAGTTAGTGTTTCCCTTGCAGTTATGTAGCCCTCCCAGTTAGTGTTTCCCTTGCCGTTCTTTAGCCCTCCCAGTTAGTGTTTCCCTTGCAGTTATGTAGCCCTCCCAGTTAGTGTTTCCCTTGCCGTTCTTTAGCCCTCCCAGTTAGTGTTTCCCTTGCAGTTATGTAGCCCTCCCAGCTAGTGCTTCCCTTGCCGTTCTTTAGCCCTCCCAGTTAGTGCTTCCCTTGCAGTTATGTAGCCCTCCCAGTTAGTGTTTCCCTTGCCGTTCTTTAGCCCTCCCAGTTAGTGTTTCCCTTGCCGTTCTTTAGCCCTCCCAGTTAGTGCTTCCCTTGCAGTTCTATAGCCCTCCCAGTTAGTGTTTCCCTTGCCGTTCTTTAGCCCTCCCAGTTAGTGCTTCCCTTGCAGTTCTATAGCCCTCCCAGTTAGTGCTTCCCTTGCCGTTCTTTAGCCCTCCCAGTTAGTGCTTCCCTTGCAGTTCTATAGCCCTCCCAGTTAGTGCTTCCCTTGCCGTTCTTTAGCCCTCCCAGTTAGTGCTTCCCTTGCAGTTCTATAGCCCTCCCAGTTAGTGCTTCCCTTGCCGTTCTTTAGCCCTCCCTATCTCCCTATCCATATTTCATGAACCAGCTGCATGCGTGGAAATGGGCCGCTGTAGTAGAACAAATCTGGGCATAAACCCACCACTGGTTCCTTTAATGCTACAACTTACAGAGGAGCTATGCTGAGTTGTATTAATAATGCAGCTCTATTTCCACAGGGACACAAAGGAGGGGAGCTAGATAGCATAACTTTTTTTAAAGGTGGAGTCCTCGAGTGCAAAACGGGGAACAATGTTTCCTACCACGTCTGAACAGTCTGACTTACCTTCCGTTCGACAGTCACCCATCAGTTCCCTTCTCTAGCTTAGCTGAAGACTGAACTTTTTGTTGTTGTTGACCTTTGGATTATTTTGTATGAGAGTCCCATGGCCAGGCTCATCAGTTTGTCTGAAGGTGTTCACAGCCACATTTACACACTCCCACTACAATTATAGTTTCTGAGGTGCATTGTGCTTCAGTCCCTCTGAATTGGGATACAGATCTACCTTAAAAATACAAACCAATGCTTTTATTTAAAAAAAACACTTTTGCAGTCGTCACGTGACCTATTTGTACCTACACTGAAACCACCAGCCGAATCTGTGTCAGAGAGAGAGAGCTCATGATAAGAAAATAGAGCAGCACCCACTGAAAATGTCAACATTTGTCAACAGTGCTCTCTTACCGTATGCTGCATTGGTCCCATAGGCACGCAGATCACGAACCTGTTGTTTTGAAGGGCGGCGAGAGTATTTATCCCATTCAATCAAATAACTGAGAATTATGACAAATTGGATTTTTACACGCTACTCTCTTCAGCACTCTGCGATCCCGTTCTGTGAGCTTGTGTGGCCTACCACTTCGTGGCTGAGCAGAAATTTGACGAACTGACTTCTACTGCCAATGTTTGTCTATGGAGATTGCATGGCTGTGTGCTCGATTTTATACACCTGTCAGCAACGGGTGTGGCTGAAATAGCCAAATCTACTAATTTGAAGGATTGTCCACATACTTTTGTATATATATAGTGTATTTGTCACTTCAACCAGGGAATAAGACGGATCATAGAAGCAGAATGTGCAAAACTAACATTTTGAACAGACACTTACATTTTTTGTGTCAAAGAACATTGAGTGTTCTGTTCCCTCTTGTGATCTTTCAATGTGTCGGGGAAGCCACTGGTTGAACAGTCTTAGGAATGATCATGACTTAGACAATCTTATTCAATTCTGAACTCTTACACTGAGTGTGATATTGAGTTGCACCCCTTTTTGCCCTCAGAGCAGCCTCAAGAATGGACGTTACAAGGTGTCAAGCGTTCCACAGGGATGCTGGTCCATGTTGACTCCAATGCTTCCCACAATTGTGTCAAGTTGGCTGGATGTCATTTGGGTGGTGGACCATTTTTGATACACATGGGAAAATGTTGAGCTTGAAAAACCCAGCAGTGTTGCAATTCTTGACAAACAAAACGGGTGCGCCTGGCACCTATAACCATACCTCGTTCAAAGGCACTTAAATAGCTTGTCTTGCCCATTCACCCTCTGAATGGTACAAATGCACAATCCATGTCTCAATTCTCTTCCAGGCTTGAAAATCCTTCTTTAACCGGTCTCCTCCTCATCATCTACACTGATTGAAGTGGATTTAACAAGTGACATCAAAAAAGGTTACTAATATTTTGTAAACTCAGTGTACATGTGTTCTTGTGTTCTTAGGGTAACTACATTGGGTACTGTGGCTGTAAAAATACAAATAATACTGAATGAATGATTGCAACACTCATAAAAGCATTCTGAATGGTTTCATATGAATTACTGTTGTATACCCTCTTCAAGTACAGTGTTACCGGTATCAGCAGGCCCACAGTGTGGATTGAGTTCAGACACAGACAGTTTGGGAGGTGAACTCATAAAGAGGATGCCCCAATGAATGAAGTCAATCTATCCTGAACTGACCTGGGCCTCGTTTCCCAGTTGCGGATCAGCGCCTAGAGCGATATTACCACCTATGGCAGCAAATAGTCTTTTGAGACGCCTTATTATACTTACACAATAATAATGCATTACATCATGTCACACATCATGAAACACATGAGGCAAAAAATTACAGATAGTATCGTATGTACAAAATCGAACTCAATAGATTGAACATATAATTGATTTCAATATGATTGAAATTGCCTATGAATCTTTTAATTGCAGTCATCTCGGTTTTCATCTGAAGCATAATTTTATCCTTCGCTTGTTTGTAACAATTACAAATACTTTGGCAACTTTGTATTTGTAGTCAACCCTGGGTCTCGACCCCGCCCTGTGCAACTGGGTACTGGACTTCCTGACGGGCCGCCCCCAGGTGGTGAGGGTAGGCAACAACATCTCCACCCCGCTGATCCTCAACACTGGGGCCCCACAAGGGTGCGTTCTGAGCCCTCTCCTGTACTCCCTGTTCACCCACGACTGCGTGGCCACGCACGCCTCCAACTCAATCATCAAGTTTGCGGACAACACAACAGTGGTAGGCTTGATTACCAACAACGACGAGACGGCCTACAGGGAGGAGGTGAGGGCCCTCGGAGTGTGGTGTCAGGAAAATGACCTCACACTCAACGTCAACAAAACTAAGGAGATGATCGTGGACTTCAGGAAACAGCAGAGGGAACATCCCCCTATCCACATCGATGGAACAGTAGTGGAGAGGGTAGTAAGTTTTAAGTTCCTCGGCGTACACATCACAGACAAACTGAATTGGTCCACCCACACAGACAGCATCGTGAAGAAGGTGCAGCAGCGCCTCTTCAACCTCAGGAGGCTGAAGAAATTCGGCTCGTCACCAAAAGCACTCACAAACTTCTACAGATGCACAATCGAGAGCATCCTGTCGGGCTGTATCACCGCCTGGTACGGCAACTGCTCCACCCACAACCGTAAGGCTCTCCAGAGGGTAGTGAGGTCTGCACAACGCATCACCGGGGGCAAACTACCTGCCCTCTAGGACACCTACACCACCCGATGTCACAGAAAGGCCATAAAGATCATCAAGGACAGCAACCACCCGAGCCACTGCCTGTTCACCCCGCTATCATCCAGAAGGCGAGGTCAGTACAGGTGCATCAAAGCTGGGACCGAGAGACTGAAAAACAGCTTCTATCTCAAGGTCATCAGACTGTTAAACAGCCACCACTAACATTGAGTGGCTGCTGCCAACACACTGACTCAACTCCAGCCACTTTAATAATGGGAATTGATGGGAATTGATGTAAAATATATCACTAGCCACTTTAAACAATGCTACCTAATATAATGTTTACATACCCTACATTATTCATCTCATATGTATACGTATATACTGTACTCTATATCATCTACTGCATCCTTATGTAATACATGTATCACTAGCCACTTTAACTATGCCACTTTGTTTACATACTCATCTCATATGTATATACTGCACTCAATACCATCTACTGTATCTTGCCTATGCCGATCTGTACCATCACTCATTCATATATCTTTATGTACATATTCTTTATCCCCTTACACTTGTGTCTGTAAGGTAGTAGTTTTGGAATTGTTAGCTAGATTACTTGTTGGTTATTACTGCATTGTCGGAACTAGAAGCACAAGCATTTCGCTACACTCGCACTAACATCTGCTAACCATGTGTATGTGACAAATAAAATTTGATTTGATTTGAATTTGATTTGATTTGACTTATAATTCACCCTAGCACAATTCCAGTGTGTCAGAAGTTTACACTAAGTTGACTGTGCCTGTAAACAGCTTGAAAATTCCCAAAAATTATGTCATGGATTTAGAAGCTTCTGATAGGCTAATTGACATCATTTGAGTCAATTGGAGGTGTACCTGTGGATGTATTTCAAGGCCTATCTTCAAATTCAGTGCCTCTTTGCTTGACATCATGGGAAAATCAAAAGAAATCAGCCAAGACCTCAGAGAAAAAATTGTAGACCTCCACAAGTCTGGTTCATCCTTGGGAGCAATTTCCAAACACCCGAAGGTACAATGTTTATCTGTAGAAACAATAGTACGCAAGTATAAACACCATGGGACCATGCAGCCGTCATACCGCTCAGGAAGGAGACACGTTCTCTGCTAGAGATGTGTCACGGTTTTCTTTCGATGAAGGAGAGGCGGACCAAAACGCGGCGTGGTTTGTGTTCATCTTGATATTTAATTAAAGAAAGTACTGAACACTGAACACTGAATACAAAACCAATAAACAAATAACGACCGTGAAGCTAAATGAGAACTGTGATGACACAAGCAATCAACATAGACAATCACCCACAAAACCCAACACAAAACAGGCTACCTAAATATGGTTCCCAATCGGAGACAATGACTAACACCTGCCTCTGATTGAGAACCATATCAGGCCCAAACACAGATACAGACAGACAAGACATCCAACATAGAATGCCCACTCAGATCACACCCTGACCAAACAAAACATAGAATATACAAAGCAAACTATGGTCAGGGTGTGACAAGATGAACATACTTTGGTGCGAAAAGTGCAAATAAATCCCAGAACAACAGCAAAGGACTTTGTGAAGGTGCTGGAGGAAACAGGTACAAAAGTATCTATATCCACAGTTAAACGAGTCCTATATCGACATAACCTGAAAGGCCGCTCAGCAAGGAAGAAGCCACCGCCATAAAAAAGCCAGACTACAGTTTGCAACTGCACATGTGGACAAATAACTTTCTCTTTGGAGAAATATCCTCTGGTCTGATGAAAAAAAAATAGAACTGTTTGGCCATAATGACCATCGTTATGTTTGGAGGAAAAAGAGGGAGGCTTGCAAGCCGAAGAACACCATCCCAACCGTGAAGCACGGGGGTGGCAGCATCATGTTTTGGGGGTGCTTTGCTGGTGAACGTCACAAAATAGATGGCATCAGGAGGATGTAAAATTATGTGGATATATTGAAGCAACACCTCAAGACATCAGTCAGGAAGTTAAAGCTTGGTCGCAAATAGGCCTTCCAAATGGACAATGACCCCAAGCATACTTCCAAAGTTGTGGCAAATTGGCTTAACGACAACAAAGTCAAGGTATTGGAGTGGCCATCACAAAGCCTTGACCTCAATCCTATAGAACATTTGTGGGCAGAACTGAAAAAGCGTGTGCGAGCAAGGAGGCCTACAAACCTGACTCAGTTACACTAGCTCTGTCAGGAGGAATGGGTCAAAATTCACCCAACTTATGGTGGGAAGCTTGTGGAAGGCTACCCGAAACGTTTCACCCAAGTTAAACATTTTAAAGGCAATGCTGCCAAATACTAATTGAGTATATGTAAACTTCTGACCCAATGGGAATGTGAAAAGCTGAAATAAAAGCTGAAATAAATCATTCTCTCTACTATTATTCTGACATTTCACATTCTTAAAATAAAGTGGTGATCCTAACTGACCTAAGACGAGGCATTTTTACTGGGAATAAATGTCAGGAATTGTGAAAAACTTGAGTTTAAATGTATTTGGCTAAGGTGTATGAAAATTTCATCTGTCTATATATACACACACACACACACAAACACACACACGCAAGACAGTCACAATATAATAAACAACAGGCAACCAAAAGGCTATCCTGGGCATGTCCCTCTCTGCCACCTACTTCAATCTTACCACTCACTTTTGAGACATACTACTATTAAGCATTTTTTTCAGTGAGAACTTGAAAGTACCTATGGAGGTTTTAAGTTTCAAATTCTTTGGAAGATTATTCCAAAGAATGGCAGCCGAGTATACGTTTTTTTCCCTATACCACTTTTATATCTAAAAAGAACAACGTCAGTTTCACTCCTTCCAGTTGAATAGTTATGGTTATCCCTTACTAAGTTAAAGTAGTTACCTAAGTACCTGGGGACCATACTGTGGACAATCTTATGTACAAGACACAATTTTATCTGAGCAACTCTCTCCTCCACTTTTAGCCATCTAAGGCTTTCAAAGTGGGAGCAGTCAAGATGCGTAAGTGCAGGAAGTTTAAGAATAATCCTGACTAACTTGTTCTGAGATGTCTGCAATTCATTTTTTATATCTTGGGGGCACTATTGTACCAGGAAGAGCATGCATAGTTGAAGTGGCACTGAACAAGAGCCCCTGCCAATGTCCCCATTGCATTCTTATCCAAATATTTGGAGGTTTTAGCCAGGAACCTAATTTTATGGTTCACTTTGGCAATAACATTTTCTGCTATGCTCTCCCCTGTCAGATGATTATCTAGCACACATCCAAGATACTTAAGATACTTGTTTTGCTGCGACTACTATGTCACCTACACCACCTTAAAATCTGGGTATTTCCTCAGTTTCACTTTGGACCCTAACAAGATGGACTCTATTTTTCCAAGGTGAAGCGACAGCTTATTGTCATATAGCCATTTCATGACATTAAGAAGTTCATCACTGACGGAGTTCTCAAACACTTTTTTGTCTTTGTGGGAAACCAACAGTGCAGAATCATCTGTATATAGGAAAATGTCACATGTGCAGGCAGATTTCAGATAATTTATATACAATATAAATAAAAGTGGACCCAGCACACTCCCTTGGGGTATCCCGCAGTTCAAGATTTTGGGTTTAGACAGGGTTCCATCCACATCCAACATCTGTTTTCTTCCTTGCAGGTAAGAGCTTACCCATTTTACTGCTAAATTGTTAATGACCATGGCTCTTAGTTTGATTAACAGAATCTCATGATCCCGTTAAGCGTGTGTAGCAGATGCGAAGTCAGGTGCAGGAGAGCAGAGTGTAGCTAACAGGCGCACTTTAATTCCGTTCCAAATGACAGCACAATAAAAACATACAAGTGCCAAAACCACAGAAATAACAAAAGTAATGCGCCCCACACACCGCAGACCCAGCATCTGGCAGGGCAGGCGGGGGGACAGGTTACGGTTTGAGAGCCAGACCCTGGTGTGAACACCGGGGTCTCACTGCGGTGACAGTCCTCGCTGGTTTTCTGGCAATGTGCGACTCTCTGGAGGTGTACACGGGCGGCCTGCCATGTCTCCTCCATGCGCCTGAACTTGTCATCCACCGCAGGAGCCTCCGTCTGACCCTGATGCCACGGCACCAGAACCGGCTGGTACCCCAATACGCACTGAAAGGGGGAGAGGTTAGTGGAGGAGTGGCGAAGCGAGTTCTGCGCCATCTCGGCCCAGGGCACGAACGCCGCCCATTCCCCTGGCCGGTCCTGGCAATAGGACCGCAGAAACCTGCCCCCATCCTGGTTGACTCTCTCTACCTGCCCGTTACTCTCAGGGTGAAAACCTGAGGTAAGGCTGATTGAGACCCCCAGACGTTCCATGAACGCCTTCCAAACTCTCAAAGTGAACTGGGGACCCCGATCCGACACTATATCCTCAGGCACCGAAAGACATGAGTAAATAGGGCTTCCGCAGTCTGTAGGGCCGTAGGAAGACCGGGCAGAGGGAGGAGACGACCAGGATCGTAGTGTTTCCCTGTGAAAGAGTAAGATCTGTTAGGAAGGGATGTAATTTACCTCTGGGCAGGTGTCTCAGAGCCTTACACTGGGCACACACCGAGCAGGAGGAAACATAAACCCTCACGTCCTTTGCCAAGGTGGGCCACCAGTGCTTCCCAGTCAGACAGCGCACCGTCCGACCGATCCCCAGATGACCAGAGGAGGGAGACGTGTGGGCCCAATAGATCAACTGGTCACGGACAGCAGACGGAACGTGCATATGCCCAACGGGACACTGGAGGGGAGCGGGCTCATGTCCGCAAAGCCTGCTCAATCTCCGCATCCAGCTCTCCCACGACCGGCGCTACCAGGCAGGAGGCCGGGAGTATGGGAGTCTGATCCATGGGCCGCTCCTCTGTGTCATACAGCCGGGACAGTGCGTCTGCCTTCTTATTCTGGGAACCTGGTCTGTAGGATAACTTCTCATGACTCTCAAACCCGCATGCGGGAGCGTAACCATAGCCTCAAACTAATTAGCATAACGCAGCGGACATAAATCTTCCTAGAAAATCTTCCTAGTCATGAAAATCACAAATTAAATATATTGAGACACAGCTTAGCCTTTTGTTAATCACACTGTCATCTCAGATTTTCAAAATATGCTTAACAGCCAACGCTAGACAAGCATTTGTGTAAGTGAACTGGGGACCCCGATCCGACACTATATCCTCAGGCACCGAAAGACATGAGTATCGTGTCGGCCCATCGTGGCATAATGCTATGGCTAGGCTCTGCTACCAGCAGGCAACATTTTCGCGAAAATAAGAAAAGCAATCAAATTAAATCATTTACCTTTGAAGAACTTCGGATGTTTTCACTCAGGAGACTCCCAGTTAGATAGCAAATGTTCCTTTTTTCCAAAAATATTATTTTTGTAGGCGAAATAGCTCTGTTTGTTCTTCACGTTTGGCTGAGAAATCGACCAGAAAATGCAGTCACTACAACGCCAAACTTTTTTCCAAATTAGCTCCATAATATCGACAGAAACATGGCAAACGTTGTTTAGAATCAATCCTCAAGGTGTTTTTCACATATCTATTCGATAATATATCTGTCGGGACAATTAGTTTCTCATAAGAAGAGATTGGAAAAATGGCTACTTGTGTACTTTACGCAAGATTTTCTGCGGGAGCCATCATGTGACCACTTGCTAAATGTGGTCCCTTACGGCTATTCTTCAACATAAATGCGTAAAAAGACGTCACAATGCTGTAGACACCTTGGGGAATACATAGAAAACATAAACTCATTCATAGCTCATTCACAGCCATATAAGGAGTCATTGGCATGAGGCGGTTTCAAAAAATGCGGCACTTCCTGATTGGATTTTTATCTGGGTTTCGCCTGTAACATCAGTTCTGTTGCACTCACAGACAATATCTTTGCAGTTTTGGAAACGTCAGAGTGTTTTCTATCCAAACCTGTCAATTATATGCATAGTCGAGCATCTTTTCGTGACAAAATATCTTGTTTAAAACGGGAATGTTTTTTATCCAAAAATGAAAATACTGCCCCTAGAGTCGCAACAGTATAAGGTAAATACAAAACGGGTAAAGAACATGGCCCACCTTGCCTGACGAGGATTCAGTGTCTTCCTCTCCAGGTTGCGATGGTCAGTCCAGATGAGGAAAGGGTGTTTAGCCCCCTCAAGCCAATGTCTACACGCCTTCAACGCTTTAACCACAGCCAACAACTCCAGGTCCCCCATATCATAGTTACGCTCCGCTGGGCTGAGCTTCTTCGAGAAGAAAGCACAGGGTCGTAGTTTCAGTGGCGTACCCGAGCGCTGAGAGAGCACGGCTCCTATCCCAGCCTCGGACACGTCCACCTCCACTATGAATGCCAAAGAGGGATCCGGATGGGCCAGCACGGGAGCCAAAGTAAACAGAGCTCTTAGCTGCCCAAAAACCCTGTCCGCCTCACCCGACCAAAGCAACCGTACAGGACCCCCCTTCAGCAGTGAGGTAATGGGAGCAACAACCTGGCCAAAACCCTGGATAAATCTCCGGTAGTAATTGGTAAACCCTAAAAAGTGCTGCACCTCCTTTACCGTGGTGGGAGTCGGCCAATTACGCATGGTTGCAATGCTGTCACTCTCCATCTCCACCCCTGATGTGGAAATGCGATACCCTAGGAAGGAGACGGCCTGCTGAAGAGAACAGGCATTTCTCAGCCTTGACACACAGGTCATGCTCCAACAGTCGCCCAAGTACCTTGCGCACCAAGGACACATGCTCGGCACGTGTAGCGGAGTATATCAGAATGTCATCAATATACACCACTACACTCTGCCCATGCAAAAAAATCTTGTCTACAAAGGATTGGAAAACTGGTGGTGCATTCATCAACCCGTACGGCATGACGAGGTCCTTATAATGCCCTGTGGTGGTACTAAATGCTGTCTTCCACTCATCTCCCTCCCAGATACGCACCAGGTTATATGCACTCCTGAGATCCAGTTTTATGAAGAAGCGCGCCCCATGCATTGACTCAATCGCCGTGGCGATAAGAGGTAGCGGGTAACTGTACCTCACCGTAATTTGATTGAGACCTCTATAGTCAATGTACGGGTGTAAACCTCCATCCTTCTTCTTCACAAAAAAAGAAGTGAAGTAGAGGCCCAAATGTACCCCTGATGCAGGGATTCAGAGACATATGTATCCATAGCCACCGTCTCCGCTTGCGACAGGGGATACACGTGATTCCTGGGAAGTGCAGCATCTGCAAGGAGATTTATCGCACAATCCACCCGTCGATGAGGTGGTAGTTGAGTCACCTTCTTTTTACAGAAGGCAAGAGCCAAAACGGCATATTCTGGGGGGATGTGCACGGTGGAGACCTACCAACAGCAAACCCTACACACCTCCCTGAGCACTCCGTGAGAGCCCTCTGTTGCCAGGAAATAGTGTGGTTATGCAGAGCCAACCAGGGAAGGCCTAGTACCACAGGAAAAGTAGGACAGTCAATGAGGAAGAGGCTGATTCTCTCCTCATGATCCCCCTGCAAAACCATGGCCAAGGAGATGGTGGCCTCCCTGATTAGCCCGGACCCTAGTGGTAGACTATCCATAGCATGTACCGGGAAGGGTCTAACTACAGGAAAAATGGGGATCCCTTAACTAATCGCTAACTCTCTGTCTATAAAATTCCTAGCTACGCCTGAATCGACGAGCGCCTTATGCTGGGAATGAGGAGCAGACCCAGGCACAAACAGTTGAAACAAACAGGCACAAACAGTTGATCAACAGAGGACTCTGGATGAGTGTGGTGCGAACTCACCTGGGGTTACGCCAGAGTGCCCTGCCTGTTGCCTCGACTCCCAGAGGAACCAACACCGACTGGCAGTGTGTCCTCTGCGGCCACAGATGGTGCACGTGATGGCTCCTCCTCCAGTCTCCCTATGAGCTGCCCCTCCTAACTCCATGGGCACCGGAGCGGGGGTGCTAGAAGATGGCACCGACAGAGCCCCCTTTGGACATCCTCAGGTGACAAGCAGGTTATCCAACCGGATGGACAAATCCACCAGTTGGTCAAAGGAGATGGTGGCATCCCTACAGGCCAGCTCACGTCGGACATCCTCTCGTAGGCTGCAATGATAATGGTCGATGAGGGCCCTGTCGTTCCAGCCTGCTCCGGCGGCCAAGGTCCTGAATTCCAGGACCAATTCCTGGACGCTCCTCGTCCCCCGCCGCTCTACCTTTGGGTGGATGGTCGAAGACGGCCCGGAAGCGACGGGTGAACTCCTCGAAGTGGTCCAACGCCGTGTCTCCCTCTCTCCACACGACGTTTGCCCACTCCAGCGCTCTTCCTGTGAGACAGGAGACGAGGGCGGCCACTCTCTCCCTTCCCTAGGGAGCTGGGTGCACAGTGGCCAGGTAGAGGTCCAGTTGTAACAGGAATCCCTGGCACTGTGCTGCCATCCCATCATACTCCCTGGGAAGGGAGAGACGCATCCCACTGGAATTCTCTCCGGACGGGACGGGTGGAGGTAACCCCGGTTGTGCTGGTCGAGGCGCTGGAGAGACGTCCTGTCTCTCCCAGCGGTCCATGGTTTGAACAACGCAATACATCATGGCACCAAGTTGATTTAACATTGCCGAATGTTCTTGGAAGCGCTCCTCGACTCCTCTAACCGGGGTACCTGCTCATACTGACTCCATGGTTTGGTGTGTAATTCTGTTAAGCGTGTGTAGCGGAGGCAAAGTCAGGTGCAGGAGAGCAGAGTGTAGCAAACAGGTGCACTTTAATTCCGTTCCAAATGACAACACAATAAAAACATACAAGTGCCAAAACCAAGGAAATAACAAAAGTAATGCGCCTGACAAACCACATAACAATAAACAATTACACACAAAGACATGATGGGGAACAGAGGGCTAAATACATGTAGATTGATTGGGGAATCAAAACCAGGTGTGTATGGGACAAGACAAAACAAATGGACATGACAAATGGAGCGGCGATGGCTAAAAAGCCAGTGACGTCGATCGCCGAACGCCGCCCGAACAAGGAGAGGAGCCGACTTCGGCAGAAGTCGTGACAGATCCACTGTATTGAACGCCTTTTGGAGATCTAACATAACCATACCACAAAATTTCCCTCCGTCTACTTCCTTCCTTTATGTGATCAGTCATATACAGTAGGCAGGTGTTAGTGGAATGGGATTTCGTGAAGCCAGATTGGAGCTCATATAATAGGTTATGTAAGGAAATAGAACTGTCAATCTGCTTGAATATAATCTTTTCCGTGACCTTCGATAAAGCACACAGGATTGACACAGGTCGAAAGTTTCCATGACCTAACTTATTCCCTTTTTTATATAAAGGAATAACCCTTGCAAGTTTTAATTCACTGGGAAAACTAGTTAATTAATTGAACTAGTTAATTCACTAGTTCAATAGACAGATTCACAATGTGAGTTACACAGGGGGTGATTATTACCGCAGCATCCTTTAGAGATCTGTCAGGAATGTTGTCAAGACCAGTTGCTTTGGAATGATCAAGTTCTTTCAGCCTCTCTCGCATAGTTGACTTTTCAAATGAAAAATCATCTACTTGAATACCCTGCTGTGAGTAAAACTGCTGGAAATGACTCTACCCATAGCAAACTGATTGATAAGGTAACTTGCTAACTAATGTATTAGCTATAGTTGTAAAATAGCTACTCAGACTATCTGCCACCATGGTCTTGTCTGATGTAACCTTTCCTCCAATATCCAAGCTGAGCTTGAGAGCTTTGGTCTTTAATCTGTTACTGTAACCTAACAGCTTCAGACACTTCCATAATTGACTCGGATTGTTCCTATTTTTCAACTAAACTCAACAAAAAAAAAAAGTCCTCTCACTGTCAACTGCATTTATTTTCATCAAACTTAACATGTGTAAATATTTGTATGAACATAAGAAGATTCAACAACTGAGACATAAACTGAACAAGTTCCACAGACATGTGACTAACAGAAATGGAATAATGTGTACCTGAACAAATGTGGGGTCAAAATCAACAGTCAGTATCTGGTGTGGCCACCAGCTGCATTAAGTACTGCAGTGCATCTCCTCCTAATGGACTGCACCAGATGTGCCAGTTCTTGCTGTGAAATGTTACCCCATTCTTCCACCAAGGCACCTGCAAGTTCCCTGACATTTCTGGGGGGAATGGCCCTCACCCTCCGATCCAACAGGTCCCAGACGTGCTCAATGGGATTGAGATAAGGGCTCTTCGCTGGCCATGGCAGAACACTGACATTCCTGTC
Organism: Oncorhynchus tshawytscha; assembly: GCF_018296145.1. NCBI lineage: Eukaryota > Metazoa > Chordata > Actinopteri > Salmoniformes > Salmonidae > Oncorhynchus > Oncorhynchus tshawytscha. Next base: position 42,754,861 of record NC_056434.1, on the reverse strand, counting down.
ATGCAGTAAATCCCGCACAGTACCAGCAGTATGGCTGGTGGCATTGTCATGATGGAGGGCCATGTCAGGATGAGCCTACAGGAAGGGTACCACATGAGGGAGGAGGATGTCTTCCCTGTAGCGCACAGCATTGAGATTGCCTGCAATGACAACAAGCTCAGTCCGATGATGCTGTGACACACCGCCCCATACCATGACGGACCCTCCACCTCGAAATCGATCCTGCTCCAGAGTACAGGCCTCGGTGTAACGCTCATTCCTTCGACGATAAACGCGAATCAGACCATCACCCCTGGTGAGACAAAACTGTGACTCGTCAGTGAACAACACTTTTTGCCAGTCCTGTCTGGTCCAGCGACAGTGGGTTTGTGCCCATAGGCTAAGTTGTTGCCGGTGATTTCTGGTGAGGACCTGCCTTACAACAGGCCTACAAGCCCTCAGTCCAGCCTCTCTCAGCCTATTGTGGACAGTCTGAGCACTAATGGAGGGATTGTACATTCCTGGTGTAACTTTGGCAGTTGTTGCCATCCTGTACCTGTCCCGCAGGTGTGATGATCGGATGTACCGTTCCTGTGCAGGTGTTGTTAGACGTGGTCTGCCACTGCGAGGACGATCAGCTGTCCGTCCTGTCTCCCTGTAGCTCTTTCTTAGGCGTCTAAAAGTACGGACATTGCAATTTATTGCCCTGGCCACACCTGCAGTCCTCATGCCTCCTTGCAGCATGCCTAAGGCATGTTCACGCAGATGAGCAGGAACCCTGGGCATCTTTCTTTAGTTTTTTTTCAGAGTCAGTAGAAATGCCTCTTTAGTGTCCTACGTTTTCATAACTGTGACCTTAATTTCCTACCGTCTGTAAGCTGTTAGTGTCTTAGCGACCGTTCCACAGGTGCATGTTCATTAATTGTTTATGGTTCATTGAACAAGCATGGGAAACAGTGTTTAAACCCTTTACAATAAAGATCTATGAAGTTATTTGGATTTTTACGAATGATCTTAAAACAGGGTCCCGAAAAAGGGACATTTCTTTTTGAGTTTATTTAGTCATTAAAATATTATTTCTTTGCCTTCTGTATCATCCTGTTGACCTCATTTCTTAATTTCTTATAGTCTATAAATATATTATCTGCCCTGTATTTCGTAAACTCCAGAAAGCATTCATTTCTACACTTAATTGCCTTTAAAATGTTATAATTTATCCATGGTTCCGTTTTTTGCTTAATTCAAACTTTTTTTTTTACTGGAGCCTGCTTTTCTACAGCGTGTAAAAACAATGACTTAAAATGGCCCCAGGCATTCTCCACCTCATTGCATTTCAGTACAGCAGACCAGCCAATTTGCTCAAAAAATTAACAAAAATATCTGCACTATAATTCTTCATAGCCCTAATTTTTTAGGAAGTTATGACAATTAAAAACTGTTTTCTGAACCTTCCTACTACAGAACATGATGGAATGATCCCTGGGCCTATAGTTTACAACCCCACTGTTTGATATCCTTGATCTATCCGACACCAACACAAGGTCAGTGATGGTTTGGGTAGAAGGACAGACCCTGGTTCATTAATCAGCTGCTATTAACAAAAAATATTTGTTAAATTCTAAAGAGCTTTAAAAATAACATGGCCAATAACAATAACCTCTGATTTACCAGTTGGAACAAGTCTCCTCCCAACAACTCATAAAACTTGTACTGATCTGGTGGTCTTTAACAGGTTCCAACTATAGTAGGTTTACATTTAAAAAATGTCCAACCACACAGCTTTAATCGCGTCATGGTTTAAATCTGATCTATAGTTGAATCCAATATCTGATCTTTCATAAACACAAACTCCCCGCCTTTTGTGTTTGTGTTTATGTAAGACTTGGAAAACCTTTTTTAGAGTCAAGGTCTCTGTTGGAACTGTCAGCTGAAATTGTTCACTTGAGATGATGGTTGACTCCATGCAGTCCAATCGCCTCAATGAAGCTCCATCCAGAATTCACGTTGACATTTGAAAGAGATGGTCGTTGCTCCTTCCCTTCTGACCCTCTATTATAGCAAATGGATTTATCGCTAGAAAACAGAAAGGGGCACTAATGGACATCTCCAGACAGCAACAGGCATAGTGTAAATATTAAGTTTCCACCCTCTATTTGGCGTTTTTCCCCCGACCATAAACGCCCTTTTGGAGGGACAGTGGCTGCTGGAATATACAAACATGTTAAATAGGGTGTATTTCCTGTGGTCTTCTGATTAAAACCGCATACTTTGTCAAAAGGACATCGACTTCATGTACAAAAAGGGCCAGTATCTATAAACGTTCATATAAAAGCGTAGATTTAAAAAACGCTTGCCAATACGCCAAACTTTCCGGCTGCCATCTTGGAGGTGAGATGTACAATTGAGATGTCTAACAAAGATCTTAATACAAAGTCTCTGGGAAATTCAGAGTACTGGAACTACCCGGTGGGGGGAAAAAACATTCCTAGCCTGCCAGAAACCATTGTTGGTCGTGAGACACGGGAGAAGGAGCCAATGAGTCCTAACACAACATTAGGGAAGGGGGCTTTGTTTTTTGGAAGTAGTGCCATTATATAAGAAGAATGGTGGCACTTTCCGTTGGTATAACCCCCTTAACAATCCAAACCACTCAGTGAAACTGAAATCACATGTTCACCAGAGCTTGACTGGGCTCCAGGCACTCCCCGTGTTTGCTATGACTCACTATAGAGTCATGTAACATTTATAATTATTTCAAACAGGCCAATTCATGTCCTGGGCCCCTTCATGTTTGTTTCAAGGTTAAATGCACCAACACAAATTTATCAGTACTGGCCATGCCATGTGTAGCTTTGACTATTCATTTCTAAGTTATTCTGATTGGATTTTGCAGGAAGTTTAGGGTTTTACACAGGCAGCCCAATGCTGATCTTTTTTCCACACATTTGTATTTTGTCCAATCATATCAGATCTTTTCAAGCAGATCAAAATATCAATTAGTGAAAAAAATATCAGAATTGGGCTGCCTGTGTCAACACAGTAGAATGAAAAGATCCAGGTCAGTATGAACATTCAACCTGAGATGATGGTCCAGTAGGTGGGTCTATGCTGCGATGAAAAGCCTGGAAAACTGCTCATTTCTAGTCAGACACCTTGGAATGAAGCTGAAATCTTAATTCATTTCCATTACATTTCAAACAAAACATGCAGACCCGCAGACACATTTATCAAGTTCCCATCGGGGTGATTGCATTCCTATGTGACTTAATTAATGAATTCTCAATGTGATCTCTAGAGCAGAGCACCAACTGCTGGGGAGTAAGAACGGGGTGAGGATGAGAACGGGCGTCAGCAAGCACATTCGTCCATAGCAGACCTGGGTTCAAATGCTACTTGAAGTTATTTCAAATACTATCAGTAGCCTGTTAGTGCATGTGTGATATATAGGCCTAAAGGCGTCTGCATGCTTCCCAGACAAAACAGTTTGGAAGAGTTTGTGCATGCTGTATATTATGATGACATTTTGTGACTTTTTTTGTTCGTTTTGGACTTCCGTAAGGGAATTATCAGCTGTTCGGGCAAACCAATTTTTTTCTCAAGGCAAGCCGAAGTCGGTAGTCGAAGTCGGTAGCCGAAAGCCGAAGTCGGTAGCCGAAGTCTATGCCTCTTCGTAGGGAATTGGTCAAAAGTAAGGATTCTTCAATAAAGTCTTTGTTGTCATTCAATGAAAAACGACTCGTTATCATGCATTTTTTTCCATTGAGAAATACTGCACCAAACATCTTAGTTAGATGTAAAATTGTGCGACTAAGATCTCCAAGGGAAAAAACCTAAAAACGTATGAGTTATCTGAGATGAATTCTAACTATTTTGAGGAAGTGTATACTGGTTACGGTGTCTCAAAATGGACAAACAGTACTAGGTATTTTAAGGGAGTATGCGAGCACAATCGTTCGGTTCGACTAGCTGAGTTCGACTAGGCGCCACCCAAACTGAAGCATGCTGACGCCTTAAGGCCGAGAAAAGAAGAAGACATAGTAGCAGAATAAATTCAACCACACCTTTGTTTCATCACAGAACTGGAGAGCAACATCTGTCCGGTGAAGTCCACAAAACATATTGCATGTAACAAATAGTTACATGACCTCCAGCATGGTCAAGAAAATGAATGTCGCCGACTTTTCTGCTCTAATAAACAACTATTGACTTAGATCCATGGAAGTTACCGCAAGTCGCAAAGAAAACAGGCGCTGCCTCCACTATTCCAGTACCAGTTTGAATGCAACATTGCGTGTGTGTGTGTGTGTGTGTGTGTGTGTGTGTGTGTGTGTGTGTGTGTGTGTGTGTGTGTGTGTGTGTGTGTGTGTGTGTGTGTGTACGTGTGTGTGTGTGTGTGTGTGTGTGTGTGTGTGTGTGTGTGTGTGTGTGTGTGTGTGTGTGTGTGTGTGTGTGTGTGTGTGTGTGTGTGTGTGTGTGTGTGTGTGTGTGTGTGTGTGTACGTGTGTGTACGTGTGTGTGTGTGTGTGCAAGTAGAAAAAACATGTTGACTCAAAAACATGTTGACTTTCATGGGAAACGATGTGCCAGGCAAGCTAGTTGAAATTAGCCATCAACATCTAGACACTTTTATTTGTTGCGACAGGACCAAAGCTCACTTAGTTTAACTCAATGCTGATTGGCTATTATTTTATACTTGTTTTATCAATGGAGGCCAAACGCTTGCTGACTTCCCTTGCATTCAATTCTACGGGCGAATGGTGTCATACTCTTTTCGAACCAGACAGATGGGCTACAAATACTGAGTCAGAGGGGGTGCTGTTTCATTAGCCCCCAGAAAATAAAAGGTGATACCACTCTCCCAATTCCTCGAAGTAGAGATTCAGTATAGAGGGTATTGATGCTAGTTATTCAAACGCAGCACCTATAACGACTCTGAATGTAGTGTAAAGGTAACAAACTAAAACTCCAAGTCCTGTCTAGGCTATATTCCAGGACATATTCCAGGACATGAAAGTCAGGTCTATAACGCTTAAGACTTTACATTCAGGAGCGAGACGGCACCACTGATGTGCATATTGATGGGATTGTCAGCGTGTGTGTGTCTGTGGAGCAGGATGAAGGGGACGTCTTAAGCTGAACGGTGGCTCTGAGAGATAAGGAACTAGGCTAGGTAACCTATGGGGTTTGGTGGGTGGAGATGACAGGGGATGATGGGGGGGGATTAGGAATTGAAATTCAGATCAAACAAATTAAGAGCCATCCCAGGAGGGCCACTGAGGGGATTGAGAGGGTCTGTCTGTCTGTCTAAGACTTATACCAGGGATGGAAAGGAAAACAGTCTCTGTGCAATAAAAAAAGGCTGGCTTATCTGCATAACTTCACCCTGTAGCTCACTGTTAGTGTTTCAATAAATTGAAATATTGATAGAAGGTCCAGGATAAATATTATTTAAAGGAATTAAGTTTGCTTTATGTGTGCTATTTCAACATTCTGTCCCCCTTTCGTTCATTTGATGATGATCTATACTAGGCATTATATCGTTAAAAGTTAATGAATTGAATGAGAAAGTGCACACTGTCAGAATACCGTATAGCTATTGCAGTAATACTGTCTGTCTCCCTGTCTCCATCTTTCTTCTCTCAGACAGCACTTCTCTCAGACAGCAGTGACTTTCTCTGACGTTATCATCCATCAAGGGGCATTAGGGTGCTTCTTCGGAAGGTTAGAGCCCTTAAACCTGATCTTGTGCAATCTGGGCCCCAATGATAAACGTCTCACGCAGCTAAGACTTCCCCCATCTAGCAGTCTCATAAAATTAAATTCACCCACACCCCAACAATCAGCTGCAGTGGCTGAAGCAGCATCAAGGCCGCCTGGCCTCCAATGGCTAAATATCAGCACTTCTGATGATTAATATTTCCTCTCGTGACATTTTAAGGGCTTCCTGGTCAACTAGGAAAAGGGATGTGCTTCGCTCGCTACTGAGAGGGTAATATGATGACAATGTTGGGCATTAGCTGTGAGTACAGAGCAGCCCCTCAGAGCATCAGAGAGTACAGCATTTTTCTGGTACACTTTTTAAATAAGGCAGGTCAATGTCAAAGGCAGGTCAATGTCACCGAACTTCTTGAGGATGAAGTTGGTTGTCTGTGTTCAGCTACATTCTATGAATGTATAGTTTTGTTGTGTGTACCTTTAGCCAATATTCTCCTTCAGGGTTAGAATAGGAGTTATATAGCAAACACTTATTTAAAGCAAATACCAGCTTCTAGCAACTTCTTGTCGTTCCATTCTCCTATTTGGAAAAGATATGACCTGTAAAACACTTTCGACAAATCTTGTGTTGAATTGTTTTTATAATAGCAATGTTTTGTGGTGCTACCATGACAACCTTCTGACAAGCTGGGACTATTCACAGTTGAATACAGGCTAGAGCGATTGTACTGACTGCTAAACAGACAGGCAAATCTTCTAATGTGTCTCAGAAAACTATCAGCAAAGTCTAGTGGGACTGTCTTATCTATTGAAAGAGAAAGGGATTTCTTATGCGAGTCCCCGAAATCCATTTTTGTCATTACTGAGTTTTGATCATTTGCAGAGGCAGACACTAGCCCTTATCTGGCCAGGTGCATGCAGTCATTAATCATTTTGCGGTGTTCAGATTGGGCCTGAGAATAGGACACCTGTGTGCCTCACCGTAACATCCCACCTGATCATCCTTGTTATGATCTGTGTTTGGCCGGGGGGGCACTATCATCTTTCATCCTCTCCCTTTTTTGCATTGCAGTGAAACTAGAACTGTATCTCTCGGCACAAGGGTGACACAATCTTCTTGAATAAAACATGACTCTGCCTGGGATATGAATAACAGGCCTAAATGTTCTTTGATTATCAGAAGAGTGAAACGTCTTGTTTCTATGTGCATGGTTGATTTATATACTGTTGTTTTCTTAGTTTTGCTGTTGGCATATCCAATACATATCCAATATCCATTCAGTCATCTCTATCATCTCACAGCTGGTTACATAATGTTAATAAATGCAACAGTACACATACAGTGAGAATGTCTGCCTGTCAGTGACGGTGATGAGGAAGTGAAACTACCAAGCTGCTCGTCTGCCAGTTCATCCTTATACCCAATGACAGTCGGTTTGGCCTGGGGTTTCCTTTGAAGAATTGTGTCAGCAGCAGCCAGGATACTTTAGATTTCCAAATTCAGATTTGCCACTCTAAAGGTTTCCCTGGGGGCAGTGGAGGATTTAGGCATAGGCGACATAGGCAGCCGCCCTGGGCGGCATCTCAGAAGTACGAGATGAGGAGGAGGGGGCGGGGGTAGGTTGACCTCAGGTCTCCCCACTGGAAGCCCGGGGTACGGGGATCAGGGGAATCTATCAAATAGCACACCTCTAACTTTGTACAGTACTAATGCAATTAATAATGAAATTAGTTGTGCAATTTAATTTGTGTGTTTCTTGTTTGAAGTGCAATAGTGTAATAATCAGGTTACGTCTTATTTTTGTATATATATTTAGATGTATATAGTTTTAAATGTTACTATTATTCATTTATGTAGTTCCAAATGTCTGAATAAAAATTACAGTTCGTGCAGAGTGGTTATTTTTTATTTGTTGGGGGTGGGGGTTCACCCAGGGAGCCATACAAGCTAGAACCGCCACTGCCTGGGTCACCTGCATCATATCACCTAGGCTGGCTATCACTCCCTGATCTACCACCCTCTTCTCTGGTCTGCTCTGCTCCTCCACCCCTGTACTCAGCCAAGATAACTGGGTAGAACTTATGACTGGGTAGGACTTATGAATGGTACCGGGTGGTTTTGGTTCTTCAATTTAAAACTTCTCTAGGATAGGGGGCAGCATTTGGAATTTTGGATGAAAAGCATGCCCAAATTCAACTGCTTGCTACTCATTCTTTTTTGAGGTCACCCTCTTTTCAATGGATTTTCATTGGGAATCCAGATTTCTAAGGGACTTGCTTGCAGTTCCTACCACTTCCACTGGATGTCACCAGTCTTTAGAAATTGGTTGAGGTTATTCCTTTGTTTAATGAAGAAGTACGGCCATCTTGAACAAGGGTCACTTCATGTATACTGTTTGATAGAGGCGCATGACCAGAAAGCATGCTTCAGTTTGTTTTCTTCCTGTATTGAACATAGATCATCCCGTCTTCAATTTGATCGATTATTTACTTTTAAAAAATACCTAAAAATGTATTACAAAAGTAGTTTGAAATGTTTTGGCAAAGTTTACAGGTAACTTTTGAGATATTTTGTAGTCACGTTGCGCAAGTTGGAACCAGTGTTTTTCTGGATCAAACACACCAAATAAATGGACATTTTGGATATATATGGACGGAATTAATCGAACAAAAGGACCATTTGTGATGTTTATGGGACATATTGGAGTGCCAACAGAAGAAGCTCGTCACCGTAGCACCTTACTGTGGCTCCTCGCTGCACTCACATAACAGGTAGTCAGCCTGCCACGCAGTCTCCTCGTGGAGTGCAATGTAATCGGCCATGACCGGTGTCCAAAAATCCGATTACCGATTGTTATGAAAACTTGAAATCGTATATATTTTTAAACCTGCATATTCAGTTAATATTGCCTGCTAACATGAATTTATTTTAACTAGGGACATTGTGTCACTTCTCTTGCGTTCTGTGCAACAGAGTCAGGGTATATGCAGCAGTTTGGGCCATCTGGCTCGTTGCGAACTGTGTGAAGACTATTTATTCCTAACAAAAACAGCCAACTTCGCCAAACGGGGGATGATTTAACAAAAGTGCATTTGCGAAAAAAGCACAATCGTTGCACGAATGTACCTCACCATAAACATCAATGCCTTTCTTAAAATCAATACACAGAAGTATATTTTATTAAACCTGCATATTTAGTTCAAAGAAATCCAGGTTAGCAGGCAATATTAAACTGGGGAAATTGTGCCACTTCTCTTGCGTTCATTGCACGCAGTGTCAGGGTATATGCAACAGTTTGGGCCGCCTGGCTCGTTGCGAACTAATTTACCAGAATTGTACTTAATTATGACATAACATTGAAGGTTGTGCAATGTAACAGGAATATTTAGACTTATGCATGCTACCCGTTAGATAAAATACGGAACGGTTCCGTATTTCACAGCACTTTCGTGCGTTTGCCAGCAGCTCTTCTCTGTGCTTCAAGCATTGAGCTGTTTATGACTTCAAGCATATCAACTCCCTAGCTAGTTAGCGGGGTGCGCGCTAATGGCGTTTCAATCGGTGACGTCACTCCCTCTGAGACCTTGAAGTAGTTGCTCGGCTTTTGTGGAGCGATAGCTGGTAGCTGTCGTCGATGTGTTCGTGGTTCGAGCCCAGGTAGAAGCGAGGAGAGGGACAGAAGCTATACTGTTACACTGGCAATACTAAAGTGCCTATAAGAACATCCAATAGTCAAAGGTATATGAAATACAAATGGTATAGAGAGAAATAGTCCTATAATTCCTATAACAACCTAAAACCTCTTACCTGGGAATATTGAAGACTCATGTTAAAAGGAACCACTAGCCTTCATATATTCTTATGTTCTGAGCAAGGAACTTAAACGTTAGCTTTTTTACATGGCACATATTGCATTTTTACATTGTTCTTCAACACTTTGTTAATGCATTATTTACACCAAATTGAACATGTTTGATTATTTATTTGAGGTATCGGCGTTGAAAAATCATAATCGGTCGACCTCTAATGCAAAGTGCATCTTTAAAAGTTCTTCAAGTATAAATGACACAAGTTACCATATATCGCCATAGATGACCTGTTAATTAACAAAATTACTGAAGATTCTGCTGACTTTGGTAAATTACCGGTAGCTTTGCAGCCCTAGGCCTACTCAATATCCAACACCACTTTTATCCCTGGAGTAATTAGACAGCATCGCAGATAACCTCAGAGAGGGAAGCATCCAACATTGGAAATGAAAACAGCCCATAGACAAGCAGAGGAACATCATTTGTACCTGGTTCCAATTACAAGTCAGTAATGTGTACTTTTTATCGGGCCCATGCAGTGAATCCCGCGCCTCCCCTTAGACACACAACCCATCGCTTTGTTTATCCATACACTTTTATAAATCAATCCTATTCGCTCTCAGTAGAGAGAATGGGTGTGTGGGATGCAAGAAAACGGTGTATGTTCATCCCACCCAATCTCAAACAAAGCAGAGCTTAAGTTTAACATGGAAATAACAAACAGGGTTTACTTGTATGTGCCATCTGTCTTGTGATATATACAGCAGTTCCACTCATCAAGGGGTTAGAAGTAACATCGTGGGTGACTCAGCAACCGCAAGTGACACACAGTGCAGAAGTCACAGTGTAAATGGGACCGCAGGATTATTATTCCATTCACTGTCCCAGACAGAATAGTCTGAATAAACATAGAGAGAGGCAGACAGAGGGAGTGGAGCTGGAAACCTAAGAAGGAGATGACAGATGTGTTTTCACTTGGCTATTGAGTGGGGGGGGGGGCAAGGGGAATGGGAGTGAGTGGATGGTGGGTTTGGGGGTTAGGTTGGGGCGCAGGAGTAGCTAAGGATTTTGGGGGAGAATGAAATGTGCTTCAGTGTGTGTCCACTTGTCTGCCTTGCTCTGGAGGACTAGTCTCAGCCTCTTTCCTCCTCTAAATATCGTCCAGTCTCAACCCTCTACACCTGCCTACTGCCACACGGGTATAATTAAGTAACCGTCTATAGGTAAAGCTTGCTTAAAAGTGAATCATTTAGATTTGTTTCATTCTTTAAGAATAGAAAAGTGCTGTTACCTGTCCTGGAAAAGTAGATACTTTCATCACATTTTGTCAAACAGATAATCAGAGGTTATTCTTGATGCTGCAGGACAAGATTTCCCACATTGTTGTGCTTCCTTCATTGTTTCTAAAGGACTTTTAGACGAAAGGCTGAGATAAATGTACCTCTCTGTGGTCTATCCATCCCACTGGCCAAACTGGGAGACTTGGCCCTGTCATCCTCCCCCAGTAGCAGGGTGTGAAGCAGCTCTCCTAAAGTCCCTATATTTGCCCACAGCTATATCTGCCGCCTACAGACATGACCCTGGAGCTGTCTCCAGTGGCAATTAACTCTGCATACATCATACATCTTCAGTTAATGTTTACCTTGCGATCATCTTTATCAAGTTCTGTCTCCCCCTCCTTTCCTCCACAGCTGACACTCACAGGTCACAGCCACTATACCACACACAATGACACAGGAGAAGTTGTGATGGACATTTTCCGACACCGCATTCTTAACAATCAATCAATCAAATGTATTTATAAAGCCCTTCTTACATCAGCTGATGTCACAAAGTGATATACAGAAACCCAGCCTAAAACCCCAAACAACAAAAATGCCGGTGTAGAAGCACGGTGGCTAGGAAAAACTCCCTAGAAAGAAACCTAGAGAGGAACCAGGCTATGAGGGGTGGCCAGCCCTCTTCTGGCTGTGCCGGGTGGAGATTATAACAGAACATGGCCAAGATGTTCAACAAGTTGGTTAAAGCGAGATTGACCACTCCCAACCCATCATACACCCACTTTAAAACCCTTGATTAGAGGTGGGGGTGCATATAAAGAACTGGGCATGCCTCTATCTTATTTTGTTGTGCTTGGGGGAAAAAAGTCCCTCCCAGCAATGATCATCAGAGACTGGGGGTGATTTGAGATGACTGTTTGCATATTAAATTCCTCAAAGCAGTGGTTTAGTCATGTCATTAGTGAGTATGCTAGTTTGTGGACCACTGACAGGTTACTACAGTGTGGTTGGGGGGCCGAACCGCAGCCTCGTTGAGCGCGCTGATTGAAATCGAGCCCCTTTAATGTCAACTGCCTTTTTCCATCTCCCTCTCCCTACTCTCTTCTGTCTGGCACGGGGAGGCATTGCTGTGGTAAAAACAATGAGAGATGGAAGTGGGCAATTCCTCAGCCTGATTCCAATATGGATATGATCAGAGACAACGTACGCCGGAGATCTGTGGCCTGTCTGGGGACCCTTTCCATAGTTTTTCACCAAGTATGTAGGCACAGACCCCTGCCACCAATCAATCAGATTCACTTGGAAATAAATCATGGTAGAGGATGGGCGTGTGCAGAGATAAGTGCAGGGGCCCTGTCGGCAGGCTGAAAACATCTCTTTCCACCGCGGTCAGGAAACAAGGCTTGTCTGACCCGTAAAAGCCTGTGTGGTAGATGTGGGGAGGCATGAAAAGTTGATCCCAGCGGGAATTCCTGCTGACCTCTCCCTAACTGCCAGGCTGTGATTCCAGCACTCTAAATGGGCCCTTTTAAAGGATTATTTCAGCAGACTGTTACTGGAGCGGAGGAAGACCCCACCATTAAAATGCCCATTGAAATGCCTGGATGAAGAGAACACTGCATTATTCACTTCAGTTTGTGCATTGCTTTGCTAATGGCTTGGCGGTCTACAGCACTAGAGTGAAGAAAACCAAACACAGTCACTGGACCACACAGATCCAAAATGGCTGCCTCATGGTGCCTCCTCTGCAGATGGCCTGATGAGGGCTCTCAGAAAGGCATTTGGAGCAGCCAGATTAACAGACCAGTGGTGTGAATATTGAGCCAGCCCGTGCCAAGGAATACAGAGCTCTGTATTCAAACACCAATCCAATCTTGCCTTACACAAATACAGGATGATCAGCATTCACTGACTTTTCCATTGCTGACATCATTAATGGGGCAATCAACAGCACATTACAGTATGGTAGGGCAGGGAATACATTATGGATGTGTTTCTATATAGGCTGGTCGGTCATGACGCTGAGACATCCAAACTGGAGACATGGGCAAGAATAGAGTTTCACTTAGTGTTAATTGACATGGGCCTATTGGAGTTAGATGAACTACATTACTCCTTCTCCTCCTCTTAATCCTCCCACACCACCACCACCACCTCCCTCTACTTCACTGCATCCACATACTGTACATTACTAGAGGATGTTGGTATGGGCCCATACAGGCGTTATGTGCTTCTGGACAGTGGTGTGTTGTTCTACGTTGTCAAGGAACAGCCTTTTGAGTGTTATTCTTCAGAACTTCAGGGATTCTGGAAAGATGGGACTCAAATAATAAATGTTTCTCTAATATTGTCTAGAACTCTATTGGAGGGATGCGACACTATTCTTCCACAAGAAATTCCATAATTTGGTGTTTTGCTAAGGTTGGTAGAAAAAAGCTGTCTCAGGTTCTGTTCCAGAATCTTCCATAAGTGTTCAATTAGATTGAGACACACACACACAGACATAACCTTTAAACTCCCTATGCTCTTTTGAGACCCCACTTTCAAAGTCCCTGAGATCTCTTCTTCCGGCCATGGGAGCCAAAATAATGGTCAATGAAACATTTGTATGCATGACCCTAAGCATGATGGATTGTTAATGGCTTCATTAACTCAGGAACCACACTTGTGTGGAAGCACCTGCTTTCAATATACTTTGTATCCCTCATTTACTCAAATGTTTTCTTTATTTTGGCAGTTACCTGTATGTATTTTGTTAGAGAAAAAGTATCAGCTATCACACCATGTAAAGAAATGCCAATTTATGTATTTATTTTGTATAAAATGCAATACATTTGATTTATGTCAACTCTGTCAGACACCATAAAACATATGTTTTTGGGAGATGCTGGGTTATCACATATCTGTTCGCAAAATATCCTTTCGGTGGATACCCAGAGGCAAAGTCAGCTATATCTGTTGGGTGATTGGTTGTGAGGCTTCTTTGATGTGTGACGTCACACCGACTCCTTGCCAAAACACAAAACATGATGGATAGTTTTTCTATTGCCTCAGATCTGAAACCAATAGTAACCACCAACTTCACTAACAGTTAGCTTAAAATTAAAAAGACAAATCTAACATACTAACTTCAATAACATTGTCATCTCAGTCATTTTCTTGTAAAACAGCTCCGCTAACAACTGAAATGCTAATTTCCAGAGATGTGGACTCGAGTCACATGACATGGACTCGAGTCACATGACTTGGACTCGAGTCAGACAAGAGTCACAAATATGATGACTTGAAACTCGACTTTCACTTTAACACCAACGACTCATGACTTAACTTGGACTTGAGCCTTTGACTCGAACTGACTTGATACCCTCCCCAAGCCCAAATATTAGAAATGAAGCTATTAAAAACAGTGTGCAGCGCATCAACTCTTCATTTAATGGAATAGAGTTTGAATCTGACAGCAGCCAATCAAATTGTGCCAGCCGAGAAAAAGTTGAGCGTGGCATTGCATAGGAACGTCGGCGGGTGAATTCAGATGGAGCCCTTGGAAAGATGATACCCAAAATTATTATGTTCAGATATAAAGACGCTGTATCAACGGATTGCAACTTGCAAAACATGCGGGAAGAAAATGACAGACGGAGGTGCATCAACCTCCAACTTTGTTTGACATTTGAAGTTGCACAAGAAACACACATTTAAAGCAGATACATACAGTGGGGAGAACAAGTATTCGACACACTGCCGACGATGCAGGTCCTCGTACCCACAAAGCATGCAGAGGTCTGCAACCTCCACCATAGGTACACCTCAACTGCGAGACGGAATCCAAAACAAAAATCCAGAAAATCACACTGCATGATCTCCAAGCAATCAATCAAGTCGTGGATAATATAGCCGACAGCTATATAATTTATAACTTTGCTAGTGTAGCATGTAGGCTAACGTAACTTTAAATCAATGAGCCTCCACACAGTCAGTCAGTTTGGGAACGTGATCATTGCACCCAAGATTGAGCTACAAGTGGCTAGGCAGTTGGTAGCCTAAATCCTGCCTGTTACTGCTGTTCCTAAAACCATTGACATACGTTACCCTACTGTAACCACACACACAGAGGGTGTGTGTGCGTGTGTATGTGTTATGTACAAGCCTACATTACACTCCATGCAGTTTGGCTTCAGAGCGAAACACTCCACAGAAACGGCCAACTGCTTTCTTCTGGAAAATGTGAAGTCCAAGATGGACAAAGGGGGCATTGTTGGGGCTGTGTTTCTGGACCTAAGGAAGGCTTTTGATACTGTTAACCATGAGATTCTCATCACAAAATTGTCCAAGTTCAACTTTTCCCCCGATGCCTTTTGAGATGGATGAAATCATACCTTGAAGGCAGAACTCAGTGTGTCAGAGTGAGCAATGAGCTGTCTCCCACTCTTAGCTATGATGTGGGCATGCCCCAAGGGTCAATACTGGGGCCCCTCCTGTTCAGCCTATACATTAATGATCTGTCTTCTGTCTGTACTGGGTCTGAAGTTCAAATGTACACAGATGATACAGTGATATATGTGCATGCAAAGAGCAAACAACAAGCTGCATAAGAACTCACTACTGTAATGGTCCATGTTACAAAGTGTCTCAGTGACTCGTGTTTGCATCTCAATGTGAAAAAAACTGTTTGCATGTTCATCACAAAGAGGGCAACAGATGCTACTGAGCCAGATGTCTATGTGTCAGGGGAGAAGCTCCAGGTGATATCTGATTTTAAGTACCTTGGCATCATACTTTATTCCTCTAATGCAATTCTAAAGTCTAATTCATCCACAGCGGGATTTCAACAGTTTTTTGTCAAATTAACAACTTGTCTTTTGTTGAATTTATATAACAACATTCCAACCTTGGTTAGCATGATCTATACCATTATAGCATGATTCCACTATTTGGAAGATCATCACCCCACTATCATCCATAAAGCGAGGTCAGTACAGCTGCATCAAAGCTGGGACCAAGAGACTGAAAAACAGCTTCTATCTTAAGGTCATCAAATCAAATCAAATCAAATGTATTTATATAGCCCTTCGTACATCAGCTGATATCTCAAAGTGCTGTACAGAAACCCAGCCTAAAACCCCAAACAGCAAGCAATGCAGGTGTAGAAGCACGGTGGCTAGGAAAAACTCCCTAGAAAGGCCAAAACCTAGGAAGAAACCTAGAGAGGAACCAGGCTATGTGGGGTGGCCAGTCCTCTTCTGGCTGTGCCGGGTGGAGATTATAACACAACATGGCCAAGATGTTCAAATGTTCATAAATGACCAGCATGGTCGAATAATAATAAGGCAGAACAGTTGAAACTGGAGCAGCAGCATGGTGAGGTGGACTGGGGACAGCAAGGAGTCATCATGTCAGGTAGTCCTGGGGCATGGTCCTAGGGCTCAGGTCCTCCGAGAGAGAGAAAGAAAGAGAGAATTAGAGAGAGCACATGTGGGGTGGCCAGTCCTCTTCTGGCTGTGCCGGGTGGAGATTATAACAGAACATGGCCAAGATGTTCAAATGTTCATAAATGACCAGCATGGTCGAATAATAATAAGGCAGAACAGTTGAAACTGGAACAGCAGCACGGCCAGGTGGACTGGGGACAGCAAGGAGTCATCATGTCAGGTAGTCCTGGGGCATGGTCCTAGGGCTCAGGTCCTCCGAGAGAGAGAAAGAAACAGAGAAGGAGAGAATTAGAGAACGCACACTTAGATTCACACAGGACACCGAATAGGACAGGAGAAGTACTCCAGATATAACAAACTGACCCTAGCCCCCCGACACATAAACTACTGCAGCATAAATACTGGAGGCTGAGACAGGAAGGGTCAGGAGACACTGTTCATCAGACTCTTAAATAGCCGGCTACCACCTGGTTACTCAACCCTGCACCTTGAGTAACCAGGTGGCTGCTGCCCTATGTACATAGATATGGAATCACTGGGGTCTTTAATAATGGGACACTAGTCACTTTAATAATGTTTACATACTGTTTTACTAATTTCCTATGTATATACTGAATTCTACTGTGTTTTAATACCAGTACGACATTGCTCATCCTAATATTTATATATTTCTTATTTCCATTATTTACCTTGTAGATTTGTGTGTATTGTTGTGAATTGTTAGATACTACTGCACTGTTGGAGCTAGGAACACAAGCATTTCACTACACCCGCAATAACATCAGCTAAATATGTGTATATGCCCAATAAAATTAGATTCGATTTTTGACATAACCCTCCCACATTCTGAAATTGCACTTTTGTCCAAAACGCGACAGTGGCGTGCTTTAGGACCATGCGGACGACTCAGAGCGGTGTGGTAGGCTGTTTTCCGGTTTCAGCAGGCTGGATTTATGTGGGCAAGTTTTATGAAGGCAAAGCTTCTGAAAGGCTGGCATAGAGCATGAACAGAGGCAGCTGCTGTCTGTGTAGCAAGCAGAGCAGAAACTGGCTACTCTTTAGTTGACTGATCTAGCTGGGAAGGTAACTGCTGTTTGGCAGAAGAAAAAATGTATCTATTCCCAATGCTAGTAGTGTAAATTACATGTTTCGTTAGCCAATGTTTCATCCCCTCTCGACTGAAGTAAATTAACTACTAGCAGCTAGTTAGCTAGCTAGTAGCTATCACAGCCAGTTCAGCCCTAGCTAGCCTCTAGCTATCTGTCAGGTAGCAGTATCTAACAGCTGTTATGTGTATGGAAATGTTTTGTCCCGTTTCAACAGAAGTCAATTTGATGATGTACCATTGTACCATTAGCTAGAGCTAGCCAAAAGTTAGCTAACATTAGCTAGCTAGCCCACTAACTGTAGCTATTATTTTTGTCTGAATCACACTAGACCTGAATTAAACGATGAAACCAGTGGCCAAACAATTGAAGACCGATATATTCTGACATTTCCTCATCGTAATGTGAGTTTTTATTAGTCAATATAGCAAAGTAACGTTATTGATATGTCAATTTTCTTATGTAATTACCTACTTTTCACACTATCATGGTATAAACAGCTCTACAGGCTTCACTGTCATGGTGCACAGTCAGTACACAACACTATGCTCATCATGTCTTAGCAGGATCAGGATCAGGTGTCCGTGCAGGGTTAGGGAAGACCAGTCTTCGGAGCTCAGGTGAATCTTGCAGTATATTATAATAATCAGTGAATGGATACAAAGTAATATAATTTATTTTGTCTCTCTCTGTGTTTTCATAATATTCCGTCAATTCGCAAGTGGCTGAATCTCACCGGAGAAATCATCCTAGCGAGGGAAACAGCACCCCTGTCTCAGTATGAGTAGCCCATGTATCTGATGCTGTCTGGGCTAAAAGAGTATAATATGTTACCACAGTAGCATTTGATTGATTGATGCCAGCAAGCATTTTGCCTCCCTTGATAAAACAATTATAAAATAATTAGCCAATCAGCGTTGACCAATCAGCGTTGGTGCAGCAAAACGCCCCCTAAGGGAGGCCAGGTTTGGATTTGGCTTCAGACAAATCAAATAATTTTCAGAAAAACATGTCTGTGTCTGGTCTGCTTGTGTTTATGTCCTGCAGTAGCTAGCTTTCTAAATCTTCCCTTTCCAAAGCCATGGATGGAAATGGGGATTTGGACTTAATTCTCTGTACAGGCCAAGGATTATGACAGCGATCCTGATCTAACCATAAATGAGTATGTTGTGCCACTGGCCTGAGACGATTGCTGTTCAATATGTCACCCAGGCTCACATTAACTAGCTAGCTAAGGCCAGACAAAGTTGAATTATTGTTTAACAGATGCCCCGCCTCACTTTTCTCCACTCCCCAACATATGTGGCTTTTTGTTTATAATGCACTGTCCACTCTCCCTTAAGGCTTTCCCAAGTTGATGCCCAAGAGACCAAACAGCCTCAGATCACGCGCTCAGATCATGTGTGAGCCTCGTATTGGACAGTAGTGATGGGTCGTTCGCGAACGAGTCGTCTCTAAGAGCAGGCTCTTGTAGGTGAACGTTGAGAGCCGGCTCGCATATAAGAGCAGAATCTACTTCTAAAAATATATTTTTTAATTAAGATATGAATAATCAAAATATTTAAATGAATAGAATTAACTAATAAAAATAACGAAAAAAATAAATAAATAATATAGGCCTAAATGCTCAAGCGCACATACATTCGTTCTGACTGTCTGCTCAGACTCACCTGTTGTTCCTGTCAATCAGACACGCAGTATCAACCAATGAACCAAAGATGCGTGAGGGAGGGCCGAGCCAACTCACGCACAGTCACAAATAGCCGCCGAGGAGAGAGAGGAAGGACAGCTGTGACTACAACAGCTGGAAAATGAGTCGGAAGCACAGTAGCATTTGGATGCATTTTAATATTGTAGACAATGTTAGAGCACAGTGTAGAATTAGCCAAAACCAAATCTCATATAAAGCTGTTTCTACATACAACCTACACTGGCATATGCGAACTGTGCACCCAACTGCTAGCGGAGCTTCGAGAAACTAGCAGGCCTGCTAGTGATAGTGGTGGAGCCAGTACTTCCACACGTGGAGATGTATCCACTCAGTCAAGTAGGCCTACTCCGTGACCCACAGCAATGCAGTCTTCTATGGACCCGTTTATGCCAAAGTCTATGTCTGTAGCAAAACAAGACCAAATTGATATTGCACTTGATAAAATGATTGCCACCCATTTCCAGCCATTTTTGATCGTGGAGGACAGAGGTTTAAGAAATTATAGCAATAGTCCAAATCCAATGTACACAATTCCAAGCAGGAAAACCCTTTCAAAATCACTTATTCCACAACTGTACGAGAGCACACAGGCTTCAGTGTGGGAAAGAGTCCAAAAAGCTACTGCAGTTTGCCTTACCACTGACTGCTGGACATCAAGGGTAACCACTTCTTACATGTCAGTTACATGTCACTTCATTGAAGATTGTTCGCTGTCTAGCTGTCTTCTGGACTGCTTTGAGTTCAGTGACAGGCACACCTCAGAGAACTTGGAAGAGGAACTGTTGTGAGTGGCCAGAGAATGGCAAGTAGATGGAAAAGTGGACCCATTATCCATGTCTTGCCCACACAATCAGCCAGATTGTAAGAGATGTTCTGAAGGAGATGAAGGCCACTGTGGACAAAGTGAAAGCAGCTGTGGAATACTTCCACAGGAGCACAGTAGGTGCTGAAAAACTAAAGTCTACACATCGCCAGATGGGGATGTCTGAGCTGAAGCCTAAAAAATACTGCACTACAAGGTGGAATTCAACATTTTATATGTTAAAGCGGTTTCTTGAGTCAAAGGATGCCGTCATCTCTACCCTGGCCATTGTCAATGCACCTGTTCATGCTCTGACCCAAGAGGAATGGGAGGAGGTGGGCAGAGTCCTGGAACCCTTTGAGCAGATCACTGTGGAGATCAGTGGAGAGAGGTATAGTTATTACTACATCATTATTTAATCTAGTATTATATATGTATATGAGCAGTAGATGAGGATGTAGTATTTGTAGACAAAACATGAACCTGAACTAATAAGTTTACCGTTCTCTCTTTTCAGCTATGTGACAGCCTCAAAAATGATAGTCCTGTGTCAGGGTCTGCAGCAAATCACAGCCAGCCGCCAGAGAGAAGCAAATGTAACTGCAGGACTTGTGACAGAGTTCATGGACACCCTATGTTCATCAATGGACAGAAAGTTCCACAGAATGGAATATAATCTTGTGCTATCAGAAACCGCTACACTTGACCCCAGGTTTAAGAAGTTAGCCTTCAGTGATGCCAGAGCAATTTATTAGGCTCTTCAAAGAATAACCTCAGCAGCAGGGAGGGACAGCACCGGGAGTCAGCTGGCTCAGGCAACAGGAAGAAGAGGGATCAGATGGAGCAGAAGCACCAGCAGTAGTGCCACAAACGTCTGCTGTTTGGATGCTGTTTGACGAGAGAGCAACTGGGGATGCAGCACGAAGGAATCCCTCAGCAGATGCCATAATAGAGGTCCGGTCCTATTTGGAGGAGCCCCTCCAAAGATCTGGTGATCCTCTGAGCTGGTGGAAGAACAAGGCTTCTGTCTACCCACGGATTACTAAAGTCATGGGAGACTCTGCATAGTGGCCGCATCCGTCCTCTCTGAGAGGGTCTTCTCAAAAACGGGAGAAATAGTCACTGAGAGAAGAAACCGTATCAGCCCCTCGAAAGTGAGGCGGCTTGCATTTCTGAATGCAAATCTCTCATGAAAGCAAAATATGGTCAGCATTGCTGTGTGCTGCTGGCAATAAAGAAGAGAGAGAAAAGAGGGACCAGTTTAATGTTTTAAGTGGGATGCTGCAGTTTTGCACATTATTTATTTTTCTTTGATATGGTGCAATATTCTATTATTGTGTTGTTCCGAATGTATTAGTTGAGAATTGTTACATTTACATGCACTTTGTTTATATACTGTACATTAAAAAAGTTGTACTTTAAATGCAAATGTTTAATAGCATTCTTTTTCATAACAAACCAATGCATTTTGAAATACATTGTGGTTAAGGTAGAGTATGATTTCATTTAATAATTTAATTTGAATTGTTTTCACACCAATCATAGTCAAACTATCGCAAAAATACAAAACATATATTTTTTAAAGATCCGTTATTGAAAATTGTCTTCTGGTAGATGGAAAGACTCGCCCAAAAACATTTTCTATTAAATGTTAACTAGCTACAAAGTAGTCTATGCCTTTGTGTCAGAATGATATCAAGATTATTTGCATCAATCCAGTGGGCATTTCTTTTGCAAAATCCATCTCACGTCCTACAGAAATGCTGCTAATTAAACAATAGTGCTAGGTGCCTGCACACTTAAATTAAGGGTAACTACTCTCAAAAATATATATTTCATATATTCTTCCCAGACCTCAAAATTGGTCTCCTGATGTGGTTTAAGCATTGTTATGGACTTAGAGCATACAATTCTGTTCTTTTTTTTGTTGGAACATCTGAATTCTGTGAATTTCTGACTCAGTTTATCTGTATCAATAGTAGACCTACTATTAGCCTACTGCACAGTACAGCTTGCGTTGGCCTGACTGTGAAAGACCAATATGGATTTATCAGTTTAGGTCATTCAGAGTGTATGTCACTGTTTCTCATAGAATCTTTCCTATACATCGCAGTTTGGAAAATTCTTGGCAAAATTTTAGTATACAGGGCTATGTGGTAGGGGATTATTGTTATATTTCGATTTACAGCACATTATAGTGATTATTATCCACATTATCCCCAAGACGGTGAAAACGTTGCGCTCTTTAAACCTTTCACTAAAGAAACTAGTCTGTCTCGTCAAGTAAAAGTGACTAAACTATTTAGATGTAGGGCTAAATCAAAGTTTAAGTTTAAAAAGCTTTCTGGTGACACAGATCAGAAAGGCGGTGGTCCGTTTTGCTCACTGCTCCATATAACTTGGCAGGCGCACCGGTGCACATTGTTACCTACGGGTTCAATCGTTATTGGCACACCTTTCCTTTGAATGCAAGCGCCGGTGAATTGTTGGCTAACTTTAAGTCAATGATCCTCCACACAGTCAGTCAGTGTGGGAATGTGATCATTGCACCCAAGATTGAGCTACAACTGGCTAGGCAGTTGATAGCCTAAATCCTGCCTGATGTTACTGCTGTTCCTAAAACCATTGACATACGTTCGCCTACTGTAACCACACAGAGAGTGTGTGTGTTAAGGTTGGGCGATTGTGTACAAGCCTATATCGCCCGATTGTGCCCCATAGCGAACCTCGATAGTCGATCACTATTGGGGAGGGGTTCTCAAGGCTACCCATGTATTTGAGTCTCTGATCCACCTCTACGCAGACGTCACCATTCTGTATACTTCTGGCCCTTCTTTGGACACTGTGTTAACAACCCTCTAGGCAAGCTTCAATGCCATACATCTCTCCTTCTGTGGCCTCCAATTGCTCTTATGACTTGTTTAGGACTCAACTCAAAGTTTAGGACTTGAGACTTGACTCGGACTTGGGACTTGAGTGCTAAGACTTGAGACTTATTTGTGACTTGAAAAACAATGACTTGGTCCCACCTCTGGCTCTAACACATAAAAAAGGTGAAACGAGGAAAGGAAATGTCAAAATGAAGCAATGTAATCGAATTTGATTGATCATTGAATTTTGACAATCTTAAACCACACAGAGTATGGAAAAACATTGTGAATTGACAGTTGAGAATAATTTTTCTTTTTGTCACAATTCATGCTATGACAACAAGGAAATTAAATGGCAAACATGATAAATTATTTGTCATTTAAGCATTTGAGCATAGGTCTATTCTGACAATTTTTCTTGGGTCACTATAACTATATCTACTTTGCCAATTGGATTGATCCCCTCTACCACACGGAACCCCACTAATCTACTGACGGAAACGCACGAGGTGGCTAAAGACTATGCTAGCTTGCTACCGATCGCCCGGCTAGCTGTCTGAATCGCCGTTACCCCAACCAACCTCACTACTAACTGGACCCTTATGATCACTCGACTAAGCATGCCTCTCCTTAATGTAAATATGCCTTGTCCATTGCTGTTCTAGTTAGTGTGTATTGGCTTATTTCACTGTAGAGCCTCTAGCCCTGCTCATTATACCTTATCCAACCTTTCAGTTCCACCACCCAAACATGCGATGACATCACCTGGTTTCAATGATGTTTCTAGAGACAATATCTCTCTCATCATCACTCAATACCTAGGTTTACCTCCACTGTATTCACATCCTACCATATCTTTGCCTGTACATTATAACTTGAAGCTATTTTATCACCCCCAGAAACCTCCTTTTACTCTCTGTTCTGGACGTTCTAGACGACCAATTCTCATAGCTTTTAGCCGTACCCTTATCCTACTCCTCCTCTGTTCCTCTGGTGATGTAGAGGTGAATCCAGGCCCTGCAGGGCCTAGCTCCACTCCTATTCCTCAGGCGCTCTCTTTTGATGACTTCTGTAACCGTAATAGCCTTGGTTTCATGCATGTTAACATTAGAAGCCTCCTCCCTAAGTTTGTTTTATTCACTGCTTTAGCACACTCTGCCAACCCGGAAGTTCTAGCCGTGTCTGAATCCTGGCTTAGGAAGACTACCAAAAATTCTGAAATCTTCATCCCTAACTACAACATTTTCAGACAAGATAGAATGGCCAAAGGGGGCGGTGTTGCAATCTACTCCAGAGAGAGCCTGCAGAGTTCTGTCCAACTATGCAGGTCTGTACCCAAACAATTTGAACTTCTACTTTTAAAAATCCACCTCTCTAAAAACAAGTCTCTCACCGTTGCCGCCTGCTATAGACCACCCTCTGCCCCCAGCTGTGCTCTGGACATCATACGTGCTTCTACACCTGCATTGCTTGCTGTTTGGGGTTTTAGGCTGGGTTTCTGTACAGCACTTTGAGATATCAGCTGATGTACGAAGGGCTATGTAAATAAATTTGATTTGACATGTAAATTGATTTCCACCCATCTATCTTCAGAGCTCGTGCTGCTAGGTGACCTAAACTGGAACATTCTTAACACCCCAGCCATCCTACAATCTAAGGTTGATGCCCTCAATCTCACACAAATTATCAATGAACCTACCAGGTACCACCCCAAAGCCGTAAACACGGGCACCCTCATAGATATCATCCTAACCAACTTGCTCTCTAAATACACCTCTGCTGTTTTCAACCAAGATCTCAGCGATCACTTCCTCATTGCCTGCATTCGTAATGGGTCAGCGGTCAAACGACCTCCACTCATCACTGTCAAACGCTCCCTGAAACACTTCAGTGAGCAGGCCTTTCTAATCGACCTGGCCGGGGTATCCGAGAGCGTACACTGCGACCTGTACGCTCTCGTTGGCTGGCCCTCGCTTCATACTCGTCACCAAACCCACTGGCTCCAGGTCATCTACAAGTCCCTGCTAGGTAAAGTACCTTATCTCAGCTCGCTGGTCACCATAGAAGCACCCACCTGTAGCACGCAATCCAGCAGGTATATCTCTCTGGTCACCCCCAAAACCAATTCTTCCTTTGTCCGCCTCCCCTTCCAGTTCTCTGCTGCCAATGACTGGAACGAACTACAAACATCTCTGAAACTGGAAACACTTATCTCCCTCACTAGCTTTAAGCTCCAGCTGTCAGAGCAGCTCACAGATTACTGCACCTGTATAATTTAGCCCAAACAACTACCTCTCCCCCTACTGTATTTATTTATTTTGCTCCTTTGCACCCCATTATTTCTATCTCTACTTTGCACATTCTTCAACTGCAAATCTACCATTCCAGTGTTTTACTTGCTATATTGTATTTACTTCGCCACCATGGCCTTTTTTTGCCTTTACCTCCCTTACCTCACCTCATTTGCTCACATTGTATATAGACTTATTATTGACTGTATGTTTGTTTTACTGTATGTTTGTTTTACTTTGTTTTACTCCCATTACTCCCATTTACTCCCATTATCTTGGCCCATTATCTTCGCAATTGTAAATGAGAACTTGTTCTCAACTTGCCTACCTGGTTAAATAAAGGTGAAATAAAAAAAGAAATAAAATAAAATGTAAATTACATTTTTAAAGGTGTCAGTGTTGTACTGGATACTACCATAGAAATTAAATATTAAACACACTTTTCTATTTATTTTTCAACTTGGCAGGCATTTTGCATACTCACTAATGCAATATATTACATTGCATTTCAATTTAAATACACAGAGACACATACAAAGCTCTCCCTCGCCCTCCATTTGGCAAATCTGACCATAATTCTATCCTTCTGATTCCTGCTTATAAGCAAAACTAAAGCAGGAAATACCAGTGACTCGCTCAGTACAGAAGTGGTCAGTTGACACTGATGCTACACTACAGGACTGTTACAGTACCTCCTGCCCATTTGCATCACTGCCTGCATCCCCCCTATCTGAGATATCGACTGCAGCCCTCATCCTCCACATACAACACCCATTCTGCCAGTCACATTCTGTTAAAGGTCCCCAAAGCACACACATTCCTGGGTCACTCGTCATTTCAGTTTGCTGCAGCTAGTTGTGTCTTTATGTAGGCTGTATAGTCACAGAGGAGAGCTGTGCTGCTCTGTCTTCAGCTCTTGAGGTTAAAACCCTCCCATCTGAAAGAGCTGGACCTGAGCTACAATCACCCGGGAGACTCTGCAGGGGGGACTGCTTTCAGCTACTCTGGTGCATCCCACATATTAAGCTGAAGTAAGTCATAAGAATAGATGACCTAATAGTGTGAGCAGCGGTTGTGTCATATGTGGTGTAGTGGGCTCAGTAACATGAGGACATGATCGGTAGAATTCAGGGGAAGTTTTCAGGGGAAGCATACTTAGCACCCCAACACAGCATACAGTACATCATCACCACAGGATTACTCTTCTTCTGCATCTCTGATAACCTTTTTGGAATTGTACTCCCGTTCTGTATGCAATAGGTAGGAGAGAATACCTGTATGTATCGAGTAATGAACTTGGATATTGCACCAGAACACAACAATATGGGTTTAAATGTTTGCTGCTTTTAGATCTTTGTCAGTCAATAACCTGTTTCTCCTACAGTGTGGTTCATGGTGGAGAGTACAGGCTGAAATCAGGGCTGAGGGAATGTAAGTCTCTTTAATCCTAATTAACTGTATATTCAGAACTATAGTGGAATAGTAACTAATCAATACTTGTACTGTACCCACAAAACAACATTTTATATGAGGACGTGGTTTGATTCAACTCCCCTTTTGTCCACAGATGCATTTCAACTCATCCTGGACCCAAGTACAGCACACCTACTGTCACGACTTCCACCGAAGGTGGTTCCTCTCCTTGTTCGGGCGGTGCTCGGTGGTCGGCGTTGCCGGCCTACTATCCATCACCGATCCATTTTTCTTTTTCCGTTTGTTTTGTCATTGGTTCATTCACACCTGGTTTTCATTTGCTTTCATTTCTGTGTGTATATTTACCCCTGTTTCCGGCTCAGGTTTGTGCGGGATTATTTTCATGTTGCTCCTTGAGGTTTTCCTCAGTTTATTCACTTGTGTACAGTGTTGTAGGATAAGTAAGGAGGGTTGTTTTTCTCATTCCGTTAGTGACTGTGTGTTCCTATGTCTTGGGCGTTTATTGTACCTGACCCATTTTTGGACTTGTCTATTAAAGATGCTAAATTGACATCTCTGCTCTCCTGCGCTTGACTACCTTAACTACCTCTAGTACAAAGACGCAACACCTACGCCTGTTTCTGTCTGAGGGGAACAGGAAGGTGATATGGGTGAAAGAGAGGCGGCCTGTATACCATCCAGACATTTTTAACTGTGTTCCCGAAGTTCTCTGCAGCGAAGGCTTATCTGGATGTCGTTATTACTGGGAGGTGGTGCGGGATGATGACTTGGCTTACATTGGTGTGGTGTACAAAGGAATGATGAGAAATGGATAGGAGGATGACAGTAGGATTGGACTCAATAGGAAGTCCTGGAGTTTTCTTCTCCCCCAAGATCATAAGGAAGCAATGGTGTGCCATGATAATCACTGTATTATTCGTGGTGTGGCCACAACAACATACAGGAACTCAAGTCCTTCTGTTCACCTGATTTAGAATTCCTCACAATCAAATGTCGACCGCATTATCTACCAAAGGAATTCTCTTCGATTATAATCACAGCCGTATATATTCCCCCCAAGCAGACACATCGATGGCTCTGAACGAACTTTATTTGACTCTTTGCAAACTGGAATCCATATATCCTGATGCTGCATTCATTGTAGCGGGGGATTTTAACAAGGCTAATCTGAAAACAAGACTCCCTAAATTGTATCAGCATATCGATTGCGCAACCAGGGCTGGAAAAACCTTGGATCATTGCTATTCTAACTTCCGCGACGCATATAAGGCCCTGCCACGCTCTCCTTTCGGAACAGCTGACCACGACTCCATTTTGTTGATCCCTGCCTACAGACAGAAACTAAAACAAGAAGCTCCCGCGCTGAGGTCTGTTCAACGCTGGTCCGACCAATCTGATTCCACACTCCAAGACTGCTTCCATCACGTGGACTGGGATATGTTTCGTATTGCATCAAACAACAACATTGACGAATACGCTGATTCGGTGAGCGAGTTCATTAGAACGTGCGTTGAAGATGTCGTTCCCATAGCAACGATTAAAACATTCCCAAACCAGAAACCGTGGATTGATGGCAGCATTCGCGTGAAACTGAAAGCGCGAACCACTGCTTTTAATCAGGGCAAGGTGACTGAAAACATGACCGAATACAAACAGTGTAGCTATTCCCTCCGCAAGGCAATCAAACAAGCTAAGCGTCAGTATAGAGACAAAGTAGAATCTCAATTCAATGGCTCAGACACAAGAGGTATGTGGCAGGGTCTACAGTCAATCACGGATTACAAAAAAAAACAGCCCCGTCACGGACCAGGATGTCTTGCTCCCAGGCAGACTAAATAACTTTTTTGCCCGCTTTGAGGACAATACAGTGCCACTGACACGGCCCGCAACCAAAACATGCAGACTCTCCTTCACTGCAGCCGACGTGAGGAAAACATTTAAACGTGTCAACCCTCGCAAGGCTGCAGGCCCAGACGGCATCCCCAGCCGCGCCCTCAGAGCATGCGCAGACCAGCTGGCTGGTGTGTTTACGGACATATTCAATCAATCCCTATTCCAGTCTGTTGTTCCCACATGCTTCAAGAGGGCCACCATTGTTCCTGTTCCCAAGAAAGCTAAGGTAACTGAGCTAAACGACGACCGCCCCGTAGCACTCACTTCCGTCATCATGAAGTGCTTTGAGAGACTAGTCAAGGACCATATCACCTCCACCCTACCTGACACCCTAGACCCACTCCAATTTGCTTACCGCCCAAATAGGTCCACAGACGATGCAATCTCAACCACACTGCACACAGCCCTAACCCATCTGG
This sequence comes from Oncorhynchus tshawytscha, assembly GCF_018296145.1. NCBI lineage: Eukaryota > Metazoa > Chordata > Actinopteri > Salmoniformes > Salmonidae > Oncorhynchus > Oncorhynchus tshawytscha. The sequence goes on along the minus strand of NC_056434.1, from coordinate 42,726,122 downwards.
ACAAGAGGAATACCTATGTGAGAATGCTGTTCATCGACTACAGCTTGGCATTTAACACCATAGTGCCCTCCAAGCTCGTCATCAAGCTCGAGACCCTGGGTCTCGACCCCGCCCTGTGCAACTGGGTACTGGACTTCCTGACGGGCCGCCCCCAGGTGGTGAGGGTAGGCAACAACATCTCCACCCCGCTGATCCTCAACACTGGGGCCCCACAAGGGTGCGTTCTGAGCCCTCTCCTGTACTCCCTGTTCACCCACGACTGCGTGGCCACGCACGCCTCCAACTCAATCATCAAGTTTGCGGACGACACAACAGTGGTAGGCTTGATTACCAACAACGACGAGACGGCCTACAGGGAGGAGGTGAGGGTCCTCTGAGTGTGGTGTCAGGAAAATAACCTCACACTCAACGTCAACAAAACTAAGGAGATGATTGTGGACTTCAGGAAACAGCAGAGGGAACACCCCCCTATCCACATCGATGGAACAGTAGTGGAGAGGGTAGTAAGTTTTAAGTTCCTCGGCGTACACATCACAGACAAACTGAATTGGTCCACCCACACAGACAGCATCGTGAAGAAGGCGCAGCAGCGCCTCTTCAACCTCAGGAGGCTGAAGAAATTCGGCTTGTCACCAAAAGCACTCACAAACTTCTACAGATGCACAATCGAGAGCATCCTGTCGGGCTGTATCACCGCCTGGTACGGCAACTGCTCCGCCCACAACCGTAAGGCTCTCCAGAGGGTAGTGAGGTCTGCACAACGCATCACCGGGGGCAAACTACCTGCCCTCCAGGACACCTACACCACCCGATGTCACAGAAAGGCCATAAAGATCATCAAGGACAACAACCACCCGAGCCACTGCCTGTTCACCCCACTATCATCCAGAAGGCGAGGTCAGTACAGGTGCATCAAAGCTGGGACCGAGAGACTGAAAAACAGCTTCTATCTCAAGGCCATCAGACTGTTAAACAGCCACCACTAACATTGAGTGGCTGCTGCCATCACACTGACTCAACTCCAGCCACTTTAATAATGGGAATTGATGGGACATGATGTAAAATATATCACTAGCCACTTTAAACAATGCTACCTAATATAATGTTTACATACCCTACATTATTCATCTCATATGTATACGTATATACTGTACTCTATATCATCTACTGCATCTTTATGTAATACATGTATCACTAGCCACTTTAACTATGCCACTTTGTTTACATACTCATCTCATATGTATATACTGTACTCAATACCATCTACTGTATCTTGCCTATGCCGCTCTGTACCATCACTCATTCATATATCTTTATGTACATATTCTTTATCCCCTTACACTTGTGTCTATAAGGTAGTAGTTTTGGAATTGTTAGCTAGATTACTTGTTGGTTATTACTGCATTGTCGGAACTAGAAACACAAGCATTTCGCTACACTCGCATTAACATCTGCTAACCATGTGTATGTGACAAATCAAATTTGATTTCATTTGACTAGTGTCACACGTGACAAAATGTTTACGGTTCATTTTTACTGTGTTAAAATATAATTATGTTACCCCAAAGTTCACTGTAATATAAAGTACCAGTCAAAAGCTTGGACACACCTACACATTCAACAGATTTCTTTATTTGCACTATTTTCTACATTGTAGAATAAGAGTGAAGACATCAAAACTATGACACAACACACATGGAATCATGTAGTGACCAAAAAAGTGTTAAACAAATCCAATTCAAATTGTATTTGTCACATGCGCAGAATACAACATCCTTACAGTGAAATGCTTACTTACAAGCCCTTAACCAACGATGCCCTCTTCATGACTGGCTTGGTGTGCTTGGACCATGTTAGTTTGTTATTGATGTGGACGCCAGGGAACTTCTCTCAACCTGCTCCACTACAGCCCCGTCGATAAGAATGGGTGTGTGAGGCCTCCCGGGTGGCGCAGTGGTTAAGGGCGCTGTACTGCAGCGCCAGCTGCGCCACCAGAGACTCTGGGTTTGTGCCCAGGCTCTGTCGTAACCGGCCGCGACCGGGAGGTCCGTGGGGCGACGCACAATTGGCCTAGCGTCGTCCGGGTTAGGAAGCGTTTGGCCAGTAGGGAAATCCTTGTCTCATCGCACTCGAGCAACTCCTGTGGCGGGCCGGGCGCAGTGCGCGCTAACCAAGGTTGCCAGGTGCATGGTGTTTCCTCCAACACATTGGTGCGGTTGGCTTCCGGGTTGGATGCGCGCTGTGTTAAGAAGCAGTGCGGCTTAGTTGGGTTGTGTATCAGAGGACGCATGACTTTCAACCTTCGTCTCTCCCGAGCCCGTACGGAAGTTGTAGCGATGAGACAAGACAGTAGTTACTAAACAATTGTCTACCATGAAATTGGGGAGAAAAAGGGGTAAAATTCAACAAAAATGTAAAAAAGAATGGGGGCATGCTCAGTCCTCTTTTTCCTGTAGTCCACAATCATCTCCTTTGTCTTGATCACATTGAGGGAGAGGTTGTTGTCCTTGCACTACATGGTCAGGTCCCGGATCTTGCAGAGGGAGCTGTTAAGTCCCAGGGTCCTTAGCTTATTGATGAGGTTTGAGGGCACTATGGTGTTGAACGCTGAGCTGTATTCGCTGAGCTGCATTCTCACATAGGTGTTCCTTTTGTCTAGGTGGGAAAGGGCAGTGTGGAGCGCATCTGTGGATCTGCTGAAGCGGTATGCAAATTGGAGTGGGTCTGCGGTTTCTGGGATAATGGTGTTGATGTGAGCCATTACCAGCCTTTCAAAGCATTTCATGACTACAGATGTGAGTGCTACGGGTCGGTAGTAATTTAAGCAGGTTACCTTAGTGTTCTTGGGCACAGGGACTATGGTGGTCTGCTTGAAACATGTTGGTATTACAGACTCAGACAGGCAGAGGTTGAAAATTTCAGTGAAGACACTTGCCAGTTGGTCAAAGCATGCTCGGAGTACACATCTTGGTAATCCGTCTGGCCCAGCAGCCTTGTGAATGTTGACCTGTTTAAAGGTCTTACTCACATCGGCTGCGGAGAGCGTGATCACACATTCATCAGGAACAGTTGATGCTCTCAAAATCAAAATATATTTTAGATTATTCAAAGTAGCCACCCTTAGCCTTGATCACAGCTTTGCACACTCTTGGCATTCCCTCAACAAGCTTCACCTGGAATGCTTTTCCAACAGTCTTGAAGGAGTTCTGACATATGCTGAGCACTTGTTGGCAGCTTTTCCTTCATTCTGCGGTCCAACACATCTCAATCCATCTCAATTGGGTTGAGATCGGGTGATTGTGGAGGCCAGGTCATCTGATGCAGCACTCCATCACACTCCTTCTTGATCAAATAGCCCTTACACAGCCTGGAGGTGTGTTGGGTCATTGTCCTGTTGAAAAATAAATGATAGTCACACTAAGCGCCGACCAGGTGGGATGGCGTATCGTTGCAGAATATTGTGGTAGCCATGCTGGTTAAGTGTGCCTTGAATTCAAAATAAATCACACAGTGTCACCAGCAAAGCACCCCCACACCTCCATGCTTCACGGTGGGAACCACACATGCAGAGATCATCTGTTCATCTGCTCTATGTCTCACAAAGACACGGCTGTTAGAACCAAAATCTCAAATTTGGACTTATCAGACCAAAGGACAGATTTCTTCTTATTGGTGTCCTTTAGTAGTGGTTTCTTTGCAGCAATTTGACCATGAAGGCCTGATTCACGCAGTCTCTTCTGAACAGTTGATGTAATTGAAGTCATTAGCCTTGGGGTTCACATACTTTCTCCAACCTACACTGTGAATTTTTAAATTATGTATTCAATATAGACAAGGAAAATACAATAATATGTGTGTTATTAGTTTAAGCACACTGTGTTTGTCTATTGTTGTGACTTAGATGAAGATCAGATCAAATTATATGACCAATTTATGCAGAAATCCAGATAATTCCAAAGAGTTCACATACTTTTTCTTGCCCCTGTGTGTGTGTGTATGTAGGCTGATGTGGCAAAATAGATATCCACGTTTATAAATGCAGGGTCACTACAGTTATTGTTATTTGTGGTCGTAACATTATTTTCAGTTAATTCTATGAGTACGGGTGAGTGCAATTTGTTTTTACAGCATAAGGGGAAGGTCATGTGAAAATATTTGTTATGTCGGGGAAGGGGTTGCATTTCTTTTTATGACACCTCAAGTTGGAACACTCCATTAGTTTTAGAACACCCCATTAGTTTAGCCTGCGTGACCATGACGTCATATCCCTGACATCATTGCTTAGCTCATTAAGCAAGAAGTATAAGGAGTAAATTTCGTTTTTGACCGTGTTAAATTAATTTTCTTTGTAAACTTTTTATTAATGTATAAAAGGTCAAACAGAGGAGCTTTTTGAATGTTTTTATTCACGTCAGACTCTCACTGCTGGCTGCACCACTACAGAAGCAGTTCCTTTCAATTCCCATATAAAGAATATTGTATAAATGTACAAGACTAGATGGACATTCATTGCCACGGGACTGTTTTTTACTATATTGATTTTCAGAGAAACATAGCAATAGCCTCACTGTTTAGAAAGTTATATTGCTTGTAAATGACATCCTAATAACTCTGAGGGTAATGAAATGTTGTCTGCCTCAAGGTTATATTATAATTTGAGTTGCAGATGCCACAAATGATTGCCTTGATAAAAATCTAACAAAAAGATCATTTGGAACATAGTCTCCAACTTTATTTCAATTGGTTTAAGGATGTCCCAGTTACAGTAACAAAGAGACCAAAACGGGTTACGTAACCCCATCCAAATTGCCTGTACCCCCAGATACTACTGTATGGCCAGAAGATTATGAAGTATTGATAAGAGCTAATCCAGGGTTGTCGATGTGGCCACAGTTAAGCTGCTTGGTTAGGGAATCATTGCCCTGGTGGTCTGAGCATCCCTCTCTGCTGGAATCAAACCCTGATCTGTTCCAACACATCAAATAGAGACTTCTATAATCCAGTGAGTGGCATATCCATCATGTTGAGATGCTGCTGGTGGTGGTGCTTGGCTCTGCAATCCCTGTGAGGTCCTATAGGGGTATGCACGGCTCTGCAAGTCCAGGGCACTGTGAGGTGTGTCTGCTGGCTCCTCGCTCCAACATCATGCAACATTAATAGTCTGGCTTCCATAGGCCCCATGCATGGGTGACTGCTGATGGGTGCAATGCCAAGCATCCTCCCTGGCAGGTATCTCCTTCCCCTGATCTCTTCCTGGTTCTCTCTGGCTCCTAGAGCATTCAAACACATGGCCTACAGTATGTAAAATGGGATCATTTGGAACAGCACGTGTCAGTCTGCAAACGGAGAGCTGGCATCCTATTGTTTGTGACCGTGAGTGTTTATAAGTAACATTAGGGAGAGTGTTAGTGATGGGGAGAGTGGTGGCAGACACTGGTCACCTAGAGAGAGTTGTGTGTCTGAAATGCATGTGGGTTAAGTCTTTTAAAACAAATTTAAAATGCATGTAAAGGATAGAATATTCATGAACAACAAAATAAGGGTGATTGAAAAGGCTGTTGAACCTCTGAAATATACTGAATTATTCGACCATTGTGTGCTCTGAAACTTCATCTGACACGGTAAAGATTTTCAGTTGATTCATACATTCCTCACAGCACAAAGATTGGAAATAGCTAAATGGAAATGAGGGTCTTCAATGTTAGAGGATGAAGCCCTTCAGAGCTAGTCCTTATAAAAGGCTATCACCACATCTTCTCAGTTAGTCAATCTAACTGACCATCACACTGTGTGGATTTACACCATTTCCGGTCACAACTTGCAGACTTGTTTACGTGTTGCTGTGCTGTACGTGTTGCTGTGCATTTGGTGCCAACCTTACTTTGCAACCTGACAACTTTACGTTTTTTACTTTTTTTACTTTTTAATTACGTTTATATTTTTGTTTTTTTCCCTCACTCAACTTTTTTTCATTCAACTTTTTCATTCCGGACGCTTTATCTGGACATGGTTCGTCAGGACCTCCAACAGCTGAAGCTAAGTAGTAACATTAACATGATACCTTCTAAATGCAGTCGCCGTACTCATAATATACAGGAGAACGATCGCCTTACGGCAAGGATAGCTGTGTTGCAAGCCCAATCGTTAGGCAAGGGTAATTTCAGTGTAGGAAAGGATGAAACAGCTTCTGTGCTACCAGTAAGTACAGATAGTAACGTTAGTATAAATCCCCTCGCATGGTCCCCGCAGCCGGACAACTTTCTCATGGCTTCTGGAGGGAAATGCTGTAGGAATGCTGTGTCTGAGCCGACAAACTTTCAACCGGTTTTCCCCTTTAAGCAGCGAGTCGGAGACTGAGGCCGAGCCTTCTCTTGTCTCTACTCCTCCCGTTACGGGGTCTGAGACGCCGAAGCTTCCCACCATTAGCTCTGACAAATTGAAAACCCTGTTAGCCAGCCTGCCAGCTTAGTGGAGTCTGCCACTAGCACAGCCAGTGTAGTCAGCTATCCCCATTGAGACCGTGTCTGTGCCTCGACCTGGGTTGGGCAAATCTAAACATGGCGGTGTTCACCTTAGCAATCTCACTAGGATAAAGACCTCCTCCATTCCTGTCATTATTGAAAGAGATCGTGACACCTCACTTCTCAAAATAGGGCTACTTAATAATTGTTAGATCCCTTACTTCAAAGGCAATTATAGTCAATGAACTAATCACTGATCATAATCTTGATGTGATTGGCCTGACTGAAACATGGCTTAAGCCTGATGAATTTACTGTGTTAAATGAGGCCTCACCTCCTGGTTACACTAGTGACCATATCCCCCGTGCATCCCGCAAAGGCAGAGGTGTTGCTAACATTTACGATTGCAAATTTCAATTTACAACAAAAAAAAATAATGTTTTTGTCTTTTGAGCTTCTAGACATGAAATCTATGCAGCCTACTCAATCAATTTTTATAGCTACTGTTTACAGGCCTCCTGAGCCATATACAGCGTTCCTCATTGAGTTCCCTGAATTCCTAGCGGACCTTGTAGTCATAGCAGATCATATTCTAATTTTTGGTGACTTTAATATTCACATGGAAAAGTCCACAGACCCACTCCAAAAGGCTTTAGGAGCCATCATCGACTCAGTGGGTTTTGTCCAACATGTCTCTGGACCTACTCACTGTCACAGTCATACTCTGGACCTAGTTTTGTCCCATGCAATAAATGTTGTGGATCTTAATGCTTTTCCTCATAATCCTGGACTATCGGACCACCATTTTATTACGTTTGCAATTGCAACAAATAATCTGCTCAGACCCCAACCAAGGAACATCAAAAGTCGTGCAAAAATTCACAGACAACACAAAAATTCCTTGATGCCCTTCCAGACTCCCTCTGCCTACCCAAGGACGTCAGAGGACAAAAATCAGTTAACCATCTAACTGAGGAACTCAATTTAACCTTGCGCAATACCCTGGATGCAGTTGCACCCCTAAAAACTAAAAACATTTCTCATAAGAAACTAGCTCCCTGGTATACAGAAAATACCCGAGCTCTGAAGCAAGCTTCCAGAAAATTGGAACGGAAATGGCGCCACACCAAACTGGAAGTCTTCCGACTAGCTTGGAAAGACAGTACCGTGCAGTATCGAAGAACCCTTACTGCTGCTCGATCATCCTACTTTTCTTATTGAGGAAAATAAGAACAATCCAAAATGTCTTTTTGATACTGTCGCAAAGCTAACTAAAAAAGCAGCATTCCCCAAGTGAGGATGGCTTTCACTTCAGCAGTAATAAATTCATGAACTTCTTTGAGGAAAAGATCATGATTATTAGAAAGCAAATGACGGACTCCTCTTAAAATCTGCATATTCCTTCAAAGCTCAGTTGACCTGAGTCTGCATAACTCTGCCAGGACCTAGGATCAAGAGAGACACTCAAGTGTTTTAGTACTATATCCCTTGACACAATGATGAAAATAATCATGGCCTCTAAACCTTCAAGCTACATACTGGACCCTATTCCAACTAAACTACTGAAAGAGCTGCTTCCTGTGCTTGGCCCTCCTATATTGAACATAATAAACGGCTCTCTATCCACCGGATGTGTACCAAACTCACTAAAAGTGGCAGTAATTAAGCCTCTCTTGAAAAAGCCAAACCTTGACCCAGAAAAAAAGAAAAATATTGGCCTATATCGAATCTTCCATTCCTCTCCAAATTTTTAGAAAAGGCTGTTGCGCAGCAACTCACTGCCTTCTTGAAGACAAACAATGTATACGAAATGCTTCAGTCTGGTTTTAGACCCCATAATAGCACTGAGACTGCACTTGTGAAGGTGGTAAATGACCTTTTAATGGCATCAGACCGAGGCTCTGCATCTGTCCCCGTGCTCCTAGACCTTAGTGCTGCTTTTGATACCATCGATCACCACATTCTTTTGGAGAGAATCTGTCGGAAAGATATCAGTTTGTCTCTGTGAATAGTTTGTCCTCTGACAAATCAACTGTAAATTCCGGTGTTCCTCAAGGCTCCGTTTTAGGACCATTATTGTTTTCACTATATATTTTACCTCTTGGGGATGTCATTTGAAAACATAATGTTAACTTTCACTGCCATGCGGATGACACACAGATGTACATTTCAATGAAACATGGTGAATCCCCAAAATTGCCCTCGCTAGAAGCCTGTGTTTCAGACATAAGGAAGTGGATGGCTGTAAACTTTCTACTTTTAAACTCGGACAAAACAGAGATGCTTGTTCTAGGTCCCGAAAAACAAAGATCTTCTGTTGAATCTGACAATTAATCTTAATGGTTGTACAGTTGTCTCAAATAAAACTGTGAAGGACCTCGGCGTTACTCTGGACCCTGATCTCTTGACGAACATATCAAGACTGTTTCAAGGACAGCTTTTTTCCATCTACGTAACATTGCAAAAATCAGAAAAGTTCTGTCCAAAAATGATGCAGAAAAATGTATCCATGCTTTTGTTACTTCTACATTAGACTTCTAGAATGCTCTAGTAGTGGCAGGGTAGCTTAGTGGTTAGTGGTTAGAGTGTTGGACTAGTAGCCGGAAGGTTGCAAGTTCAAACCCCCGAGCTGACAAGGTACACATCTGTCGTTCTGCACCTGAACAGGCAGTTAACCCACTGTTCCTAGGCCGTCATTGAAAATAAGAATTTGTTCTTAAATGACTTGCCTAGTTAAATAAAGGTAAAATAAAATAAAATACTTTCCGGCTACCCGGATAAAGCACAAAATAAACTTCAGTTAGTGCTAAATACGGCTGCTAGAATCCTGACTAGAACCAAAAAATGTTATCATATTACTCCAGTTCTATTCTCCCTACACTGGCTTCCTGTCAAGGCAAGGGCTGATTTCAAGGTTTTACTGCTAACCTACAAAGCATTACATGGACTTGCTCCTACCTATCTCTCTGATTGAGTCCTGCCATACATACCTACACGTACGCTATGGTCACAAGACGCAGGCCTCCTAATTGTCCCTAGAATTTCTAAGAATACAGCTGGAGGCAGGGCTTTCTCCTATAGAGCTCCATTTTTATGGAATGGTCTGCCTACCCATGTGAGAGACGCAAACTCGGTCTGGTGCTCTTTCATGCCGTCCCTAGGAGGGGTGCGTCACTTGAGTGGGTTGAGTCACTGATGTGATCTTCCTGTCTGGGTTGGCGCCCCCCCTTGGGTTGTGCCGTGGTGGAGATCTTTGTGGGCTGTACTCGGCCTTGTCTCAGGATGGTAAGTTGGTGGTTGAAGATATCCCTCTAGTGGTGTGGGGGCTGTGCTTTTGCAAAGTGGGCGGGGTTATATCCTTTCTGTTTGGTCCTGTCTGTCCGGGGGTATCATCGGATGGGGCCACAGTGTCTCCTGACCCCTCCTTTCTCAGCCTCCAGTATTTATGCTGCAGTAGTTTGTGTCGGGGGGCTAGGGTCAGTTTATTACATCTGGAGTACTTCTCCTGTCTTATCCGGTGTCCTGTGTGAATTTAAGTATGCTCTCTCTAATTATCTCTTTCTTTCTCTCTCTCGGAGGACCTAAGCCGTAGGACCATGCCTCCGGACTTCTTGGTATGATGACTCCTTGCTGTCCCCAGTACACCTGGCTGTGCTGCTGCTCATTTATGAACATTTGAACATCTTGGCCATGTTCTGTTATAATCTCCACCCGGCACAGCCAGAAGAGGACTGGTCACCCCTCATAGCCTGGTTCCTTTCTAGGTTTTTTCCTAGGTTTTGGCCTTTCTAGGGAGTTTTTCCTAGCCAACGTGCATGCATCAACACCTGCATTGCTTGCTGTTTGGGGTTTTAAGATGGGTTTCTGTACAGCACTTTGAGATATCAGCTGATGTACGAAGGGCTATATAAATCAATTTGATTTGATTCTCTGTATGTGCACTGCACGCTGGATCTATGTGAGTATGGTATTGGCTGACATGGTTAGTTGGACTCACGCTGCTTGTATTTCTACTGAGTTTCAGTAAACCTTCCGTTAGTGTGTTATGGCTGAGTGCTTAGTCTCTTTAAGTGTGATGAATGTGCCATTGTCGTGTTTGATTTGGAGATTTTTCAGCTCTTGGCTAGGCACTTTCTCTCTACTCAGAGGATGTCAGGGCAAACAGGGTGGAATCATACGTTCCTAGTTAAGAGCTGAAAAGGGGTGGGGTTCAAGGGAACTTAGATAGGCGAGCCAGCAACCGGAAGGTTGCCAGTTCAAATCCAGGGTCTGACAGGAAAAAATCTAGGGGGAAGTGAGCTGACCAACCGGAGGGTTGCTGGTATCAAAATCCTAGATACCATCTCCTGCCGTTGTCCCCTTGAGCAAGGCACTTAACCCCCAAAACTGCACCACAGTGCAGATGTCCTTGCTCCGAACTCTCCAACCTGTATATGTGTCTTTTGGAGGCATTGGGATAAAGTGGAAGTTGACCTTGTGCTAGTAAAGCAATTTCTTAGTCTCATGGCTTTGTAATTCATGTATGCTACACCGCATCAGCCCACGAAATAAGTAAGTTTACAGTCCCACAGTATGGCCTTATGTGTAAACAGCCTGTGTGTGTGTGTGATTGTGCTTGTGTGCATACATGCGCACATGCATTAGAATTTTATATAGAATCGACATTAACTGACACCATGTGTGTGTTTTAAGCCACACAGCGGGCACTGTCGACATGAGGCCTAATGAAACAGGACTATATGTTGAGATCTCCTGGGGAGCTGTGGACTCTCTGGGGAGGATCCCAGTGAACAACACCATTAAGCTCACTTCTTGCACCCAACCTTGATGAGGGACTCTTGGACGTGGGTCGGATAAATGTAGGGATCCTATGGGGATTGGAGGCCTGATCTGAGAGGAAAGCCTGGTCTACTGAAGGCTCTGGGTTGGCTCCATGTCTCCACTGAGCAGCTTGCTGAAACTAGAGCCATGGCCGGTGGCCCACCGCTTGAGGACACACACTGGGCCAGCAGCAATGCAGCCACGCACTACCCATAAGCCTGCATACAAGATATTTGACATGTAGAAGTGAATTGTTTTCCTTGGCTGTGTGAAAGGATAAGGTTGACCTTGAGACCACAGGCCCATGTTTTTCTGTAACAGACCCTGCCTCCTGCTTGCCTCTTATGGCCCTACTCCTTCCTCCTGTAATACTTGATGTCTGACCTGCAGTATATTATTAAAACACATCTCAATGACCTCTGCCTGCCTTTGAGTTTACATGCACTTACAGTCCTCCACGCCTTGACCCTGTTTTAGTTCAGCGATGTAAACTCCCATGCTGTTAAGGAGAAATATACACTGAGTATACAATACATTAAGAACAACTGCTCTTTCCATGACATAGACTGACCAGGTGAATCCAGGTGAAAGTTATGATCCCTTATTGATGTCAGCCTTGAGACAATTGAGACATGGATTGTGTATGTGTGCCATTCTGATGGTGAACGGGCAAGACAAAAATATTTAAGTGCCTTTTGGACGTGATACGGTAGTAGGTGCCAAGAGCACTGGTTTGTGTCAAGAACTGCAACGCTGCTGGGTTTTTCACTGTCAAGAGTGTCTCGTGTGTATCAAGAATGGTCCACCACCTAAAGGACATCCAGCAAACTTGACACAACTGTGGGAAGCATTGGGGTCAACATGGGCCAGCATCCCTGTGGAATGCTTTTGACAAACTTAATGGTGGTGTTGGAGTCGTGTTTGGCCAATCGATTGTGGGTGAACATGGAGTACATGTGTGTACTTAGTCCCCTCCTGTACTCCCTGTTCACCAACGACAGGGTGGCCAAACACGACTCCAACACCATCATTAAGTTTGCTGACGGCACAACAGTGGTAGGCCTGATCACCGACAACAATGAGACAGCCTATAGGGAGGAGGTCAGATAACTGGCAGTGTGGTGTCAGGACAACAACCTCTCCCTCAATGTGAGCAAGACAAAGGAGCTGATTGTGGACTACAGGAAAAGGCGGGCTGAACAGGCCCCCATTAACATCGATGGGGCTGTAGTGGAGCGGGTTGAGAGTTTCAAGTCCCATGGTGTCCACATCACCAACGATCTATCATGGTCCAAACACACCAAGACAGTCATGAAGAGGGCACGACAAAACCTTTTCCCCCTCAGGACACTGAAAAGATTTGGCATGGGTTCCCAGACCCTCATAAAGTTCTACAGCTGCACCATCAGAACATCCTGACCGGTTGCATCACGGCCTGGTATGGCAACTGCTCGGCATCTGACCGTAAGGCGCTACAGAGGGCAGTGCATACGGCCCAGTACATCACTGTGGCCAAGCTTCCTGCAATCCAGGACCTATATAATAGGCTATGTCAGAGGAAAGCCAATAAAATTGTCAGAGACTCCAGTCACCTATGTCATAGGTGTTTTCTCTGCTACCGCACAGCAAGCGGTACCTGAGCGCCAAGTCTAGGACCAAAAGTCTCCTGAACAGCTTTTACACAAGCCATAAGACTGCTGAACAACTAATCAAATGGCCACCAGGCTATTACCCCCCCTCATTTGTTTTGTACAGTGCTGCTACTCGCTGTTTATTATCTATGCATAGTCACTTCACCCCTAACTACATGTACAAGTTACCTTTAACCTGTACCCCCACACACTGACTCGTTACCGGTACCCCTGTATATAGCCTCGTTATTGTTATGTTATTGTGTTACCTTTTATAATTTTTTACTTTAGTTTTATTTGATAAATATTTTCTTAACTCTTCTTGAACTGCACTGTTAAGGTCTTGTAAGTAAGCATTTCACAGTAAGGTCTACACTTGTATTCGGCGCATGTGACAAAAAGTTTGATTTGATTTGTAGAGCCCTGACGAATTGAGACTGTTCTGATTGGCAAAAAGGGTTAGTGTTCCTATTGTTTGGAATACTCAGTGTACATGTACATAGTCATAAAGACTGTTTTCTAAAGATATATTCACCGCTTTTAAAAAACTTGCTAATGCAACCATTGACTGTATATACGTATACAGTACTAGTCAAAAGTTTGGAAACACCTACTCATTCAAGGGTTTTTCTTTATTTTTATTATTTTCTATATTGTAGAATAATAGTGAAGACATCAAAACTATGAAATAACACATATGGAATCGTGTAGTAACCCAAAAAGTGTTAAACAAATCAAAATATATTTGATTTGTAGCCACCTTTTGCCTTGATGACAGCTTTGCACGATCGGCATTCTCAAATCACATTTTATTGGTCACATACACATGGTTAGCAGATGTTATTGCTAGTGTAGCGAAATGCTTGTGCTTCTAATTCCGACAATGCAGCAATATCTAACAAGTAATATCTAAGAAATACCTAATACACACAAATCTAAGTAAAGGAATGGAATAAGAATATATAAATATATGGATGAGCAATGACACAGCGGCATAGGCTAAGATGCAGTAGATAGTATAGAATACAGTATATACATAGGAGATGTGTAATGCAAGATATGTAAACATTTTTTAAAGTCAAATCACATTTTCTTGGTCACATACACATGGTTAGCAGATGTTAATACGAGTGCAGGGAAATGCTTGTGGCATTATTAAAGGGACTAGTGTTCCATTTATTAAAGTGGCCAATGATTTCAAGTCTGTACTGAGGCAACAGCCTCTCTGTGCTAGTGATGACTGTTTTACAGTCTGATGGCCTTGAGATAGAAGCTGTTTTTCAGTCTCTCGGTCCCAGCTTTGATGCATCTGTACTGACCTCGCCTTCTGGATGGTAGCGAGGTGAACAGGCAGTGGCTCGGGTGGTTGTTGTCCTTGATTATATTTTTGGCCTTCCTGTGACATCAAGTGCTGTAAGTGTCCTGGAGGGCAAGTAGTTTGCCACCGGTGATGTGTTGTGCAGACTGCACCACCCTCTGGAGAGCCCTGCGGTTGTGGGCGGTGCAGTTGCCGTACCAGGCGGTGTTACTGCCTGACAGGATCCTCTCAATTGTGCATCTGTAAACGTTTGTGAGGGTTTTAGGTGACAAGCCAAACCAGCTTCATGAGGAATGCTTTTCCAACAGTCTTGAAGGAGTTCCCACATATGCTGAGCACTTGTTGGCTGCTTTTCCTACACTCAGCTCATCCCAAACCATTTAAAATGGGTTGAGGTTGGGTGATTGTGGAGGCCAGATCATCTGATGCAACACTCCATCACTCTCCTTCTTGGTCAAATAGCCTGGAGGTGTGTTTTGGGTAATTCTCCTGTTGAAAACAAATGATAGTCCCACTAAGCGGAATGCTGTGGTAGCCATGCTGGTTGTGTGCCTTGAATTCTAAATAAATCACAGACATTGTCACCAACAAAGCACCCCCACACCATCACACCTCCTCCTCCATGTTTCACGGTGGGAATCACACATGCGGAGATCATCCGTTCACCTACTCTGCGTCTCACAAAGACATGGTGGTTGGAACTAAAAATCTTGAATTTGGACTCATCAGACCAAAGGACAAATTTCCACCGGTCCAATGTCCATTGCTCGTGTTTCTTGGCCCAAGCAAGTCTCTTCTTCTTATTGGTGCCCTTTAGTAGTGGTTTCTTTGCAGCAATTCGACCAGGAAGGCCTGACGCAGTCTCTGGACAGTTGATGTTGAGATGTGTCTGTTACTTGAACTCTATGAAGCATTTATTTGGGCTGCAATCTAAGGTGCAGTTAATTAACTCTAATGAACTTATCCTCTGCATCAGAGGTAACTCTGGGTCTTCCTTTCCTGTGGGGTCCTCATGATAGCCATGTATACCAACCCTACCTTGTCACAACACAACTGGCTCAAACGCAATAAGAAGAAAGAAATTCCACAAATTAACTTTTAACAAGGCACATCTGTTCATTGAAATGCATTCCAGGTGACTACATCATGAAGCTGGTTGAGAGAATGCCAAGTGTGTGCAAAGCTGTCATCAAGGCAACGGGTTGCTACCTTGAACAACCTAAAATCTAAACTATATTTTTTGATTAACACTTTTTTTGCTTACTTCATGATTCCATTTGTGTAATTTCATAGTTTTGATGTCTTCACTATTATTCTACATGTAGAAAAAAGTAAAAATAAAGAAAAACCCTTGAATTAGTATGTGTTTCTAAACCTTTGACTGGTACTTTACATCTGGTGTAAAAGGAGCAATTATTGGTACAATGATTGTCTTCGGATTTATTACTTATTTATACGAATATTGGACATGAAGAATGAAGATTGGATCCTGCTTTCTGGAAACAACAGCCTGCAGTATGAGGGGCTGTGTACTGCTTGTGCTCAGCAGAGTCTCAGCAGAGTGTGTTGTGGAGTAGTCCACTACACTTGGTAAGGATTTGAAAACCACTTAAGTTACTAAGCAGGGAGACTGTCCCAAAGCTAGTGTTATTACCCAGGTAATATATGGCAGGCTGGCAAGCTTCCCCAAAGCAAGGTCAGGCATAGCATGCTAAAGGCACTTTTTACAAGCTTCCACTGACAATAGCAGGTGACAGAAAAATAACAACATTTAAAGTTGTATTTCCTCTGTCTGGTTACTAGCAACACAGACCAGTGATCAACATTCATGAATCTCGCAGGAATTTCAAAACTCTAATTGTTTGACAGGATTGTGTTTGAGACATTACATTTCTTCCAATGGTTTCTTCCTAGCGCAAGGGGCTAGTAATGTATGATGCTGCCTGATTAACTGAAGCAAAGGGAGCGATGGAGAGAGAGAAGCAGGGTTAAGTGAGGGAGAAGAGACGTATGTGAGACAGAGAGACGTATGAGATGGGGAAGATAGAGAGAAAGAGATGGAAAGCAGAGAGAGAGAGAGAGAGAGAGAGAGAGGTTGAAGTTTAGGTTCAGATCAGCAGACAGGCCAATGTGTGCCCCAGTCCCAGCAGTAGTTAGAGCCCTACAGGGTTCTGGTCTTGACCAATGGCAGGTTTAACCGTCCAGAGGTGCTAGGCCTGGTTGCCATCGTCGCTGCCTCCCAGCCATGCTCGGGGTCGCACAGGAAGAATAGACTTTCTCCATACAGGAGTAGGCAGTCTTTATGTGCATTCTGTTAAACATTTACAGAGAAGTGGATTCTTCTCTGATCCCACAAGTCATTCGTGCCTATGATTGACTTCATCTGGGCTCCTCTTTTCTCATCCAATGCCAAAGGGGGGGGGATATAAAGAGATGTTGTACCCCATAACTAGGGCTCAATTTACAATATAGGATGCACAACTGCAGCTAAAGATGTTTGAGTATCTTCATGTATGCTAACCTTCCCAGAACACACTCATTTCCTTTCACAATCCCAAAATGCGCTTTCTATTTGTTGTGCTGTCAAGGACAAATCGGGAATGAAAAGCTAGGCTAAACATATGGTCCTCTGTAACTAACAATGGGAGAACATGAGCAAGATGGGACCAGTCTTACCGTTACTGCATGATACACTGGTCTCCTCAGTAGAAACAGCATGCCAGGGCATTGGGAAAAGAGTGAGACACCTTTAGCCATCGCAAGGTTCCTTCATGTCAATGCAACTCCTTTGTGGGTTAATGGATGTATGAGTAAGCACCGAGCAGCAAGGTGTTGTCTTCAGTCACTGCCGTAGTGTCTAATGAACACACTATTCATACTGTTAATGTCCCATATCCTGGTTAAAACAGACTGAACACTGTGGTCAATGATGGTGAGTGCAGCATTCAGTCTAGTTTAAATCAATATCAGGCCAACTGTCTGAGGCCTTCTAGATCAGTTCTCTGTTCTGTAGCCTAACAAGGTCCTTTATGTTGTTCACTTCACACTGTCTGACATGGTCCTCACACAGGCCGCTTCATTGAGCTGCAGGGTGTTGACTGACCAGCCAAGTAGAAATGATGCAAAGGTGGCTGATGTTTGATTTCTCTTTATTCAACGGTTTGACCTATTGACCCTGCTGGAGCGTTGTGAAGGTATTCTAAATGCGGAAGACACAGTTCAGTTGAATGCATTCAGTTGTACAACTGACTAGGTGTTCCCCTTTCCCTCCTTCACCAAGTTAGTGGGGGCACACCAGCTGTTTCCCTTTGTGAATGGAGGAAATTCCTCAATGGTCCAACCTATCAAACCCCACCTCATAAGCATAGTTACATTAACTGTATAAACAAAGCATGCTACTCAAACAGCCATAGTTGTGATCGCTAATTGTTGGTACAGTGTGAGAGTAATTGGATATGCCAACATGCATTCAACATTGTTTCTACGTTGACGTGATAACCCAGTACGCTGTGTGCCCCTGAAAGGGAATGAAAGAGTTTCAGTTGTATAGACGTTTTTTATCTACTGTCAGTCTCGACTTGATCCTTCACTAGGAGTCAAACAACAGCGATGCTATTGGTAAAACATGAAGTCTTTAGCACCGTTTATACCTGGTTCTAACACCTATCCTTTGCCCACATTGTGCCCACATACGAGTGTAGACGATTAAAAGACGGATTATGATCGGATTGGAGGTAGTCAGGTATGCATTGTGTCTGGATATCTTATAAGTGTAGACGGATCTGGAGAGTGAAACCCTTGAAATGATTATTATTATAACTACTAAAATAATTTACAGGTAGCACCATTGACTTACTGTATGACATCAATGTCTTAAAATAAACAAATATTTAGAAAAAATATGTCAAACAATTTGCATACATGGAGGGACCAGAAAATCTGGTCAGAATGTGAACACAATGGATGGATAAGAGACACCATTTTATTACCACGTGAAGACACATCTGAAAATGTGGGCACAATCAGAATGTGGACAAGATCAGGACAAAGGATGCATGTTAGACCCGGGTATAAACAAGGCTTCTGTCACAACCATAGACCAATACAGTACATCAATATGTCCCTTTTTGTCCCAATGACAAACTGCACAGTATAAAGCCCCTGGAAACCGCTAATTGAATTTCTCTTTTCCTAAACGTAACCAAAAGATCACATCAGTCCCAAACAAAAAAAACGAAAGCCATGTTAATGGCTGTTTATTTTTGCTGTTTAAGACTGTTCTCTGCCCCATGTGGTTCCAATGAGATTCAATCTATTTAAACTAAAATCAGATGAAGCGTTTTAGATTAAATCCTTAATTGTAAACGCTAGTCGGCCCACAGACTGCGCTTCTGGAGAGATACTGATCTGCTCTGTGTAAATAAACTGACTTCTAAATGGATTCTCACTTTTGTCGATATTTACCTTGGAGTGAACCCTTGAAGCTCAACTGAAGGTAACAAACAACTTCTCTGATAGAAGACGGCATGGCAACGATATTAGTCCAAAACATATATTCTAGTGTCAATTTACTACAAAGTGTAAATAGGATAATTGCAGTCATAAAGTCAGTCTCATCCAAAACAGAGTTTTGTAAGTGTGTTTGTCATGACTTACTTGAGGGTTGGGTTTTGATTTCGACCATGCTTACTTGCCCACCAACACGGACACACAGCTGCATTGATTGAGCTCTATCCAATCCTACCGCAGAATACACATCGGACACGGCACACATTTTTTTACTTGAGAAATACTGCACCAGACTACATAACTACAGTAGATGGAAAATTGTGCGACCAAAACTAAAAAAAAATCTAAATTAGTTACAGATTTAGATGAATTCATTTATCTTAGATTCATTCTGACTATTTTGAGGAAGTGATACAGGCTTTGGTCCTATGGTGTCTTCTTTAGTATCATGGCATTCTAACATTTTGTTTGTGCATGCCGCCACCTACTGAAGTGCACACCTGGCTTTTCAAGGTGTCAGATACTGGAGACTGTGATATGCTGGAGTGGAAAGCCTTATATTGCTACCTTGTGATCGATCATGTTACATTATTTGATACAAAAGTAAAATGGAAGTGGGAAAGTAAAACATTGCATCAACTAACCCTACACTTCTTTTTCTTTTAACACCCCATTCCACTACTTTGTCCCTATTTGATCCTACACCAGACCCATGGCCTTGGAGGATGGGACACTTTCTTTCAACACACCTTGTAACTCTGCTGCAGTAAAACCTTGTACACCCAAGTACTTCTCTGCAGCTGCCACCCCAACATCTATTTAAAACACTGAAGCACAGATTTGTATCACTTTGTATTGGCATAGGCGTACTACACACCTTTGACCCATCATCCTCTACTCTTTATTGCCTCAACATAAGACACCTTCTGTTCTACTCTGACAACCTCAACCTGTCTCACTCTCACCGGGCACTTCTAATCGCCAGCAACATGATCACCCCCCCACAATTGACCATTTTTTCCACTTATATTACACATTCCGTTGTCCCATGCCCTCCTGCACACTTCTGCAACATGTCCATAAGCTTGGCATCTGAAACACCTTAGTGGGTTTGGCACAAAAGCTCTCACGGGATAACTGAGATATCCTAACATGACTTTGTCAGGTAAAGACTGCTTCAAAACTCAAGAGCAGACAGTGTCTTCTCAATTTCACTATGCTTGCCACAGGGTATGCGTTGTACCAAACGGCGGGTGTCACAGACAGTTGCTCCACCTCCTCACTTAAATGCCACCTCAGTAATCACTCCTTTCAAAGGTGCCCTGCTCCGGAGAGCAAAGCAAGTCACAGATCTTGTCCCGAGGTGCGTGACTTGAAGTGCCCACTCCTTCTGGGCAGAAGAAACAGAAAATCATCCACTTCGAGCTACCTTAACCGATTTTAACAGTAGCCAAATTATTTTGTGCCCAGCCAGGGACTACATATAGGTCAGCCAAAAGTCAGAGATCCATGTTCTCAAAATGTCACTGCCACTGGGCCACAATCATCTTTTGCATGACCATCGGGGCGAGGCTTGGACTCTGAGGTCTTGACCACACCCTCACTCTTGTCAGGTTCAATTTCTGAGCCATCAGAGACACCATTCTTCCACAACACACATCTCCCCTCTGCACGCCTCTCCTTCTTACTTGCTGTCCATGACCAAGTCTATCCATTCACTACGCTCAAGTCATCCGCTGTATTGTTTGCAGAACACACACTGATCGCCTTTCTCCAATACCCAACTTCTGTTCCTTTATTAGCACAATTTACTAGTCTGAGTATCTCTGGCATCTTCATGCCCACAAAGCGTGGGCTACCCTGCATCTGAGAGCACTACCCTCCACTTCTTCACCGTAGAACAGGTTACATTCCTATGGTGTCTCATGGGGGACAGACATTAGTAACTGCCACATCAAATCCCACACCTAAGACTGAAATCCTTTTTTCTTAGTGAGCAACACAGAAACACATGTGAAATCAGTATGTTCAGTCGCTCTTCAACCGTTTGACTATTAGGGGGTCTTTGTACTCAGGTGTTTAGGCTGGAAGACTTATTCTTCTCATCAGGTTCAAAACGAACACCATTGTGGCATATTTTTCAGGGAGGTCCCACAGTTGACAGTGCATGTCAGAGAAAAAACCAAGCCATGAGGTTGAAGGAATTGTCTGTAGAGCTCCGAGGCAGGATTGTGTCAATGCACAAATCTGGGGAAGGGTACTAAACAATGTCTGCAGCATTGAAGGTCCCCAAGAACACAGTATCCTCCATCATTCTTAAATGGAGAAGTTTGGAACCACCAATATTCTTCCTAAAGCTGGCCACCCGACCAAACTGAGCAACAGGGGGAGAAGGGCCTTGGTCAGAGAGGTGACCAAGAACCCGATGGTCACTCTGACAGAGCTTTAGAGTTCCTCTGTGGAGATGAGCGAACCTTCAAGAAGGACAACCCTAGCCAGAACTCCACCAGGCCTTAATGTTAAAGTGGCCAGACTGAAGCCACTCCTCAGTAAAAGGCAAATGACAGCCCGCTTGGAGTTTGCTAAAAGGCACCTAAAGACTCTCAGAACAAGAGAAACAAGATTATCTGGTCTGATGAAACCAAGATTGAACTCTTTGGCCTGAATGCCAAACGTAACCTCTGGAGGAAACCTGGCACCATCCCTACGGTGAAACATGGTGATGGCAGCATCATGCTGTGTGTGTGGGGGGGGGTTCAGCGGCAGGGACTGGCAGACTAGTCAGGATCGAGGCAAAGATGAATGGCGCAAAATACAGAGAGATCCTTGATGAAAACCTGCTCCAGAGTGCTCAGGACCTCAGACTGGGGCCTTCGGGACAAGTCTCTGAATGTCCTTGAGTGGACCAGCCAGAGCCCGGATTTGAACCCGATCAAACATCTCTGGATAGACCTGAAAATAGCTGTGCAGCGACACCCCTCATCCAACCAGACAGAGCATGAGAGGATCTGCAGAGAAGAATGGGAGAAACTCCCCAAATACAGGTGTGCCCAGCTTGTAGCGTCATACCCAAGAAGACTTGAGGCTGTAATTGCTGCCAAAGGTGCTTTAACAAAGTACTGAGTGAAGGGTCTGAATACTTATGTAAATATAATATCAGTTTTTCATTTTAAATAAATTAGCAAAACATTTGACCTGTTTTTGCTTTATTATTGTGTGTACATTGATGAGGAAAAACACTATATAATCAATTTTAGAAAAAGGCTGTAACCTAACAAAATGTGGGAAAAGTCAAGGGGTCTGAACTTTCCCGAAGGCACAGTGTGTTGGACTGTAGACTTAATTTGAACAGTTTGTCGGAAATTGCATGAAGTTTGGCCATTACAGGATGCCAAGTCTCAAACCCACTGGGCAAAAACTAGTTTGAATCAACATTGTTGCCACAATTTCAACCAAAACAAATCAATGTGAATGCTGTTGAATTAATGTGGAAAACTGATTGGTTTTACAAATGTGCCTAAATCAAATGACTTGGTGACATTGCTGATTTCATGTTGAATTGATGTTAGTTGATGTTGATGATAGTTGTTAGTTGATGTTGATGATGAATTGATGTTAGTTGACAACTCAACCTAGTGTAAATTAAAACTAGATGTTGAACTGACATCTGCCCAGTGGGAAGGCTTTTCAGTCGGATCATATTTCATGGCTTTTGGATATTGCATATCTCAGTGGAGGCTGCTGAGGAGAGGACGGAGAATTATGGCATTCATTATTATGAGCCATCCTCCCCTCCACTGGCATAGCCTCTATTTGGCTAACTGAGTCATTTTAGGCCCTTCTGATAGTGGATAAACAGTTCTTACTGACTGACCCAGTCAGATATAACTAATTTACGGGATAAGGAGCCCTGTAGACGGGGGACATTAATAGGGCTGAAGGGCTAACCTTACAGGGAGAAATCATTCCCATATGACCTACAGATATAGGATCTTAATTTGATCACCCTGTTGCATGAGAACTTTCCTGAAGTGTATTTGAGGTTTTAAAAGGCTTCTGAAGTTTATTATTTCCACTTTGAAATGTCAGTCTTAAATTTGCCCTTACAAAAATATCAACCCCTACAAAAATGTTGATTAATGATAATTAAATTTATTACTCCAGGATTAATTTCCTGCTGTAGCAAACTGGCTCAAATGAAAATCCTACATCTGTAATTTCCATACCATGGTGTGAAACCAGAGTGGGGTGCATAGAGCTGTCTTGCATCACCATTATTGGGTATCAAAACCCTTCAGTTCACACATGGATCCAGTTACAGACCACTTTCAACACTCTGTCGAGAAATGCTTTGCTTTAGAATTTTACAAGCAACTATAATGTGGATATGAAATCACATCATATGATGCCTCAACCGTTTCCAGAGTGAATGTAGGCTACAATAATGTGAAGTCGGTAGCAACAGTGAGAGACAACACTATGAGAATTGTGTCCCTCAGTGTGGAGACACTAATATAAATGTTGTTGGAATGTTTGCTGATGGTTTCCACATGGACGTAAGCGCACACACAGAGAGAGAGAGACAGAGACTTTTGGGGCGTGCCGTGTAAATTACGGCGTCCCGTGTAAGGGCATGAAGACCAAACACGTAACAAAAACACAGGGTTGAAACCCAAACAAATTAGCAAAGAGTACCTCGAATAAATAACACACGTGCACAATGATTAACACACGGGACTAGAACCGAAATCATCTGCGCAATCCACAAAGGCACGAAAGCCCAAAAACGCACAGGTACTCACACCCACCAATGGACATTGTAACAATAATGGGCCGCCCAATGGAAACCACAGGGCACACTTCTACAAATACTAATCAGTGGGAATAGGGGACAGTTGTGTGTGATGAAAGTTTGAGGGATCCATGACACAGAACATGTTATTATGTGCAGTCAATTGGTGTAAAAGATGGAGACTCATGATTAACCAGACAAAAACACAGATAATGACTTTTAGAAAACCAGCTACTAAGAAAAGTGTTTTTCAGTTTTGTTTTGACATTTTGGAGTTTACTAGCATTTATAAATATTTGTGTATTTTTATTGATGAACATGTTACCTTTCCATATGCAACATCTGCCCTGGCTGACTCAGTAAGCAGAGCTCTTGTTATAGAAAAAAACAAAAACACTCAAAGATATTGATTATGCCACATATTCCAAACTGCATCAGACATGCGTGTGCCCTGTTCTGGACTATGCAGCAGGAGTGTGGGGTGCTAACAGGTATTTTAAAAACAAACGTGTTCATAACAAAGCACTACGTTACTTTTTAGGTGTCTACAAGTTTGCACCTGTACTTGCAATAACAGGGAACATGGGCTGGGAACCCTGTGAGTTGTCTACCACATGAATCTTCTCTTTGTGTCAGAGTGGGTTCAAGTGACTTCTGTTTTTCTTCTGTATTTATTTGTGTGTTTATGTTATGTATGTATGTATGTATGTATGTATGTATGTATGTATGTATGTATGTATGTATGTATGTATGTATGTATGTATGTATGTATGTATGTATGTATGTATGTATGTATGTATGTATGTATGTATGTATGTATGTATGTATGTATGTATGTATGTATGTATGTATGTATAACACGAGACGTATGTGGCAGGGTCTACAGTCAATCACGGATTAGAAAAGAAAGGCAGCCCCATCGCGGACACCAACGTCTTGCTCCCAGACAAATTAAACAACTTCTTTGCTCGCTTTGAGGACAATGCCACGGCCCGCTACCAAAACCTGTGGGCTCTCCTTCACCATGGCCAACATGAGTAAAACATTTAAACGTGTTAACCCTCGCAAGGCTGCCGGCCCAGACGGCATCCATAGCCGTGTCCTCAGAGCATGCGCAGACCAGCTTGCTGGTGTGTTTACGGACATATTCAATCAATCCCTATCCCAGTCTGCTGTGCCCACATGCGTCAAGAGGGCCCCCATTGTTCCTGTTCCAAAGAAAGCTAAGGTAACTGAGCTAAATGACTATCGCCCTGTAGCACTCACTTCTGTCATCATGCTTTGAGAGACGAGAGACGAGTCAAGGAACATATCACCTCCACCCTACCTGATACCCTAGACCCACTCCAACTTGCTTACCGCCCCAATAGGTCCACAGACGATGCAATCGCAATCACACTGGACACTGCTCTAACCCATCTGGACAAGTGGAATACCTACAGCTGAAGTCAGAAGTTTACATACACCTTAGCCAAATACATTTAAACTCCGTTTCACAATTCCTGACACTTAATCGTAGTAAAAATTCCCTGTCTTAGGTCAGTTTGGATCACCACTTCATTTTAAGAATGTGAAATGTCAGAATAATAGTAGAGAGAATTAATTATTTCAGCTTTTATTTCTTTCATCACATTCCCAGTGGGTCAGAAGTTTACTCAAATACTCAATTAGTATTTGGTAGCATTGCCTTTAAATTGTTTAACTTGGGTCAAACATTTTGGGTAGCGTTCCACAAGCTTCCTACAATATGTTGGGTATATTTTGGCCCATTCCTCCTGACAGAGCTGGTGTAACTGAGTCAGGTTTGTGTGTGCTCGCACACACTTTAGGTTCTGTCGACAAATGTTCTATAGGTTTGAGGTCAGGGCTTTGTGCTGGCCACTCCAATACCTTGACTTTGTTGTTCTTAAGCCATTTTGCCACATCTTTGGAAGTATGCTTGGGGTCATTGTCCATTTGGAAGAACCATTTGTGACCAAGCTATAACTTCCTGACTGATGTCTTGAGATGTAGCTTCAATACATCCACGTAATTTTCTTTCCTCATGATGCCATCTATTTTTTGAAGTTCACCAGTCCCTCCTGCAGCAAAGCACCCCCACAACATGATGCTGCCACTCCCATGGTTCACGGTTGGAATAGTGTTCTTTGGCTTGCAAGCCCACCTTTTTCCTCCAAACATAACGATGGTCATTATGGCCAAACAGTTCTATTTTTGTTTCATCAGACCAGAGAATTTTTCTCCAAAAAGTATGGTCTTTGTCTCCATGTGCAGTTGCAAACCGTAGTCTGGCTTTTTCATGGCGGTTTTGGGGCAGTGGCTTCTTCCTTGCTGAGCGGCCTTTCAGGTTATGTTGATATAGGACTTGTTTTATTTTGGATATAGATACTTTTGTACCATTTTCCTCCAGCATCTTCACAAGGTCCTTTGCTGTTGTTCTGGGATTGATTCTCACTTTTCGTACCAAAATACATTAATCTCTAGGAGACAGAACGCGTCTACTTCCTGAGCGGTATGACGGCTGCATGGTCCAATGTTTATACTTGCGTACTATTGTTTGTACAGATGAACGTGGTACCTTCAGGCGTTTGGAAATTGCGCCCAAGGATGAACCAGACAAAAAAAAAATCTGAGGTCTTGGCTGATTTCTTTTGATTTTCCCATGATGTCAAGCAAAGAGGCACTGAGTTTGAAGGTAGGCCTTGAGATACATCCACAGGTACACCTCCAATTGACTAAAATTATGTCAATTAGCCTATCAGAAGCTTCTAAAGCCATGACCTCATTTTCTGGAATTTTCCAAGCTGTTTAAAGGCACAGTCAACATAGTGTATGTTAACTTCTGACCCACTGGAATAGATGTTGAATTGACATCTGTTCCCAGTTGGTTGAAGCTCTCGACACGCTCCACTGCAGCCCTGTCGATGTGGATTGGGGTGTGCTCGCTCCCCCATTTCCTCTAGTCCACGATCAGCTCCTTAGTCTTACTGACATTGAGGGAGAGGTTGTTGTCCTGGCACCACACTGCCAGGTCACTGACCTCCTCCCTGTAGGCTGTCCCATTGTCGCCGGTGATCAGGCCTACCATCGCTGTGTTGTCAGCATACTTGATGGTGGTGTTGGAGTCGTGTGTGGCCACACGATCGTGCGTGAACAGGGAGTACAGGACAGGATTAAGCACACACCCTTGTGGGGCCCCTGTGTTGAGGGTCAGCGTGGTGAAGGTGATGTTGCCTTCCCTCACCACCTGGGGTCGGCCCATTAGTAATTCCAGGATCCAGTTGCTGAGGGAGGTGTTCAGTCCCAGGGTTCGAAGCTTGCTGACGAGCTTGGAGGGGATTATGGTAATAATAATCATACATGGGATTTATACAGCGCTTTTCAACAACCCACAAGTGTTGAACGCTGAGCTGTAGTCAATTAACAGCATTCTCACATAGATATTCCTCTTATCTAGGTGGGTGATGGCAGTGTGGTGTGCAATGAGATTGCGTGGTCTATGGATCTGTTTTAGTGGTACGTAAATCGGGGTGGGTCTGGGATGATGGAGTTGATGTGTGCCATAACCAGCCTTTTAAAGCACTTCATGATTACAGATGTGTGCTACAGAGCGATGGTCATTGTGGCGGGTAGTCTTAGAGTTCTTGGGAACAGGAATGATGGAAGTCAGTTTGAGACGTGGGGATTACAGACTGGGACAAAGAGAGGTTGAAAATGACAGTGAATATGCCTGCCAGATGTTCTGGGCATGCTCTGAGAATGCACCCTGGAATACCATCCGGCTCCGCTGCCCTACGAGTGTTGACCTGATTGATAAACGTACTCACTTCGGCCTCGGAGAGTAGATCACCCAGTCCCCTGGGTGAGTGGGGGCCCTTACTCATGACTCAGTGTTGTTTTTGTCGAAGCGGGCATAGAATGCATTGAGTTCGTCTGGTACAGACGCATCGTTCCTATGGGTGAAGGAAGGATCACATGATTCCATCCGGGTCATCAGGAGGGATCAACCAACAAATTATACTTGTGAGTAAACATTACATAACTGTAGGTGGCAGTAAATTGCCATCCTTGGCTTTATACCTGTTCAAACAACACACTCTAGATGGCAGTACGCACCTTTTCAGTTTGTTTAACAACTCATAGAAGTAGTCGAAGAAGAAAAATATAAGTGGGGTGTTTTGTTTGAACAGGTATGAAGCCAAGTTTGGCGATTTTCTGCCACATACAGTTATGGAATGTTTACTCACAAGTGACCAGTGAGCTGAGATAAGATGGGGCTTTACGTAGCAGAGACTTGTATATGACCTGGAGCCTGTGGGTTTGGCCACGAGTATGAAGCGAGGGCCTGCCAACGAGAGCGTACAGGTCGCAGTGGTGGGTAGTATATGGGGTTTTGGTGACAAAATGGCCATCTGTGATAGACTGCATCCAATTTGTTGAGTAGAGTGTTGGAAGCTATTTTGTAAATGACATCGCCGAAGTCGAGGATCGGTAGGATGGTCAGTTTTACGAGGGTATGTTTGGCAGCATGAGTGAAGGATGCTTTGTTGCGAAATGGGAAGCCGATTCTAGATTTATTTTTGGATTGGAGATGTTTAATGTGAGTCTGGAAGGAGACTTTACAGTCTAACCAGACACCTAGGTATTTGAAGTTGGCCACATATTCTAAGTCAGAACCGTCCAGAGTAGTGATGCTGGATGGGCGGGCAGGTGCGGGCAGCGATTGGTTGAAGAGCATGCATTTAGTTTTACTTGCATTTAAGAGCAGTTGGAGGCCACGGAAGGAGAGTTGTATGGCATTGAAGCTCGTCTGGAGGTTAGTTAACAAAGTGTCCAAAGAAGGGCCAGAGGTGTACAGAATGGTGTCGTCTACGTAGAGGTGGATCAAAGAATCACCAGCAGCAAGAGCGATATCATTGATGTACACAAAGAAGAGAGTCGGCCCGAGAATTGAATCCTGTGGCACTCCCGTAGAGACTGCCAGAGGTCCGGACAACAGGCCCTCTGATTTGACACACTGAACTCTATCAGAGAAGTAGTTGGTGAACTAGGCGAGGCAATCATTTGAGAAGCCAAGGCTGTTGAGTCTGCAAATAAGAATGTTGTGATTGACAGTGCCGAAAGTCTTAGCCAGGTCGATGACTACGGCTGCACAGTAATGTCTCTTATCGATGGTGGTTATGATATCGTTTAGGACCTTGAGGGTGGCTGAGGTGCATCCATAACCAGCTCTGAAACCAGATTGCATAGCAGAGAAGGTATGGTGAGATTCGAAATGGTCAGTAATCTGTTTGTTAACTTGGCCTTCAAAGAACTTAGAAAGGCAGGGTAGAATAGATATAGGTCTAGATATAGGTCTGTAGCAGTTTGGGTCTAGAGTGTTTCCCCCTTTAAAGAGGGGGATGACCGGGGCAGCTTTCAAATCTATGGGAAACTCAGACAATACAAAAGAGGTTGAACAGGCTAGTAATAGGGGTTGCAACAATTTCGGCAGATCATTTTAGAAAGATAGGGTCCAGATTGTCTAACCCTGTTGATTTGTAGGGGTCCAGATTTTGCAGCTTTTTCAGAACATCAGCTATCTGGATATGTGTATGTGGGCGAGTTGCTGTGGGGGGTGGAGGGCTGTTGATCAGGGTAGGGGTAGCCAGGTGGAAAGCATGGCCAGCCGTAGAAAAATTCTTATTGAAATTCTCAATTATAGTGGATTTAATGGGGTGACAGTGTTTCCTAGCCTCTGTGCAGTGGCCAGCTGGGAGGAGGTGCTCTTATTCTCCATGGACTTCACAGTGTCCCAGAACTTTTTTGAGTTAGTACTACAGGATGCAAATTTCTGTTTGAAAAAGCTAGCCTTAGCTTTCCTAACTGCTTGTGTATATTGGTTCCTAACTTCCCTGAAAAGTTGCATATCACGGAGGCTATTTGATGCTAATGCAGTACGCCACAGGATGTTTTTGTGCTGGTCGAGGGCAGTCAGGTCTGGAGTGAACAAAGGGCTATATCTGTTCCTGGTTCTACATTTTTTGAATGGAGCATGCTTATTTAAGATGATGAGGAAGGCACTTAAGATGGTGAGGAAGGCATCCTCGACTGACGGGATGAGGTCAATATCCTTCCAGGATACCCGGGCAGGTCGATTAGAAAGGCCTGCTTGCTGAAGTGTTTTAGGGTGCGTTTGACAGTGATGAGGGTTGGTCGTTTGACCGCTGACCCATTACGGATGCAGGCAATGAGGCAGTGATCGCTGAGATCCTGGTTGAAGACAGCAGAGGTGTATTTGGAGGACAAGTTGGTTAGGATGATATCTATGAGGGTGCCCGTGTTGACAGATTTGGGGTTGTACCTGGTAGGTTCATTGATCATTTGTGTGAGATTGAGGGCATCAAGCTTAGATTGTAGGATGGCCGGGTTGTTAAGCATGTCCCAGTTTAAGTCACCTAGCAGCACGCGCTCTGAAGATAGATGGGGGGCAATCAATTCACATATGTGTCCAGGGCACAGCTGGGGGAAGAGGGTGGTCTATAGCAAGTGGCAACGGTGAGAGACTTGTTTCTGGAAAGGTGTATTTTTAGAAGTAGAAGCTCGAATTGTTTGGGCACAGAGCTGGATAGCATGACAAAACTCTGCAGGCTATCTCTGCAGTAGATTGCCATTCCGCCCCTTTGGCAGTTCTATCTTGGCGGAAAATGTTATAGTTAGGGATGGAAATGTCAGGGTTTTTGGTGGTCTTCCTAAGCCAGGATTCAGACACGGCTAGGACATTCGGGTTGGCAGAGTTTGCTAAGGCGGTGAATAAAACAAACTTATGGAGGAGGCTTCTAATGTTAACATGCTTGAAACCAAACCGGGACTGGAGCTAGGCACTGCTGCGCCAGGATTGACCTCTACATCACCAGAGGAACAGAGAAGGAGTAGGATAAGGGTACGGCTAAAGGCTATAAGAACTGGTCGTCTAGTACATTTGGAACAGAGAGTAAAAGGAGCAGGTTTCTGGACGCGATAGAATAGATTCAAGACATAATGTACCGACAAATGTATGGTAGGATGTGAATACAGTGGAGATAAACCTAGGCATAGAGTGACGATGAGAGAGATATTGTCTCTAGAAACATAATTTAAACCAGGTGATGTCACCGCATGTGTGGGAGGTAGAACTGAATGGTTAGCTAAGGCATATTGAGCAGGGCTAGAGGCTCTACAGTTAAACAAGACAATAATCACTAACCAGAACAGCAATGGACAAGGCATATTGACATTAGGGAGAGGCATGCGTAGCCGGGTGATCATAGGGGTCCAGTGAGTAGTTAAGCTGGCTGGAGACATTCAGCCAGCCGGGGTGGGCTGGGGTTAGCAAGGGGCTAGCAAGCTAGCAGAAGGGCCTTAGAGGTGCGTCGTGACGGAAGAAGTCTATTGTAGCCTCCTCGTGCGGTTCTGTCGGCAGACCAGCTGTGATGGATTAGTAGGGTTCCTTGTAGTAAAGATGCCTATCTAACGCTATGGTGGTAAATTCCCACTTCCCAAATGGTTATGTACACAACATAAGAATTATCTTGCCTTTTTGGAGGGGTTGTTTGCTTTTCAATGTTTGAAGGATCATTGTGTTGATAGGCACTCTTCCTTGGCTCTTGGCAGCGACTGAACTGTAAATTAAGAGTTTATTTCCAAAACGCTATATCCACCAATTTTTCACATTTGTGTTTTCTTGTCAGAAATGATTGCTTATGTGTACCTTCATGTGTGTGTAAAAAAAGATATGTCTGAAAATTACTGTATTGAAAACCTCCCTGGTCTTTGATGTCACAAATGTATAATTTGCACATTTCTTTATAAAAAATGTAGTTGATTTTACATTTGACAGTGTAAAACAGTGTGTGAGGGGGATATACAGTGCCTTCAGAAAGTATTCATACCCCTTGACTTAATCCACATTTTGTTGTATTCTGAATTAAAAATTAATTTAAAAAAAAATTCTCACCCATCTATGCAAAATACCCCATAATGAAAACTGAAAATATGTTTTTATAAATGTTTGTAAATGTATTGAAAATGAAATACAGAAACATCACATTTACATAAGTATTCACACCCCTGAGTCAATACTTTGCAGAAGCACCTTTGGCAGCAATTACAGCTGTGAGTCCTTCTGGGTAAGTCTTTAAGAGCTTTTCACACCTGGACTGTGCAACATTTTCCCCTTATTCTTTTCAAAATTCTTCAAGCGCTGTCAAATTGGTTGTTGATCATGGCTAGACCACCATTTTCAGGTCTTCCCATATATTTTCAAGTAGATTTAAGTTTAAACTGTAACTCGGCCACTCAGGAACATTCACTGCCTTCTTGGTAAGCAACCCCAGTATAGATGTGGCCTTGTGTTTTAGGTTATTGTCTTGCTGAAAGGTGACCATCTCCCAGTGTCTGGCGGAAAGCAGACTGAACCAGGTTTTCCTCTAGGATTTTGCCTGCGCTTAGCTTCTGTTTTTTATGCTGAACAACTCCCCAGTCCTTTGCGATTACAAACATACCCATAACATGGTGCAGCCACCACTATGCTTGGAAATATGGAGAGTGGAACTCAGTAATGTGTTGTATTGGATTTGCCCCAGACATAACACTTTGTATTCAGGAGAAAAAGTTAATTGCTTTGTCACATTTTTTGCAGTATTACTTTAGTCCCTTGTTGCAAACAGGAAGCAGGTTTTGGATTTTTTTTTATTTGTACAGGCTTCCTTCTTTTTACTCTGCCAATTAGGTTAGTATTGTGGAGTAATTAAAATGGTGTTGATCCATCCTCAGTTTTCTCCTGTCACAGCCATTAAACTCATTAACTGTTTTAAAGTCACTGGACTCATGGTGAAATCCCTGAGTGGTTTTCTTCCTCTCCAGCAACTGAGTTAGGAAGGACGTCTGTATCTTTGTAGTGACTGGGTGTGTTGATACACCATCCCAAGTGTAATTAATAACTTCACCATACTCAAAGGGATATTGAATGTCAGATTTTTTTCTTCATCTACCAATAGGTACCCTTCTTTGTAAGGCATTGGGAAAGCTCCCTGGTCTTTGTGGGACCTTACAGATAATTGTATGTGTGGGTTACAGACAGTGGTGGAAAAAGTACCCAATTGTCATACTTGAGTAAAAAGCTAAAATACCTTAACAGAAAACGACTCAAGTAAAAGTGAAAGTTACCCGGTAGAATACTAATTGAATAAAAGTCTAAAATTATTTGGATTTATATATATTGAACTATCAAAAATTATACTTAAGTATCAAAAGTAAAAGTATAAATAATTTCAAATTCCTTATATTAACCAAAGCAGACTGCACCATTTACATTATTATTATTTTATTTTTTTACAGTTTACAGTTTTTTTTACAGGCCTGGGGCACACTCCAACACACATCATTTACAAACGAAGCATGTGTGTTTAATAGTCCGCCAGATCAGAAGCAGTAGCGATGACTAGGGACATTCCCTTGATAAGTGCGTGAATTGGACCCTTTTTTGTCCTGCTAAGCATTCAAAATGTAACGAGCACTTTTAGTTGTCAGAGGAAATGTATGGAGTAAAAATATATATATTTTTTAGGAATGTAGAGAAGTAATAGTAAAAGTTGTCAAAAATATAAATAGTAAAGTGAATACGAGTTAAGTAGTACTTGAAATAATTTTTACTTAAGTACTTTACACCACTGGTTACAGAGATGAGGTAGTTATTCAAAAATCATGTTATTAAACTCTGTTTCTGCACACAGGGTGATTCCATGCAACTTATTATGTGACTTGTTAAGAAAATCTTTACACCTGAACATATTTAGGCTTGCCATAATAAAGGGTATGAATACTCATTGACTCAAGACATTTCAGCTTTTCATTTGTAAACATGACAACAAAATATCTACATTAAATCCATTGTAAATTCAGGCTGTAAACAATCAAATGTGGAAAAAGCCATTTTTTAGCATTTCGAGAGAAAAAACTAATGATTATTTGTCTCTCTGAAATGAAACCAACAAGTGATAGATTTTAAACAAATACATGTATGTCATTTAACAACCCCATGACATAATTAGATAGTGAAAAAACACGCACATTTCTTTCATTATTTCTTTAAACAATAAAAGTTAATTAACCAACATTTCAGAACATGGATATATAGTGTTTTGGAATGAAACTCTTCTACCCACTGTATAGAGAAGCAGATGAATGAAGTTGGTAAGAGTATGACCACTGACCAACTGGGCCAGTCAGTCACCTGTGTCTAAAGATGTTCAAGTCACTACAATACCCCAAAAAACTGGATTGGTGCAATCCCTTCTTTGTTTCGGCAAATAAAAAAACCTGGAAATAACTTTTTAGTGTTCCTAAAATGTACACACCGTTATGGCCATGCATTGTTGGGAAAACATCATTTTACGACTATAGTAGTACATTACTCTGCCATGAAAGTTATTTGCAAATGTTGTTTTAACCTCAGACTCATGTCCCTGAGTTTGTTATATCCTGTAATTTGCCTTATGTCAAATTGGCCCGTTTTGAGGCCTTTGTGATACAAAAGACAGATGTCATAGGAAGGAGAAAAGTCAGTAAGTGAACGGTGAAGCATAAACAGGTACAGTCTCTCACTTCTAATTAACCCCACAGTGGGAGACTGAAGTTCATGGCTGCCTGGCCATTCTCTAACGTCTACCTGACCCCCTAAACATGGGGTAATGGTGATAACACACACATGCACTTGTCACACACACTTAACACACACATACACTTACAGTCTCTTTCTCACTCACTTTCTTTACGACCTAATTACGGCACCAGTGGAGTAACCACTGAGTCCCAGTTCCCATAGTAACTATAATGTGCAAGCTTTCACACTGTAAAAGTCCCCTTAATGACCCACCCACCTTATTTTATGGAAAATGCCTGCTTGCACGGTGCTGTGTGTGACAGAGATCAGATTTTACACAGAGTTCCTTGTGTGTCTTGGTCAGATGTTTTCACATTGTAGGAGTCTTCCAGAGGATCCCTGCAGAGCTCATAACCAGGGAGATTTGTTTCCCAACAGGAAAAACACAGCTGACAAAATCACTTAACAGTCAATCACCCAGTTCTCTGCAGCATATAGTGGGCGTGTTGAGCATTCAGAGTATCCAATACTTAATTATTCATCAACTTTTTGGGCAATCATTTTTTTGTGTTTTGTGTTAAATGTTTCTTTCCATGATTCGTGAAACACACTGTTATTATAACTGAGCTTTTAAAACAGAGAAGGCAAGTCACAAATGAGGTAGCTACACATTCATTCTGACTAGTTGTCCTTCCTTGTTGTGGCACTGGGCTGCGACCCCAGAGGGGCCTCCCTGATGTACTGAGGGTCCCCATGGACCAAAACACTGTAATTACATAGAACTTAAGGGCCACTCTGAGAATCGAAACAAGCTGCTCTGGGCAGTGCAACATATCCAGTTCTAGTGTCACAAAGATGGAAGAAGTGAAGTTTGTTTATTCAAGGGACGGCTCTTGGTAAGACCATCAAAATGTGTTTATTTGTTTTTAAACACCCTATGTGTTTACAATAACCCAGTGCCATTCCCCAGAAGTAATGGATAAAATGTGCATCTATCCACTTTGTTACGGCACGCCTTTGATAGCATTAACCTGTGAAGTCAATCAAACATTATGTTTCGGACATTTTTCTTTTGACTAAAAATGTAAACAAACAAAAAATCTAAAGGTGTATAAATGATTTTTTGTATTCTCCATTAACAGGATAAAATGCAGATGATAAAACACGAGAACCGATCAGGCCACAATCACATAAACACTAAAGCGGCAGGCCACATTATAGTAAATAGATTTGAAGCTGCAGGAGTTGGCACTTCTGAAGTGGGACAGTGTATTTGATCATCTACATCTACAGACTATCAGTAACATGTCAACTAACTATCTGCTAACTGTAATTCTAGCCCTAATCCTAACCTTAAACCTTATCCTAACCCTAACATTAACTCTTACCCTAAACCTAACCCAAACTGTAACCCTAGCAAGCAGTTGCTTATGTATTGAAATGTATTGATTGTTTGACGGACTATGCGGTCTATCCAAATAAAATGTGACCAACTAAATTACTGACATAACAAGAGGAAAACTGCAGATGCACTACCCAATTTTGAATTTGCATCTTGTGCATTCTACTATTATAAAGTTGTAATAGTAAAATGCACAAGATGCAAATTCGAAATTGGGTAGTGCATCTGCAGTTTTCCTCTTGTTATGTCAGTCATTGCAGGGTGGCGGGTAGCATAGTGGTTAGAGGGTTGGGCCAGTAACCGAAAGGTCGCTGGTCTGAATACCTGAGGCTGAGTCACTGGCTTACTGGTGCTCTTCCATGCCGTCCCTAGGAGGGGTGCGTCACTTGAGTGGGTTGAGTCATTGACGTGGTCTTCCTGTCTGGGTTGGCGCCCCCCCTTGTGCAGTGGTTGTGCAGTGGCGGAGATCTTTGCGGGCCTTACTCGGCCTTGTCTCAGGATGGTAAGTTGGTGGTTGAAGATATCCCTCTAGTGGTGTGGGGGCTGTGCTTTGGCAAAGTGGGTTTGATTATATCCTGCCTGTTTGGCCCTGTCCGGGGGTATCATCGGATGGGGCCACAGTGTCTCCTGACCCCTCCTGTCTCAGCCTCCAGTATTTATGCTGCAGTAATTTATGTGTCGGGGGCTAGGGTCAGTCTGTTATATCTGGAGTATTTCTCCTGTTTTATCCGGTGTCCTGTGTGAATTTAAGTATGCTCTCTCTAATTATCTCTTTCTCTCTCTTTCTTTCTTTCTCTCTCTCTCGGAGGACCTGAGCCCTAGGACCATGCCTCAGGACTACCTAGCATCATGACTCCTTGCTGTCCCCAGTCCACCTGGCCATGCTGCTGCTCCAGTTTCAACTGTTCTGCCTGCGGCTATGGAATCCTGACCTGTTCACCGGACCTGTCCCCGACCTGCTGTTTACAACTCTCTAGAGACAGCAGGAGTGTAGAGATACTCTCAATGATCGGCTATAAAAAGTCAACGGACATTTACTCCTGAGGTGCTGACCTGTTGCACCCTCGACAACTACTGTGATTATTATTATTTGACTATGCTGGTCATTTATGAACATTTTGTCACGTTTTATCAAGGTGGGTGGAATCAGGCACAGAGAGCAGGTTTCAGTGATTCGAACAGTTTATTCTCCGGCGCACAAAAAACACGGTCAACCCAACACACAGGGTGAATAA
Source organism: Oncorhynchus tshawytscha (assembly GCF_018296145.1). Classification (NCBI taxonomy): domain Eukaryota; kingdom Metazoa; phylum Chordata; class Actinopteri; order Salmoniformes; family Salmonidae; genus Oncorhynchus; species Oncorhynchus tshawytscha. Next base: position 42,689,332 of record NC_056434.1, on the reverse strand, counting down.
TCCAACACAGGATCAAAATAGACCGGAGAATAAAACACAAGTGCTACACCAAATGACACGAATACAAAAACAATCCCGCACAAAACAAGGGCGGGACAACCTACTACATATAAGGACGTTAATTAAACTAAAATACACACAGGTGAAACTAATAATACAAAACCAACAGACAAACGAAAAAGGGATCGGTAGTGGCTAGTAGGACGGTGACGACGACCGCCGAGCACCGCCCAAATAGGCAGGAGAGCCAACTTCGGCAGAAGTCGTGACACATTTGAACATCTTCGCCATGTTCTGTTATAATCTCCACCCGGCACAGCCAGAAGAGGACTGGCCACTCCTCATAGCCTGGTTCCTCTCTAAGTTTCTTCCTAGGTTTTGGCCTTTCTAGGGAGTTTTTCCTAGCCACTGTGCTTCAACACCTGCATTGCTTGCTGTTTGGGGTTTTAGGCTGGGTTTCTGTACAGCACTTTGAGATATCAGCTGATGTAAGAAGGGCTATATAAATACATTTGATTGGATTAGAATACCTGAGCCAACAAGGTGAAAAATCTGTCGATGTGCCTTTGAGTAAGGCACTTAACTCTCATTTGCTCCAGGGGTGCCGTACTACTATGACTGACACTGTAAAACAACACATTTCACTGCACCTATCTGGTGTATGTGACAATAGCATGAGTGTACAAAATATTAGGAACACCTGCTCTTCCATGACTTAGACTGACTAGGTGAAAGCTATGATCCCTTGTTGATGTCACCAGTTAAATCCACTTAAATCAGTATAGATGAAGGAGAGGAGACAGGTTAAAGAAGGATTTTTAAGTCTTGAGACAATTGAGACATGGATTGTGTATGTGTGCCAATCAGAGGGTGATTGAAGAAGACAAAATATTTAAGGGTCTTTGAACGGTGTATGGTAGTAGGTGCCAGGCGCACCGGTTTGAGTGTGTCAACAACTTCAGTGCTGCTGGGTTTTTCATGCTCAACAGTTTCCCGTGTGTATCAAGAATGGTCCACCACCCAAAGGACATCTAGCCAACTTGACACAACTGTGGGAAGAATTGGAGTCGACATGAGCCAGCATCCATGTGGAACTCTTTCGACACCTTGTAGGATCCATGTACCGACGAAAGGTGTTCCTAATGTTTTGTACACTCAGTGTATATACAGTACAGTATAAATAGAGGGGTGTGAACTGTCATGGACGGTGCTTGTGTCCATAGAAATAGACGTGTTGTGGTTATAAGTGAGGTTTAAAGGGGACATTATGTGATGCGAGTTGTGCTGGTGTGGAATATTTCTACTCCAGTTTGTGCTGCCCCTCTTGTCGCTATCTCTCTCTCTCTATCTCTCTCTCACACACACACACTCTCTCACTCTCCCTTTCTCCAGATGGGTGGTTGGCAGTTGCACGGCCCACAGAATCGGGATCGGAGCATGTGCATTGCGTGATGATGGAGGAAAAATGGCTGTGCTCACATTCCAGGACATTGCCTCTGGCAAATGGTCATCTCAATAGCTTCTGGGTTCCAGTTGAAAGGTTTATCTGCCACCTTTGGCTCCTTGAGTCCTTGTCCCCCAGCTGCTTGTCAAGCTCCTGCCAGCAAGGATATGAATGGATACAAATGGATACAAAATTTGATTTGATTTGTTAAAAAATAGTATAGGATAAGCATTATCTGGACTTATCTGGTAATGTATTGTAAAATATGTGACTTTTCTTTGGTGTGCCCAATTCTTATATATACTGAACAAAAATATAAATGCAACATGCAACGTAAAAAAAAAAAATCATATTAGGAAATCAGTCAATTGAAATAAATTCATTAGGCGCAAATCTATGAATCTCACATGACTGGGCAGGAGTGCAGCCATGGGTGGGCCTTGGAGGGCATAGACCCACCCACTTGGCAGCCAGGCCCAGATAATCAGAAAGATGTTTTCCCCTCAAAATGGCTTTATTCTAGACAGAAATACTTCTCAGCATCCTACACCCGCCTCAGCTGATCCCGCAGGAGAAGAAGCTGGATGTAGAGGTCCTGGGCTGGCATGGTTACACTTGGTCTGCGGTTGTGAGACCAGTTGGACTTACTGCCAAATTCTCTAAAACTACGTTGGAGGCGGCTTATGGTAGAGAAGTGAACATTCAATTCTTGGGCAACAGCTCTGGTGGACATTCCTGCAGTCAGCATGACAATTGCTCGCTCCCTCAAAACTTGAGAAATCTGTGGCATTGTGCTGTGTGACAAAACTGCACATTTTAAAGTGGCCTTTTATTGTCCCCAGCACAAGGTGCACCTGTGTAATGATCCGGCTGTTTAATCAGCTTCTTGATATGCCACACCTGTCAGGTGGATGGATTATAACAACTTTGTGCACAGCATTTGAGAGAAATACCCTTTTTGTGCTTATGGAATCACAAGGGATTTTTTTATTTCAGCTCAAACATGGGACCAACACTTTACATGTTGCGTTTATATTTTTGTTCAGTGTATATTTTGTTATACAGCATGAGGAACCTGAATTTTGACTTACCATGAAAAATGCTTTCTTGCTAAATGTCAGCAGCATGTTCAATGAAGCCCAAAGGCCCTAAAATGCCCTCAATTTTCACTTACCTCAGAGTACATTTGTGACCAATATGTACAATGGATATTACTTTAATGGTTTTTAAAGTAGCTTCCCATAGATTGAACATCAACTAGCAGCATAGAGCGCCGTTGTTCACAAACAGCTTAATGTTAAAAACAGGGAAATTGAACTCGCTGACCATGTAATCTAATACAAGCAAATCCCATTTAAGAAGCTATATGAGCCGACTTGGAGGAGTCCCTATAGAGTTTTTAGGGTAGTAAAATCAAAGCCCTTTCCACCCTGTAATCAACAGTTAGTGTGAAAGCTTAACTCCTGAGTATACGCTCAGAGCCACTGGACGTTGACACACTCCCAGAACGGGAAACACATTGACATCTGGACATTCACTAAAGGATCTAGAGATATTAAAGATACACATAGTTATAGATGTTTTGCTACTATTCTTTGTGTAACTTCACACCACATTCACCAACACCATATACAAATAAGAACATCAACATACTTTAAAAGCCCAGTGCAGTCAAAAAAGTGATTTGTCTGTGTTATATATATATATACATATATCCACACTATGAGGTTGGAATAATACTGTGAAATTGTGAAAAAACGATGATAGTGTAAGAGCTGTTTGAAAAGACAGCCTGAAATTTCAGCGGGTTTTGGTAGGAGGGAGTTGTGGCCTTCCATGATGACATCACAATGCAGTAAATTAGTTAATTAGTAATAGACCAATCATTTTTTATATTTTACCTTTATTTAACTAGGCAAGTCAACAAATTCCTATTTTCAGTGACGGCCTAGGAACAGTGGGTTAATTGCCTTGATTTTTTGACAGATTTTTACCTTGTCAGCTCGGGGATTCGATCTTGCAACCTTCCGGTTACTAGTCCAAGAAAGGAAGAAATAAGAAAGGAGTTTCAAACCTCTGCCAATGACAGCTAAGTTTCAGTTTTCCACTCTCAGACAGTCCTAGCAAAATTATTACTTGAGAAATTCCTTTTTACTAAGAAGCTATTTTTGTATTATTTTTGACAATTCTATTTGAAAACAAATCATAGTAAAGTACTTAATTGTTACCCAGAAATGATTGAATATAGAGAAGAAAAAACATCTGCATTCAACCTTTAAAGTAAACAGAATTAGACGTAGTGTACAAACAGAAGGGTAGAGACAGTATTACTGTCACGGCCGTCAAAAGAAGTGGACCAAAGTGCAGCGTGGTAAGCGTACATTTTACTTTAAAATGTCACCAACAAGAGAAAGCCACAACCGTGACATTTACAGGGCTAAGTGCCACTAACAAAGTTAACTACCCACACTGAAGGAGGGGGGGGGGAAGGGCTACCTAAGTATGATTCCCAATCAGAGACAACGATAGACAGCTGTCCCTGATTGAGAACCATACCCGGCCAACACATAGAAATAAAGAAACATAGAAAACAAAACATAGAATGCCCACCCCACATCACACCCTGACCTAACCAAATAGAGAAATAAAACATCTCTCAGAGGTCAGGGCGTGACAATTACCTCCACAACTTATTATAATCAGATAACTAAGCGATGCACCAGATGTGATATAATTGACTTCTCTGACTGGCCAGTCGGTCCCATCAGCGGTGATGGAGATCTGTGTTGCCACCAGCTGTGATATAGGAACATCATCACCACCATATCCCCTGGGCCATGCAGGACCTGTTCTCTGCTGAAGGGCTCTACTAGTGAACCTCCGATTCACATTACAAGCCTCCCTGCAGTGACAGTGACAAATCAAATCAAATCAAATCCAATTTTATTTGTCACATACACATGGTTAGCAGATGTTAATGCGAGTGTAGTGAAATGCTTGTGCTTCTAGTTCCGACAATGCAGTAATAACGAACAAGTAATCTAACTAACAATTCCAAAAAAACTACTGTCTTATACACAGTGTAAGGGGATAAAGAATATGTACATAAGGATATATGAATGAGTGATGGTACAGAGCAGCATAGGCAAGATACAGTAGATGATATCGAGTACAGTATATACATATGAGATGAGTATGTAAACCAAGTGGCATAGTTAAAGTGGCTAGTGATACATGTATTACATAAGGATGCAGTCGATGATATAGAGTACAGTATCTACGTATGCATATGAGATGAATAATGTAGGGTAAGTAGTTTTTTGTCAAGATGTTGTCTTTTTTTATGGTCCTGCGCTGCACTCAGCACCTATATCCGTGCTTTTGACATGAGATAACAATTGATTGAATACTGAATTGTCAGAGGCAGAGCACGTCATTTGAAGGACACTTGGTTAGACAGCCAATGTATCATGAAGTACAATTTAGGCTACAGCACAAGCCTTCTATGCCATTTTGTTCATTCCTTTGCCAACACCATATTACAGTTTCTCTGCTAAACGTAAATGTTATGGTGTGGTTATGGTTATGTACATTATAATATAACATCACAACCAACCACACTCACGGAGGGAGAGAAAACCATTAGGCTATCCCACCTTCTGTTCTTTACAGTCACATGCACTTTCCGCAGATCATAAAACATAGTTATCTCTTTCATAGAAACAATGTTAGACTTTATGTACTCTGAAAGATTTAGAACATGTTTTGTAAAATGCCACTTATTTTGCCAGACTAAAGTTTGTGAGCATAAGCAAAGCCATTTGTTTATTGAGTTGAATAGGCTGATGAAAGCAGCCTATCTCTAAAGGGTCACTCATCTCTCATAAGTGAACACTCATTAAATCCGGGTCCGAATGAAGAAATAATAGGATTGTATTGTGAAATATGCAAACGGAAAACATATACCCGCAATCAACCATAGAAATATAATCCATAGATGGCAGTTCCCATTCAAGTCAGGACTGGCAACATTGCTCGTGCACACATGAGTTTCACAGTCAAATTGCCAGGGTAAGAGGTTACAAAACCCTTCTGTGAATGATATGTCTATGGCCAGACTGCAACAAGCTGTAGCCTATATTTGTTGAGCATGCTGCCCAAACTGTGGCCTTTCCGACATTAGGCATAATGGTAAAAACTGGTAATTGCAAAAATAAAGGAAGCACTTGAGTAAACAAGGGATAGAAAGTATATGTTATGTTGTGGGGTGTATTTTCCAGGCATGGTTCACTTGTAGAATCTATGCCAAGGCGCATTGAAGCTGTTCTGGCAGCTTGTGGTGGTGCAACATCCTTTTAAGACACTTTATGTTGGTGTTTCCTTCATTTAGGCAGATACCTGTATGTGCTTGTGATAAAACGTAATAAAGTATTGATTTTATGTGGCTAAATTATGCTCTCTGGTGTATTTTGAACATTGAGAGCGAGCTCCTGTGTGTAACGTCTGCTTCCAACTCACACTCTCAAACATGTAGATCCCCTGAACGCAGCTCACTTTCCAGCCCACTTTCCAGCTCACACTCTCAAACACGTAGATCCCCTGAACGCAGCTCACTTTCCAGCCCACTTTCCAGCTCACACTCTCAAACACATAGATCCCCTGAAAGCAGCTCACTCGCCAGATCCCATTCACCTGAATTCTAATCAGCTGTTCACACACCTGTATGTCATTATCACACAGTATTTAGTTAAGGTCTTTGCACCCCGTCATTGTGAGGTATTGTTTGTTTTGTGACACGCTTCTTTCGGAGCGCTGTACTCTTCCGGTGAATGATGGTTTTTTGCCTGCCTCACTAATGACACCTTTTGCCCATTCACTGCCTGTACTTTAGCCTATTGGAGATCCTGTTATCAACCTATTGCCTGATCTCCCGGACTAAGTTGCTAGTCTTTTCCCTGCCTGTACTGTTGCCATTTTGGACCCCCTGTGTAGGAACTTCTGCCTGACCCTGGACCCAGCTACCTGCCTCCTCCTGTGGTCCTTTGCAAGAAACACCTGCTGCCCCCTGCGCTTGAAACCAGCTCTCTGTCTCCCATTATGTTCATTACACTGTGGTTGGATAAAAAATTATAATGAAAAAAATTACATAATTGAAAAGAACATAATTTGGGCTGTAATGAGCCCCAACATTCAAATCATTAGGTCATCACACCATTGATACAGCTACGGTCACTAATAATTGATCAAATCCCAGGGTGGGACACTTTTTGGCCTGGGGACATTATTTGGCATGACAGGCCCCTACCTCCTTTCCTCCCCCATCTGATGATTAGCAGAGCACTACAGATAAACTGTGTACTTTATATATAATATATACAGTATACATTTTCTTGACATTGAGACTGGTGTTTTGCGGGTACTCTTTAATAAAGCTGCCAGATGAGGACTTGTGAGGCGTCAGTTTCTCAAACTAGACACGCTAACGTACTTGTCCTCTTGCTCAGTTGTGCACCGGGGCCTCCCACTCCTCTTTATATTCTGGTTAGAGCCAGTTTTCACTGCTCTGTGAATGGAGTAGTACACAGCGTTGTACGAGATCTTCATATTCTTTGAAATTTCTGGCATGGAATAGCCATCATTTCTCAGAACAAGAATAGACATGAGTTTCGGAAGATAGTTATTTGTTTCTGGCCATTTTGAGCCTGTAACTGAACCCACAGATGCTGATGCTCCAGATACTCAGCTAGTCTAAATAAGGCCAGTTTTATTGCTTCTTTAATCAGAACTACAGTTTTCAGATGTGCTAACATAATTGCAAAAGGGTTTTCTATTGATCAATTAGCATTTTAAAATGATACATTTGGATTAGCTACCACAATGTGCCATTGGAACACAGGAGTGATGTTTGCTGATAATGGGCATCTGTACGCCTAATGTATGTAGATATTCCATTCAAAATCAGCCGTTTCCAGCTACAATAGTAATGTCTACACTGTATTTCTGATCAATTTGATGTTGTTTTAATGGACAAAAAATGTGCTTTTCTTTCAAAAACAAGTACATTTCTATGTGACCCCAAACTTTTGAACGGTAGTGTACATAAAAATAAAAATAATTCAGCCCGTAAACCCCTGCATTAATCCGGCCTTTGTTTGCATGCACAGTGGTGTGGTCTACTTTTATACACAGTACTGTCTTACAGTATTTGTCCCTGTGAGCAAACACACTACAGGTAGCAGCCGGCAAAAAAAGAAAAAAAAGAACAGTTGACTTTATGAAGACTTTGGTTTACAAAGGTGCTGAACTTTAGTATGTACATACAGTAAGTGATGGTTGTACGACATTACACCATAAAATTCTTCCCAGTACTTTATCATTTGTTTTAATGGATTAGATTGCAACCTCTTGCTCAACAAGCAAACCTCTGGATTAATGATGTAGTAGCACTCGGGAATGTCTGGGCTTATTCAAGGTCCCCAGCCACGTCTGTGGGCTGACGGAGCCTCGGAGGACACCTTGCACCTGAGTCTCAGCCAGTAAGAGGGGAAAGCCACCGCAGTTACAACAATAAACACCGGGTGATTGGACGACAACTGACTTCAGACAAATGGGCCATGCCTGATTGGCTCTGATTGAGCTAATTAAAGTCTATTTGATATGAGGGTTTAATACATGGTGACCATGGTGACCTGCTTTTAATGGGAGAGTGGTTCACAGAACCAAACTAAGGAGGTAAGAATGGAAGGAAAAGCTGATGATTATAACAGTGAGGTCTGACTCTACCTCGTCAGTCACATGTTGGCCTAGCATAGATTATAACTATGATGAAAAAAAATATAGTATACAAATATAGTATGTACACCTCTCATCATCAGTCCTTTGCAGAGGGCACATACTGTGAATATATATATTTCTTAATCTACAAGGGCTCCCAAGTGGCTAGAGGTGTCACTACAGGCCCTGGTTCAATTCCAGGTTGTATTACAACCGGACGTGATCGTCCGGGTTTGGCTGCGGTAGGTCGTCATTGTAAATAAGAATTTGTTCTCAACTGACTAGCCTTGTTAAATAAAATAATAAATACTGTAACAAAATATGTTCACTGTATGTGATCATTCATGCAGGTAGATACATTTTTAGATACCCATTCAATCTGTATCACAGAATTCCCTTGCCATACCCTGGTTGGGAATGCATTTTAGTCATACTGACTTCCAACTCATACAGTTGTGGGAGACCTGCCAGCAGAAAAGATGTAGTGGGATAATGGAGTGTGGTAATGCAATCACTTCTGCATTAAAATGGGCCCATACAGAGGCAGAAAAAGCCTGGCATGGTTAGCTTGATTTACAGTAAATCAGGAGCAGGGAGGGAGATTCCCATTTTGCATGGAGGATTTCCACAGAACGCCACTGTAACCCCACTGTATATTGTAATTCACATCTATGCTAGTGGCCACTAGTTATGGTCCTTCCACTACAATAAGCTTCACTACAGTAATAAATACTACACTGTATACCAAGTATACCCAGCATGGACTCTACAAGATGTCGAAAGCGTTCCATGTTGACTTCAATGTTTCCCACAGTTGTGTCAACCCAGCAGCGTTGCAGTTCTTGACACAAACCGGTGCGCTTGGCACCTACTACCATACCCTGTTCAAAGGCACTTACATATTTTGTCTTGCCCATTCACCATCCGAATGTCACACATACACAATCCATGTCTCAATTGTCTCAAAGCTCAAAAATCCTTCTATAACCTGTCTCCTCCCCTTCATCTACACTGGTTGAAGTGGATTTAACAAGTGACATCAATAACGGATCATAGCTTTCACCTGGATTCACCTGGTCAGTCTATATCATGGAAAGAACAGATGTCCTTAATGTTTTGTATACTCAGTATGTATTTAGTGGGACTAAATTTACAGTGTATTCCTTTCTGTCAGCATCTGAACATAAGTACCCTTCTTTGTCTTCATTTTACTGTCTGAATGAAAGCTGTTGGCTCCTGAAGTTACAGTTGGTAGAGGCTCCATGAAGAGGTTTTAAGTGAACTGTCATTTGACAATGTTTTGAAAGAAATGGCGACTGATTTCCACTCAAATGGTTCCATCCATGTGTTGTTTAATGGTTATGCTTTTTAGATTTGTCGAGGATTGTAGAGGATTTCTGTTTCACATAGTGGATCTGATTCTCACGCTGATAACAATGGCTTTACAAGTAGCAGTACCATGTTAGCCAACAACAAGGCCAGATGTTAACACACTTCATGGAGGAACGTAATTGACCAAAGGGAAAGTGGAAACAGACATGTAGATCAGTGTTGCTTCCTTTGTTACAAAGCCATGTGTGTCGTCTTCCAGCGAAGCCTGGACTGTGAGGCTTGGCAGCAGGACAAACCCAGCCTCCGTAACAGTCTCAGAAGGGACGTGGAAATATAGGCTGTGTTACATGTTCCTTGGGAACATCTAGGTACATGATGTCATAGCGAGACAGATAAGTGAACAATATGGTCAAAGTCTGTTAAAATCCATCCCGTAAATCTTTATAATGTAATGTGACGTTAGTCAATGGTGTGTGCCATATCAATCTGAGCACTTTTCCCCACCAGTGCCCTCCAATAAGAGGGGCTAGGACATGAGCTAAACAAGCCATAGTCCGGCAGACTGCATTCCGGATCCGGACCTAGACGCAGAACAGGGTTTATTACGGACCACGGGTCCCAACAAAGAAAAACTTGAATGTCCCAAACGTTGTGAGCTCGAATCTCATCACAGACAACTTTAGCATTTTAGTTAATTAGCAACTGTTCATCTACTTACTACTTTTGAACTACTTAGCATGTTAGCTAACCCTTCCCCCAAACCTTTAACCTAACCCCTAATCTTAACCCTAACTCCTACCTAACGTTAGCGAGCTAGCTACCTAGCTAGAAATCATACCCTTTGCAAATTCGTAACATATTGTACGCTTTGAATTTCGTAACATATTGTACTTTTTGCAAATTTGTAACATATAATACAAATTGTAATTCATAACATATAATTCGTGATGAGTGATGGACATCCACAAATGAATACATACCATACCAAACGCAACATATCATAATAAATTAAGTATCATGCATTTACGTACAGAGTAATACGAAAGGCTCCGAAACCAGGTTGTTGCAAATTGACCTATAAAGCAAGTATTGTATTATATCTTCATGTCATAGGCCTAAATGGAAGTCAATTGCATGTTTCTTTATGTATCAAGTAGCTAAGTATTAGCATATTAGTGAACGTGTCAGACTACAGCAATAAAACACATGTCAAAACGAATTAGCATTAGGCCTTCATTGTGGTTTAGGTATAGCCTACTGATGTTGCGTGTGACAAAACACCGATAAATTACCGAGGCCACCAGACTGTTAAACAGCCACCACTAACATTGAGTGGCTGCTGCCATACATGTAAAACATGTATCACTAGCCACTTTAAACAATGCCACTTAATATAATGTTTACATACCCAACATTACGCATCTCATATGTATATACTGTACTCTATACCACCTACTGCATCTTGCCATCTTTATGTAATACATGAATCACTAACCACTTTAAACAATGCCACTTAATATAATGTTTACATACCCTACATTACTCATCTCATATGTATATACTGTACTCTATACCACCTACTGCATCTTGCCATCTTTATGTAATACATGAATCACTAACCACTTTAAACAATGCCACTTAATATAATGTTTACATACCCTACATTACTCATCTCATATGTATATACTGTACTCTATACCACCTACTGCATCTTGCCATCTTTATGTAATACATGAATCACTAACCACTTTAAACAATGCCACTTAATATAATGTTTACATACCCTACATTACTCATCTCATATGTATATACTGTACTCGATACCATCTACTGCATCTTGCCAATGCCGTTCTGTACCATCACTCATTCATATATCTTTATGTACATATTCTTCATCCCGTTACACTTGTATGTATAAGGTAGCTGTTGTGAAATTGTTAGGTTAGATTACTCGTTGGTTATTACTGCATTGTCGGAACTAGAAGCACAAGCATTTCGCTACACTCGCATTAACATCTGCTAACCGTGTGTTTGTGACAAATAAAATGTGATTTTATTTGTTATTTGACAGGAATAATCCATTGTTTAAGAATATTTACATTCCCTAAGACTCAACTCTCAAGAGTAATCTGTCAGAAATTCACTTTACATGATACTTTCAAATGGTTAAAACTAAACTGTTGAGTTTTGGAATAACGGTTCCTCTGAAAATTGAATTCCCAAATAAACCTCCCTGTAGACAGTCCCTGTAGTTATGCCGCGTTCCAGTACTACTCGGAACTAGGAAGTTGGGAAATTTCCGACTTGCTAAATGGTTGTAGTTATACACGTGCCGCATTCAACGAATCACCAATTAGGACATTCCCGAGTTTCCTAGTTCTGACTAGCATAGGAACGCGGCAGAAGTAAACTTCTCTACTGTTTTCCAGCGTGCTCGATTTCCGTATCCAACGGGGGACATCCATTTCCATCATCACCATAGGTTAGTTAGAGGGAGTAACGGTTTCAGAAGTTTTAGAAAGTCCCGATTGAAGTCTTCGCTAAACAGCCGAGGCACCTTGGAGGCACAAAGCTGGAACACATTAGGAAACAGTAATATATCGTGGTGGAAGAACGAATTCAAACTTTATTATTTGCTTGGAAGTTCCGAGGCATAGTTTTTTTTCTGGACTTGTTCTGCGCTGATACAAGTCTGACAGTTAACAACAAAGTAACTTGTACGGTGATTCTCAACAGGTAAGACCGCATTTAAAGGCTACATTATATTGCAGTAATTTAGGCTACAGTACTGTCTTGAGTCAATTACTAGGTGTTACTTTGAATTCCAGTTAAATAACTTTATCAACTTAGCTGGTAGCTTGTTTTGCTATGCAGTTGATTTCTCCAGACTATCCTTCGCTTTTTGGGCTTCATGCAGAGAGAACACACATGTAGCCTGTAATTTGTTAGAATATAACGTTGTAGGCTTGTTGCTATATGTTTAGAAATGTAGTCTACCACAACGTTATATCACGTTCATATGTTAGATACGTGCGATGAATGTGTTAAATGTACATATAGTCCCTATAGCATACTAAATTAATATAAAATCAAATGTAGCCTTACATAAAGGTCTGGACAAACAAAATTAGCACGGCTGATTACATCAATTATTGACTTTTCGGTAGATAGTTTTCACGTGTGATTATCCTACTAGTGAGCATACAAGATGCCAGTTGATTGCTGCATTCAGTATTCCTAAAACTAAAGGAATGCATAGGGGTTATGGCTCTCTCATGCACAGATTTAAGGAATGTGACGAATCAAAACATACATTCAGAGCACTTTGAGGAGGAACAGCTGAGAGGCGTCTAGTGCTAGTATGTGAGAAGCATGCCTTGTCGAACAATTGGCGCGATTACTGGCAGGGTCTCATAGCTTGAGTGCCATAGTGATGATGGTCTGTCTCTGTGTTGCAAAGGCTGTGTCTGAAGCAGAGATAAACGCCTGTTTATACGCTTATAACAATGTTACTACATCTGTATCAATGGCTTTACAGACCAAGATATCACAGTGAGATCGTTCATCACGGCTGCATTGGACCTTTGACCGTTTGTAACGCACGTAAATGGTTTCAATTCCCCAAAATTAACATGTCTTTTAAAATAATCACGCATTTATAGTCAAATTTGTCGTTTCAAAATAGACGTTTTCGTATGTTTTTCATGTTTTGAACAGATCTTTTTGTAAATGTCATCCGTTGCTGCGTTGTCTGTTATTCATTCAACGTGTGGTATTTCTGTGATACTCAAGAGGCTGATGAATTGGCGATTGAGCTAATTTGACATTATGGTACGACAGAAAATAGCCACTGATAGGCAATATAATATATAGCTTTACATTTGGAACGCTATGGGCTATCAACTAATTTCCAATTGCATCTGAAAGATGAGAATCTTGACTTGTTATAGAGACATTGGCAGGACATTTTAGCATACATGTTTACATATAGTGACTGCAATGCCCCCCAGCGGGTGACTCCAAATCTGGGGTGGCTCCATTTCTACTGAACAAAAATAAACGCAACATGCAACAATTACAACAGTTGCAGTTCATATAAGGAAATCATTCAATTGAAATAAATTCATTAGGCCCTAATCTATGGACTTCACATGACTGGGCAGCGGCGCAGCCATGGGTGGGCCTTGGAAGCCAGGTCAACCCACTGAGGAGCCAGGCCCAGCCAATCAGAAGGAGTTTTTCCCCTCAATAGGGCTTTATTACAGATGTACAGTGCCTTGCGAAAGTATTCGGCCCCCTTGAACTTTGCGACCTTTTGCCACATTTCAGGCTTCAAACATAAAGATATAAAACTGTATTTTTTTGTGAAGAATCAACAACAAGTGGGACACAATCATGAAGTGGAACGACATTTATTGGATATTTCAAACTTTTTTAACAAATCAAAAACTGAAAAATTGGGCGTGCAAAATTATTCAGCCCCCTTAAGTTAATACTTTGTAGCGCCACCTTTTGCTGCGATTACAGCTGTAAGTCGCTTGGGGTATGTCTCTATTAGTTTTGCACATCGAGAGACTGACATTTTTTCCCATTCCTCCTTGCAAAACAGCTCGAGCTCAGTGAGGTTGGATGGAGAGCATTTGTGAACAGCAGTTTTCAGTTCTTTCCACAGATTCTCGATTGGATTCAGGTCTGGACTTTGACTTGGCCATTCTAACACATGGATATGTTTATTTTTGAACCATTCCATTGTAGATTTTGCTTTATGTTTTGGATCATTGTCTTGTTGGAAGACAAATCTCCGTCCCAGTCTCAGGTCTTTTGCAGACTCCATCAGGTTTTCTTCCAGAATGGTCCTGTATTTGGCTCCATCCATCTTCCCATCAATTTTAACCATCTTCCCTGTCCCTGCTGAAGAAAAGCAGGCCCAAACCATGATGCTGCCACCACCATGTTTGACAGTGGGGATGGTGTGTTCAGGGTGATGAGCTGTGTTGCTTTTACGCCAAACATAACGTTTTGCATTGTTGCCAAAAAGTTAAATTTTGGTTTCATCTGACCAGAGCACCTTCTTCCACATGTTTGGTGTGTCTCCCAGGTGGCTTGTGGCAAACTTTAAACAACACTTTTTATGGATATCTTTAAGAAATGGCTTTCTTCTTGCCACTCTTCCATAAAGGCCAGATTTGTGCAATATACGACTGATTGTTGTCCTATGGACAGAGTCTCCCACCTCAGCTGTAGATCTCTGCAGTTCATCCAGAGTGATCATGGGCCTCTTGGCTGCATCTCTGATCAGTCTTCTCCTTGTATGAGCTGAAAGTTTAGAGGGACGGCCAGGTCTTGGTAGATTTGCAGTGGTCTGATACTCCTTCCATTTCAATAATATTATCGCTTGCACAGTGCTCCTTGGGATGTTTAAAGCTTGGGAAATCTTTTTGTATCCAAATCCGGCTTTAAACTTCTTCACAACAGTATCTCGTACCTGCCTGGTGTGTTCCTTGTTCTTCATGATGCTCTCTGCACTTTTAACGGACCTCTGAGACTATCACAGTGCAGGTGCATTTATACAGAGACTTGATTACACACAGGTGGATTGTATTTATCATCATTAGTCATTTAGGTCAACATTGGATCATTCAGAGATCCTCACTGAACTTCTGGAGAGAGTTTGCTGCACTGAAAATAAAGGGGCTGAATAATTTTGCACGCCCAATTTTTCAGTTTTTGATTTGTTAAAAAAGTTTGAAATATCCAATAAATGTCGTTCCACTTCATGATTGTGTCCCACTTGTTGTTGATTCTTCACAAAAAAATACAGTTTTATATCTTTATGTTTGAAGCCTGAAATGTGGCAAAAGGTCGCAAAGTTCAAGGGGGCCGAATACTTTCGCAAGGCACTGTAAATACCCCTCAGTTTAATCAGCTTTCCGGGTGGCTGGTCTCCAATGATCCCACACGTGAATAAGCCGGATGTGGATGTCCTGGGCTGGTGTGGTTACACGTGGTATGCCGGTTGGACGTACTGCCAAATTCTCTAAAACAACATTGGAGGCGGCTTATGGTAGAAAAATTAACATTCAATTCTCTGGCACTCTGGCAACAGCTCTGGTGGACATTCCTGCAGTCGGCATGCCAATTGCACGCTCCCTGAAAACTTGAGACATCTGTAGTATTGTGTTGTGTGACAAATGTTTAGAGTGGCCTTTTATTGTCCCCAGGACAAGGGGCACCTGTGTAATGATCATGCTGTTTAATCAGCTTCTTGATATGCCACACATGTCAGGTGGATGGATTATCTTGGCAAGGAGAAATGCTCACTAACAGGGATGTCTACAAATTTGTGCACCAAATCTCAGAGAAGTAAGCTTTTTTTGCATATGAACATTTTCTGGGATCTTTTATTTCATGGGACCAACACTTTATATGTTGCATTTATATTTTTGTTCAATATATATATTTTCAGGATGCATACTGTACATCTACCTCTGTGCCAAATGTGATGCTTCTCTCACAAAATTGACTAGTGAGTCCACATTTTCAGCTTAGTCACCTGCTAGTATACAAAGGAAAGATAATTTTCCATTCTTCCCATATTAACACTAGAACCGCCTGGCCTTTCAGCATACAGTGCCTTCGGAAAATAGTCAGACCCTTTGACTTTCTCCACATTTTGTTAGGTTACAGCCTTACTCTAAAATTGATTAAATCATTTAAAAAAAAATCGAATCAAATTGTATTTGTCACATGCACCGAATACAATACACTGTAGTAGTAGACCTTACAGTGAAATTCTAACTAGCCCTTATCCAACAATGCAGTTTTAAGAAAATACACCCCCACCTCCAAAAAAAGTAAGAAATAAGAAAAACAAATAATTAAAGAGCAGCTGTAAATAACAATAGTGGGGCTATATACTGGGTGTACTGCTACAGAGTCAATGTGTCAATGTGCGAGGGCACCGGTATCGAGGTAATTGAGGTAATTATGTACACGCAGCGGGGGGGGTCTGGGTGGCCATTTGATTAGCTGTTCAGGAGTCTTATGGCTTGTGGGTAGAAGCTGTTTAGAAGCCTCTTGACCTAGACTTGGTGCTCCAGTACTGCTTGCCGTGCGATAGCGGAGAGAACAGTCTATGACTAGGGTGGCTGACTAAATTGTCTTCGACAATTTTTAGGGCCTTCCTCTGACACCGCGGGTCCTGGATGGCAGGAAGCTTGACCCAGGTGATGTACTGGGCCGTATGCACTACCCTCTGTAGTGCCTTGCGGTCGGAGGCCGAGCAGTTGCCATACCAGGCAGTGATGTAACCTGTCAGGATGCTCTCGATGGTGCAGCTGTAAAACCTTTTGAGGATCTGAGGACCCATGCCAAATCTTTTCAGTCTCCTGAGGGGGAATATGTTTTGTCGTGCCCTCTTCACGACTGTCTTGGTGTGCTTGGACCATGCTAGATGGTTGGTGATGTGGACGCCAAGGAACTTGAAGCTCTCAACCTACTCCATTACAGCCCAGTCGATGAGAATGGGGGCTTGCTTGGTCCTCCTTTTCCTGTAGTCCACAATCATCTCCTTAGTCTTGATCACGTTGAGGGAGAGGTTGTTGTCCTTGCACCACATGGTCAGGTCTCTGACCTCCTCCCTATAGGCTGTCTCATCGTTGTTGATTATCAGGCCTACTTAATGATGGTGTTGGAGTTGTGCCTGGCCACGCAGTCATGAACAAACAGGGAGTACAGGAGGGGTCTGAGGACGCACCCCTGAGGGGCCCCCATGTTGAGTGTCAGCGTGGCAGATGTGTTCTTATCTACCCTTACCACCTGGGCACGGCCCGTCAGGAAGTTCAGGATCCAGTTGCAGAGGGAGGTGTTTAGTCCCAGGGTCCTTAGCGATGAGGTTTGAGGGCGCTATGGTGTTGAACGCTGAGCTGTAGTCAATGAATAGCATCCTCACATAGGTATTCCTTTTGTCCAGGTGGGAAAGGGCAGTATGGAGTGCAATAGAGATTGCATCATCTGTGGATCTGTTGGTGCGGTATGCAAATTGGAGTGGGTCTAGGGTGTCTGGGATAACGGTGTTGATGTGAACCATGACCAGCCTTTCAAAGCATTTCATGGCTACAGACATGAGTGCTACGGGTCGGTAGTCATTTAGGCAGGTTACCTTAGTGTTCTTGGGCACAGGGATTATGGTGGTCTGCTTGAAACATGTTGGTATTACAGACTCAGACAGGGAGAGGTTGAAGACACTTGCCAGTTAGTCAGCGCATGCTGTACACGTCCTGGTAATCCGTCTGGCCCAGCGGCCTTGTGAATGTCTTACTCACATCGGCTACGGAGAGCGTGATTACACAGTCATCCGGAACAGCTGATGCTCTCATGCATGCATTTCTCTCTCATCAATCTAACCACAATACCCCATAATGACATACTCATGCCTGTAGCATTCATGTCTGTTAATAAAAAAAACTGAAATATCACATTTACATATACATTCAGATCCTTTATTTAGTACTTTATTGAATAATTTTTGACAGTGATTACAGCCTCAAGTCTCCTTGGGTATGACACTACAAGCTTGGCACACCTGTATTTGGGGAGTTCCTCCCATTCTTTGCTGCACAGCTATTTTCAGGTCTCTTCAGAGATAACAGATCGGATTCAAGTCCAGGCTCTGGCTGGGCCACTCAAAGACATTCAGAGACTTGTCCTGAAGCTACTCCTGCATTGTCTTGGCTGTGTGCTTAGGGTCGTTGACCTGTTGGAAGGTGAGTCTTTGCACCAAGTCTGAGGTCCTGAGCACTCTGGAGCAGGTATTCATCAAGGATCTCTCTGTGCTTTACTCTTTGCCTCAAACCTGACTAGTCTTCCAGTCCCTGCCGCTAAAAAAACATCTCCACAGCATGATGTTGCCACCACCATGCTTCACCGTATGGATGGTGCCAGATTTCCTCTAGACGTAACACTTGGCATTCAGGCCAAAGAGTTCAGTCTTGGTTTCATAAGACCAGAGAATCTAGTTTCTCATTGTCTGAGGGTCTTTAGGTGCCTTTTGTCAAACTCCAAGTGGGCTGTCATGTGCCTATTACTGAGGAGTGGCTTCTGTCTGGCCACTCTGCCATAAAGGCTTGATTGGTGGAGTGCTGCAGAGATGGTTGTCCTTCTGGAAGGTTCTCCCATCTCCACAGATGAACTCTAGAGCTCTGTCAGAGTGACCATCCCTGACCAAGGCCCTTGTCCCCCGATTGCTCAGTTTGGCCAAGTGGCCAGCTCTAGGAATAGTGTTGATGGTTCCGAACTTCTTCCATTTAAGAATGATGGATGCCACTGTGCTCTTGGCAACCTTCAATTCTGCAGACATTTTTTGGTACCCTTTCCCAGATTTTCCACAATCCTGTGGACCTGATATAGACAGGTGTGTGCCTTTCCAAATCATGTCTAATCAATTGAATTTACCACTGGTGGACTCCAATCAAGTTGTAGATGCATCTCAAGGATGATCAATGGAAACAGGATGCACCTGAGCTACATTTTGAGTCTCATAGCAAAGGGTCGGAATACTTATGTAAATAAGGTATTTCTGTTTTTTTATTTTTTATAAATTAGCAAAAATGTCTAAAAACCTGCTTTCGCTTTTTCAATATTGGGTATTGTATGTAAATTACTGAGGATAATTTAGTTTAAAACTTTTTAGAATAAGGCTGTAACGTAACAAAAGTCAAGGGGTCTGAATACTTTCCAAAGGCACTGTGTACCCTCTAGAGAACGTTGCTGGGCCTTTAGCATATGCATCAGATGCATATCATCTCACAAGGTGTGCAAACATGCTTGTTTAATAAACCCTTGATAAATAGTGCATAAACTTATTGTAAGGGATTAATTGCATTAATAAATATTTATGGAAATATGCCCCCCCCCACCCCAAAAGAATAACAACAATATATGTTCTATATAATTCTACAAAGTCTTAGCCTATAGCCTGTTTTCATTTCCCACAATAAAAACATTACAGTGTAGTCCATTTGAACAACTGCATTTGTAGATTCGATTAGTAATATAGTTATAGTAATTAACAGTCCAGTTACAACTTCTTTAGACAAAGATTACGCTATTATTAATAATAGTAATCATTATATTACTTGCCAGGTGTGCAGTTTACATTTTTTTCTCTATTCCTTAACAAAAGCACCAGTGCGAGAACAATTGTAAAGGATTCATTGCATAAAAAAATATGAATGGAAATAAATTCATGACAGGATATAAAAAAACATTCCTTTGTTGATTGTATCAGACACTGTATTGTCCCCTTATACCCGTGCCTTTACACATGAATCAATCCCGTCTTCTGTTTGTGATTCAGGTTCCACGCTCAGCACACAGCTTCAGGGCTTTGTGTGAGCAAGCCGCTAATACAAGTTGGTTACACTGCACACGATTTGTATGGGCCTTGTTTTGTGTGCACCTGCCGACTTGACATTGTTTCTTCTTTTTACTGAGTGGGAGCTGTGGTGCTTGGGGAAGAGGGAGAGCAGGACCTGCTGCCTGCTTGGAGCTGTGGTGCTTGGGGAAGAGGGAGAGCAGGACCTGCTGCCTGCTTGGAGCTGTGGTGCTTGGGGAAGAGGGAGAGCAGGACCTGCTGCCTGCTTGGAGCTGTGGTGCTTGGGGAAGAGGGAGAGCAGGACCTGCTGCCTGCTTGGAGCTGTGGTGCTTGGGGAAGAGGGAGAGCAGGACCTGCTGCCTGCTTGGAGCTGTGGTGCTTGGGGAAGAGGGAGAGCAGGACCTGCTGCCTGCTTGGAGCTGTGGTGCTTGGGGAAGAGGGAGAGCAGGACCTGCTGCCTGCTTGGAGCTGTGGTGCTTGGGGAAGAGGGAGAGCAGGACCTGCTGACTGCTTGGAGCTGTGGTGCTTGGGGAAGAGGGAGAGCAGGACCTGCTGCCTGCTTGGAGCTGTGGTGCTTGGGGAAGAGGGAGAGCAGGACCTGCTGACTGCTTGGAGCTGTGGTGCTTGGGGAAGAGGGAGAGCAGGACCTGCTGCCTGCTTGGAGCTGTGGTGCTTGGGGAAGAGGGAGAGCAGGACCTGCTGACTGCTTGGAGCTGTGGTGCTTGGGGAAGAGGGAGAGCAGGACCTGCTGCCTGCTTGGAGCTGTGGTGCTTGGGGAAGAGGGAGAGCAGGACCTGCTGCCTGCTTGGAGCTGTGGTGCTTGGGGAAGAGGGAGAGCAGGACCTGCTGCCTGCTTGGAGCTGTGGTGCTTGGGGAAGAGGGAGAGCAGGACCTGCTGCCTTGGCGGTCTGCTTGACGGCTTTAGCTTCTTTCTTGGCGTTCACGTGGTTCTTACGAAGCTCACATGCCAGAACCATGATACAATCTCTCCTGCTGATTGTCTTGTCATGGCATTGTTTGCACAACAGGTGCGTGTTGAAAGCAGCAATGTCGAGCACGTTGTAGAACACCGTAACAGGCCAGGGGCGAGTACCTCCTTTTACAGAGAGTACTGTCTTGCCATCTGGTTGAGTGCATCCACACCAACCTATTGCAAAAAAAAAAAAAATAGAATAGAAAAGGTTAGAACTATATACAATTATAATACTAATAGCAATAACAGTAATATTAATGTAATATAATTAAAGGGTATAATATTTGGTGTATATAGCAGAGATATACACTACCGTTCAAATGTTTGCGTTCACTTAGAAATGTCTATGTTTTCCATAAAAACACACATGAAATGAGTTGCAAAATGAATAGGGAATATAGTCAAGACGTTGACAAGGTTATAAATAATGATTTTTAATTTACATAATAATTATGTTCTTCAAACTTTGCTTTCGTCAAAGAATCCTCGATTTGCAGCAATTACAGCCTTGCAGACCTTTGGCATTCTATTTGTCAATTTGTTGAGGTAATCTGATGAGATTTCACCCCATGCTTCCTGAAGCACCTCTCACAAGCTGGATTGGCTTGATGGGCACTTCTTACATACCATACGATCAAGCTGTTCCCACAACAGCTCAATATGGTTGAGATCCGGTGACTGTGCTGACCACTCCATTATAGACAGAATACCACCTGACTGCTTCTTCCCTAAATAGTTCTTGCAAAGTTTGGAGCTGTGCTTTGGGTCATTGTCCTGTTGTAGGAGGAAATTGGCTCCAATTAAGCGCCATCCACAGGGTTTTGGCATGACTTTGAAAAATTGAAGTCATAGCCTTCCTTCTTCAAGATCCCCTTTACCCTGTACAAATCTCCCACTTTACAACCACCAAAGCAACCCCAGACAATCACATTGCCTCCCCCATGCTTGACAGATGGCATCAAGCACTCCTCCACCATCTTCATTTTTTTTGCATCTCACAAATGTGATCCGAACACTTCAAACTTAGATTTGTCTGTCCATAACACTTTTTTCCAATCTTCCTCTGTCCAGTGTCTGTGTTCTTTTGCCCATCTTAATATTTAATTTTTATTGGACAGACTGAGAAATTGCTTTTTCTTTGGAATTCTGCCTAGAAGACCAGCATCCCTCTTCACTGTTAACATTGAGACTGGCGTTTTGCGGCTACTCTTTACTGAAGCTACCAGTTGAATACTTGTGAGGCGTCTGTTTCTCAAACTAAACACTCTAATGTACTTGTCCTCTTGCTCAGTTGTGCACCGGGGCCTCCCACTCCTCTTTCTATTCTGGTTAGAGCCGGTTTGCGCTGTTCTGTGAAGGGAGTAGTACACAGCGTTGTATGAGATCTTGTTTCTTGGCAATTTCTCACATGGAATAGCCTTAATTTCTCAGAACAAGAATAGACTGACGAGTTTCAGAAGAAAGTTTTTTGTTTCTGGCCATTTTGAGCCTGTAATCGAATCCACAAATGCTGTTGCTCCAGATACTCAAGTAGTCTAAAGAAGGCCACTTTTATTGCTTCTTTAATCAGTACAACCGTTTTCAGCTGTGCTAACATAACATAATGATCAATTAGCCTTTTAAAATGATAAACTTGGATTAGCTAACACAACGTGCCATTGGAACACAGGAGTGATGGTTGCTGATAATGGGTCTCTGTACGCCTATGTAGATATTCCATAAAATATCTGCCGTTTCCAGCTACAATAGTCATTTACAACATTAACAATGTGTACACTGTATTTCTGATCAATTTGATGTCATTTTAATGGACGAAAAATGTGTTTTTCTTTCAAAAACAAGTACGTTTCTAATGAGTAAACTTTTGAACGGTAGTGTATACTTTTGTGCTATTGTAGTCTGCTACCGTCTCCATTTCTTCTTCTGGTCACTGACGATGGCAACAGTGGGATGCATGGTGCTGAGGATGCAAACACTGGTATTTGTTTTACATCTGTACACTGTGAGTTGCTTTACCACTCTCCATCACTGATGTGGAGTACAGCTCAACCAGTATGTTTTTTTGCGCAGAGCTGGGCAGCTCCCGCCTTTGTTTGTTCACTGTTCCGAGTAGACTAGTGAATGCATGGACAGCACAGATATTCTTGGTAAAAGTGAAATTTGGAAATAGAGCTGCACCTCTTGAATTATGAGAGTTACTCGACAAAGTGTCATACAAACTTCAGAATATTCTCTTTCAGATACTATATATAAATCTAAATGTTTTACCTACATGTGACTCTGTAGGAGGATTTGATAAAGCGATGCTCCTTTCCCTGCATCTGTAAATTACAAGATGCACCTATCTCTTCCTGTACAATTTGACAACTGATAGGCCTAATATTGTCATTCATCAAATTATTGTCCATTTAATCTCGTCTATAGGCTAACTCTTATTATTTGTGAAATTAGTTTCGGTATAGTTTAGGTGTAATTTCGATAGGCCGGCTGTGGAGGCTGAGTGGCATCGTTTATTCCCTGCTCATCAACTTGGATAGAGTCAAGGATATGTTTTGCATTATTCTAAAGGTCTACTGCAACACGTAGCATGTTTTTTCCCCCCATTACAATACATTTGATTAATAATAAACAATACAGTCCTGTAACAGCTTATTTTTACAAAGTAAAACATAGGAGAGAATGGTATCAACCTGCAAGGCGCGGTCAAATTATACGCTGATAAATAGGCGTAGCACAAACTCATCATTACACTATTGTTGTTATAATTAAACATCAACCTTTTAACCCACATCATTCAGTTAGGCCTCATTTCAATTCAATTGTGAAGTAACTTGCACAATTATCGCCCATTCCATCCATTTGTCATTCATTCAGTGGACTGGCATCGTTTGCTTCGCTAGATAGATTCATTGATATGCTTTGTATTATTCTAAAGGCCTACTGCCACATGTAGCGTGTTTTCATTCCCCTTACAATACGTTTGATTAGTAATTGAGGTATAGTAAATAAAACAGTCCCATAACATCTTATTTTTACAAAGTAAAATGTAAAACATAATGGTATCAACCCACAAGGCGCACGGTCAAATGACTTTCTGCTGATAAATAGGCACAACACAAACACTATTGTCTTTCTGCATTACATTAACCTCTTCACCCTCCGTATCATTCAGTTAGGCCTAATTTCAATTCAATTGTGAAGTAAGGTGCACAGTTATCGCCCATTCATCCATTTGTCATTCATTCAGTGAGGAGAGAGAGAGACGCATTAGCGACTGACTGGGTACCAACATCCTACAGCACATTGTCTTGGCGGATTAAGTTGGGAATATGTGTGGTAAAAAGACTAAATACTTTTCTGTTTTTGTGATTTCAATTTTTTTTTACAAATGGAACAGTGTAAAATAGAACATTTAGGTCAAGTCAGGGAAGTTTTTTTATTTACAATATCAAACGTAAGTGGCGGTTCTGGTGTTCTAGTGTTAAAACAAGTTCTACAATTTCAGAAGCATCAATAAGAGGGTTTAGAAATTATGAAATGGTTTAACACTTGGTGTCAAAATGGACCACTTTTGGCACTTTTAGTGTAATGGCATTTCTTGCATTGTCCATTGTCCTGGATCTGACAGGCTGACATGTTTCCTCAATAGCACTAGCTCTCCATTGTCAGCGTCCACATTTCTAGCTTTGACCTTTACTTTAATAGTTGGCCTCGTTGTTTATTGAGCTCTTAAAGCTGAGCCATGAGTGAAACTGGGCGACTTTTGTGGTGCATCTCCTTCATGCAATGCATTCTCCAGATGTTATGTGTATTGTGCATGGCACTTTACATGCTTTGAAACACATTGAATGGTTCACTTGTAGGCCCTTGTGGCAGACTACTCCATTTACAGCTCTGTCTGTCAAGCTTGTACCAACATCCCGACAGGATTTTGTTTAGACGTCTTCTCATTTATCAGTCTTCATTGATAGATTTTGCTGTAATTTCGGGTTCTTCACCCTTCAGAGGAAAGTGTTGAGAAAACAGAAGCAAAATAGAGCATTCTCCTTCTCAAATCGTTACTCCCAATGCAGAAGTCAGAGTACGCCCTTCCTAAAAAAAAAAGGATAAACGGGATCCTTGGAACTTCCCAACTATGACCTTTACTCAATTCAGATAAATGATTTATGGGTGACCGTTTTTGCTTTTCTCTCTTCCTTTTCGCACGGCCGGTGTAGCTCTGGTTCATATCCTTGCACTGGAAGAGGGAATTCATTTAACCGTGTTAAGACCTATGCTTTGAATCCTTTGCAGTTTGACCCCACATTCCTCAAACTCTTCCTGCTCTCTTGGTGACCCAGGGTCAGTGACATCTTAGACCTGTGACTGAGGAGAAATGTGTCAATTTCCTGTTTTATGTTCTTCTCAGAGGAGTGGTGTGAATAGGTGGACAACATGTGAGGATGGATGTGTTCTTTGCTACATACCCCAAACCTCATACATCATCTGGATATCTTACATCCTCCAGAAAGAGTTAATACCAGTGCCACACCCAAAGACAAATGACTACACTCCAGAACCCCCAGCTGCTTTTCATTGTTTTGATCCCTTCATTGGGCTCGGTTTGCATAATGAAGCTGATATAAAACTTCCTTCAAAGGGCACCGTGCTTTCCACAGCAATCCTTCTCCATGACTATTCGGAATTCGTAATGAACAATCATACTCATATAATTTATTCTCAGATACGCTGGTTAATTCGCTACAGCAGTTTTAGACAAACAACAGCAGCAGTGCCAACTATGTTTATTTCCCGTCTGTCCCGTTCACTCATCTTGGTGACAAGCATTGAGCCAGTTTCCTCTGCCCCTTCATGAAAGTTCCCATTATCTTGGACAAGCTAAACAGCGCTGGGCAGATCCCGTGCCACTGGGCCTCAATGGGCGAGCCTGTGTTGCTGCTACATCAACATTTTTTTTTCTCCCTTTGACCTCTCTGGGTCTCAGTGCCATTCCGTACCCTCTGTGGCTACAGCTCAGGGCCAATCACAAACTGGAACAAGGCATGGCCTGTGTCTATTTGAGACATCCCTGGCTGGATCGGTCCAGGGGGTCGGTCTCTGACTGTCCATCTGTCCCTGGCTGGCTCACAAAAAGAGCCGTTCAGATCACACCCGTACTTTTCAGACTACTCATCTCAGGCTGGCATTTACATTGACATTTTAGTCATTTAGCAGACGCTCTTATGAAGAGTGAGTTATGGTTAGTGCGTTCATCTTAAGATAACTAGGTGGGACAACCACATATCACAGTCATAGTAAGTAAATCTTTCCTCAATAAAGTATCTATCAGCAAAGTCAGAGCTAGTAAGGGGGAAAAGAGTCAAGCGTGAGTGTTACTGGCAGACAGTGAAATTCTCTCCATGTTTTCTGTGCTGAAGTGTGCATTTCTGAAAAGCTTCTCAGATGTGGCCTCCTGCTATGCATACACTGCGAGCACATTCTGTGGCTATATTTTGACATGCCTATTTGAGTGACCTCACGCTGCTGTTTACTAGTCAAGTATATTTTGGAGCCGAGGTATTCTGCATGCTTAGTTTGCTGCTGCAGCGAAGCTCCCATTTTTAAGACATATTTCTATTGAAATCTCTGTGTGAATCCTGTTGTGCTGCACTTGCTATAAAATGATGGGTAGCTTTGACCTCGGTTCGCCTGTGCTTAATAGCATCTCGTTTACATACTGAGTTTGTTCTGGTGTGACTGCCAAAACATCCCAAGTAGAATCTCAGCTTCGTCAAGGCTTTTACAGGTACTATCGAACAAGGATACCATATTGTGAATGGGAAGGAAAGCTGTGCCCTGCTCAGACTGAGTTGTGTTGATATCTTCCTTATCGGCTCAGAGTTGTTATTTAGCGAAGTGTATTTTGGTAGATGAGGTCAGATATGTCCTATTACCTTTCGAGGTTAGAGTTCCTCAGGACTTGCCTGGCTGTTACTCCACCATAAGTCATTCTCAGTGCAACACTATGTTGCAGCATCAGTAATGTCCGGCTTGCTGAATAATGGGGTGGATTTCCTGACTGAATGTAGCCGGTGACAACTGCCTTTGTCTGGGTTGTTGGCAAGCTCGCCTGGGCTCGGCCTCTGGCTGTTTGAACCAACATTTGACATGAAAGCTACGGCTGATGGATAAAAAGGGACTTTTACAAGGCATCTATCAATAAAGCACTGGTGAGGTAGTAACCCAAATGATTAGACAACACATTTAAGATTCCTATCAGCTACATTATGTGTACTGTAGTGGGGCTGTAGTGGACTAAGAAATGATCATGGTCCACACACACCAACACAGTTGTGAAGAAGGTACGACAATGCCTCAGGAGGCTGAAAAGATTTGGCATGGGCCCGCAGGTCCTCAAAAAAGTTCTACGGTTGCTCTTTTGAGAGCGTTTTGACTGACTGCATCAGCGCTTGGTATGACAACTGCTTGGCCTCTGACCGCAAGACGCTACAGAGAATAGAGTGTACGGCCCAGTACAGCACAAACTGTTTTTACTCATCACATACGCTGCTGCTACTGTCTTATCGATCCCGTTGCCTCGTCACTTTATCCCTACCTACACTACATGTGTGTACCCCATGTACAGGGCATTCGAAAAGTATTCAGACCCATTTACTTTTTCCACATTTTGTTACATTACAGCCTCATTCTAAAGCTTTTGTTAAGGAATGGAGAAAATCATTTCAACTGCGCACCTGGCTAGTAATATTATTATTATCATTATTAATAATATCGTAATCATCTTTTTTTTCCTACTACTTTGTCAAAAGAAGTTGTAACTGGACTGTTAATTACTATAACTATGTTACTAATCTAGTCTACAAATACAGTTGATCAAATGGACTACACTGTATGTAATGTTTTTATTGTGGGAAATGAGGCTTATGTTTTTTCTAGGACTTTGTAGAATTATATAGAACATATATTGTTGTTATTTTTTTGGGGGGGGGGATATTTGCATAGATATTAATTCATGCAATCAATCCATTACAATAGTTTATGCACTATTTATCAAGGGTTTATTAAACAAGCATGTTTGCACACCTTGTGAGATGATATGCATCTGATGCATATGCTAAAGGCCCAGCAACGTTCTCTAGAGGGTACATATACAGTGCCTTTGGAGAGTACTCAGACCCCTTGACTTTTGCTACATTGCAGCCTTGTTCTAAAAAGGTTTTTAAAAATAAATTATCCTCAATCTACACACAATGCCCCATATTGAAAAGCAAAATGGGTTTTTAGAACATTTTGCACATTTATTACAAATTAAAAACAGAAATACCTTATTTATATAAGTAGTCAGAGCCTTTGCGATGAGACTTGAAATTGAGCTCAGGTGCATCCTGTTTCCATTGAACATCCTTGAGATGTTTCTACAACTTGATTGGAGTCCACCTGTGGTAAATTAAATTGATTGAACTAGATTCAGAAAGGCACACACCTGTCTCTATAAGGTCCCACAGATGACAGTGTATGTCAGAGCAAAAACCAAGCCATGAGGTTGAAGGAATTGTATGTAGAGCTCCAATACAGGATTGTGTTGAGGCACAGATCTGGAAGGGTACCAAAAAATGTATGCATCATTGAAGGTCACCAAGAACAGAGTGGCCTCCATCATTCTTAAATGGAAGAAGTTTGGAACCACCAAGACTCTTCCTAGAGCTGGCCGCCAGGCCAAACTGAGCAATAGGGAGAGCAGGGCCTTGGTCAGGGAGGTGACCAAGAACCCAATGGTCACTCTGACAGAGCTCTAGACTTCCTCTGTGGAGATGGTTGTTCCAGAAGCACAACCATCTCTGCAGCACTCCACCAATCAGGCCTTTATGGTAGAGTGGCCAGACGGAAGCCACTCCTCAGTAAAAAGGCACTTGACAGCCCGCTTGGAGTTTGCCAGAAGGCACCTAAAGACTCAGACCATGAGAAACAAGTTTCTCTGGTCTCATGAAACCAAGATTGAACTCTTTGCCAAGCATCACGTCTGGAGGAAACCTGGCACCATCCCTACAGTGAAGCATGGTGGTGGCAGCATCATGCTGTGGGTATGTTTTTCAGCGGCAGGGACTGAAAGACTAGTCAGGATCGAAGGAGAGATGAATGGAGCAAAGTACAGTGAGATCCTTGATGAATACCTGCTCCTTACCGCTCAGGACCTCAGACTGGGGCGAAGGTCCACCTTCCAACAGGACAACAACCCTAAGAACACAGCCAAAACAACACAGGAGTGGCTTCGAGACAAGTCTCTGAATGTCCTTGAGTGGCCCAGCCAGAGCCCGGACTTGAACCCGATCAAACATCTCTGGAGAGACCTGAAAATAGCTGTACAGCGACGCTCCCCATCCAACCAGACAGAGCTTTAGAGGATCTGCAGAGAAGAATGGGAGGAACTCCCCAAATACAGGTGTGACAAGCTTGTAGCGTCATACCCAAGAAGACTTGAGGCTGTAATCTCTGCCAAAGATGCTTCAACAAAGTAGAGTAAAGGGTCTGAATACTTATGTAAATGTGATGTTTATTTATTTTTTATATTTTATGAATGAGCAAAATGTTCTAAAAAACTTGTTTTTGCTTTGTCATTATGGGGTATTGTGTGTAGATTGATGAGCGACAAAGACTGTTTCATCCATTTTTGAATAAGGCTGTAAATAACTAAATGTGGAAAAAGTCAAGTGGTCTGAATATTTTCCGAAAGCATTGTATATAGCCAAGTTATTGTTGCTCATTGTGTATTTATTCCTTGTGTTATTATTTTTTCTGTTATTTATATTTTTGTCTCTGCATTGTTGGGAAGGGCCCATAAGCTTTTCACAGTTTGCAAACACCTGTGGTTTAGAAAGCATGTGACAGATCAAATGTGATTTGATTTGTTAACTTTATCATGATCGAAATGGTTCTGAGAAATTTCTGAGAATTTCTGAGAAAATGACTCAGAAATGAAAGCCTCATACCAATCGGAGGGATAGGTTGGGCCATGTTGTTCCAGTACCACTGAAGGGATGTCTGGTCCTGCTCTTTTCTGAAGGACTAAAACGATCTGGCTGAAGGGGAAGAGAGTAAAGTGAAACCACAAATAGAGTTTGGAAGATGAGCTTCAGGGTTTAAGTAGTGAACCTTTATTTAGCAGAGGCTTGAGGGGGCCGTTTCTTTGTGTAGCCTTAGATAACTGGTCAATCTTTCTTGAGAGAATATATTATTTCAGCGTTTGATAGGATTAATGTCTAACACTTGCCATATTTGGTTGCAATTCAACTTTAATGATCCGTACTTAACCTCTCTCTCATTATCTGGAGAGTGTTAGATGGAATGTATTTCTGTTTCAATAGCCTGCCAGCTAGCTGATGACAGTTTTTGATAAGCCTGTGTTTGATGATTTGGCTCAATGTGTCACGCCCTGGTCTTAGTATTTTGTGTTTTTCTTATTAATTTGGTCAGGCCAGGGTGTGACATGGGTTTATTTTGTGTTGTGTTATGTATAGGGGTTTTTCGTAGGTATTGGGATTGTGGCTGAGTAGGGGTGTCTAGCATAGTCTATGGCTGCCTGAGGCGGTTCTCAATCAGAGTCAGGTGATTCTCGTTGTCTCTGATTGGGAACCATATTTAGGTAGCCTGGGTTTCACTGTGTGTTTTGTGGGTGATTGTTCCTGTCTTTGTGTTTGCACCAGATAGGGCTGTTTCGGTTTTCATTATTTCATTTCGTTAGTTTTGTAGTTTCTGTATGTATAGGTTTTCCTTCATTAAAATATATCATGAATCATCATCACGCTGCATTTTGGTCCGATCCTTGTTCTACCTCTTCGTCAGAGGAGGAGATAGAAGAGAGCCGTTACAGAATCACCCACCACAAACGGACCAAGTGGCGTGGTAACAGGCAACCGCAGCAGCAGGAGCAGCGCGACAAGAATTTCTGGACTTGGGAGGAAATCCTCGACAGGAGAGGACCCTGGGCTAAACCAGGGGAGTTTAGCCGCACCAAGGTGCAGCGAGAGAGGGACTGGACATGGGAGGACGAACTGGACGGTGAAGGACCTTGGGCTCAGCCTGGAGAATATCGCCGCCCCAAGGAAGAACTGGAGTCGGCGAAAGCGGAGAGGCGCTGGTATGAGGAGGCAGCACAGCGACGCGGATGGAAGCCTGAGAGTCGGCCCCAAATATTTCTTGGGGGGGGGGCTCACAGGGAGTATGGCTATGCCAGGTAGGAGACCTGCGCAAACTCCCTGTGCTTACCGGGGGGCTAGAGAGACCGGGCAGGCACCGTGTTATGCTATGGAGCGCACGGTGTTTCCAGTGCGGGTGCATAGCCCGGTGCGGTTCATACCAGCTCTTCGTATTGGCCGGGCTAGAGTGGGCATCGAGCCAGGTAAGGTTGGGCAGGCTTGGTGCTCAAGAGCTCCAGTGCGCCTGCACGGTCCGGTCTATCCAGAGCCACCTCTACACACCAGTCCTCCGGTGGCAGCTCCCCGCACCAGGCTTCCTGTGCGTGTTCTCTATCCAGTTCCACCAGTACCAGCACCACGCATCAGGCCTACAGTGCGCCTCGCCTCTCCAGCGCTGCCGGAGTCTCCCGCCTGTTCAGCGCTGTCGGAGCCTTTCTCCTCTCCTGCGCTGCCGGAGTCTCCCGCCTGTTTAGCGCAGCCAGAGCCTTCCTTCTCTCCAGCGCTGCCGGAGTCTCCTGCCTGTTCAGCGCAGCCTGAGCTGTCAGTCTGCATGGAGCAGCCTGAGCTGTCAGTCTGCATGGAGCAGCCAGAGCTGCCAGTCTGCATGGAGCAGCCAGAGCTGCCAGTCTGCATGGAGCAGCCAGAGCTGCCAGTCTGCATGGAGCAGCCAGAGCTGCCAGTCTGCATGGAGCAGCCAGAGCTGCATGGAGCAGCCAGAGCTGCCAGTCTGCATGGAGCAGCCAGAGCTGTCAGTCTGCATGGAGCAGCCAGAGCTGCCAGTCTGCATAGAGCAGCCAGAGATGCCAGTCTGCATGGAGCTGCCAGTCTGCATAGTGCAGCCAGAGCTGCCAGTCTGCATGGAGCTGCCAGTCTGCATAGAGCAGCCAGAGCTGTCAGTCTGCATGGAGCAGCCAGAGCTGCCAGTCTGCATGGGGCAGCCAGAGCTGCCAGTCTGCATGGGGCAGCCAGAGCAGCTAGATCCGCCAGTCAGCCAGACTCTTTCAGATCTGCCAGTCAACCAGACTCTTCCAGATCTGCCAGTCAACCAGACTCTTCCAGATCCGCCAGCCAGCCAGGATCTGCCAAAGCCAACTACCTGCCTGAGCTTCCTCTCAGTGCTGAGCTTCCTCTCAGTGCTGGGCTTCCCCTCAGTGCTGGGCTTCCCCTCAGTGCTGGGCTTCCCCTCAGTGCTGGGCTTCCCCTCAGTGCTGAGCTGCCCCTCAGTCCCGAGCTTCCCCTCAGTCCCGAGCTTCCCCTCAGTCCCGAGCTTCCCCTCAGTCCCGAGCTTCCCCTCAGTCCCGAGCTTCCACCTCAGTCCCGAGCTGCCCCTCAGTCCAGTGGGGTCCTTGGTGAGGGTTATTAGGCCAAGGTCTGCGGCGAGGGTCGCCAATCAAAGGACGCGTTACATGGGGACTAAGACTTGGTTGGAGTGGGGTCCACGTCCCGAGCCGGAGCCGCCACCGTGGACAGACGCCCACCCGGACCCTCCCCTATGGGTTTTAGTGTGCGGCCGGGAGTCCGCACCTTGGGGGGGGGTTCTGTCACGCCCTGGTCTTAGTATTTTGTGTTTTTCTTATTTATTTGGTCAGGCCAGGGTGTGACATGGGTTTATTGTGTTGTGTTATGTATAGGGGTTTTTCGTAGGTATTGGGATTGTGGCTGAGTAGGGGTGTCTAGCATAGTCTATGGCTGCCTGAGGCGGTTCTCAATCAGAGTCAGGTGATTCTCGTTGTCTCTGATTGGGAACCATATTTAGGTAGCCTGGGTTTCACTGTGTGTTTTGTGGGTGATTGTTCCTGTCTTTGTGTTTGCACCAGATAGGGCTGTTTCGGTTTTCATTATTTCATTTCGTTAGTTTTGTAGTTTCTGTATGTATAGGTTTTCCTTCATTAAAATATATCATGAATCATCATCACGCTGCATTTTGGTCCGATCCTTGTTCTACCTCTTCGTCAGAGGAGGAGATAGAAGAGAGCCGTTACACAATGTTTTATCTATTCTAGAGGATTGATAGTTCCAGGTGTGGGTGGATCCCTCATACAGGCTTCAGTATTCAGATCCTCTTGATCATGAAGTGACATTTTAACTGGCTATAAAACAGGTTTATAATAATATATGTTTTGAGAAGTA
Source organism: Oncorhynchus tshawytscha (assembly GCF_018296145.1). NCBI lineage: Eukaryota > Metazoa > Chordata > Actinopteri > Salmoniformes > Salmonidae > Oncorhynchus > Oncorhynchus tshawytscha. The sequence goes on along the minus strand of NC_056434.1, from coordinate 42,656,111 downwards.
CCTCAGCATAATATGATATTTTATGGAGTGTTAATGACATCACGCTGTGGTGAAAATGAACAGTACAAAGTGGAACCTTCGGGCTTCTCACTGGAAGAGACGGAGCCCATGTGAGCCAGTGAGAAGACGGGCTGTTTGTGATCATGGGACTACCAGTGTCAACAGCCAAGCTACAGAAGGAACATGAATGGACATTACTGCAGGAGACTCTCATCCATGCTCTGACGTCAAGATGATTTAGTCCCTACCTAACATCCATAGGCTAGTCGTTAGCATCAATTACTTATCCTAGACAGAGGAGCTCACTGCGTATTGCCTGACTATTCCTACCATTGACCTCGCTGTGTACTCTATTAGAGCAGGAAACCGTCTTATTGTTGTTTCAGGAAATCGTTTGTACCCCACATCACAAGACCTTATGATGTTCATTTGCAGTAGCAACACGTAAAGAGTACGAAAAATCCCTTGGCAATACGCTTATCTATTCCCTTAGCCCGCATAGTATGACCCCTATCCAATGTGAATTAGTAGCCTAGCTAATGCCCCCAGTAGGCTTAGCAGGGAAATTACACTTGTTCCAGACAGAGTTGTTCACATGACCTAGTCTCTCTCAGAGCACGGAACAGTCAGTTCCTGGAATGAGTTTGTTTTCTAGCCGGGATTTCACCCCTCTCTGTTCCCCAATCTGAGATCAAATCAAAATGTATTATATGCACAGGATACACGTGGTGTACACAGTACAGTGAAATGCAGACGTGCAAGCTATCATCTCAACAGTGTGGCGACACAAAACAAAATGTTCAATGAAAGACAATAAGTAGAAGATCATTGTTTTGTTCATTTCTATCCATTACAATAGCAACCAGAGTAATAGCACAGATAGAACAAGGAGCCAAATGTTTCACCGGATGTATAGATCTGAAGCATCCGGTTGGAATTTCCACTCCCCACCAAATATGGTGAGGAGAGGAAGCCTAGTGGCAGGCAGTGGGAGAAGATGGAACTGGGTCAACATTCAGCTGATTTTCTCATTTAAAAAAAGTAAGAGCTCAATGTAATTTTCTGTTTCCAAAATGAGAATCTGTTACAAACAGAGTGCAAGTTTTGTAGATGTGACCCTTTGACAAAGTATAAAAAAATGGCTTTCTTTACAAGGATTGCAAGGGCGAATGGAGTAATTGGACACACTCAGTTCACAGAGAAGGTCCCCAACGTAAATATACACATACATGCCAGAATGCACCAATAGTATCTCGCTAGCTCGTGCTTGGCTCTGCCCACCTTCTTGCTTGTTTTGCCCACTAAGCTTCATTTGCTCCAATTGAAAATGACGCAGATGAACTATCTTGAGTTAGTTATAAATATCTTTGGTAATAATATAGTAAATACACCTACTTCTAGGAAATATCCTTTGACAATATGTAACCTTGTCTTTGAGCCACAGAGTCGGATTTCTGTCCAGTGTTAATTTAGTAGCCTTACTCCGTGGTTCCCAAACCTTTTCACTCAGCCCCCCCCCCCTAGTTCTATGGGCACAAAGCACTGTTCATGACACAAACTGTTCACACCCCTCTTGTTGGTGGAGAGAATTTTTCAGGTTTAAAGCTTATTTTCTTGCAATTCTATACATTTTACCATGCCTAATGTGTTTTCACGTGATATTTGAGTGACTAAAAAGTTACAATATCTATGGGCAAAAAAACCTAACCTAGTTGATCTGGACATTTCTGGACATTTCGGACAAGTTAAAAATAGCTCTCTAAGGTATGCAACGACTAACATGACAGGAGGAAATGATGATGCACTACCCAGTTTCTACTATTACAACTTTGAAGAGTAAGTTTTAAAGCCAGACTGAGTTCCTTGAAAAAAATACTACTGCCCTAGCTAATGCTTTTAGTAGGCCTACCAGGGATGTCAAACCATAACACTCCTGTCCAGTGTGAAGTAGTAGCTAATATAAGTGAAGGCCCTCAGAGAGTTGTCCCCAGTGTGACTAATGGCAGACAAGGGAAGCTCATTGCCAAGGCACAGCCATCCCTTCCTCAAGCTCCCGCCAGGCCGATAATCAAAAGCACCTTTGTGAGCTAGAAGAAAGGCTGGGCTTCTTGGCTAGGCTACCACACTGTGGCAATTAAACATGTTGGTAAACATGGACCTCCTCGCGCTCTCTCTCTCTCTCTCTCTCTCGACTTCTCTACCTGTGTAACTCCTCTTAGCGCCTACCACAACACAACTCCACACTGCCGCCTGGATTTGCAAAATCCTCATTGGTTTTGACTTTGTTTTTATGTGACGAGCCCAGATGGACTGGTCTGTCCTCTCTGCCGTAAACTATATTCGACACCGCTTTACTACAGTCATTAGTGCATCCCGGAAGCAACAGCCAAGCCTCTTCTTTGCCCTGCTGTCTGCCCCAACATTAATTGAGATGCTAGTGATGGGTCATTTGCCTTTTCACTCTCACTCCGGTTCTCCTGTATTGCAAGTTAAACAAAAGCTCAAATCATATTACTTGTTCACTGACGTTCACAATGTGAAGCGGATGGACGCACTGATTATGGTGCTCTAAAGATGCAGTCGTGTCGGTGCTTATAGAGGTACTGAATGTTGGTGCATTATGTGGATCTCCGTCTGATTTGCTCCCTAGCGTTTCCTTAAATAGTTGGCCTTGTATGACCCTTAAATAGATGTACTGAATGTCCTTCCCGGTGGTTGACCCAGGGAGTATCAATAACACACGCCTCTCAAACATCCCATTTGGTATGTGAATCCTCTTGTTCCATTTTCCTGTTATGTGGTGTGTGTGTGTGTGTGTGTGTGTGTGTGTGTGTGTGTGTCTGCGCCCGTGTGAGTGTATGCGTGAGCGCATGTGTTCTTGCGCGTGCACGTCTATTGCTTTCAGTGTTATTCCGAGCTCTAATATATTGTGTGTGTCACTGTGTTTATCTTAGAAAAAAACAGAGTGAGGCTACTTATTCCTGACCTCGCACTTCCTCCCAACTCTTCCACATGAGTGACCTCACACGCAGGAAGTAGAGTTCACTGGGCTGCCGGGACACTCAGGATGTGTGTTGATTTCATAAATGAACCATTAAGCCATGTTCTCCTCAGATATTTCAGTTCAACTATTCATGTTTTCCTAAATCGACACTTCATTTGCATGCAAATAAGCCATTTGCTTCGTTTCATGCTGCTATTGTAAGTGTTTTCTTGCAAATGAATTTAGATTATTTATCTTCTCCCTCACTAATAACATTATAAAGGCGAGGAAATTTGTCTTGAAAAGAAAGGGTTCATTCCAGTTAGCCTAATTAAATAACAAGAAGACGATAGCGTGACAGATTGAACTATTTAACTGTGAGCTTGCTCTGTTAGCATCCCTCATAGCACAGTTTCCCCATCATTGCACTCCAGCAGTGGGATCTACTGTTTATCCAGATAGAAGAGTGCCCCCTACTGGCCCTCCAAAACCACCTGCTGCAGCAGTCCTGATCATCTCTCATCAAAAGCTGGCCCGACCCTGCTTAGCTTGCAGTGGTAACCACCAGAGGGGCAGTGTGGTACGAAGAGTGTTGCTGACAGACTAAAGCATTTAGGGGCAGTGTGGTACTAAGAGTGCTGCTGACAGACTAAAGCATTTAGCAAATTTAGCATTTCAGTCACTCTTTGAAAAGGGAGAATAGTAAAGGTTTCTTAAAATACATTGCAATGGCCATTTCGATGTGGACCTTAACCCATAAGAGTCTAAGCCCTGTCTAAGCCGGTGGAGGGGGGAATTGTTTTCCAATATGTAAAACATTTTGGAATTGTTTTCCGAAATTCCATTATGGAATTGTTTTAAGAAGGTCATACCAAGGATCATTTTGCTATCTTAATTTTAAGACCCCTTGAAGTATCACTACATGGAACAACAGAAAGTCCGCCCAAAAAATCAAAAGGAAGTTTATTTGGAAGTGTCTGTCCTATATCTGAGAGATATACAGTAAGAAAGATCCGGAAACATTATTATTATTATTATTATTATTATTATTATATATTTTTATGTATTTAACCCCTTATTTTTGGCACTAAACAGTTTCTGGCTTAGACAGGGCAAAGACGGTAGAGTGATTTATTAACATTATTTTCTGCTTACATATGCAATTAAACAAAGTCAAATATTCCCTTCAAGCTAGCTACATTTAATGGATTTCTGACTGTTCACAGGAAGGAAACGACCGTCAGCATTTCTCACATAAATGCATATAAATCCTGTAATCAGTGTTGGCTTTTTTGAGAAAGAGTTATTCAGGTTTTTTTCCCATGGAAGGCAATGGGACAAGATGGTGGCCTATGAATGTCTGGAGCTTTCTGCATATTGTTGTCCAGAATTTGTTTCTCCACTGAAGCGTTATAAATCTTTGCCACTGCGCAAACCTGTGCATTACATTATTATCACTCAAACAAGCAGGCAGATGGTTGGCTAAAATAAAAATAACAACGCCGTGGCAATACGCAGAGAAACATTACATTGATAAAGACTTTTTGGACTATCGCAGAAATCCAGACCCCTTCCCTCCCTCTCTCTTTGTCCGCCTCTGAATGCGCCACCTGGGGGCAGCAGTTGGAGCTGTTCGGTGCTGCTTCGCGGTTGTTTAATGCAACGCATTCACACAGTTTGAGGGGTCCCCACTTAACATGGAAATGGGGTTGACCTCACGCATGCTGCCTAGCCAACTCTGGACCTAAATGGGACACCAGGAAAGTATCTGAATACACCCATTGTCTGGGGCACTTGATGAAGTTTGGGGTTGAAGGGTTTGATCCCATTTTAAAACCATTAGCAAGTATTGCCCTCGCTCGCCTTCCCTGAAGGAGACCACTGGAAAACACAGTCCAGAGGATGCCAGTGGTTTCTGCCCCAAACTGGGAGAATAACTCAGAGATCCATGAGATCTTTCGCAGAGGCGATTCCATGAGCATTGTTCTCCTTTTAGAGACTGTGGTTGAGAATAATGCACCATGTGCAGATGTGACCACAGGACAGACATGGACACAGGGCATACTATAGCCTATCCTCAGTGCAGTTGTTGCTCTGGGTTTGACTGTGCTGGCTTTTCCAATAGACATGTGGGAACTCTCACAGACAGGCTCAGTCAACTCATTGGACACTACACAGGCACATGGTATGAGGCAAGACCAAGTGGTACAACATGCTGTCACAATTTTAGTTTACTAGCTAAATAACACGTACAACCTAGTAATGGCCATAGTGTTACTGCATTTGAATAGTTAGCTACTGATTAGGAGATACTGTCTCACTGCTAGACACACATATACAGCAATTGGGCTTCTGGATGCTAATTAGTGTATGCACATTGTCATTTTCTTGTGGCTATATTGGTACACATAAGTACACATTTTATTTTAAAGTGCCCTTCAGCCTCACTGAGACCTCCATGCCAATTATGGGCACTGGCTCTTTTTCAGGAAGTCTCTGTTATTTGTAAGTGGATATTAATAACTTGAATAACTGAGAAGCAATTCATGTGGAGACAGTTTATCTTCAGTGTGTGAGAAGAATATGGGAGAATATTTTTTTTGTTTTTGTGAAAGGGCCATTCCACGGTAACAGAATGCAATCAATGGTCATTGTTTTTTGTTTGGCATACATTTTAAAAAGGGAAAAATCGAATTCTCATTCTGTTACTGTGGAATTGCCCGAAAGCAATTTTCAGAACTGATGTTGATCCAAAATGAGTGTTCCAAGTGATATAACCTCAAAGATGACTGTCACGTTCGTTGGAAGCATACTCAGACCAACATGCAGCGTGATCTGGGTTCCACAGCTTTTTTATTTAAAGTAAGTAAACCACACAACAAAACAATAAAGAATGAACGAAACAAACAACGAACCGTAACAAAGAGGTGTAACATACACTAACTCAAAACAATATCCATAAAACACAGGTGGAAAAAAATGCTACTTAAATATCAAATCAAATCAAATTTTATTTGTCACATACACATGGTTAGTAGATGTTAATGCGAGTGTAGCGAAATGCTTGTGCTTCTAGTTCCGACAATGCAGTAATAACGAACAAGTAATCTAACTAACAATTCCAAAAAACTACTGTCTTATACACAGTGTAAGGGGATAAAGAATATGTACATAAGGATATATGAATGAGTGATGGTACAGAGCTGCATAGGCAAGATACAGTAGATGATGTATGATCCCCAATTAGAGACAACGATAGCCAGCAGCCTCTAATTGGGAATCATACCAAACACCAACATAGAAAAACTAAACTAGAACCCCACATAGAAAATAATAACTAGAAACCCCCCCCAGTCACGCCCTGACCTACTCTACCAGCGAAAATAAGGGCTCTCTATGGTCAGGACGTGACAATGACGTATCATCATTTTGTTCTTTATCAGGTCAGTTTCAGATGTGGAATGATGAAACAACTTTCTGATGAAACAACTTTCTGATGATGAACTGAAGAGATGAATAATCTCATGATTGATGTACTGTTATTGCACTATGGGAGCCAATATAGGATCCAAAGGTAATGAAGTTTCTATGAGGCTCAGTCTGTTTTTTTGGTAGCGTCATAATCCAGCTCTGTGGTTCATGCATGAGCTAGCTGGTGTTTGCCACTTCCTGATTCACTGCCACATGGGTGATTGAACTAAGAATAGGCCTACTGAGTCTTACTCAAATCAACGGAGCTGACTTCACGCTTGTGCGAATTATAATACAGTACCTATTCTGAAATGGCAATTTAGAAATTGGGAATTATTCTCAGCATGGCCACGGCCGAGAGACCCATGAGACGGCGCCCAATTGGCCCAGCATCGTCTGGGTTAGGGGAGGGTTTGGCTGGCCGGGATATCCTTGTCCCATTGCGCTCTAGCAACTCCTGTGGTGGGCCAGGTGCGTGCACGCTGACACGGTCGGTGGTTCCCCCGACACATTGGTGTGGCTGGCTTCCGAGTTAAGCGAGCAGCGTATAAGGAAGCATTGCGGCTTGGCGTGTTTCAGAGGACGCATGGTTCTCTACCTTCGCCTCTCCCGAGTCCATAGGGGAGTTGCAGCGATGGGACAAGACTGTAGCTCCCAGTTTGTATATCACGAAAATTGGAGAGAAAAAGGGGTAATAAAAGAGAAAGAAATCAGAAATGAGGAAGTATAGTACCCAGAAACAAGAGACTGAACGGACATGAGTTCCTTGGTTCTGAGATCTGTCAACGTAAAGAGGTATTTAATTGACTATGCCTATTGGCAACTTCCAACATCCTCACTTCTCCTCAGCTTCGAAAAGTGTTAATATAATTATTTTTAAATGCACCTTGCCTAGGGGATAGGACCAATGTGAATCACAGACATAGGTTGGGTGCTTCAACAAAGTTGTATCTTTGCATGTGTGTTTCTCACACTACCTTGTCTTTGGTGATGCCATTGTGATTGACCCAGCAGCTAAACTGTGAACTCAACAGCCTTTCATTCTGTGGAGCCTAACTAAATCCATATGAAGTCCCTCTTCCCCCCTACCTCCCTCCTCATATCTACTCAGTGTAAATCTTTTCAGAAGCTCTCTTATGCATGTCCAAGAACATCAGGAATCAAAATGATTTTTATTAGCAGCGATGGAAAAGCTTTGGCATTCAGCTCTGCCTGTTAGTTGCCAGTGTGCAGGGAAAGCAGCTGGAACTGGGTACTGCGGGCTGTGGGGAGAGATTATGTCAGTGTGTGTATGTGCGTGAGTGTGTAGCTGGGAAAATCTGTGCCTGTCAGGAGAGGGTCCCCATCATTCACTCTCAGGACTGGGACAAGACTATTGGACTGTTAGCACATTGCTGGTTCTGCTGCAGTGGAGGATAGGAGCTCTCAGAATATGCAAGAGGAACACTGATTAGGGCTGTGAGGGAAGATGGCAAGAGTAGCAGGTGCATCATACAGGCATTTTCATGTAAAAAGCACCATGCGCTCTAACATGTGAAGTTTATAGGAGCACATCAAAAACCCAAGAGCACCTTCTCTTTATATTCACTGTAACCAGCCCTCTCACCCAGTGAGTACCGTCGGGTCTTTCCAAATTTGAACCAAACATACAGTTGAAGTCGGAAGTTTACATACACCTTAGAAAAATACATTTAAATTCAGTTTTTCACAAGTTAAACAATTTAAAGGCAATACTACCAAATACTAATTGAGTGTATGTAAACTTCTGACCCACTGGGAATGTGATGAAAGAAATGAAAGCTAAAATAAATAACTCTCTCTACTATTATTCTGACATTTCACATTCTTAAAATAAAGTGGTGATCCTAACTGACATAAGACAGGGAATTTTTACTAGGATTAAATGTCAGGAATTGTGAAACACTGAGTTGAAATGTATTTGGCTACGGTGTATGTAAAACCTCCGACTTCAACTGTACGTAGCGTAGCACGTGGCAAACAAACAATAAAGCTTGTAAGGTAGCAAGGCAATAGCAGGCAATAATTTCATCACAAAGGCAACTGCACAAAAGGTGCATAAACAATGAACATGTATTGGTTACCAGCTACACGTATCGAAGAAAAACAGATCCATGACTAAATGGCTGCTTGGCTTGGCCAGAAGCACGTGACGGCCATTAGCGTCCAAAATCCCACACAAACAAAACAGAGGTGAGGAAGTCCTCTTAGTCCTCTTCTATGCAATAAAAGCTGTTTGTACTCACATTCAATGATGAATACTGGTTGTTGTGAGAGTTGTTGGTGTGCTCAACTACTCAACTCTGTCTGGGTGAAGGTATAAGGTATAAAGGTATAAGGTATAAATACCTGCCACAGGTGCACTCTGTCCTCACGTGACCATAAAGTTGAGTAGAGGGCACACCTGCCACGAATGCCCTCTGCCCAATTCCCGATCAGGAATTCTGTACAACCAATAATAACAAGTGTGTTACTACAACTGTTTATTGGTGTAAATCCTTGGAAAGTGTCTGATTAATTTGAACGGTTTATTTTTATGTATCTCGTTTCACTTGCATGGAAACTTTTTCCCATTTGAGTTATTTTGGTAATTTATGTTTTTATGTTTTGTAATGTGATAGATGAGATCATAGGCTTGTTAAAAGTTTTGGTCAGAGAGGAAAACTTTCTTCCAGATGATTTAACTTGTGTCCCATTTTGTGATAAAAATGGGCCCAATACTATCTGAAATATTCTGCACTGTTAATGCACAGATGGCCTAATTACGCAGTGTGAGCCGCGTGTGTGTGTGTGTGTGCCTCGTCTGTGTGAGCACGCGGTTGAGTAAAAAGCTCAGACTGACTGCGTCTAGTGGAAGCCCTAGTGGAAGTGAAGTGTGAGAATGTGACCGACCAGCCAGTGGAATGCAGAGTGAGCTTCCACAGCGACAGACATGTCTGTTCAGCAGCTGCTTTGTTTCCTGGCCACCATGACTAGCCTAACTGGCCATACCCCACCAGTCAGAGAGAGCACTCTGGACCTCTCAGCCTGATTAGTCTCCTACTATGCACATCTCGCTGCCCCCCCATCCTGTCCACACTGTCTGTGCTCCCTAGGTGGGCCCCTGGTCTGTCGCTCTCTGTTAAGTTATAGACAGACCCATGGGATGACTGGACTGGACTATACGAAGACAGGGACATACTCTAGGTATTGTAAAGGCATTGTATGCAAAGTGTTGAAAAGGCTTTGAATTATTTTGATGGGTCATTTGAATGGATTATTCTCCATTAAACACACATAGGTATGCGTTCCGCCTCTGACACGATCACAGCAATGTAAAAAGGCCTTGTAGTGATTTCATCATTGCAAGATATGCCTTGGGGATTGTCCAAAAGTGTCTGTTGCCATAAGCTCTGAGCGGGCCTCTCTGTTTTAAAGTGTTTGCCATCTGTAAGTCTCCAAATCCACTTTTATGTTACTTTTCTAGTGTATAATAGAGTGAATGATGACTGCAATTTCTTTAGTGCTTTATAGACCTCAGCATAAAAAAACAGGCTCAAAGTTCAAATGGTTCACATGAGGGCCTATATTATAGTTGCCTGTAACAGAGCTTATATTAGAGGCCTGGGCCCCACCATTATCAAAAACTGAACCAGCAGATATGAAATGCTTGTTAAAAACCCCAACAATATCCGCTTTGGGACGCTTGTTTGGGATGCTCTGGATCGAGTGGGACAACATTCCACAGGCCACAATCAACAGCCTGATCAACTACGTGAAGGAGATGTGTCGCGCCGCATGAGGCAAATGGTACTGACTGGTTTTCTGATCCATGCCCCTACCTTTTCTTTAAGGTATCTGTGACCAACAGATGCATATCTGTATTCCCAGTCGTGTGAAATCCATAGATTAGGGCCTAAGGAATTTATTTAAATTGACTGATTTCCTTATATGAACTGTAACTCAGTAAAATCAGAGAAATTGTTGCGTTTTGCGTTTATATTTATGTTCAGTGGATGTAACGTTTATCTTTTTAAATTCTGTTTTCCTGTTGGAACTTGGAGCCCATGAAGACTGACCCGGCTCCAGCATTCTCTGAATATAATTGCAGCGTTAACAACTTGAGGCATCTCCCTCGCTGGACCACACTGCACCAAACACCACAGGAAGGGCCCTTACTCGCTGACAAAAAAGATCCCCGTCGCTAAGGCCCGCTCGCAGGCCTCTCCAGTGAAGAGAGAAAGGATGGGAGGCCCCACTTCCTCTCACTGTGGGTCTGATGGAAGTCAAACAAATGTAGGCCTGATTGCTGTGCCACTGAGGGGATGGCTCTCATTGGATTTACTGTATAGAATCATTGCAACTTCATTAGTCTCCCTTCCTGATTGTTTAATCTTAAACCCCTGAAGGTTTTATGTAAAATATGAAGCACATTTGTTTCCTTTTACTAGGCCACCACTGGTGTTCATCCTTAGTGTGTAGGCTGTATGCATGTACAGATGAGGTAATTATCACAGGTTTTGGTAAAGACTAGCTCAGTCTGCTAAATGAATTCAGATGTAGTGTAAAAAGCTTTCAGAGTCATTATTAATACATCCAAGTGTGCAGTGTTTAAGCGTTGTCATCTGTTGAATACTTTTACGAAAGGGTGCAAAAAGGTCAGAAAATTGAAAGAAAATGTCTTGAGGGGATTTGTTCCTTTTCTTTGTCGGCACACCTGATATTCTTTGAGTGTCGTGTAAGATCTCTTTTCCTTTGATAATCCTCGAGATCGAACATCAAAGATAGTATTCTCTCTCAAAGAAGTGAGTTTCTGTCTATATCCCCGAGCTCGTACATTGGCACCTTAATTGGACAGTTTTTAAGTTAAACTTTTGTACCATTTTCCAAGGATGATGAAAATACTAGCCAGGAGATTCTGGACATTGCTAAAGAACCAGCGAACCCGTTTAAAAACGGTTTGGAGGAAACAACTCTGGGGAGGTCGTAAATGAGCTAAAACTTCCAAAAAGTGAACTGTCCCTTTAAGGTTTCACAGGAGAACAGGAAAACAAACGCATTGGAGTGTGAAGTCTGGTTTCCCGGAATGAAGGAAACACTTGGATCAGGGGGAGATTAATTTTAAGGAAGAAAGAAAAATACCAGTTGCCAGTTCATTGCCATTATGTTCCACAGGCTTATGGTTTGGGAGCCACAACAAAAACGAAAACTAATGACATGTTGACTTTACGTTCGGTTTTAAATAGAAAAAAATAAGAAAAATGGCTCTATTAAAAATGCCCCGTCCTCAGTTATCGTTTCTCTTTATTCCCTCCTTCCCTCTCCTCTCCTGCGCCTTCCACTCACCAATGAGAACTGAGTGGGACCGGAGGACTGGGGCTGGAAACAGAGCACCCAGGCCCTGACTGTAGTCTGATTTTCTAATTGAATGAGTACAGCGTGAGCTGCGGTTGGGGGGGGGGGGGCCAGCAGCAGGCATGGGAATACGTAACAGCTTCTAGAGAAAAAGCCCACAAGAAAGAGAGAGAAAGCGAGACAGAGGCTGAGCAGCAGAATGGAGAAAGATGCCACTCAGACTCTGAACTGCAGGGCCAAATGCAACATGAGCTCACGGATTGGACTGGAGGTTCTCGGTCCGCTCAATGTCAACCTGCACTCTTCCCACTTAGACACTCACTGACTCATTCTAACCTCAGGTCTGACATATTTGGCACATTAGTATGTAGTCGTGTTATCGCAACATCTCTGCTCGATAGATTACTTATCAAGTCTAAAATAGCATCTTGAGTGTTGAAATAAACCCATAAGACATTTGGTCCGGTTGATCATGGGAAAACTCCTGTATGTCCAAAGACCCAAAATAGACTGCGGTTGGCTATGCTAACACTATGACATGCACAGTAAATGTAGTGTCTGTTCTGACTCTTATCTTCTAGGACTAAATTCACTCCTAAAAAGGGATACGGTGGCCGTCACACATGCATTGCTTCTTGCACTGCTTCCCACTGCAATATTTCCATGTGTTTGTGGTTGCATAATATGGTAATAATTACCATCACACACACACACACACACACACACACACGAGCAGTTGATGTTTACCTGGAGTTATGTGTGTTTCAGGTGTATTACTGCTGTTTACTGGGGCCTCCCCAGTCCTTTCATGGCCCCTGAATGACATTCCCCACTCTCCTGCAATCTCTCTCATTCACAAAATACACAGCCTACCGTCACATTAGACTCCATTCTGGCTTCTACAAACAACTACCCACAAAAAAACCTTATTCCGCTGTGTGCCTGTTCTTTACAGCAGCTGTGTCTGTATATGGTTTGTACTGTAAAATGTCCCCGTCCATGTCGTATTTTCATCAAAAGCGTCAGCTTGTAGTTCAGCCCGTTTTTCTCTCTTTTGTTTGACAGGCCATCCCATTACATCCAGGGGTCCCACTGCTTCGGTTCCGTTTGCCTCCACCACATCTAAGCCGGTAAGACATGACATCGCCTTGTATCCCTTTACACTCATACCAATATATACGGGTTGAAAATTGCAGATGTGTGCACTGATAAGTGCCTTTAAATTGGAACACAGTGGCTGTACAATAACACGCTAGACATGACGTCAGAGCTCTGCCTCTGTGTGGGTTTTGACTGACAGCCGTTCTGAACTTGGGCACCTCGAGCAAGAAGAATGTGCCTCCCGCTAATTTGATAACTTTTGCACATTTTTTGTTGTCTGAGGGAAATGCTGTAAGTTAAGAGGACTGAGAAAGATGAGACGTTGAGGATTATTATAAATCCCTCTTTGATGTCATACAAGCAAGCCGAACACCTGCGAGTCCAAGTGCATAGCATAAAACCGATGCCCTATACAGTGTCAACTTATGTCACAATTTATGACCACTGTTTGATGTACAGTTACAAGATGACATCATACCCTGGGTTGTTCTGATCCGAATGAGCCTGTGTTTGTCTATTGTGAAGAACATTCGCTGCGGCACACACACCTGACACACACGCACCTGAATGCAGTTATGGCTCCTTTCTATAGCAACACACGTGCCCTGCCCACCTGAGGATCTGTCGTTTTCAGCCATCCATTTCCTGTTTGAAGGGCCCAAAAATCCACTGGTCACTTAAATCACGCCAGATGGATTGCTTTCATTTTACTCCTGCAACTCTTTCATGCTCTTGCTTGTGCCTGTTTTCTCCCATTAACGTTACGACCACAGAAATGTTTGTAAGGACCTGTCAAACACACACCGGTAATGGTTGAAATAGGCTCAGTGGAATACGTCGGCTTTCTGTTGAATCTATAAAGAACACATTTAACGCATCGTCTCGACACTTCTCACAAGATAAGAAAATGAATTTATTTTGATGGGTGCAAATTTTTTGTGAAGTAATCATTTAATACAGTTGAAATGTTTACGAATTAGATGGCCTGAAATGAAAACAACTTTGGAAAATGAACACTTGGATTATAGTGATATGTCTGGCCTTGTACTCTTACAATCTCTACCCAGCACAGCCAGAAGAGAACTAGCCACCCCTCAGAGTCTGGTTCCTCTATAGCTTTCTTCCTAGGTTCCTGCCTTTCTAGAGCGTTTGTCCTAGCCACCGTGCTTCTACACCTGCATTGCTTGCTGTTTGGGGTTTTAGGCTGGGTTTCTGTATAACACTTTGTGACATCTGATGTAAAAAAAAAGGCTTCATAAATACATTTGATTTGATATTGCAAACAATGTAAAGTATGTGTAGAGAGGTGTAATCGAGAGCCAAGCATGTTGATTTTTAATCTGAGGGTATCCTGCTATTGACCCACTTGTTGAATTATACAACAGTAATTACTCAGCCTTGTTTTACCCAGTCATGTTAATTCAGTCAAATACACCCCTTCTACAGTATTTCTTCAAATTAAACCGCTTTTCTTTATTTTAGCTTAAACACATTCCTGATTCCATTAGGAAAATGTACACTGCTCAAAAAAATAAAGGGAACACTTAAACAACACAATGTAACTCCAAGTCAATCACACTTCTGTGAAATCAAACTGTCCAGTTAGGAAGCAACACTGAATGACAATACATTTCACATGCTGTTGTGCAAATGGAATAGACAACAGGTGGAAATTATAGGCAATTATCAAGACACCCCCAATAAAGGAGTGGTTCTGCAGGTGGTGACCACAGACAACTTCTCAGTTCCTATGCTTCCTGGCTGATGTTTTGGTCACTTTTGAATGCTGGCGGTGCTTTCACTCTAGTGGTAGCATGAGACGGAGTCTACAACCCACACAAGTGGCTCAGGTAGTGCAGCTCATCCAGGATGGGACATCAATGCGAGCTGTGGCAAGAAGGTTTGCTGTGTTTGTAAGCGTAGTGTCCAGAGCATGGAGACGCTACCAGGAGACAGGCCAGTACATCAGGAGACGTGGAGGAGGCCGTAGGAGGGCAACAACCCAGCAGCAGGACCGCTACCTCTGCCTTTGTGCAAGGAGGAGCAGGAGGAGCACACCGTGCAGGACGTTTGGCATTTGCCAGAGAACACCAAGATTGGCAAATTCGCCACATGCGCCCTGTGCTCTTCACAGATGAAAGCAGGTTCACACTGAGCACATGTGACAGACGTGACAGAGTCTGGAGACGCCGTGGAGAACGTTCTGCTGCCTGCAACATCCTCCAGCATGACCGGTTTGGTGGTGGGTCAGTCATGGTGTGGGGTGGCATTTCTTTGGGGGGGGCCATGTGCTCACCAGAGGTAGCCAGACTGCCATTAGGTACCGAGATGAGATCCTCAGACCCCTTGTGAGACAATATGCTAGTGCGGTTGGCCCTGGGTTCCTCCTAATGCAAGACAATGCTAGACCTCATGTGGCTGGAGTGTGTCAGCAGTTCCTGCAAGAGGAAGGCATTGATGCTATGGACTGGCCCACCCGTTCCCCAGACCTGAATCTAATTGAGCACATCTGGGACATCATTTCTCTACACATCCACCAAACGCCACATTGTACCACAGACTGTCCAGGAGTTGGTGGACGCTTTAGTCCAGGTCTGGGAGGAGATCCCTCAGGAGACCATCCGCCACCTCATCGGGAGCATGCCCAGGCGTTGTAGGGAGGTCATACAGGCACGTGGAGGCCACACACACTACTGAGCCTCATTTTGATTTGTTTTAAGGACATTACATCAAAGTTGGATCAGCCTGTAATGTGGTTTTCCACTTTAATTTTGAGTGTGACTCCAAATCTAGACCTCCATGGGTTGATAAATTTCCATTCATAGTTGTGATTTTGTTGTCAGCACATTCAACTATGCAAAGAAAAGTATTTAATAAGAATATTTCATGCATTCAGATCTAGGATGTGTTATTTTAGTGTTCCCTTTATTTTTTTGAGCAGTGTATATAAGTGCATTAAGAAAAATACATTTCACAATAAATGTAATACCAGAATTCACACCAAAATCCCTGAACGTTCATTATTTGTCAGTCAATATCTGATGGATTTAAACTGTTTGGAGCATATTCAACCATTGTCCAACTGTTGCATTTATTAGAATCGGTTTAAAATAGATAATGGCTGTTGCTACTTTCTACATACACCAAAATGACCTGTTTCTGATGCCAACCTGAACCAGATTGCGATTTATCATGGACGGTTTTCGGATTGTGTGATGGCGGGGATGCAGGGTTGTGATCCAACCAAACTAACTACAAGTGTGCTTGTTCCTCAACGGCACAGCTGGGAGATAAAAAAATTAAAACTTAGTTGAAGACTGATGCATTGAAATGACTTAGGAACTGTGTATGATGTGCAGAGGTATGTCATTTTTGTTGCACCTACCCCACATTTTCCAGGAATATTCTTATGTTACTGAACGCATCTGGAGTATTTACAATTGCCGTCATCAACAAATGTAGCAAAAAGTACAGAATGTAAAATGCACATAAAAGCAAATGTAAAGTTTGGATTCTGTTGTGTGTCAGGTGAACTGCTGTGCCCTCACCTTTGGTCTGATAATTTTCCCATAATCTCCAAACTGTTCCCTTTCAATTGCTATGCCTTTATGTTTTTCTGTAAGAAACATTCCAATTTAGCCCGGTTACGTACACCTCTTGGGGGGGGACAACACCCTGCTACATCTCAACTCCCCGTGGAGTGAATATGTATGTGATCGTAGGTGCGGGGAAGGACGACAGAGGCAGAGAGAAATACCGTTTACAGGGAATGTATTATTCATAAACACAGTAAGTTGAGTTAATTGGAAAAAGGTTCTGGATGAAACCAAAGCAAAGAAAGTAAAATTTAAGGAGTCCCCTCTCCTACATTACCACTTGTTATCTAACCTTAAGCACCACCTGGCGCAGTAACCAAAATACAGGGGGTGGTCCGCCCAGGTCTTCCCTAGTGTACATAGACATACTACAGGTTAGTATGCCCGCAGACCTCTTGCCTAAACACTCCCAAGGTGCATTCCCCTTCCCCCCTGAGAACAAATGAAACAGAATAATAACTAATACTTAATGAACAATTTCAATAACCAAAAACAAGTCCTATTGGCAAACACATACCTCAGAAGGAGCAGCTACAAAATAATATCCACAAAACCTTTACTGACCGCAACAAAAATCAACACATGACATAAAAAAAGAAGGTCCTTTCTGATAAAGGAACATTGGCTTTTATCAAGCTGCAGTATAAGTTGGTAAATGAAGAGACAGCTGTTTCCCCTGATGAGAGGGAGGGGTCAGAGAGCCAATCAGCGATGGGGCAGACCAATCAGCTACTTTAGGATTCCAGGAAGCCATTTCCTAAAATACACACACAAACAAATCCACAACAACACAGAAACTGGGGAACGTAACAAGCCCTGTCCATATAGACCAATTCCCACGAGTGTAAATTACTTACTTTCTTCCAGTCTTGTGATAGCCTATTTATGTGTACCCTAATAATTGTGAAGCATTTGTTATTGTGTACCCCATCAAACTTGAATAATTGTGAAGAATTTGTTAGTTGTATAAGTTTTTCAAAGGATTTCAGTATCTAGGCCATGGCGGCAGATAACCTAGTGGTTAGAGCGTTGGACTAGTAACGGAAAGGTTGCTGGATCGAATCCCTGCGCTGACAAGATAAAAATCTGTCTTTCTGCCCCTGAGCAAGGCAGTTCCTGGATGTCGATTATGGCAGCACCTCTCTGATTTAGGGGTTGGGTTAAATGCAGAAGACACATTTCAGTTGTACAACACACTAGGTATCCCCCCTTTCTTTGAAAAAGAATGAAGACATGAATCAAATTATCTACCAAATATAGTTTCATGACTTTGTTTTCAAATTACCACTGGGCTTCCCCAAATACGGAAACCATGAAATCCCACTTGGCGAAAACAGGTTTAATCAACGTTGTTTTCACATAATTTCAACCCCCCTCCCCCTAAATCCAATGACATGGTGAATTTTTGGGTTGATTTCACATTAAGTTCACGTTATCTAAACAACTTCATGTTGAACTGACGTCTGTGGCCAATGGGATCAGATGTATTGTTTTTTAATCTGGTTAGGTTTAGGGATCCTCCTGTGTTTCATGATTCATTATGTCGTTATGTAGTGGAAAATACCTTCCTGATTTGATTCCCCTACTGCTTTAGGACATTTTATACCCTCTCTATTAGGAGGGAAAACCCTTTTGGGTATTTTGGGTAGTTTACACACAAAGGCTCTTAATGGGCCTACCAGGAAGTACACTCCTGGGGCTAAATTAGAGGCTACCCAGAGAGGGTGGCTTGCTGCTGGAACAGGGCCTGCTTCTTTTCTGGCAGTCTCCAAGGCCCTGGGTTCAGTGGCAACAGGAAAGACCCCCCTACTCCTATAGTCGTCTGTGAGTTTTCCCTATTTGCCCAGCATCACAAGACCAAGGCCTAAACCCCAGGCAACTATGTGCACCAGGAGAGTGTTCTGTTCAGTTCCAGGCCCGGCCCTGTCTCAGTGGTGTAGTAATTAATACTGCCCCCAGAGGACAGTAGGCACACATGGAAGCACACTAGGAAGCCCCGGCCCTGTCTAAATAGTGTAGTAATTAATACTGCCCCCAGAGGACAGTAGGCACACTAGGAAGCCCCGGCCCTATCTCAGTAGTGTAGTAATTAATACTGCCCCCAGAGGACAGTAGGCACACATGGAAGCACACTAGGAAGCCCCGGTCCTGTCTCAGTAGTGTAGTAATTAATACTGCCCCCAGAGGACAGTAGGCACACATGGAAGCACACTAGGAAGCCCCGGCCCTGTCTCTGTAGTGTAGTAATTAATACTGCCCCCAGAGGACAGTAGGCACACATGGAAGCACACTAGGAAGCCCCGGTCCTGTCTCAGTAGTGTAGTAATTAATACTGCCCCCAGAAGACAGTAGACACACATGGAAGCCCCGGCCCTGTCTCAGTTGTGTAGTAATTAATACTGCTCCAAGAGAACAGTAGACACACATGGAAGCACACTTGGAAGCCCCGGCCCTGTCTCTGTAGTGTAGTAATTAATACTGCCCCCAGAGGACAGTAGACACACGTGGAAGCACACTAGGAAGCCCCGGCCCTGTCTCTGTAGTGTAGTAATTAATACTGCCCCCAGAGGACAGTAGACACACATGGAAGCACACTAGGAAGCCCCAGTCCTGTCTCAGTAGTGTAGTAATTAATATTGCCCCCAGAGAACAGTAGGCACACATGGAAGCACACTAGGAAGCCCTAGGCCTGTCTCAGTAGTGTAGTAATTAATACTGCCCCCAGAGGACAGTAGGCACACATGGAAGCACACTAGGAAGCCCCCATAAGAGGACGTTCATAAAGGTTACATGTAATAAGTTACATTTGGGAATCTTTGAAGTCTCAAGCATCAAGGCTTCCTCTCCAGTTTTAATTCATGTCAGATCTAAACCAGAATTAGTCTCTTTGACATTAATAAGAGAGAACTTGAGGTTCAGGAGCTCCAATTAAAACTAGGTACACCAGGTGCTAGGACAAACTGCGAAACCAGGGTGCAGAGCAGAAGAATAATTACATCTGCGTCTTGCTGACCAAGAGCGAAGTGTCCCGTCAGCAATTACCAACAATAAGTCCCTCCAGCTCACACAAACTTTGGCCCAGAGAAGCACAGTGTTTTCATTAACTGAGCTGTGAACCCACGCTTGGTATGCCGGTCAGGCTGGCTGGTCTGAGAGTGTATGTGTACTGCCCAGTGCCCAGTATAGTAGTGACCTCTGGCAGGTAGTTTCCATGCTGCAGTGTTCCCTATTGGGAACTCAGTAGCGTAGCAACATCTGCTACTTGCGTTAGCCCAGTGAAAAGGGGGTCACCCAGGGAAATATCTATTACCTGGGGGGAAATTGGGGAGGGAAAAGCAAATAAAAGCCCAGAGTTGTCACCATAAATCCCCACAAGGAGGTAGAGCTGTGCTTGCTGCCTTTTGACTGAGCCCCTTTTTTCAAACTTTTTAAATTCTGCTTTTTTTTTTATCCTGCTCTGCCCACCTCCACTCCTTCCATTCTTGAGGTGTTTGAGGAAGACATTTAATGGACTTATCTTACATCTTTCAATTCTATTCTGCTCTGTTACTTTGCATATCCTCTCCTCCTCATGACCCGTATTAAAATGATTTGATTTAACAAGCACGTGAAATTCACTGTAGCTACTATAGCATATCGCTGTCATAGATGCATGTAACACTATGGTTGTGGTGTCAGCAATTGCTGTCAAGAGGTAACCAACTGTGACTTGTTCATATGTGTGGGTGGGTGTTTCTGTGGTATGTGTGTGGGTGCGTAATATGCATGTGATGTTTTGTGTGTTGGGTATAGCCTGAAGTCGGACTTTTGTTGGAAAAACACTTTCTAAATGCTCAGACACAGGATTGATAAACTTTTGCCTGCCGACTGTACTTAGCACCTCTGAACGCAGTGTCGGCAGTCAATCTCTTTTGTGTTCACACATTAAATGCCTTGTTAAAATACTCCAAACCAGAAGGGGGCAGTAGTGTTGTTTGGCAATGCATATCTGTGCGTATTGCTTATGGTCTACCTTCCAAACTAGCTGTGCTAATGTTGCTATTTTGTAGAACGCCCTTTTTGATACTAGCCAGATGACCACAGGTAGATAACTACATATCAAGATGACGAAGAAAAAATGTAATTCAATCTCCATAATCCCATACTGCCAGTGCCAGCCCATAGCCAAATGTTTAGCTAGCTAACATTAGCATATTCGCTAGCTAGCAAAACATAGCTAGCTAGCTAAGGACACTGCACTCGGCAGCTAATTAAGGCATCGGTTTCATGGAAACTAGCTAATCCGTTGTGATTTAATTCTAATGTCAATACTAGCTAGCGTGGAGGAAGCATTTAGTGTTGTGTGCATTGCTTTTTTTGGTTGGCTCCCCCATGTGGGAGTTTGTGCTCTCTGATTGGCTCAAAGTCATGTTGTTGGACCGTGTCCACTGAGGAGCATTGGGATTCTACGTAGAATCGGTAGGTTTGTCGCTACAGGGTCAACACGTAGCAGGTACCACTTTTTTTCATAAGTGTTTATTGACAGTGAGATTCTCGGTGTGTCTCATTTTCAAGGTTATGATCTTAGTCTAACATCCCGTTGTTGAATTGTTATTGTCACGCTAGACACCCACTTGCCTCTCAAGTCTTTGTATGGCCAATGCCGTCTCTGTCCTGACACAACCCTTTTGCACTGCACATGTTACAGCAGCTACACATTCTGCGATACATATTCTGTTGTAAATGCTGAGAGAGCTAGCGAGAATAAGAGCGCAGGTGAAGGGAGGGTGTAGGAAGACATAGTTGTGTGGCTGCATCAGCATGGGCACAGTGCACATTAAAGCCAAACTGAGTAGGGTGTCCTATTTCACAGGCTCAGTTATGTGTTTTGTGTTATAACATCAAGACCTTTCTTCTTTCTTCTTGAAGTTACAATGCTGTCAGAAAGTATTCACACCCCTTTTGCTTTTTCCAAACTTTGTTCTGTTACAGCTTGAATTTAAAATGGATTAAATGGAGATTTTGTGCCACTGGCCGACACACAATACCCCATAATGTCAAAGTGGAATTATGATTTTAGTTTTTTTTTTTAAACAAATGAATTAAAAATACAAATCTGAAATGTCTTGAGTCAATAAGTATTCAACCCCGTTGTTATGTCAAGCCTCAATAAGTTCAGGAGTAAACATTTGCTTAACAAGTCACATAAAAAGTTGCAATAATAGTGTTTAACATGATTTTTGAATGACTACCTCATCTCTGTACCCCACATATACAATTATTTGTCAGGTCCCTCAGTCAAGCAGTGAATTTCAAATACAGATTAAACGACTAAAGACCAGGGAGTTTTTCCAATGCCTCGCAAAAAAGGGCACCTATTGGTAGATGGGTATAAATAAATAAAAATCGGACAATGAATATCCCTTTGAGCATAGTGAAGTTATTAATTACACTTTGGATGGTGTACCAATTTCATTTTCTAGAAACGTGCAAAGAATTCAAAAAACATGTTTTCACTTTGTGCAGCACAAAACGTTAGTTTAGGTTCTGCCTGTGCAAGAGTTGAACTATTGTCGACCCTCTGACGTTTGAGCAAATTGCTCATACTTCTTAAGCCAATCTTGTACTAGACCGTCCTCAAAATACCAATGTAATTGGTGGTATGCCCCTCAGTCTCTGTAGTTATCCTGTTATTGGCTGGTGAACTTAATCTAGTGGTTCATTATTATTAGTGGTTGCAACAGGAGATACAAAGCCTAAAGAGAATTTTATGTCAAAACTTTGAAATGTATTGTTTGCAGGGTGTGTTGTGTTATTTATTGTTTAGATATTCTTTTCACGAGGATCCAGCACTCTTTAGTAAAAATGAGAAGTGGGTATGTTATTGGCCATTATAAATAGTTTTATCCATCTACACACCACTGTGTATTTGACTGCGAGGTGTGAAATTGAGGTTGAAATTGAAATGTGAAATTTTGTTGCCTATAATTTAGAGCTGCAATGTGAAGAAGATGAATACACCTTCTTTGGGCTTTCTTTTATTAGACCCCTGCATCGCTAGTTGGAGGACAATGGAACTTCATAACTAGGCCAGTCACTACAAGTTTCTATTCCATCCCATCACTGGCACACTGCCAAAAGCTCATGATAGTGGAAATCTGATATGAGCTTTAATTTAGTATCTTCATGCACGACAGGCCAGATCGGCAAATAGAAGGGACACAGTTGAGCATCTCTGCTACTTTTCCTTACTAATTTTGGTTATATCAAGAGGGCTGATTGTGTTGCCTCTCCTCTGCGGTGCTCTTCTGTTTGCACTTGAAGAGAAGGACAAACCTTTAGAGTGTCTTTTGAGTGAGTGAAGATTAGTGGGACTTCTTCTTTCATTTAATACATTTACAGGGTACAAATGACTCCCTAAGGGTCTATGTTATAGTCTGTGTTATATGCAGTCACACATACTCTTTTATGTTCAGTTCAACATATTTTAATCACACATGCTATTTTTAAACGAATATCTGATTTCAAACTGTGTGTTATTATTTTCACACCGTTGCCTCACTGGAGCCCACTGTGCACCC
This sequence comes from Oncorhynchus tshawytscha, assembly GCF_018296145.1. NCBI lineage: Eukaryota > Metazoa > Chordata > Actinopteri > Salmoniformes > Salmonidae > Oncorhynchus > Oncorhynchus tshawytscha. The sequence goes on along the minus strand of NC_056434.1, from coordinate 42,633,048 downwards.
CACACCAACTCATTCTAGTTACCACTCCATTCTCTTATTCTCACTCCATGTGAATCGTCAGACCCTTGGCCCTAATTCTCTTTGCCCTGGTTGTTGTGTTTGTTTAAAGTCTGGATTGTGTTTGGTCTCCTGTGAGCTGTAGAATAGCAATAGAGGCATGCGAGTCAGTCAGGGATGAGTGAGTCGGGTTAGCGGGCAGTGAGGAGTTAGCAATAGAGACTCATAACCGCTACTCCCCTCTCTCCCGTCTCTGTATCCCCCTCTCTCCACTCTATCTCTCATTATCACCTTGGCTGTGTACATTTTCTCATTAGCCCTGTAAATATGAGGGAGTTGTCTTGTGTGGTGTCGTTGCCGGCTTGGCTGAAGGAATATTCACACAGCTTGATTGTGCCAAGCCTGCTGCTGGTGGTGGGGCTGACATGGGCTACTAACAGTTCACTCTTATCTCCCATCAGGCCTGCTGAGACAAGGGTCCACAGTTACACAGTCTACACTAGTAACCATCCACATAAATCGTACAGCAGGGGTGCTGATCAAGGATCAGTTTTGCCGTTTAGATCTTAATTACAGTGCATTCGGAAAGTATTCAGACCCCTTCCCCTTTTCCACATTTTGTTATGTTACAGCCTTATTCAGGTTTTTAGACATTTTTGCAAATGTTTAAAACATTTAAAACAGACATACCTTATTTATACAAGTATTCAGACTCTTTGCTATGAGACTGGAAATTGAGCTCAGGTGCATCCTGTTTCCATTGATCATCCTTGAGATGTTTCTTCAACTTGATTGAGTTGTACAGAATCCACCTGTGGTAAATTCAATTGATTGGACATGATTTGGAAAGGCACACACCTGTCTATATAAGGTCCCACAGTTGACAGTGCATGTCAGAGCAAAAACCAAGCCATGAGGTCGAAGGAATTGTCCGTAGAGCTCCGAGACTGGATTGTGTCGAGGCACTGATCTGGGGAAAGGTCTAAAAAAATGTCTGCAGTAGTGAAGGTCCCAAAGAACACAGTGGCCTCCATAATTCTTAAATGGAAGAAGTTTGGAACCACCAAGACTCTTCCTAGAGCTGTCCGCTTGGCCAAACTGAGCAATCGTGGGAGAAGGGCATTGGTCAAAGAAGTGACCAAGAACCCGATGGTCACTGACAGAGCTCCAGAGTCCCTCTGTGGAAAACCTTACGGAAGGACAACCATTTCTGCAGCACTCCAGCAATAAGGCCTTTATGGTAGAGTGGCCAGACGGAAGCCACTTCTCAGTAAAAGGCACATGACAGCCCACTTGGTGTTTGCCAAAAGGCACCTTAAGGACTCTCAGACCATGAGAAACAAGATTATCTGGTTTGATGAAACCAAAATTGAACTGTTTGGCCTCACATCTGGAGGAAACCTGGTGGTGGCAGCATCATGCTGTGGGGATGTTTTTCAGCGGCAGGGATTGGGAGACGAGTCAGGATAACCTTGATGAAAACTTGCTCCAGAGCGTTCAGGACCTCAGACTGGGGCGAAGGTTCATGTTCCAACAGTACAATGACCCTAAGTACACAGCAAAGACAAAACAGGAGTGGCTTCGGGACAAGTACCTGAATGTTCTTGAATGGCCCTGCCAGAACCTAGACTTGAACCCAATCGAACATCTCTGGAGAGACCTGAAAATAGCTGTGCAGCGACGCTCTCCATCCATCCTGACAGAGCTTGAGCGAATCTGTAGAGAAGAATGGGAGGAACTCCCCAAATACAGGTGTGCCAAGCTTGTAGCGTCATACCCAAGAAGACTCGAGGCTGTAATTGCTGCCAAAGGTGCTTGAACAGTACTGAGGAAAGGGTCTGAATACTTATATAAATGTGATATTTCAGATTTGTTGTTATTTATACATTTTCAAAAATGTTTAAAAAAATATGTTTTTGCTTTGTCATTACGGGGTATTGTGTGTTGATTGATGAGGAAAAAAACATTGAAATACATTTAACGTAACAAAATGTGGGATGCTGGCCTTCTAGGCAGAGTTGCAAAGAAAAAAGCCATATCTCAGACTGGCCAATAAAAATAAAAATTAAGATGGGCAAAAGAGCACAGACACTGTACAGAGGAACTCTGCCTAGAAGACCAGCATCCATCCATTGAGACTGGTGTTTTGAAGCTAATGAAGCTGCCAGTTGTGGACTTGTGAGGCGTCTGTTTCTCAAACTACACACTCTAATGTACTTGTCCTCTTGCTCAGTTGTGCACCGGGGCCTCCCACTCCTCTTTCTATTCTGGGTAGGGGCAGTTTCCGCTGTTCTGTGAAGGGAGTAGTACACAGCGTTGTACAAGATCTTCAGTTTCTTGCCAATTTCTCACATGGAATAGCCTTAATTTCTCAGAACAAGAATAAACTGACGAGTTTCAGAAGACATTTCTTTGTTTCTGGACATTTTGAGTCCGTAATCAGACCCACAATGCTGATGCTCTAGATACTCAACTAGTCTAAAGAAGGCCAGTCTTATATAGCTAGTCAGTTAAGAACAAATTCATATTTTCAATGACACCTTAGCAACAGTGGGTTAACTGCCTTGTTCAGTGCGGTTACTAGTCCAACGTGCTAACCACTAGGCTACCTGCCATCCCAATTATTTCTTCTTTAATCAGAACAATAGTTTTCAGCTGTGCTAACATAATTGCAAAAGGGTTTTCTAATGATCAATTATTAGCCTTTTAAAATTATAAACTTGGTTAGCCTTTTAAAATTATAAACTTGGATTAGCTAACACAATGTGCCATTTGAACACAGGAGTGATGGTTGCTGATAATGGGCCTCCATACGCCTATGTAGATATTCCATTAAAAATAATTTACAACCTTAACAATTTCTACACTGTATTTCTGATCAATTTGATGTTATTTTAGTGGACAAACAATTTGCTTTTCTTTCAAAAACAAGGACATTTCTTAGTGACCCCAAACTTTTGAAAAGTAGTGTATGTTAGAATCACCTTCGTCAGCGAGTACAGCTGTGAGTGTTTTCTTAGGTTATTGTCCAGCTGAAAGGTGAATTCTTCTCCCTGTGTCTGGTGGAAAGCAGACTGAACCAGGTTTTCCTCTAGGACTTTGTCTGCGCTTGGCTCCATTCCGTTTCTTTTTCTATGCTGAAAAACTCCAGAGTCCTTTACAGGCATACAGATAATTATATGTGTGTGGTACAGAGATGAGGTAGTCATTAAAAAATCATGTGAAACAGTATATTATTACAAACAGAGTGAGTCCACTCTATGTTCAAAAAGCAGTGGATGTAACCCCGACACATACATCACACTGAACAAAGTGCTCTCCAGCTCAGGATCAAAGGCCATGATGATGAGGATGATGAATGGCGCATATTACATGTGGCTGGTAGGTAACAGGACCCACCTAGATTGGGATGGTTTTTATTGTAGATGAGTGGATGGAGAGTGTGTGGAGCATCAGAGCAATGTGGTGTGGTCTGTAGAAGAGCTTAGGGGACTATCTAAAGAAGGTTATTTAACAAGGAGGTATTTGTTTTGATGGGCTGAGGCAAGGTTCAGATTGTATGCTGGAACATTACTGGTGATGTTTCTGAATCACTACTCCGAGGTAAACGACCCCCCCCCCCCACTACATGGACCGTTTCTACCCCAGAGTAGATGGCTGTAACATATCTATTTTCATTATCGAAAATGCAATCGACCAGTCTGTGACTCCTGTGGTAGTGAACATGTTGGATACAGTTGGAGAAGTCAAAGGAAGCGCAATCTCTGATTGTGTTTCCTCGCAATGAGCGCCATCTGGTGAAAGTGACGTAGAACTACATAGGAGTTTATGTCTCCTCCTCTAGGGAAACCCATCCGTTGCTTTTTTGTGTGTTGCCATGGTTTCACGTGTTACTTCTAACATAATAATAATAATACATGCTTTTTATCAGACACTTTCATCCAACGCGAATTACAGTCATGTGTGCATGCATTTGTCATATGGGTGGCCCTGGGGAACAAACCCACAAAACGGTCGTGACAAGCGCCACGCTCTAGTAACTGAGCCACATAAGTCCTATGTGTGGCTGTAGACCAACTGAGTGCAGTCAATTCCATTGAAATGTTTTTATTACACTGTCAACAATACTACAGTGTTTGTTTGAGAGATGAGACTGCTGTTAAATCGAGCTGTTCAATCATTGCAAAACAAAGTGCATTGAAGAAAACAATCTGAATGTACTGCGGATGTTATCACTCAGCCGGTATAGATCACACTTTTTCAAATCAGATCCAGGGCCAGTGGATAATTGGATATCTGGGAGGCTGAGACAGAACATCAGAGATGCTGTCTGCTGAAGCAAAGCGCTCCCCTGGGCCATTCAATCATATCCTACTAAGAGCCACTGGACCTACCTCCATGACTCAAAATCAATCTTCTGAGGACAAAATGATCACTCGGTTGTACTGTATGCAGTATGAATGATACTCCCGACTGTACCACTAGAGGGTAGTAGTGTAGTCTCGGTGGCAGAGTCAGTGAAGACGTCATATTGGATTGGGTGGTTTGCACCAGCCCTTGCCTTATGTCTAGGGTGTAGTTGATGGCTTTGGATGTAGTCAAATTGAACTATCACTTCTGTGATCACATTTGAACAAGAAAGCTGTTAAAGTTAAATATGCAATTTGCATTAAGCAAACTTCAGAACCCTGTTCAATTGGAATAACGTATGACTCTGCAGTACTGACTGACGGGCAGAGAGGCCATGAAGGCCCTGACTGCAGATTGATTGGCGTCTTTAAGTGACTCAGCCACTCTATTTCAGGGTTCCCAATCAACCGTCTCATGTGATGTGTGAGGCCAGAAGATCTACTGGTGATTTCCATCATAGATCAGCATTACTTGCGCCAGTCAGTCAGTCAGTCAGGGGTAATCAAACCATGATGAGATCTGATCTGCCAGTGGCATTCCGTGAACCCCTGCCCTGCCCAAATCAGGAGAAGTGAGCCATCCACCATCCCATAGCTCTCTCTCTGTGCTCCGTATCGATCCCAGTTTGGGCTGAGTTCATTCTGTCCTCGATGCCCTGTCATTAATCTCCGTCCCCTCCCTGGTTCGTCCCCCGCTGACCCCCTGTCTCAGTCCGGAGGGGCCAGCTGGGTGGGATGGCGTTAGCTGGAGTGAATGCAGGCAGGCGCAGGCAGCCGGCGAGGCTTGTGACCGACCCAACAGGCTTTCACATAACTAGCAGTGTATATGCCGGGGCGCGAGGGGGGTAACAGAATCCCAACGTGATGTGCTGGGCCGCTTAGAGGGGTAAATATAGCAGCACGGAGAGCAGCAACGTTACTGCAGGGCTGGAGCTGAGGCCCACGCTGCCTCTCTGTCTGACCGTCCCTCTCTCACTGCCCCTCGCCCTTCTGGAAGAGCTCAGAAGGATAGAGAGAGCACTGCTGCGATCACAATATGAATCTCCCAGCTTGCCCCATTATAAATACATTGCAGTAGGGCTACTGGCCAAATGGCAGGATGTATCACGTTGCGCATCATGAGGCATGGAGCATCTGTTGGCACGTCTTTTCTCTGCACACAATGCACTTATTCCATTTCAAGTACAATACCATTTCCCCATGAATAGAAGTGTGGTGGTAGAATGTATTTTCCACATTTCATCTAGTTGGGGGGGGGGGGTCCCAGTAAGGCTGTATAGTATATACTGTGACTAAACAGACCATATATAACCGTCCTGGGGACTGACTGACCTGCCCTTGGGAGAGTAAATCTCTCCACTCTGAGTGGGGCTTGAACTGTAGCCACCCTGCATCTCGCCCTGCAGTGCGTCAGCGGGCTATACTAGTCCAGTATCAGAACAAAGGCCATGACTGCAGATTGATTGGGGCTCTTTAAGTCCAAACCATGATGATGATGCAAATGTTTATTATTACCACGCGCTGGTATGATTACCCTTCCTTTTATGGGGCCGTTAAATGTGTTGATAAGTGATCGTCTTACATCAGGGTGTCATATAATAGGCCTCATGCTTTCCCATGTGCCATTTTGTTGTGGTTAAGAAAGCTAGTTTGCCCTCTGATATTGTCTGGCAGAAAGACAAAAGAAAGTGTTTTGCCTAGATGTTGTTTTGGGAAATAGATCCAGGAGTGTCCAGGTGTGACATGTCACTATAGTTACCTCTGTCTCATTATCAGACACGTTGAAGGGACTTTATGGGCTCTGCATTCAGCCTGGCTTGGTAAACAGCAGTCTCCTCTATGGTGACTGCATCTTCAAAGTGCCACTCTGTGATAACGGTAACCTTTGTTATCTGCTTTTACACCCATCAAGTGAACAGAAAACGATAGCAGTTTGCTTTGTAGATCAACGCAATGTCGTCGTAGCCCCAGGTTTTTTAAATTTTTTAATGTTCATATCTTTCCCAATATGTCCCTCATACCATCATGGCCGCTTAATCATCCCCAGCTCCCTATTGGCTCATTCATCCCCCCTGTAACTATTTCCCAGGTTGTGGCTGTAAATGAGAATGTGTTCTCAGTCAACTTACCTGGTAAAATAAGGGTTCCATTTTGATATGATAGACCTATTACAACTGATCAGTTGTTGGGGTGTAATCGTTATATCTCACCTTTATTCGTTCTTTATTACTGGGAGTTTTTTGTATAAATCGTCTATGAAGTCATGTCAAATCTCAAAATATCTATACATCTTTGACCGTTATTAATAGGACATATGAGAATATTACCTTTTTCATTCAACCTCAAGAGACACTTGCTTACATTTGTATATTAGCCTAACTACGACATTATTGTTGTGTTTTGATATACTTGTAATTACAGTAGCTAATTGTATTACATCTCCAAATGGTAGACAATATGCTATTTAGAATACCAATATGCTAAAGTTGTATCAATACAGCTGTGTGCAGCAGTGTTGATTACCAATTTCTCCCCATCTGACACAAATCACATCGTTTCCACATCGTTGCATATCAAGTATAACTTGGTAATAATCCTCACGCTAAGAAAAATAGTGTGTTATGTGCTCCCCCCTTGGAAGTTTCAAGTAACCTTTTAACTTGAGATCTGGTAACTGAAATCGAGTGCAGATGTTGGAAAAGACCTTACTAATCTCCTTGTAAAAATTCAGTGGACCCCGAGCTGGTGTTAAGTTATACAGAGTGACCGTGTCATTCCAATCAATATCAGGAATTCCTCGATGATTCCTTGGGGTCAGAGAGCATTCCTTTTGTAGATATGGGCTAGAATACTACACCAGCTTCCCAAATGGTCATTCAATTCAATCAGGAAATTCTGGACCTTTGACTTTGAAAAACGTACCATGCTATGCCAGGAACGAAGTTTCATTGTGATTGTCAATTGTCAATAGTCAATGTTCGTCATAAGAAAAGTCTACCGAATCTTATTATACAATTGAACATCATAGCGTAAGCACATTTTTATTGTCATTCTTAGATATAATCCCAAATGTTCATTGTTCATGTGGTTATATTCAACACAAGGTCATCATCGAGAATCGGAATCCAATGCATAATTAGCATTGAACTAAAACCCCAAATACACAAGAACACAGCATCTTTCTTCGTCATTATTCAGCGAAGGCTGCAAGATCTTTGGTGGCTGTGATGAAAATAGGAAATTCAATGTACAAATATCAAATCTACACAAATGAGTCTATGTTAAGCAATGCTAAAAACCACTGTAAATTATTCTCCGTAATGGACAATTAAATGTACCTGCAATACACAAAATAAAACCGTTAATGTTCCTCTACAGAGGGTAGTGCGTACGGCCCAGTACATCACCGGGGCCAAGCTTCCTGCCATCCAGGACCTCTATACCAGGCAGTGTCAGAGGAAGGCATTAAAAATTGTCAAAGACTCCAGCCACCCTAGTCGTGGACTGTTCTCTCTGCTACCGGACGGCAAGCGGTACCGGAGCGCCAAGTCTAGGTCCAAGAGGCTTCTAAACAGCTTCTACCCCCAAGCCATAAGACTCCTGAACATCTAATCAAATGGCTACCCAGACTATTTGCCCCCCCCTCTTTTACTCTGCTGCTACTCTCTGTTTATTATCTATGCATCGTCACTTTAATAACTCTTCCTACATGTACATATTACCTCAATTACCTCGATTAACCAGTGCCCCCACATGTTGACTCTGTACCGGTACCCCCCTGTATATAGCCTCTCTATTGTTATTTTACTGCTGCTCTTGAAGTATTTATTAGTTTTATTTATTTATTTTTCTGTATTTTTCTTCAGACTGCATTGTTGGTTAAGGGCTTGTAAGTAAGCATTTCACCGTAAGGTCTACGACCTGTTGTATTCGGCGCATGTGACAAATAACATTTGATTTGATTTAATGTTAACATTTGAACAGGAACCCATTTAGCTTTGCATTGCTGTAAACTGTCAATCAACTCAGGACTCAATATATCAATTTGCAATGCTAATCTATACATCTCCAAAGCCCAGTCTTTCAGTCCCTCACCTATTTCCTCAATCAAGCTGCTAGATGGTTGCTCACTCTATCAATGGCTAACACAGCCTGTCCTTTCTCAATTAGGCCTGTTCAACACTTTGACAACAGCCACAAGCCTATGGATCGTTGTGCTTATAGATCTCTAATCTGTGTGGTACCTCACCGCCAGCCTTGTCACAGATGCTCAGTGACCTTTGGTGACCTTAGGAAAGACCATTCTGCAATCCCCCTGGTTTGGTTGTGTGTTCATTCAGCTGCTCTCCTGTTGTCTCTTCCTATAGATAAGAGTGACTAATACTAATCACAGGCTGTCTAGACAGGTATGCATGGCTCACTGTGGGATCCATCATGGCTGCCACTGCTGAGTCACGCGTGTGATGGCTTCACTCTTTTTATAGGTGTCTCCGGGATTCTCTAGATAAACACACTCCAACCAGACGATGCCTAGGTGGTCACTGACTCACTGCGGTCGTGATCTGAATCCCGCCATGTCGGCCGTCGCTAACTTATTTGCATGCTCGTTGATGTCATCGATTAAGTTTCTGTGAAAAACTCTCTTTTAAATTTTTTTTTTACAGTGTTGGCTAGCTCCCGGTGTGTCTGAATGAATATGCATTAAAACTAAGCACTCAGGTGTGGAGGACGGCTGGCATTTGACATGGAGACTGTGGAGAGTAGCACTCAGAAGTTGGGCTCTGAGTGATGAGGGATGGGAGGGATCCTGACACTTTGAGTCAGCCCTTATTCAGTGTGCACTGCCTGTCGTGACGCGCCCGCTGCACGTTTCATCACTGTCGCACAGAGAATGCCACAGCTCGGCGAAGGGGGAGAAGGAGCGACGCCCACAGTAAAATACACCGTCTTCAGCCGTCTTCTCCACAGTACAATACTGCACTTTCACCCCCAGGTTATGATTGCTTCCCTCGGTGCATATAGCAAGTGTGATTTATGTTCCCACGTTCAGTTGGTCACCTTGAAACGAGCATTCAAGAAGTCCTCTGATAGGGAATGGATTTTTCCATAATCCTGCCTCTGGAAAGTTTTCACTCGTACCTCTTTCCTTGGATTTGATCAGTGATTTTTGTACACTTTTACGATTTCATTCATTATGATTCCAGTATTTGAAGGTTGTTTCTCATGAAGGCTTTATTCACGATTGCGCTGTAGGTTTTGAAGGATTCATGCTTGGACTAGTGGAGTGGATGATGGAAATCACGCCTGGGGAAAGTGTGAATCCTGCAATGAGAAAAGCATACAGCCGACACTACCTGCTGTGTCCTTTCCCATCAAACAACGCACGCACACACACACATCTGGAGGATGTATTGATGACACCCCAGCCTCAGGCACAGGGTGTTTTTCAGGCCTTAGTGTTCCTCTGCGGAGAGCCCTCAGTGAGCGCACACAGACATTATGGTCACTAGGACACCTAAAGGACAATGGCCAGGTGCCAGTGAGTCTGCGAGGCGCCTGACTCACCCCCCCACTGACAGGCGCAGAGGGCATCATGACGCGCAAACACACACACACACACACACACACACCACAGCCTCGCTGCCCCGCTCAGTTATGCGCTGCTCCCAGAGCACCACCACTACATATTATGGAGGGTTGCTTGGAAGAGGCCAGCACATCCATCCTCTGAATTACGGGTGGACATTAAAATAGGAGCTTTAAAAATCTCCGCCCGCAAGTCACTTCCATGTTTCCAGACTCCTATATATGTGAAAACCGAAACCTCTCCCCCGATCTGGATTTATCATTGCCCCATCGCTGAGGTGCTACTGGCCCCATAAGGAGATGTACAACACCCATGGAACCCTGTCCTGTACGGGATCAGTTACACTGTCAATCCCCTGGGCACTGCATGATCAAAGGCAGGCGATGGAGCACCAGTCCTCGTCTGCCCCATCCTCTGCCTAATAAAGCCGTCAGGGGAAGACAATCCAGAGATTTCTGTTCATCAACACTCACTCCTGTCAGCTGACAAATAAATAAGAATCAAGGGCAAGGCAGAAGGCAGAAGGCATAAAATGCAGTGTACATAGGGCGAGCCTCAATGGCAAGTATCATCAACTAGATTCAGCCGTAAAAGAAAAAAGATGGGGGGGGCGGTCAGGGGGCCGGAACATAATTACAAATCATTTGTGGACTGCATATTGACCGCAAGAAGACCAAACAGATCTCATATTTGACTGAGGCATAATCATTTCAAACCTTGCTTGAAATCGTATACTATCACATACTGTATATCTTTATGCGTGGGAAAACATTGGAACAGATTTCCAAAATGTAAATGACATGGAGCTGATTTGCTGGTGTTTTTACAGTCCTTTATGTCCAACAATTAAAAAATAAAAAAGAATAACAATGTATTTATTTTTTGCTCAGAAAACTTAAGGGGCCAAATCAAATCTCCCCGCTGCCAGTTGGGGAACCCTGCTCTATTGGAGTCTACCTGGCCTGTTCCACGTAGTTACCGGGGCCAGTAAAAGCTTAGTGAGGAATGGAGAACAGGGAGGAGACAGAGATCACTGGACAGGTTCTGTGTGATATCTGATTCTATTGGGGTGAGTTGTGTGGAACACCCGACTGTTCGCATCCAAGAAGGAGTGGCTGAATCTACAGTCCCGATCTGTCGATCTGTCACAAACTCCTCATGAAACGCTTGTTAAACACCCCATTCCCACACCAGACCTACAATTTTCCTACAATTTCCTGTCCTCTTCCAGACTTGCTTTACTGAACTTTTTCATTACCAGCAGACAGTCCCAAGTATCTCCTACCAGGACTTCCTGTATTAATTCCTCTGCTTGCTCGCCCTTCCTCCTCCAGCCATATCTAATTTCAGCCCTTATCAAACCTTAATAATGCCGGTGGATAGATTCTCTTGGGAGCCACAAACAAATCGTCCGTATCTCCCGCGTTTGATGTGCATGTGTGATTTATGGGAGTTTCTCTCTCAGGAACTAATGGTTGCATCTGGTTCACTGGACTGAGACTGCGCTCCAAATGGCAATCTATTCCCTGCATAGTGCACTACCTTTGAGTGCCATTAGGAACTGGCCAGGGTTCTCTCTCTATGGATTCCTCACCTGCGTTTATAGCCAGCTTTATGGTATCCGGCACTCTGAAGCTGCTTATGGAATCCACGCTAGTACGGTAATGTTGGGTGTTGGAGTTTGTGGATACATTTACTTTTTACTCATTTAGCAGACTCTCTTATCCAGTTAGTTTGTTCATCTTAAGATAGCTAGGAGGGACAACCATTTATCACACTCATGGTAAGTAAATCTTTCCTCAATAAAGTAGCTATCATCAAAGTCAAAGCTAGTGGGTGGGGGGGTCAAGTGCGAGTGTTAATTCACGAAAGGGGGTTGGGGGAGAAGGTGATATAGGGGGGGTGCTGTGGGATTATTTTTTATGATACTCTTTGAAGAAGGAGGGTTTCAGATGTTTTCTGAAAGATGGGCAGGGGCTCTGCTGTCCCAGCTTCAGGGGGAAGCTGGACAGAGAGCGTAGTGGGAGCTTGGACTGAGCGTAGTGGGAGCTGCCCTCCCATAGGGGTGGGAGGGCCAAGAGACCAGAGGTGGTTGGGTGTAGAGTTTGAAGGCGTTCCTCTTGCTGCCCCGTAGGCAAGTACCATGGTCTTGTAGTGGATGTGAGCTTGGACTGGAAGCCAGTGGAGTGTGCAGAAGAGCGGGGTGACATGGGAGAACTTGGGAAGGTTGAACACCAGGTTGTGTGCCGCTTACTGTGTGAGGTAGGGTCGTACTCTATGGATGTTGTAGACCAGTGGTGAGCGGTCAGCAGGGGGGGCTCAGGGTCCCCCCTCCCCCAAAAAAGAAAAACAAATATTTTTAAAGGAACTCCTGAACGTTATAATAGTAGAATGCACAATATCCACTAGCCCATCTCAGCTAACTTTTTAAAAACTTTTTTTAGCCAATAGATATTGTTGTAATTTTTTTGTCACTCAAATATCACATGAATACACATTAAAATGGCAAAATGTATAGAATTGCAAGAACATGTGCTTTAAAACTGCAAAATGTTCTTTGCACCCAATGAGAAAATGTTTAGAATTGCTTTAAACCTGCAAAATACTCTCCACCAACAAGAGAGGTGTGAACAGTTTGGGTCATGAACAGTGCTTGTGCCCATAGAAATATGGGCACATATTTACTCGGGTCCCCAGTAAAAAGTGTTGTAGAGCAATAACTTGCACTATAGAGTGTCAGACAGTAAAAAAGGACATGGCTGCCATTTGTTTTAGAATGGATCAATGTCGGAGTATGCCCATACTAGCCTCTCCTTGGAGCTGAGCTGGCCACGCTGAGCCCATCTCTCTCTGTATTTCTCTCTCTGCCACTACTTCTATTTGCCTCTAATGGCTCTCTCTCTTTTTCTCTCTGTCTGTCGGTCTCTCGTCTGCCTTCCCCTTCTTTCTCTGTCTCTGCCTCTCTCTCTTTCTCTAACTCTCTCTCTTTCCACCCTCCCATCTCTCTCCCTTCACTTTCTCCTATGTCTACTGACACAGTGCCCAATGAGCGGATGCCATGCACTAGGGGCTGGCAGCATTCCCTATCCTGCCCATGCCTGAGAAACGGGCCGCAGCCTGGCAGGCCCTGTGTTCCCTTCATCAGGGGGTAATGAGGATCTGTGGTAGAGCATGTGTAGAGGGGAGCGTGAACGGTGGGTTCTGGTCACTACACACACACACACACACACACACACACACACACACACACACACACAAAGGAAGGACAGATCCACAATAGGAAACACACATGCTATGTGGCTCTCCCACCTGTCAACACCAGTGGTGGAGACCTGAAGGTTGTTCAACACAGGGAGCGACTGGAGAACTATTGGGTTGCTAGAAGCCATTTATGGAACATTGGCTGCTAGTCTTCTATCTTCACACCGTGGTGGAGGAGATGTACCCTGAGGAATAAAACAATGTGTGCAAAATAATGATCAATGCATTAGCTGTCCTCTCCCCTCCTCGTTCCTGCGGTAGCACTGGATGAGACATAGTTTTAAAGATCTTCATGTTTATATAATCCCATATGAGTTGTTGAGAATTAAAGACGGGATGTCGGATTTGGGAGCCTACATTATCTGTAAAGACAGACTATCTTTGCATATCCCCTCTTTGACTTTGACGCTGTCTCTGGTGAGGCTGAGTTTGCACTGCACAGTGCTGCGGTATAAGAGCGAGTGACAATGCTTGCTAATTGTGTTTTCCAAGCACATATTTCATCTTCTGCTCGCAATCCCTCGTTTTTCTCTATCTCTCTTCATTCGGCCTCACTTAATGCTGTAAAAAAAGCTTCTCTATTAGCTTCATTTAAAACCAGGAGAGAGAGAGAGAGAAAATATTAGAGGTTTTTATCTCTCATAAATCCAGTGTGGCGTTACTCTCAATAGACACTATAACATTTGCATGAAGGATAGGGGCCCCTGTAGCCCGGTCTAACTGATGCGTAGCCTAGTGAGGCTCAGTCAATGCGATCTGTTATTCCTCCCCCCTCACTCTCCTTTGTCACTGTAATGCCAGGGTCTAATGGCCTAATGCACCACAGGTCCACAGAACGGTATTAGCTGCAAGGTTGTGAACTCTACCCAGCCGATGATGTCATGCCTTGCAGATGATTTGCAAGATTATGCTGGGGTTGTGGGTGATGACAGTTCATCCTGTAGCTATGCTGCACTTGTTGCCCCCTGCCCTTCCACAATAGGCTCCGGTGTCTGTGTGGGGTTTGGAGAGGAGCACAGCTGCACCCCTCCCCAGCATATCCCAGGCAAATGCTGCATTACATCCGTAAACGTTTCGGGAGACAAGAATCTTGGCTAAGTGAACTTTGCAGATGCCTCCGATTGCATGGAGGATCAGGAAGGAAATTCTTTGTCTCAATGAACAGACAAGAGGCAGCTAGGCAGCCAGTCAAGGCCAGGAGCTTGTTGGAGCAAAGAAGACCAAGGCTGCCCATATCCTGCCAGCCAGGTTCCTAGGCCCATGGCACGGCTTCAGCGGGGGATCCAACCCAGACCTATAATGACAGGTGGACTTGATGAGTGCTGTTTATCTACTGACCAAGCTGCTAATCTCCTCACGTCTCCTGGGGACACAAAGCATGTCTCCTCTCAGTCAGTTTCAGAAGTCAGGCTGCAGCTGGGGCTTTTGGGCTGCTGAAAGCCAGAGAGGACGAAGCTGGCTACAGGAGATGGATGGCCATGCTAGCTGTTGTCATCTGCAGGCTGCATTCACGGCAAGCAATCCAACCCATGTGAGATTGCAGAGCTGTAATAGAAGTCCATTTCTGAAGTCATTGGATTCGTTAGATGGTGCTGGACTGTGTGAAACCTTGCATTATTTATGCACCCTATTACTCGTGAGGTAACAGCATATGGGATGTAAACATGTGCTGCATAGATGTGCCATTCAGAAAACGAGACTCGAGATTGGAATTTTGAAATTGGACACCATCACCTCCGGACTCATAATGTTGTATTATTCAGTATGGAGATATTCTACTGTAATGGTGTCTCCCCTTGGATTCTAGTTTGTTTATTTGACCTGAACATTGAAACCATGTGTGTGGGAGAGTAGGACCATGGGAGGGCTCCAAAACAACAGCCTGAAAACACAATTTATTTCATATCGAAGCCCATGTTGCCCACAGCTTGCATATAATAAAATGTTGGTCAATGTCGGAGGTGACTTTCTGTTTTGTGTCTTAATAATTCTGAAACATAAGTGTTGACCGGAAAGGAAGGCCCTTGGCTTAGTCAGCTAGCACTGTTTCCCCTTATTACAGATGTCTTGCTAATAAATCCATAGCAGTGAGGAGCCCGGAGGGGGATTCTGTGGGTAATCATAGATTATCACACCCCAAATTCCCCGAGGGTCTTCATATCTCCCCATCTATAACTATTGAATTTGTTCAATTTCGTTTGAGTTGATTTAGGCAATCAGACAACCCATCTGTTCCTCATATGCCAGAGGTACTGTTGTCTTCTGTTGTCTTCTCCTTCAGCCCTGAAGCTACGAGAATGGGGCTGAAGAGAGACTTAATTCAAGAGACTTTTGAAGGACAAGTGTCTCCCTTAAAAAATATTGCCTATGCCACAAGGTGCCACGAAAAGTAGAAAGTAAAACAATTTGTTGGCTCAGCCAACCATAAAAAAAGTTCCAGCATTTTAATTCCTTTCCCTTGTGTGTATTTATTGCTAAGCCTTCGTCGGAGCCTGGTCACGGAGTAGGTTTTAATTGGTTCATTTTAATTTAATCTGAAACTTGCTGCTTGCCTTGTTTTCCCGACAGTTTCCGCATACATTTTACAGCGAAGAACATTGTTACAGCCATATGGGACAGGGACCGAACTTTACAAAGCCCATTCTGTTTACAGTTCAATGGCAAGGCTTTGGAGAGATAAATAATGTCGTAGTACGTCTCCATCTGATGCCATGGAGAGATTAATAATGTCGTAGTACGTCTCCATCTGATGCCATGGAGAGATTAATAATGTCGTAGTACGTCTCCATCTGATGCCATGGAGAGATAAATAATGTCGTAGTACGTCTCCATCTGATGCCATGGAGAGATAAATAATGTCGTAGTACGTCTCCATCTGATGCCATGGAGAGATAAATAATGTCGTAGTACGTCTCCATCTGATGCCATGGAGAGATTAATAATGTCGTAGTACGTCTCCATCTGATGCCATGGAGAGATTAATAATGTCGTAGTACGTCTCCATCTGATGCCATGGAGAGATTAATAATGTCGTAGTACGTCTCCATCTGATGCCATGGAGAGATTAATAATGTTGTAGTATGTCTCCATCTGATGCCATGGAGAGATTAATAATGTTGTAGTACATCTCCATCTGATGCCATGGAGAGATTAATAATGTCGTAGTACGTCTCCATCTGATGCCATGGAGAGATTAATAATGTCGTAGTATGTCTCCATCTGATGCCATGGAGAGATGAATAAAGTCGTAGTACGTCTCCATCTGATGCCATGGAGAGATTAATAATGTCGTAGTACGTCTCCATCTGATGCCATGGAGAGATTATATGATGGGGATGAGACAACCCAGGGCTCGAAACAACAGGCTAACATGGCTCTCTGCAATTGGACTTTTAGACTAGTTAACTGATATACTGCATACGGTTTTCTTTAATGGAAGCTCCTCTA
Source organism: Oncorhynchus tshawytscha (assembly GCF_018296145.1). Lineage (NCBI taxonomy): Eukaryota > Metazoa > Chordata > Actinopteri > Salmoniformes > Salmonidae > Oncorhynchus > Oncorhynchus tshawytscha. The sequence continues at coordinate 42,616,347 of NC_056434.1, read as the reverse complement.
ATGTCACACACATATGGTGTGCTGTATGGCAGGGAAGTTCTCTAGGCCCTCTACTTGTTTCTATTTTTTACGAATGACCTGCCATTGGCATTAAACAAAGCCTGTGTGTCCATGTAAGCTGATGATTCAACCATATACGTGTAAGCAACCACAGATAATGAAGTCACTGAAACCCTTAACAAGGAGTTGCATTCAGTTTTGGAATGGGTGGCCAGTAATAAACCGGTCCTGAACATCTCCCAAACTAAGGGCATTGTATTTGGTGCAAATCATTCCTTAAGTTCTAGACCTCAGCTGAATCTGGTCATGAATGATGTGGCTGTTGAACAAGTTGAGGAGACTAAATGACTTGGTGTTACCTTAGATTGTAAACTGTCATGGTCAAAACATATGGATTCACTTATTGTCCAGTCATGTAGTCAAATGCTGCAAAGAAATACCTAACTAAGACCTAACTAGGTCTTTCTTGCAGCATTTGACTACATGACTGGACAATAATCAGGATAGGATAAGACTAGAGCCTACAGGACTTGAGCATACAGCAATGTGGTGTAAAAAATAAGCAGAGCATCTCTTTATTATGGACAGACCTGCAGCTGGCCCAGAACAGAGCGGCATGTCTTGCTCTACATTGTAATCAGAGGGCTGATATAAATACTATGCATGCCAGTCTCTCTTGGCTAAGAGTTGAGACTGACTGCATCACTTCTTACATTAATATGTTGAAAATTCCAAATGGTTTGCATAGCCAATTTACACACAGCTCTTACACACACACTTACCCCACCAGACATGCCACCAGTGGTCTCTTCACAATCCCCCAAATCCAGAACAATTTCAAGAAAGCGTACAGTATTATATAGAGCCATTATTGCATGCAACTCCCTTCCATCAAATATTGCTCAAATGAACAGCAAACCTGGTTTCAAAAAACAGATCAGATAAAGCAACACCTCTCCCCTATTTGACCTAGATATTTTGTGTGTATGTGTTGATTTGACCTTCATTTACCTAGGTAAGTCAGTTCAGAACAAATTCTTATTTACAATGGCGGCCTACCCCAGCCAAACTCAGACAACACTGGGCCAATTGTGTACAACCCTATGGGACTCCCAATCACAGCTGGATATGAACCAGAGACTATAGTGACGCATCTTGCACTGTAGACCACTGCGCCACTCGGGTATGTAGGCTATGTGCGCCATTTTTAAATGTATGTAGTTCCGTCCTGTTCTTGTCTATTAATGTTCTGTATTATGTTTCATGTTTTGTGTGGACCCCAGGAAGAGTAGCTGCTGCTTTCGCAACAGCTACTGGTGGTCTTAATAAAATACCAATGACACTCTGAACAACTCTTAGTACAGCACCTGAACCTTCGCATGAATGCACTGGCCTGATCTCTACACTATCTTTTAAGATGATCCCTAAAATGGATAATTCAACCCTTTAGAACCCATAGCGGCCGTCGACGGCCTTTCTTTAAATCACCATAGTGGCCGCGAACCGCCTTGTTTTTCTAACAATAATATCTTTCGCCTGGCTGTTGTCATCAACCAGAAAATGACGGCGCCGAAGCGGCCACGACTTCCACTATAGGCTGTATCTATGTTGGCTGGTGATACGGAGTCAGAGACATATCCTTGCACTTTAAACGTGATAATGTCGAGGTGAGTGAAAAAGGTAAACATCAAATATATGTTTGGTGTGGTTCATGTCCGATGCTGTGAAACTTGGGAAATAGCGCTCAGATTAGCAAATCCTGTCATGATCACTTGGTTGGTACAGGAGCTTGAATGGAGCTTGATCAGGAGCTTGAATGATTGCTCTCTGTCTCATGGAAATAGTTAATGAACATATTTTTTTGTGTACCCTATCCTGTCTGATTATACATCAGTTGGACACAAATATGCACAACATGAACTGAGAAACAATCTGACCACTAAGGGCTTCATAAAATAATTTGGATTGATTGACTGAAAGTTCTGTATAGCATCATGATGATAACATTTACTGTATGTGTGTGTGTGTGTGTGTGTGAGAGGAAGAAAGAGAGAGATGATCTTGGCCACAATTATATCCTATTGATTGCTCCGTTCCTCTCTCTCTCTACCTCTTTTTTCCTCTTAGTCTGTTCTTCAAGGTCAATGAAAGAGACCAGGGCTCAGCAGCAGAAGGCAGGGAGGAAGAGAAGTTATAGATTATGGGAGGGATAGAGATGTGGAGCAAGAGGAGAGTAGAGGGAGAGGAGAGTGAAGAGGAGGAAGAGATAGGGTGCAGGGCAGGCATCAGGCTGTGCAGGGTGCAGGGCAGGCATCAGGCTAACTAATCACTGATCATAATCTTGATGTGATTGGCCTGACTGTGTTAAATGAGGCCTCTCTTCCTGGTTACACTAGTGACCATATCCCCCACTCATCCCGCAAAGGCGGAGGTGTTGCTAAGATTTACTATAACACATTTTAATTTGATGACTGCATTTTCGTCTTTTGAGGTTCTAGTCATGAGGAAGAGGAGAGTGAAGAGGAGGGAGAGGAGAGTGGAGGGAGAGAGGAAGAGGAGAGTGAAGAGGAGAGAGAGGAGAGTGGAGGGGGAGAGGAAGAGTAGAGTGAAGAGGAGGGAGAGGAGAGTGGAGGGAGAGAGGAAGAGGAGAGTGAATAGGAGGGAGAGGAGAGTGGAGGGAGAGAGGAAGAGGAGAGTGAATAGGAGGGAGAGGAGAGTGGAGGGAGAGAGGAAGAGGAGAGTGAATAGGACGGAGAGGAGAGTGGAGGGAGAGAGGAAGAGGAGAGTGGAGGGAGAGGAAGGGGAACAAGCAGAGGGAGAGGAGAAAACAGAGGAAGCAGAGGGAGAGAAGGAGGGAGAGCACACCCGATAGGGGAGCCTATGTTTCCACCATTCACCTTTGTACCACACGGCCAGGACATAAAGTCACAGTGGCAGGGGTTTTGGAGTTGTTTTAAAAGTGGTAGGAGTCTGTTTTTCTTTCAGATATGGTGTTTAACACCAACCTTTCCGCCACCACATCCAATTCACTGAATTGTTGTGAAAGTAGGCTACTATTTCTACATTTTGTGTCAGGCCTGGTCTGCACTAAATCTTATTGAGAGAGGTGATCTATATTTTTATATCGTTTTGAAATAGTTGTTTGCAGAAGTAAGAATCGCCGTCAATCAAATAGCCTACTTTGTGTGAGTTTTGAAATTCTTTCTGAATATTGTCCTCTGGTTACATTTTTTACATTTATTTATCAAATATTTATATGTAAATAATATTTATAAGTATGATATATTATATTTGGTCCATTTTGTGTGAGTAATTTAGTCAAATTTACTACTGTTGAAATGTTTTAGTTTTTTGTTGTTGTGCTGTGTGTTTTGATAGTGAGTGTCTTTACACAATGGAAGACAACATTAGTGTAATTCCTATTGACATGAATGTAGTGTCATATTAAAGAAGAGGTTATGCTTTTTAAAAGTGAGTAAACTTGTAATTGTAATTTGTTCTTTGTTTTTGAGCTATGTCTGTTTGTTTGAAATGTGTGAGAAAATGAGCTTTATCTTGAAAATTCTCAGTAATCTACAGCAGCATTCTAGAATTATTTTGGCGTCTAAAGGGTTTATAAACAGAACAAGAGTAGTGTATTGATCTACGAGACTTAACTCTTTGACGCGCAACAAACCGGTGTGATTGTTCTACAGTGGTCCCTGCAGCGTACGCTCAAACCGGTGTGATCATTCTACAGTGGTCCCTGCAGCGTACGCTCAAACCGGTGTGATCATTCTACAGTGGTCCCTGCAGCATACGCTCAAACTGGTGTGATCATTCTACAGTGGTCCCTGCAGCATACGCTCAAACCGGTGTGATCGTTCTACAGTGGTCCCTGCAGCGTACGCTCAAACCGGTGTGATCATTCTACAGTGGTCCCTGCAGCATACGCTCAAACTGGTGTGATCATTCTACAGTGGTCCCTGCAGCATACGCTCAAACCGGTGTGATCATTCTACAGTGGTCCCTGCAGCATACGCTCAAACCGGTGTGATCATTCTACAGTGGTCCCTGCAGCATACGCTCAAACCGGTGTGATCATTCTACAGTGGTCCCTGCAGCATACGCTCAAACTGGTGTGATCATTCTACAGTGGTCCCTGCAGCATACGCTCAAACCGGTGTGATCATTCTACAGTGGTCCCTGCAGCATACGCTCAAACTGGTGTGATCATTCTACAGTGGTCCCTGCAGCATACGCTCAAACTGGTGTGATCATTCTACAGTGGTCCCTGCAGCATACGCTCAAACCGGTGTGATCATTCTACAGTGGTCCCTGCAGCATACGCTCAAACCGGTGTGATCCTTCTACAGTGGTCCCTGCAGCATACGCTCAAACCGGTGTGATCATTCTACAGTGGTCCCTGCAGCGTACGCTCAAACCGGTGTGATCATTCTACAGTGGTCCCTGCAGCGTACGCTCAAACCGGTGTGATCATTCTACAGTGGTCCCTGCAGCGTACGCTCAAACCGGTGTGATCATTCTACAGTGGTCCCTGCAGCATACGCTCAAACTGGTGTGATCATTCTACAGTGGTCCCTGCAGCATACGCTCAAACCGGTGTGATCGTTCTACAGTGGTCCCTGCAGCATACGCTCAAACCGGTGTGATCCTTCTACAGTGGTCCCTGCAGCATACGCTCAAACCGGTGTGATCATTCTACAGTGGTCCCTGCAGCGTACGCTCAAACCAGTGTGATCGTTTTGCAGTGGTCCCTGCAGCATATGCTCAAACCAGTGTGATCATTCTACAGTGGTCCCTGCAGCGTACGCTCAAACCGGTGTGATCCTTCTACAGTGGTCCCTGCAGCATACGCTCAAACCGGTGTGATCATTCTACAGTGGTCCCTGCAGCGTACGCTCAAACCAGTGTGATCGTTCTGCAGTGGTCCCTGCAGCATATGCTCAAACCAGTGTGATCATTCTACAGTGGTCCCTGCAGCGTACGCTCAAACCGGTGTGATCCTTCTACAGTGGTCCCTGCAGCATACGCTCAAACCGGTGTGATCATTCTACAGTGGTCCCTGCAGCGTACACTCAAACCAGTGTGATCGTTCTGCAGTGGTCCCTGCAGCGTACGCTCAAACCAGTGTGATCGTTCTGCAGTGGTCCCTGCAGCGTACGCTCAAACCAGTGTGATCATTCTACAGTGGTCCCTGCAGCGTACGCTCAAACCAGTGTGATCATTCTACAGTGGTCCCTGCAGCATACGCTCAAACCGGTGTGATTGGAACGCGTATTTAGAACGTCCAGTTTCGATTGACGCAACAGTCAGCGTTTGAGCTGGCCACACATTTTGCACAAACACAGCCCTTACAAATGTATGTCCTGAATGTGACCAGTTTATTTTCGTGGAGAGGTGGGGGGATTTCATGACGCCTGATCCGGCCTTTGAATTAGTGAATAGAGCAGCACAGTGTTTCTTCCTATCCAAACAATGTACCACATCATTTGAAACCAGTGCTGCGAGCACCAGAGGAACTATCGCTAATCACTTCAAGTCGTTTCTGAACATTGATCAGCACATTTACACAAACAAATCTCAATTTCCATGCACCGTAGTGATGCTCTGCCCAGTTTATGATTGCCATTGTAGAATGCAATAGCATGGTTAAGGTTTCTCATTGATTTCTGTTCTAGCTCCTAATGCTCCTTGTGCAGTCCTCCAGGCATGTTTCCATTACACGTCCATTCTACCCAGATAAGTACCTGGACGCGAGTCATGGTGTCTCGTTGTCATGGAGCTCCGTTGACAAGGGTTTTCATGGCAGGGTAAGGAGGTACAGTAGAAGCTAAATTGAACGTGCCACATGTGATCATGGGATCCCTCCTTTCCACTGCCTCTGCCTCCCTCAGCCCTCATAGCATTCCGTGGAATGGGATCTGCCATTGCTCCTTCCCCGTGGCATTCCTGGGTGGTGGTGTCATGCCCCGTGGCATGCCCAGGTCCAGAGACCCTGGAGAGAGGACACCGCTGGGCCCTGACGATGAGAACGGAGGAACGTGCAGGGTCGTATTGGAAAGGACAAGGCGAGGAAGGACAGCTGTTGAACCCAATGACCGCTACTTGAAGAGAAGGAACCCAGAGCCCTGCCTTCAGGCTGTGTTAACCCACTGTGATGAAGGCCCTGTAGTAAAGACATTTGGTTCTGACCGGAGGGCTTATTCTGAGAGCATCTCTGAGAGCATCTCAGCACTCTGAAATTAAGAAATGATCCCCTCATCTCGCTGTGCTTCGTTCCATATCCCATGTCTTTTAAATGGGACTGGAATGGAGTTTGGGCCTGCACGTGTGTGCTTAATTGTGCATGTGTGTGTATGTGTGTGTGTGTGGGACCCAGGCCGTAGTTAGAGACCCAGCTGACTGCCCCCCTGTTCCACAGTGAGCTCCCTCTGCTGCCACCCTCACAGCTGGAGGAGAAGCTCTGTGACAGGGGCAGCTGCCTTCCTCCCCTCTCTCCCCTTGGGCTAATTGTACCACAATACAACCCACAACAGCCCATGGTCCAATCAACACCTCCTTCCAGCTTTCTTATTAGAAAAAGGCTACTTTCCCTCCAGTCTCCAGTGAGTCTCTACGGCTCTCCACTGCTAGCAGGACCACAGCCCTTCTCCCAAGGTACGACCACTGCGCCAAAGCATTTACCACTTCCGGCCCTTTCACTTGCTTGGAGAACCACCACACACTTATGCATACACACGTGCTATCACACACACACACACATGGCCGTGAGTGATCACTTACAGCGGGCCTGTGTATAGCACTGCGGCCATACGGTTTATTATAGTAGCATCTCCTCAGTACATCAGTACATCTCTACTCCTCACAAGGCTGACCGGCTGACCTTTCCACCCCCACATCATTAATCTCCTCTGGTCACACACAGGGGAACATGCTACAATGCCGTGTGGAAATGTTGCTCTAGCAGTTTCTTAAACATGTGCTGATGGCCATCCTTTTCCTTGGTTTGTGTTTATATGTCCAGCGGCTGTCCACACTCTCTGAGGAGGAAATGTGCTGCTCCAAGTAATTGCGAGTAATTACATGAGTCTTATTAGGTACTGCCATTGAAGCCAACATTAATTTGGGTCACTAATGGGACAGACTAACTATTTTGTTATGCAGACTCTCTTGTGCTCCTATTGCTGTCTCGCTCTCTTGCTCTTTCAATCTCTTGCTCTCTCGCTCTCTGTATTTCTCTCTCTCTCTCTCACACACACACGGGTATGCGCGCGCACACACACACGCACACTTTTTGAAATGCCAGTCCATGAACTCTAAGACCTTTTAAAGTTTCTCCTCTTGATTGAGAGCTATAAAGCTGGTAGAATGCAGCCTTGCCCTCACTTTACTTCATCAAAAGATGAAGATGGCAATGAAAAGACAAAATAGTAAGTTAACAATTTAAGACATTCAAACAAGGACAGGGTTCAAACTCAAATGGTGTTATATCTGTGTGTGTGTGTGTGCGAGTGCGTGAGGGTAGTCTATAGCTCCATATCGGACTGTTAAGATAGAGGACCCGGCAGCCTAGTTGGTGTGAAGCAGCAACAGTTGAGACGAGCACCAGACGAGTCAGAGGTTCAGCTGCAAAAAATGGTGGAATGTATTTTACAGCTGCCAGGTGATGAGAGAAGACTAGATCCAGAGTTACTAAATATACAAATGATTAAAAATATAAAACCTTGGGACTCCCGAGTGGTGTCGTGGTCTAAGGCACTGTGCCTCAGTGCTAGCTGTGCCACTAGAGATTCTTGTTAGAATCCAGGCTCTGACGCAGCCGGCCGCGACCGGGAGACCCATGGGGCGGCGCACAATGGGCCCAGCGTCGTCCGGGTTAGAGGAAGGTTTGGTCGGCAGGGATGTTCTTGTCCCATCGCGCACTAGTGACTCCTGTGGCGGGCTGGGCGCAAGCACGCTGACACGGTCACCAGGTGTATCACAGAAAAGTGATACACCTATCAATTTACAGTTTAAGTAGATTAATGGTATATTGATTATGCCCCAAAAGTGTCAATTTTTATCATTGATTTAATATAGGCCATTATATTTTCGAGAAAATACAAACTGTTCCTTTCTAGCAATAAAGGTTTTTGCTTTGTTAAGAGATGGCACTCCCTAAACCGCCTCACCCATTTGAAGAAATGTGTCGGTGAAAGTGGCGTGTCCGAATACCCATACTAGCGTACTACATACTTAAATTGCATAGTATGTACTCATTGTCGTATACTATTTAGCACGTACTGTTTAGTAAAAAGTATGCAGTTCGCAATGGCTGCAACATACTACTTTTGGTGCTTTCAAGACAACTGGAAACTCAAAGAAAACAAGCTCCGACTGGGAAAAATCGTGATGTCAGTTATTTTCAAGACGGGGAAGACAGAGCTCTAGGATTATGCCGGAGTTTCCGACTTGTAATTCCGAGTTGGATGACAGTTTTTCCGAGTTCCCCGTTGTCTTGAACACACCATCAGTTACAGCTTGGCATATGAACTGGAAAGGATTTGTATGTAGCCCAAACCAGTGACCTATCACTATAGCAGAGTGCCGGAGTGTTGTTGTTTTGGGCTAAGTAGATAAGTAGCTAGTGTTTGGAACAAGGAATTTGGAGTACCTTGAGTTAACCGTACTGTCCTACCAAGTTAAAAGGCAGTAACAAACTCACCCCATTCCGTACAAATGTGCGCAACCGCAACATTCAAACGAGGCTACAAAGAAAACTAATGGGGCTGTATTGACGTCAAAATCGGGGGTGTGAACGAGGTTTCTACTCAAGCATGGATCGACGTGGTAAGGGCTCTATAGTATTGGAGAAAAGTTTTTTTTTAAACTGACCCTCCGTTACATCTTGACGTGTCATGCTGTAACGTACAGCATGCATAAAGCAACTATTTCTGTCTTACAATCTCTCTCCACCTGGTGTAGCACTTCTATCATCCTTTAAAAACAAGAAATGGACAGTGACGGGGTAAGGGGGATACCTAGTCATTTTTTGCGTCATCATTGCATGCGATCATCATTCTCAAAACCGCTGTTTACTTCTAAGATCACTTTAGCACCGCCCTAAAAACCCGATTCAAATTCGACACAAACCTTCAAATAGGTATGTAATGACACATTATATAAACTCTTTATAGTGTTTTATTTACATTTTAGAGGCGATAAGGTGATAAGTTGGACAGATCGAGTGAAAAAAAGCAATTTTCCCACACATTTCTCTTTCTCACTATCACACATTAGTTTCGCTTCCCCACCCACCATTTTTAAAAAGACCCAACGAGGCTCATTGCCTGCTTGAATTATGCAGAAACGGGCAGCGTTTAGGTCATATAATTGATTCTGTTGGAAAGAGGAGTAATTGTGCTTTACAATGTAATGTAATGTATTGACATTACAGTTGATCCTGAAGTATTATGTTTTTGGGGCGCTAAAATAAGGGCAATTGTACTTTCCAATGCGATGGACAAGTTTACGTTAACTACTCATTTGGTTGAAAATACGTGCGTAATCATGTGGACAAGTATCCTGCCTCTATTGTATTATGTTTTGGAGAAAATGGGGGTCATGTTAGCAATTTTTCTCAGAACCACGATATGAGCAGTTACTGCCTTTTTGCTTGGTAGGGCAGCGTAGGCCTAAGCATGTATCAATTGAAGACTCACCTGAAGCTTGAGAGGAATGGGAGGTGCAGTAGAAGAATGCAGTGCTGAGGCAGAGGGCTCGTAATGACTGGCTAGCTACTACTCTGAACTGTGTGTGGTGAGCTTTCTGGTGCCCTCTACAACATCGTCACCAGACTCCATCTTCATCAACCATCTCTCTGACTACCTTCCTCTGATCATGCCATAAACTGTCCCTCTCCATCTTTGGAGGACGCACTCAAAGATTTGGCCTTTTTTGGTTGACCTAGCCAGCTATAGCTAGGCTACTCATGACGATGTATTGATTGTTTCTTTGCTATTAACGCGCTTTGAGATGAAAAGAGCTTATTATTATACTAAAGATAGTGTATTTATTTTATTCGAGCAAAAACCTCTGATGAAGGCCAAGAGGCCGACATGTACGCTTTAATAAAAAGTGATACTAGCAAGAACAGTGTGTTTCTAAACAATGAATTCTAAAAAATAATTCAAAGGCACTAAAAAGTCATTTTTTGTTTAATTTGTTTTTGTTCTAAGAGACTATAATGATTTAATACAACAAAATGTTGTTTAAAAGATGAGTGCTTCATGTCCCTACCAGCCTATTGTGTCACACTCGCAAATGCTTCACAATGTATTTCTTTGTAAGCTATAGCCTTGAAATAATTGAAATAATATAGCCTAAATAATTCATTTTAGTCTCCCTGTCTGGCTCCTGACCTATTTAGTGTTTATATGATGTTTAATATGACATGTAGCCTATTTGAAATATTGTGCGCTTCTTACATTCACATGTTCATGTTTATTCAAATACTTTTCATTCAAATCATATGGTTTGGTTTCAATACTTCAAAACCAAATGGTAGGTCCAGTTAGTCATAAAAAATAGATGTTGGTTTAAATTGTGATTCTGGAGTGTTTGGAGTGGGGTTTTTTTTTAAATCCTGTGAGCGTGGAGCAGTTTAGACGAGAAGTTAGAAAGGACGTGGAGCGGCGACACCCGCTCCATGAGTAATGAGTGGGATTTCCAACCGCTCTGATCAATACACCCAGTCACTACAAAGATACAGGCTTCTTTCCTAACTCAGTTGCTGGAGAGGAAGGAAACCACTCAGGGATTTCACCATGAGGCCAATTGCGACTTCAAAACAGTTACAGAGTTTAATGGCTGTGTTAGGAGAAAACTGAGGCTGGATCAACAACATTGTAGTCACTCCACAATACTAACCTAATTGACAGAGTAAAAAGAGGGAAGCCTGTACAGAATTAAAATATTATAAAACATCCATCCTGTTTGCAACAAGGTACTAAAGTAATAGTGCAAAACCTTTTGTCCTGAATACAAAGTGTTGTTTGGGGCAATACATTACTGAGTACCACTCTTCAGTGGGGGCTGTGTCATGTTATGGGTATGCTTGTAATCTTTAAGGACTGGGGAGTTTTCCAGGATAAAAAATAAATGGAATAGAGCTAAGCACAGGCAAAATCCTTGAGGAACACCTTGTTGAGTCTCCTTTCCACCAGACACTGGGAGATGAATTCACCTTTCATCAGGACAATAACCTAAAACACAAGGCCAAATCTACACTGGAGTTGCTTATCAAGAAGACAGTGAATGTTCCTGAGTGGCCCAGTTACAGTTCAGACTTAAATCTACTTGAAAATCTATGTCCAGACCTGAAAATGGTTGTCTAGCAATGATGTACAACCAACTTGAGCTTGAAGAATTTTGAAAATAATAATGGGAAAATGTTGTGCAATCTAGGTGTGGAAAGCTTTTAGATACTTACCCAGAAAGACTCACTGCTGTGATCGCTGACAAAGGTGCTTCTACAAAGTATTGACTCAGGGTTGTGAATCCTTACGTAAATTAGATGTTTCATTTTCAATACATTTACAAAAATGTCGTTACTATAGCTAACGAGTGATAGTGCAGTGGCAAGAGCGCGAACTATAACCACGACTTACTCAACCTTTTTGTGCAGCATTTCTCCACCCGTGTTCGCCACTGAATTAAATGCCTGTTATTGTCAGACTCTGCAACAGTTTGAACACAAGTCCTGGTATTTACAACAAGTACCTAGCTAGCTAGCTAACTAGGCTAATGTTAAATATGAAGTTATCGCTGAACAGCAAGCAAGTAACCCGGTAATGTTAGCTAACATTACCGTTCGAAACAGTTATAACTTATAGTCTTATTAAAGCACATATAGCTAGCCAAAGGCACGGCAGGCAGCAGGCTGCAGATCTGTTTTCAAAGATGTAATGTTACCATGAAACGTTTGTGATCATTTTAAGGAGAACAAAAATACACCACCGCAGAAACTTCGCTATTCACCGTCTAGCAAGTGCTTTTGTTGTTTACTTGAAGAGATCTCGCTATCGAAACTCGCAGCCCTCCTCTTCCAATGCATTGTGGCTGTGAAATTCATGAAAAGTGTGTAGCGAATTCTACTAGATGAGAAGCTGAAATTAGTATAACATTTTGGCATTTAAACATACTCGATTTTAGAAAATTCACATCGTATGTAACGTTTTATTTCTGCATACTCAAACGGCCTACTATTTAGTATGGTTACTTGGACACGGCCAGTGTCTATAGTCTAGCCTATTAGGCCATTAATTCATAGCCTACATGCACATGTCATTAGTCAATAGCATTGCTTCAAACGGTGTTCAAATCGACGCCACAACCAGTGATACAACTTGCTATGTAAATCATTTACATGGCAAGCCTTTCAATGAGGCCTGTATTCCTAAACTGTTGGAATCCATAGCCATTGGAAGGATGTTAGGCTTTTGAACTGTGATCAATAATAGTCATCTCAATCTACACACTTTTGACCCTACTTTGCTAAAGTAATGTCATTTGCATTAAGGTTTTCGATATAGGCTACATTCTGTGATTCATACTCTCAATCCTGCCAACTACGTACAATAGGTGGCAGCACCTCTTAAACCCCACAGGAGCCCAACTTCAACAGGACATTACAAGTTACCATTCTCCACAAAATGTTTTGTACAAATGTGTTTACATCCCTGTTAGTGAGCATTTATGCTTTTCCAAGACAATCCATCCACCTGACATGTGTGGCAAATTAAGAAGCTGATTAAACAGCATGATCATTACACAGTTGCACCTTGTGCTGGGGACAATAAAAGGCCACTCTAATGTGCACACAACATTGCCACAGATGTCTCAATTTGAGGCAGCGTGCAATTGGCATGCTGACTGCAGGAATGTCCACCAGAGCCGTTGCCAGAGAATATAATATTCATTTCTCTACCATAAGCCGCCTCCAATGATGAAACTGATGAAACTGTGGGTTTGCACTACCAAAGAAATTCTGCAGAAACTGTCTAAGGGAAGTTAATCTGCATGCCACTGGGAGTTCATCTCGAGCTGGAGAAGTGTGCTCTTCACGGAGGAATACCAAGTTTCAACTGTACTGGACAGATGACAGACGTGGCGTTGTGTGGGCGAGCGATTTGCTGATGTCAGATTGTGAAGAGAATGCCACATGGTGGTGGTGGACATAACCTATGGACAATAAACACAATTGCATTTTATCGATGGCAATTTGAAAGTACAGAAATACCGTGATGAGATCCTGAGGCCCATTGTTGTGCCATTTATCCGCCTCCATCACCTCCTGTTTCAGCATGATAATGCAGTGCCCCATGTCGCAAGGATCTCTACACAATTCGTAGAAGCTGAAAAAGTTATTTCATGGCCTGCATACTCACCAGACATGTCGCCTATTGAGCATGTTTGGAATGATCTCGATCAAAGTTTACAACAGCGTATTCCAGTTCCCGCCAATATCCAGAAACCTCCACATACCACAGGCCACAATCAACAGCCGGATCAACTCTACGCAAAGCAGATGTGTCGCGCTGCATGAAGCAAATGGTGGTCACACCAGATACTGACAGGTTTTCTGATCCAAGCCCGTAACTTTTTAAAGTTATCTGTGACCATATCTGTATTTCCAGTCATGTGACATCCACAGATTAGGGTTTAATTAATTTTTTTCAATTGACTGATTTCCCTATATGAACTGTAACTCAGTAAAATCTTTGAAATTGTTGCATTTACATTTTTGTTCAATGTAATTATAGGCTACTAAAGCCTACAACTTAGAGCTGTGTCATGAAGTTTTAATGAAAACGGTGTAGAAAAAAGTATATTTTATAATCACATGCAGCTATTTATTTCTGACCAGCAGATGTCACTAATGTGCATTGTGTACGGATGATAAAGCTCAGAGACTGGCAGCTTTTGTGTCAGCGGTCGGCGGAAGCCAGTGTGAGGACAATAGCTCGGCTGCCACATGACCAGTGTGTTGCAAAATCCCACTGATTTCGCAACATGTAAATCTGTTTACTATATTGCGGACCAGAAGTCACTAATGTGCGATATGAACAGATAATAAATGACGCTCAGAGTAATTAACCGTTTTTCAGCACAGTTTGATTAACATGCCGTAGCCTTCAGAAAACCTTGGTTTCTCATCACTAATTAAATGCACTTATGTTAACTTTCAAAAGCTTAAAATCTGGCAGAAATGATATTTAATTTGTCATGTTATCAGACTTAACCAACAGACCACTTCTACTACAATAACATTCTCAGTAACAGTTATAGAGATATTTTTTTTCTTGCTATGACTGATATTTAGTTGTTTATCTACCTTAGTTGAATGCACTGACTGTAAGTTGCTCTGGATAAGAGCTTCTGCTGAATGACCAACATTTGTATGTAAAAACAAACATGTGCAGACCATGCTGGTTATTATTATAATGAGCTCCGCCCCTAAACTAGTACACATTTGGTCAGTCCAGACCATACCACATCTGAACAAATCATAGATGCCTAGGTTATGTTTCAGAAGTTTGAACAGAACAGTACGACACAGTTCAGTGTATGGTATGGTATGGTGCGTACGGTAAAGTAGTTCAATTCAGTAGAGTATTGTACAGTAAGGTTTAATTCAGTAAAGTACATTAGAGTACAGTACAGTTTAGTTCAGTACAATGCTCTACTGTACTGTAGTGAACTTTACTTTTCAGTACTCTACTGCTATTGTATTGTACTCTACTATACATTTTTTTTCCTGTACTGTATTTTAATGTACTGTGCTGTAACTTGCTGTCCAAATTTGTGAAACATATATGTTTGGATCAGATTAGTTTGTGTCTGGACCAATTTTTTAAATGTTTAAATTTATAAACCTTTATTTAACTAGGCAAGTCAGTTAATAACAAATTCTTATTTTCAATGACGGCCTAGAAACAGTGGGTTAACTGCCTGTTCAGGGGCAGAATGACAGATTTGTACCTTGTCAGCTCGGGGGTTTGAACTTGCAACCTTCCGGTTACTAGTCCAACGCTCTAACCACTAGGCTACGCTGCCGCCCCAATTGAACTGAACCAATCATAAATGCCTATGTTTTAGCCAAATCAAGGCTGGTCTAGACCGGACTAAATCTGAACCAATCACAGACGTCTATGTTATGGCACACAATAATTCCACCATCCCAGACACCCTACACCCACTCCAGTTTGCATACCGCCCCAACATATCCATAGATGATGCAATCTCAATTGCTCTCTACACTGCCCTCACCCACCTTGATAAGAGGAACACCTACAGTTGAAGTCAGAAGTTTACATACACTTTAGCCAAATACATTTAAACTCAGTTTTTCACAATTTCTAACATTTTAATCCAAGTAAAAATGTCCTGTCTTAGGTCAGTTAGGATCACCACTTTATGTTAATAATGTGAAATATCAGCATAATAGTAGAGAGAATGATTTATTTCAGATTTGATTTATTTCATCACATTCCCAGTGGGTCAGAAGTTTACATACACTCAATTAGTATTTAGTAGCATTGCCTTTAAATTGTTTAACTTGGCTCAAATGTTTCAGGTAGCCTTCCACAAGCTTCCCACAATAAGTTGGGTGAATTTTGGCCCATTCCTCCTGACAGAGCTGGTGTAACGGAGTCAAGCCTCCTTGCTCGCACACGCTTTTTCAGTTCTGCCCACACATTTTCTATAGGATTGAGGTCAGGGCTTTGTGATGGCCACTCCAATACCTTGACTTTGCTGTCCTTAAGCCATTTTGCCACAAGTATGCTTGGGGTCATTGTCCATTTGGAAGACCCATTTGCAACCAAGCTTTAACTGATGTCTTGAGATGTTGCTTCAATATATCCACATAATTTTCTAATATATCTACATGATGCCATCAATTTTGTGAAGTGCACCAGTCCTTCCTTTTGGAGCAGTGTCTTCTTCCTTTCAGGTTATGTTGATATAGGACTCATTTTTACTGTGGATATAGATACTTCTGTACCTGTTTCCTCCAGCATCTTCACAAGGTCCTTTGCTGTTGTTCTGGGATTGCTTTGCACTTTTCACAGCAAAGTACGTTCATCTCTAGGAGACAGAACGCGTCTCCTTCCTGAGCGGTATGACGGCTGCGTGGTCCCATGGTGTTTATACTTACGTGCTATTGTTTGTACAGATGAACGTGGTACCTTCAGGTGTTTGGAAATTGCTCCCAATGATGAAACAGACTTGTGGAGGTCTACAATTTCTGAGGTCTTGGCTGATTTCTTTTGATTTTCCCATGAAGTCAAGCAAAGAGGCACTGAGTTTGAAGGTAGGCCTTGAAATACATCCACGGGTACACCTCCAATTGACTCAAATGATGTCAATTAGCCTATCAGAAGCTTCTAAAGCCATGACATAATTTTCTGGAATTTTCAAGCTGTTTCAATGCACAGTCAACTTTGTCTATTTAAACTTCTGATGCACTGGAATTGTGATACAGTGAAATAATCTGTCTGTACACAACTGTTGGAAAAATGACTTGTGTCATGCACAAAGTAGATGTCCTAACCGACTTGCCAAAACCAAGAAATTGGTGGAGTGGTTGAAAAACGAGTTTTAATGACTCCAACCTTAGTGTATTTAAACATCTGACTTCAACTGTATGTGAGAATGCTGTTCATTGAGTACAGCTCAGCGTTCAACACCATTGTCCCCTCTGAGCTCGTCACCAAGCTTCGGACTCTGGGTCTGAACACTCTGCAACTGGATCCTGGCTTTCCTGAAGGGCCGCCCCAGGTGGTAAGGGTAGGCAACATCACCTCCACCACGCTGACCCTCAACACTGGGGCCCTCAGGGGTGTGTGATTAGTTCCCTCCTGTACTCCCTGTTCACCCACGACTGCGTGGCCACACACAATTCCAACATCATCATCTAGTTTGCTGACGACACAACGGCAGTAGGCCTGATCACTGGCAACGATGAGTCAGCCTACAGAAAGGAAGTCAGTGACCTGGCAGTGTGGAGCTGATCGTGGACTACAGGAAACGGGGCTGCAGTGGAGCAGGTCGAGAGCTTCAAGTTCCTCAGTTTCCAAATCACTAAAGACTAAAAATGGTCCCAACACACGCGCACAGTCATGAAGAAGGTTGAAAAAGTTTGTCACAGGCCCTCAAAAAGTTATACAGCTGTACGATTGAGAGCATTTTGACTGTCTGCATCACTGCCTGGTATGGCAATATCACTACCCTCAATTTCGTGTCCCTACAGAGGGTGGTGCGGACATCCCAGTGCATCACTCGGATCGAGCTCCCTGACATCCAAGACATCTTCCCTTTCCTGGAACTAAGGAGCCTGAACCATGAAAAACAGCCCCAGATCATTATTCCTCCTCCACCAAACTTTACAGTTGGCACTATGCTTTTGGTCATAGACGTTTCCACTTCACAATAACAGCACTTACAGTTGACTAGGGCAGACATTTGACAAACTTGGAAATGTGGCATCCTATGACAGTGCCACGTTGAAAGTCACTGATCTCTTCAGTACCAGCCAATCTACTGCCACCGTTTGTCTATGGAGATTGCATGGCTGTGTGCTCAATGTTATATACCTGTCAGCAACGGGTGTGGCTGAAGTAGCAGAATCCACTAATTTGAAGGGGTGTCCACCTACATTTATATCGACTCTACACACATGTACACCCACTCACATACAAGCTGCTTCTACTCTGTTTGTCTTATGTCTTGTTGCCTAGTCACCTTTACCCTATACATATTTACCTCCATCACTCCAGTATCTCTGCACATTGTAAATATGGTATAGGAACTGACCCCGTATATAGTATGCTTACTTACTCACTGTGTCTTTCATATTTCTCGTGTTTTTTCTAGTATTACATTGTTATTGATTATTGCATTGTTGAGTTTTGAAGGAAAGGATTTTCACTGTACTTGTGCATGTGACATAAAAAATTTAAATCTTGAAAGTATTTTGGGGCCAAATATAGGTAACCAAATCTGAACCAAACACCAATCACGTCTATGATTGGTTCAGATTTAGTCCGGAGCAAAAATCAACGTCCATGGACGTTGAATTCAAGGCCAGTCCGGACTTCACCAAAAAAAGACGCCCAAAAGACGTCGGAGTCGGTCTATGATTAGTTGGATAGTAACAGACAAGCAGCTCTCTTTTGCTCCATTTACACAGGCAGCCCAATTCAGATGTTTTTGTCACTAGTTTGTCTTTTGACCAATCAGATCAGCTCTGAAAAAGATATTAGTAAAAATTTCTGATGTGATTGGTCAAAAGACAAATTAGTGGAAAAAATATCAGAATTCGGAAGCCTGTGTATACGCAACCCATGAGAATGAGAATCCTAAAAGGATCTGCCCTAATCAGGCATAGACCGTTCTCAATGAACAGTGATTAACACACTTGAATGGCAATACGATTGCACAATTAACATTACAAATGACCAATAGGCCTACTTTACTCGTTAATAAAAACAAACACATAACTTGCATAAATATCAGCGTTTCTGATGAACATTGGAAACCAAATATGTATAGGGGCGCAACCTTTGCCTTCAGACGTGAATTTGACCGGCGTGCGCTCACCTACAGTAAGCCAGTGCTTATACATGGGCCTTGGTAAACAGCAATTGAACTGCAAGGAAATCCGCCTACCATGTGTAGAGACCCGCGGTCCCTATTGTTGTCATTAAAACATTGTTTGATTGGTTGACAAGATGAACACTGCTCATTGGTCAGCCATGACAGGCCGCCGTGCATGGTGCTCGCTCCCGTGCGTGGTGCTTGCTCTTGTGCGCCGCTCGGCACGAACCGCGCCTCTTGCAAAACTGCTTGCTTTTTTTGCAGCCCGCAACACTGAAGTCTATGAGACCTTTCTTCGCTTACCGCGGCCCATCTGTAAGCACCTTTAAGTAGAACATGTTGGCGATGCCAAACAAAAGAGAAACAACGCAAAACATTTCTGAATAAATGATATGATGATATGATAACCAGACTCTGGCTTTCGTGTAGCCTACTTTAAACGATCACATAGCAAAATGTTTAAAAGTAGCGAAAGCATTGTTCATTTAGCAAGTTGTAGGCCTACCAAACAATCCGGCTGTTTGTGTGGCTCACCAGTGCATCCTCACAGAGTCTTCGTGTTTCTGTATGACAGTGTATAAGTATCCCCATATGCTGATGATCTATTCCACAGCCAAGTGATACAGGGACTTCCATTCCGATATCGACCCATATTGTCCCTGGAGGGGAGGTGACACGGCTATATTGGAATAGTTTGTTGGCACTGCCGAGGCTGTTGCCATTCTCCTGCTATTGTAGAACAGCCCTCCAAATGATAAAAGGAAACGGGAGATGCCATTGCTCATCATACAATGGAAATAAAAGGCGGTGGCTGGGCCATCATAAGTCATCATACAGCGCGAAGAAACCTGGCCTGTGTGTATGATTGGGGCTGTAGATCAGCCTGTAGACTCCTGCTGCACTTCTCATGTGAAGGTGTTCATGAAGTGCCATCATTCATTCTGCAGAGCAAGTGCTGGCCTTTGATATTATTTGTATTTTGCCATGCCTGCTGAGTGACACTGCCTGTGTGTGTGTGTGTGTGTGTGTGTGTGTGTGTGTGTGTGTGTGTGTGTGTGTGTGTGTGTGTGTGAGAGAGAGAGAGAAAGAGAGGGAGAGGAAATACATTAATCAGATACAGAAGCTACAGTATTGGTATGCACTATCTGTGTACCAATATGTGTACATGAGTGTGTATACGTCTTGTTATCCAATCCAACACGTCACCCGTACTTCTCCCCTTCTCAGTATTTTGCCGCAGTGCTCAAGGTCACACACGCAGCACCTGGAGTTTTGTCTGGGGAGCTTAGTTGAAGTACTGTCCACTCTGCTCTTTGAAAAACAACGAGCGGCTGTTTACTGTAGTCTCTCAAGCTGTGGTGTTGATGCTCTATAAATTTGAAGACTAGCCCGTGGAATACATCTACCCATCTAGCCATTTTTATATTCTGGGTTTTATTGTGTTTTGCAGGCCTGGCCCTCTTTATAAATAGGATGTTATTATTAATGGACTGTGGTGTGGAAGAGCAAGTAGAGAGCTGACTGAGGTTGTGTGTTTGGCAGGCTTCAGGGCTGCCTGAACTGTGACTGGGGAACAGAGGAACAGACACAGTCTTCATCTCCCCCTAGAGGAAATGTAAGACCATACACACACTATAGAATAACTATCTTCAAAGTAATGACTTCGGGACGTCGGGTTGATATGAAAGCTTCTTTTAGTAATAATACTTATTCACGTTACATTTAACAACATTTAACATGATTCTACAGAGCAATGAATAATGAGTTGCTAGCGAAAAGAGTCAGGATAATCATTTGTCACTTGCACATAACTGGCGCGTTCTCTCTCTCTACTTCCGGTCGCAAGGCATTTTGGAACTTGCAGTCAAAAGAGTAATTCAATACTAATTAATACAATTACATATGTAAATAACTGGAAAGAAAATATATTTAGATACAGCTCAATTAATTAACTTAAACATTAACTCTGTAACCCATTAAAGTTACAACATCCTCCCCCCCGATGAACAACTGTGTTCATCTAAATCTCTAGGCAGTATATCAACTGAATAGGTCTCCTCAACAAAGTCCCTGAATCAGTACGAACTGAACATGACCTAACTAGGCCGTCTCGGCCTGGAAACAGTTCCTCAATCTTTCCTAGTTTCCAGGTTTGTCTGGGTGTGTTATCTTCCCCAATGAGTACAACGTCACCCGCTTTCAGTGGGGTGGGCTGTGGTGTGTCACAGCGGTGTGCTGACTTTAAATCCAGCAAGTAGTCTCTTCGCCAACAGTTCCAGAATCTGGTCACAAGTCTCTGCCTCTTCCATCTGCATGTCATGTCCTCCTTGTTTAGCATTGGGTGCTGAGTGTAAACTGGAAATGGCTTTGGAGGCAAAGAGGTTAGTCTTTTACCCACCGGGAAGTGTGCTGGGGTCAGGGGCTGTGGTTCATCCACTTCATTGTGCACGAAGGTCAGAGGCCTAGAATTTAGGATAGCTTCAACCTCTGTCAGGACTGTGCACATCTCTTCAAAGTTGAGTGAAGCTCTCCCAAGAACCTTTCGCAGGCATGTTTTCACTGACCTGACAAGTCTTTTCCAGAATCCGCCCCACCAGGCTGCTCGCTCGGCGATGAACCTCCAGGTAATGCCCCTTTCTGAGAAGAACGCCAAGAGTTGGTGCTCGACGTTTTTGCATTATCTGAGTAGATTACCTTGCATAATCCTCTCCTTGAGATTCATCTTTTTAGAGCTAACCGGAATGTCTCTGTTGACTAATCTGAGACCAGTTCCAAATGCACTCCTCTGGTTACAGCACAAGTGAACAGTGCAATGTATGACTTCTTCACAGAACCATTTTCTTTCACATAGAGGGGTCGTGCAAAATCCACACCTGTGACTTCGAATGGTGGGGATTCAGTTATTCTGTCTTTTGGTAAAGGCGCAGTGGCCTGCTGTCCGGCCCTTGCCTTGAATCTCTTGCACACTATACATCTTACCACTGTGCTCTTGACAAGCTGCCTAGCACGCACGATCCAGTATCGCTCTCTGATTTGTACTAGAGTGTCTCTTGTATCACCTTCTCATGGTGGTAATGTATCAGCATTTCTGAGTATCTGTACTTGTTGGGCAGAAACCATGGGTGCTGCTCTCTGAATGTGAAGTTGGACTGTTGCAGTCTTCCTCCTACACTGAGTAGTTCGTGTTCGTCCACGAACGGTTTCAGTTCTCTGATTTTACAGTCATTGTTTAGGCTTTTTCCTGCCTTCAGTAGTTTGATCTCCTGTCCAAAACTCTGTTGTTGTGTTACCTTAATCCAGTACTTTTCTGCATCGAACAGTTCGTCAGTTCACCTTGCATCTTTATGTTTGTACGAGCATTGGCTATGAATCTCTTTATCCAGGTGGTAACTCTGAACACTCTTTTCAGTTTGCTGTACATTTCAAGCTCCAACACAGGTTCAGTGATGTCTGTGCTCTTTGCTGCGAGTTGTACAGTAACCTGGCAACTGGACTTGAGTTCTATATTCCCCTCTTCTGGATTCTTGTTATCATCAGTCTCCTCGGACTGATTGGGTGATGTCAGAATTCTGGTTCCATTCCACCATAGCTCGCTCTGTGTCAAGTTTCGAACAGTTTGTCCTCTTGTAGGGAGAGGTCAGCTGGATTAGTTTTCCCTTCAATATGTGATCATCACTCTGGATTGGTCAAGGACGGGATCTCCGTCACTCTGTTCGCAACAAACTGTTTCCATTTCTGAGCTGAGCTGCAAATCCAATGCAGCACAATCATCGAGTCTGTCCACATTTTGATCTGTTTTTCTTCCATTTTCAGTGTGGTCATCAGGTTGTTTGCTAGTCTCGCTCCAATCACAGCCTCCATGAGCTCCAGGCGTGGCAGCGTCATTTTCTTGAGTGGGGCTACCCTGGACTTGGATGCGACTAGACTTGTTGTTTCCCTGGATTGTGACTCACCTTGCAAGTAAGCTACTGCACTGTAAGCCCTTTCACTTGCATCACAGAACACGTGTAGTTTCAGGGTGTGGCTGTTCTGTGGCCGCGTGTCTGTTCTGTACCACCTTGGTATGGTGAGCTGGTGTAACTGGGGTAGTTCTGAACACCACTGTTGCCATTCTTGTGTCAGATCAGGTGGTAATTCTTCGTCCTTGCTGACTGCCCTCTCCCACATTTCCTGCAACATGCACTTGATCCTGATGGTGAAGGGGGTCAGGAAACCAAGAGGGTTGAAGATACGTGCCGACGACTGCAGAACACTTCTCTTTGTGTTTTCCTTTTGCTTTAGAATGCTCAGTAGCGGCCTGAGGTCAAACACAAAGTCATCCGTTTCCGTTCTCCATACTAAACCTAAAACCTTCAGCACTAATCCTTGTGTTTCTAGCGTCAACGGGTGGTCAGTTGTCGTACTCTCCTCCCATTTTGTTTTCAATTCAGGAGAATTGGTCATCCACTTGCAGAGGTCCATGCCTGCAATCGACAGCATTCACTTTGCAGTTGTTGTCACAAGGTAGGCCTCTTCAACATTGCGTGAACTTGCAATGAAGTCATCTACATAATAGAGTGACTCTCAGTATCTCTGGAACTTCTGGTTGTTCTGTTTCATATTGTTTCAGGTGCTTCCTGATTGTAGCTGCCAGCAAGAATGGACTTGGGGAAGCTACCACTCTTTTCATCCTCAGCACACGCAGCTCCTCTTCATTTTCTCCCATTGGTGGGCCTGTGAGCCATAGAAATCTCATGGCGTCGCTGTCTCTCTCTGCTAGGGATATCTGCAGGAAAGCTTTCTTGATGTCTGCCATGAATGCGATCTCATGTAGTCTGAACTTTATCAGAACGCTGAGCAGATCCGGATTCAGGTTCGGTCCTGTGAGTAGACAGTCATTGAGGGATGGACAGCCATCTTCATGGGACGAGGCATCAAACACCACTCTCAGTTTTGTCGTCACCTTATCTTCTCGGAGTACTGCGTGGTGAGGTAAGTAGTATTTAACGTTGCCTGCTCTTGATGCGTTGTCCTTGGGCACGTCCTCTTCCATTTTCTGATTTGTGGTCTGCACTGTCACAGAATAGACAGTTTTGTTCCTTCTGGCTGGCTGTATGCAGTGCTGCAGTAGAGGGCATGTTGGGTCTTTTTGGTTTCATTTCATTGGAGGAGCATGACTTGTTCCATGGTTTGCTCTCTTTCTGTTGGTTGCATGATCTTGTCATTTGTAGTGCTCTCTCCCTGCTCTGAACCTCTTTCTGTAGGAAACTGACGATCTCAGACACTTTCCATTCATCATCTACTCCCCTCTGACGACTATAGTCAAGAGCTATGTCCTCTGGAATCATCTGCAGTAAGATTGGGCATAGTAGTCTTCCATAGGTTTCTGACACTACACCCAGTGATTCCAAGCTCCTAATCTGAATTTCACATTCCTCATATAGCTGCCTCAATGCATTTAGATCAGAGGATTTCTTCACAGGAGTGAGATTAAGCAGTTTTGACATGTGAGCACTAATCACAAAATCTTTCCTTCCAAATCTGCTCTTGAGCAGAGCAATTGCATCATCATAGTTACTGTCTGTCAGTCCTGCTACTGACTTTGCAGCTGGTCCAGTGAGATACATTTTCAGATAGGTAAACTTCTCTTTATTACACAGTGAATCATTGTTGTGAATAGCGGTCTCATACTGGCTCCAAATCTCCTGTCACATACTGACATCTCCATAGAATTTCTCAATAATCAACTTTGGTAGCCTTACTGATTGTCTCTGTGATCTGTTTGAGTTAGCGTCACTCACCCGGGCTGGTAGTGGATTGAGGTCCTGTTTTTTCTTTATCACTCGTTGTGCGCGGCTCTTCAGCATGATAACGCGCTCGTTGTAATCCTCCGTGCATGCAATCTCTGCCTCCAATCCGTCCAATGGCGTTAACTGTTCAATTCCACGATCAAGTTCAAACAAGCTGAAAGAAATTCCAACAATGTACTCAAGTGATCGGTATCCGGATTTGACTGGGTTATTTCCACGTCAATCTGATTCAAAATCCGTGTTGTGGCACCTCGAATGGTACCCCGCTTTCGTCTCATTCTTTCTGCTTCATGCCGACGTTCCTCCTCAGCCATTTCATCCCTACAATCTTCGTCGCAGCTCACACTTCTCCCGGGTTCCGGCACCAAAATATAGAATAACTATCTTCAAAGGAATGACTCGGGAAGTGGGCTTTGATATGAAAGCTTCTTTTAGTAATGATACTTGTTCACGTTACATTTAACAACATTTAACAAGATTCTACAGAGCAATGAATAATGAGTTGCTAGCGAAAAGAGTCAGGATAATCATGTGTCACTTGCACATAACTGGCGCGTTCTCTCTCTCTACTTCCTGTCGCAAGGCATTCTGGAACTTGCAGTCAAAAGCGTAATTCAATACTAACTAATACAATTACATATGTAAATAACTGTAAAGAAAATATCTTTAGATACAGCTCAATTAATTAACTTAAACATTAACTCTGTAACCCATTAAAGTTACAACACACACACATGTACACACACACACATCTCCCGTCTTTTCAAAGGGAATGAGACTTTGTAATTACACCAACCAGAGATGTAATGCCACTGCTTTCGCCGTGTTTCAGTCTCACGTGGATGTGTGCTGTAGCCAGCATTAGCTTCTCTAGCTCAGCCCCATCTGCTCTGATATCACAGTGCGCTGTTGCACCTTTGACAGCCCTACTGCTTGCTCTGCAGTGTGTCTTACAGAAATAGCATGGTATAATCTTGTTCAGTTTACAGCCAACACAGTCAGTTGTGCTCTGATTCCCCAGGCCTTCCAAGGTGTAAGGTCCTCTCTGATAGCCCTTCAGACCCCCTTCTCGATGGCTCCCCACTCCAAAGTCACAAAAATTAAAGCCTTAAATTTAGTCGCGCCGGTGCTCGGCGGATAGGCCAACCTGTGTCCGGCTGAGTAGCTGAGCTGTCAGGCTCGGCGGATAGGCCAACCTGTGTCCGGCTGAGTAGCTGAGCTGTCAGGCTCGGCGGATAGGCCAACCTGTGTCCGGCTGAGTAGCTGAGCTGTCAGGCACGGCGGATAGGCCAACCTGTGTCCGGCTGAGTAGCTGAGCTGTCAGGCTCGGCGGATAGGCCAACCTGTGTCCGGCTGAGTAGCTGAGCTGTCAGGCACGGCGGATAGGCCAACCTGTGTCCGGCTGAGTAGCTGAGCTGTCAGGCTCGGCGGATAGGCCAACCTGTGTCCGGCTGAGTAGCTGAGCTGTCAGGCTCAGGCTCGGCGGATTCATGTGACCCAACCTGTGTCCCATGAGTAGCTGAGCTGTCAGGCTGTTTGGGGATGAAGGGGTCAACCTGTGTCCCTCTGACTGCTGAGCTGTCAAACATCCCCTTCTGGGCTTGGTGGTTTGACCCAATGAGAGGCCCTTAGCTCTGAGGTGTCAGTTCCATAGCAGAGAGATCAGCAGAATGGGGGGATAGGGTGTTTGGGGATGAAGGGGTCAAGGATCTTTGCATTACTCTTGCTCCCACACTGCCCCTGGTAAATGCATACAAACATCCCCTTCTGGGCTTGGTGGTTTGCAGGAGGTGTGTGTGTGTTCGTGTACGCATGCATTGCTGTGCTGTTTGTGTTTTAGGTGTGTGGTTTTGTGAGCAGAAAGATATATTGAGTGATGTACGAGTGTGACTGTATAAATCCATTTGATTTGTTTGTTTGAGGTAACTGCCAAAATAAAGGAAACACCAACATAAAATGTTTTGGGCCACGATGAGCTGCCAGAGCAGCTTCAATGCGCCTTGGTATAGATTCTGTGGGGGAAAACGCCCTCAGGCACCTCTGCAGAATCTCCCATAAGTGTTCAATTGGGTTGAGATCTGATGACTGAGACCCGCCATTGCTTACATCGTTTTCATGCTCATCAAACCATTCAGTGACCACTCGTGCCCTGTGGATGGGGGCATTGTCTTGTCATCCTATGGGGGCATAGCCATGGTAGCCAAGTAATGGCCTGCCCAGCGTTTTTATACATCACCCTAAGCATTCTGAGATATGAATTGCTTAAATTAACTCAGGAACCACATCTGTGTGGAAGCACCTGCTTATCAAAAGGGGACCATGGCGTTCTCCCAGTGACAAAGTACGCTTTATGCAACATCTTTTTGAGTGCCGACCCATCAGACCTTTTTCCTTGTCTAGAAGCACCTACATTCAATATATTTTGTATCCCTCATTTACTCAAGTGTTTCCATTATTTTGGTAATTACCTGTATGTATGTGCAAATACACATAATGTGAGCTCATATGTGTGTGTGAGTGTGTGAAAAAAGGCGCTCCCCTCTTGCACTCAATCAGGGAGCCTTCAGCTGGTGGATCATTCAGGGATATTGACAGATGAGGTCATTGAAATATCAGCAGCCCCAGCCTCCCAGGCCTCTTTGACCACAGGCATGTGGGCCAGTGTGAGGTGCAGTGCTGGGAGGTCAGGAGTAACTGAGACCGGTGGAGGACGGGGCGAGCCTGCCCAGAGGATGTCCAAACAAGGCCGCGTCACCCACCTCAACACCCCCCCCCTCACCCCTGTGGGTCTTAGAACACCTGACCCTGCTCCTCCAAAAGAACCATTTACATGTTTATTTCCCAGGCCGAAGCAGCAGCAACATGCACCGCTGGCCACCAGAGATATGCCACGCCTCTGTTTAATTGGCTATTGATTGACTTTGCTTTGGCAATGGGAGACAACGAATTACCGGCTGCTCACTGTGGTGGTACTGCTGCTCGAGACAGAGTAGTCTGACTCGCTTGACTTATTTATTGACCGTTTTTTATTTATGTTGCGTGAGATGATTAATGATGCAAGATGAGATGGAGGGATGGCAACATGGAATCTTCCGGTGTTGTTTATTTACATAACGGGTCAAGACACGGACACGGGTTCTATTCTGTGGAGAGGCAGCGCTAAGCCATGAGGCAAGCTATGTCGGTGTGAAAGGACGAACAATACAGTTTGGCCCTCTGAAGGCATCCATTTGACATGAAATTGGTTCCTGCACCTTGGTTTCATTGTCCAGGAGAGAATGGGTCATTATGTATGCATGGGTATGCATGCGTCTCGGAGGAGCCACCCATGAGCAAACTAATGGATGACTATAAATAATGATTTCCCATCCTCTGCATTTGCAACACTAATAAAGGAATTGTATAATGATGTTATAAAAAATGAAATGTTACAATCTCCTGTTGCAGGCAGCTTAATTAACATGCCTGGCGTTTGAGAGGAGGCTGATGTCTTCTTTGAGACTCTGCTCTACTGGTAGAATTGTATTCCCATTACAAAGGCTGAACATTGTTTGGACTGGCTGACAGGTTGACTTTCATTGTGTGGGAAGAGTAGCTACATGTTCTCATAACCATCGGAATGACTGTACAGTATGTTTTCTGGAGTATGTGAGCTTTTGTATGCACTTCGGGTAGCTTTGTGTTCAGAAGTAGTTTAATATCAGTTCAATTCAGGGGCACAACTTTGGTTTAAAAGTGGGGGGGTGGGCATATATATGTTTTTATCCAGTCAGATAAACACTCTAAACAGTTTACCCAACCGCTCTGGGGCAGGGATACATTCGGCCCTCCACTTCACCTGCCTCCTCTAGTTTCTTTTTTGTGAAGAAGAAGGATGGAGGTCTGCGCCCGTGTATTGACTATCGAGGGATCAATCAGATCACTGTGAGGTACAGCTACACGCTGCCTCTCATCGCCAGTGCAATCGAGTCAATGCACGGGGGGCGCGCTTCTTCACAAAATTGAATCTCAGGAGCACCTACAACCTGGTGCGTATCCGGGAGGGGGACGAGTGGAAGACGGCATTTAGTACCACCTCAGGGCACTGTGAGTACCTCGTCATGCCGTACGGGTTGATGAATGGTCCATCAGTCTTCCAGGCTTTTGTTGACGAGATGTTCCGGGACCTGCATGGGCAGGGTGTAGTGGTGTATATTGATGGGTAGTGGTGTATATTGATGTGTAGTGATGTATATCCCACCACGGTAAAGGAAGTGCAGCGGTTTATGGGGTTTGCCAACTACTACCGGAGGTTTATCCGGGGTTTTGGTCAGGTAGAAGGGGGGATTGGTGCGACTGCAGTGGTCGGCTGAGGCGGACAGGGCTTTTGGTTACCTGAAGGCTCTGTTTACCTTGGCTCCCGTGCTGGCTCATCCGGATCCCTCTTTGGCATTCATAGTGGAAGTGGACATGTCCGAGGCTGGGATAGGAGCTGTGCTGTCTCAGCGCTCGGGCACGCCACCAAAGCTCCGCCCCTGTGCCTTCTTTTCGAAGAAGCTCAGCCCGGCGGAGCGAAACTATGATGTGGGGGACCGGGAGCTGTTGGCTGTTGTCAAGGCTCTGAAGGCGTGGAGACATTGGCTTGAGGGGGCTAAACACCCTTTTCTCATCTGGACTGACCACCGCAATCTGGAGTACATCCGGGTGGCGAGGAGACTGAACCCTCGCCAGACAAGGTGGGCTATGTTCTTTACCAGTTTTGTTTTCACCCTACCCTACAGACCAGGTTCCCAGAACGCTAAGGCAGTTGCACTATCCCGGATGTATGACACAGAGGAGTGGTCCATGTTCCACTAACCTCTCTCCTTTCCAGTGAGGACTGGGGTGTCAGCCGGTTCTGGCGCCGTAGCATCAGAGCCAGATCGAAGCTGCTGCGGTGGACGAATGGTTCAAGCGTTCGGAAGAGACCTGGGACGCTGCCCATGTGCACCTACAACGGGCCGTGAGGCGGCAACAAGAAGGCGCTGACCGCCACCACAGCGAGGCCCCGGTGTTCGCACCAGGGTCTGGCTTTCGACCCTCTGCCCCCTCTGGACATCGAGGGGGCCCCGGCGTATGACATTCGAGCTATCCTGGACTCGAGGCGTCGGGCGAGGGGTGTTCAGTACCTCGTGGAGTGGGAGGGGTACGGTCCAGAGGAGAGATGCTGGGTGCTGGTGGAGGACGTCCTGGACCCTTCGTTGCTGCGGGATTTCCACCGTCTCCATCCGGATCGCCCTGCGCCTTGTCCTCCGGGTCGTCCCCGAGGTCGGTGTCGGCGCGCGGCTGATCACGACTTCCGCTGAAGTCGGTCCCTCTCCTTGTTCGGGTGGCGTTCGGCGGTCGACGTCACTGGCCTTCTTGCCACCGCCGATCCACTTTTCATTTTCCATTTGTTTTGTATTTGTTTTACACACCTGATTTCAATCCCACAATTACTTGTTCATTATTTAACCCTCTGTACCCCCATGGTGTTTGGTGAGTGATTGTTTATTGTATTTTCGGTCTGTCATAGTGTGCGTGTTATTTGTTACTTTGTATACTTGACATTTTGAGTGAAAGCACGTTGATTACTCATATCTGCTGTCCTGCGCCTGACTCTCTACACCAGCTACACATAGGACCCATTACACCGTGCCTCGTTTTGTATCATGTCCCAATGATAAACCTGGGGGGGGGACAAAAATGCATTTTCAAAATGGGAGAATATTTATGTCCCCTCGTCTCCCGTCCCCAGTGAAATTTGTGCGGCTGGTTGAATGATCTAACACTACTGTGACATAAATATAATTTTAGCTGTAAAGATGTATTAGCTCTCTTGCAGTATTGAGAAGCAAGGAATGCAGAACTGTACTGTTTTGCTAACCCCTCTGGCAGATTCACTCACCACACCGGCTCTGAGGGACTTGTTGTTCCCTCAACCTGTCTCCTTCTCTAAAAGCGCTGGCCCACCCTGATAAATTTAACCAGGAGACATTCAATTGTACTTTTTAGTCATTTAGCAGACGCCCTTATCCTAGAGCGACTTACAGTAGCAATTATGGTTTAGTACCTTGCTCAAGGGTACATCAACAGATTTTTCACCTAGTCAGCTCTGAGATTCGCATCAGCGACCTTTCGGTTACTGGCCCAATGCTCTGCTAGGCTACCACTTATAAGGGAGCCGAGGAGTTTTGGGGGGAAATTCCTTCCTCGGCTCCCTTATAAGCTGTGCACTCCTGTTCCCTGGGAAGCATCCCGGGAATGTCCCCCCTGCTGTGTCGGACAAACATCCAGGTCCTGTAAATGCCATGGGGCTCAGATGAGGTTTGATCCTGCCTGCCTCCCCCCACAGCACGTTTGGGCCCATTGATGACATGTACGGTATTGATCTGTGGACGGCTCGGCTGAAGCCCAAAGGGCATGCTGTATCATCTGTCCACAAGGAGAAAGGCATTACCTCAGCGCCCTGTTCTCTCTCTCTCTGCTCAGATCACTAATCCCACTCAGTGTGTGCCTGTGTGTGTGTGTGTGTGTGTGTGTGTGTGTGTGTGTGTGTGTGTGTGTGCGTGTGTGTGTGCGTGCGTGCGTGCGTGCGTGTGTACGTGAGACAATACCAAGGCTCTAACACTGCCCTCCACTTGGTTGTCTTGATTGAGACAAACAGACCCTCTTTTAGACCGACAGGAAAGAAGACATTCAAAGCCCGAACCCCTTACCCTTTTATCAGACCGTCAGAGAGGTGACCTCTTCACTGCAGTATTCTCTCCGACCCTCTCACCCCACTCAGCCGCTCAAAGCACACCTCTGACAACGTTATTACACACACATGCACACAAACACAGGCACAGATTCACACACACATGCACAGTACTGGGGATAAATCTGCTGCCTGTGGAGTACAACCAGATTCATAATGCAGTGCTTATGTGTAGACAGAGCTCATAATGCCTGGAAAAGGACTTCAAAGGTGAACAAATCTCATCTCGAGAAGAGATGCCTGGCTTTAACAACATTCCCAGTGCTTACTCTTGCAGTATGTTTTGACTTTTTGTTTTGTTTGTGTAAGTGGAATTTTGCTTTTGAGCCTAGTCTTCACTTATCATTATAGCAGAAATCTGATTTCATCTGAATGTCAGGATGATTTGTAAATTGAATAGAGATGTTGAATCTGTGTGTTGTAGCCAAAGTCACCTAGTTTCCCATGATACACTGTAATCCTTGTCATAGAATGAAAAGCGTACCCAACAGTGGAGGCTCCTCGGAGGAGGAAGGGGAGGACCATCCTCCTCTGAATTTCATAAAAATAAAAATAGTCAACGTTAAGAAGTTATAATTTTTAGATAAAACTATGCTAAATATATTCACGTCACCAAATAATTGATTAAAACACACTTTTTTGCAATGAAGGTCTAGAGTAGCCTCTATAGCACTCTCTGTAGGGAAGCACCATGGTGCAGCTGGAGGACAGATAGTTTCCATCCTCTGGGTACATTGACTTCAATACAAAAGGAGGTTCATGGTTCTCACCCCCTTCCATAGACTTACACAGTAATTATGACAACTTCTGGAAGACTTCCTCCAATCTAGCAGAGGTCTTGCAGCATGAACTGACATGTTGTCCACCCAATCAAAGGATTAGAGAATGAATCTAGTACTGAAACCATAAGCTACAGCTAGCTAGCACTGCAGTGCATAACATGTTGTGAGTCACTGACTCAAAGAGAAAGAAAGACAGTAGTTTAAAATTTTTAATTAATTTATTTTTTATGTTTCAAATATTTTTTATTAAACACACAGGAATGGTGTACAGGTATACAAGACAGGTATACAATTCTTATCTAAACATAAAAGAGCATAGAGGAACACCAAGACCCCGAGTTCTGGGTGCAAAACAAATAATACAAAACATGACATACAAAACAAGGACACGTAGAAAGAAAGAGGGTAGATGCCCCCCTATCCCCTATCCCCCCCCCCTCTCCCAACTGCTCGGGTGGCAGGGCCAGCACATGCTGCCCAAAGGTAGATTCAAATATTACAATTGAGAGTGCGTTAATACGTACAAATTAGTTTAACAGTTTTTAACAAATTAATTTCTTCAAAAATGAAGAGAGAGAGAGAGACAGAGAGAGAGAGAGACATGTTGTTGTATTTTTTTTTCACTTTCACTAGTGGTTGCACTAAATAAACATCAGAATTATCAGTCTTCAATCATTTGGCTGCTGGTTTCATCATTTGATTCAGGTCTAGTGTGAATGAGGCAAAAATAATACATACATCAACTGAAAAGCTAGCTATGTTAATTTACTTCTGTGGAAACGGGACAAAAATGCTACAAAACATTTCCATAAAAACAACAGCTGTTAGATTGTGATATAAGGTGGCTCCTACTATCATTCACCTTAGTCAAGAGGGGATGAAACATTACTTACCAATACATGTCAATTACACTACTATCTCAGCACTGGGAAAGGTGTCTGCATGGTTCTAAAGCACACCAGTGTCATTTTTGGTATCACAGTGAAATGATAAAACTGGGGGGGACAAAAATGCAATCTCAGAATATGTGTGTGTGGGGGAGGAGGGGGGTCATGAGTTGCACCCCTAACTGTGACGTTAGCTAATATGGTGACAAATATGTAGGCTATGTGTAGCCTGGTCACAGACAGCTGTTCTTTGTGCACTGAAGTCCACAAGGGAAGAGAAAGGGTGAGAGGAGGATAGCCTGTAGATTTGAGAAGGAATTATACAATGAGCAAAGTGATCATGCTGTTTGTATGCGGCTGCTATAAAAGTGAACTTTGTATGCTGGTGATCAGGGGTGTATTCATTCCACCGATTCTGTTGAAAAACCTTTCTTAAACGCAGGCAAACGGAATGAAACAGGAATAAACATACCTGAATTTGTCCAATAGAAACTCTCGTTTGACCAAGTCGGCTCACTTAACACTAGAAAATCTGAGCCTCGAGGTACCCCCATTTGAGCCAATGAGCAGCATTGTGACCGAACGGCTCGATTCGGTTGTATGTAGCAGCATTTTAAATGGTGTTTTTTACATTCGATAAAAGTAGTGACTCTGAGCTAGAAAATGGTATGTCATACACTACAGTTGAGGAACAATGGGAAAGTAATTCTGCTTAAATGTTGATAAACTTGTAACCTCACTTTTGAGAAAATGGCCCTTGAATATTTTGGTACACCTGCTATTCTTTGTCTACACCCATTCAGCATCGTTCACACCCTCTTAAGCTTTAGCCCCACCCATCTCTTTAAGGATTCACTTTTGAGGTCATGTACTAAACAACCAAAGATTTCAAGACTAAAGGCTGGTTTATACTACGTGTGTGTTCGTAAATTTAATCTGGAGTGCCAGACTGCTATGGGCGTTCCTAAACTCAGTGCTTTGTCAGATTGTCCGTTAGTAAATTCAGAGCGTTTCGCTCTCGGAGCGCTCAGAGCGCACTCTGGATGCTCTGGCCGAGGAGTAGGGTTGATGTGAGCGTTCTGACCTAACAGCAGCAGTCAAGCACCCAAGTTAACTGCCTAACTTTGGCTAGCTTGCGAGCTACTTCCAGACACAAATGAGACAACATCTCACTCTGACCATTTTACTTGCCCTAGCAGAGCTGGATAGGCTGTTTTTATGTTATCCAGAGCATTGGTGGCTGCAACTGTGCTGCTGGCAACAATTTAATTACGCTTTTTTGCCAAAGTTTACTGTCACCGGCCATATTAAAGGGCTGTGTGTGTTTGTAAATTCGTCAGTTATATCTGCACTTATTCCAGCTACGTCTATCGACAGTTGTCGCAGTGACATCATGAACATTCTATTGAAATGGTTACTTGCATAGTGGAGTTTTGTTTTTAGACATGTAGCTAGCTAAACAATGAACCATAATCCCAACTCATAATAATCCCAACTCTCCAAGACAGTTACTACCCTGCATGAATCTGCAGGTAGCTAACCAATCAGGTTCAATGTTAGCTATCAAATATTAGGCTATAACTAGCAATGCAAATGACTCTGAGATATGAATAATATTACTACACATATCATACACGTAACGTTAGCTAGCGAGCCAGCCAGCTATCTAATAGTACACATTAACTTGAAATTAAAACGACTTTCTGACAAATTTAGAAATGTGTAATTATATGAAAATGTAGCTAGTTAGACTATCTTACACATGGATGGACGTTTCTCCCTCTCTGTCACAGATTCCATGGTAGCCCTTAGTTTGAAGATGTAATCTGGAGACAGGTGTTTTATACAACAGTCTTGTGTTCTCTTTTCGACTCCGTCTGCATATTTGCAATCAAAAGCCAGAATTCTCTCCACCTCCATACTCTAATTCCACTGATTTCAAAACTTGGTCCTCCAGAAAGTGGAGAGCAACACTTATGCAGTTCTACTACATGATATCTTTCAAAAAAGCCACTTTAGAAAGGATTACCTACACATACTGACCAGCTCATGTTATAGACAAAAGTATGCTACATGGAAGACCAATCCGAAATCATCTCTCGGCATGTCCAGCCCACTCATTATCTCAGCCAATCATGGCTAGCGGTAAGGTTGTGACTTTTTCCATGGCTAAAGCAACTAGACTCGTAATTTAACCATTTTATTTGTATTTACAGATGGCATACAAGTTTGTTATTAAGGCACATGAATGTTCACATGTTCCAGAAGGCATTTCTGCATTTTGATTAAAAAAAGAAAAGGTTTACGTTCAAATGGCTCTCCTGTGAAGTAGTGATGCGTGACATATGCCTAGTTTCCTGAAACGAGTCACAATTAATGAAGTGGTTAAGTGACACTGATTAAAACAAAATGTTTTTTTTACATTGAAACCTATGCATGACGCCACCATCATTAAGTTTGCTTATGACATGAGGGTAATAGACCTAATCACCAACGGCGATGAGACAGCCTACATGGAGGAGGTCAGAGACAACAACCTCTCGCTCAATGCCATTGAGACCACGGAGCTGATCGTGGACTACAGGAAACAGGGGGGCAAGCACTCCCCCATCCACATATATGGGGCTGTAGTGTAGAGGGTCGTTAAGTTCCTTGGTGTCCACATCACATAGGACAAAACATGGTCCACACATAGCCGCACAGTCGTGAAGAAGGCACGACAGCATCCCTTCCCCCTCAAGAGGTTGAAAAGATTTGGCATGGGCCCTTCAGATCCTCAAAAGCTTATACAGCTGCACCATTGAGAGCATCTTGACTGACTGCATCACCGGCTAGTATGGCAACTGCACCGCCCTCAACCACAAAGCGCGGCAGAGGGTGGTTCCAACGGCCCAGTACATCACTGGGGCCGAGTACCCTACCATCCAGGACCTCTATATCAGGTAGTGTCAGAGGAAGGCCCGACAAAAATTGCCAAAGTTTTTTGAGCCATAGACTGTTCTCCCTGATATCGTTGGTACCGCCATAAGACTGCTGAACAGTTAATCAACGGTTACTCAGACTAGCTGCATTGGCCCTATTTTACACTGACCCTTTGCATACCCACAAAACGCTACCCACAAACTCACACTCACTACACTGACACTCTCACACAAACACCCTCACAGACACAGACACACACACACGTACACAAACACACACTACTTACACATACACGCATACTGATGCCACACACACACACACACACACACACATACTTTCACGCTAATCATATACGTTGCTACTGCTCTGTTCATTTTTTACTCTTACTATTATCGGTCCTCCTCCCCTTCTCTCAGGAGAGCCTTTAGAGACAAAACAATACATTATGTGGTTACAGGAGACACTGATTAAATCAAAATAGCTTTTTTTGACATTGAAACATATGCATTTGCAGGATATGAAAGGAAAATGACACCCAACACGATATTTTGGTATTTGTTTCATTAGTCCATTGTTGACATAGTCATAAAATGTTTTGCTTATCAGCAATCATTTGTCAAGATATCTAACTTTCAATACATAAATCATCAACGTATGATGCAAAACGCAGCATCACATATATATACATTATATATATACATGCAAAACGCAGCATCACATATATATACATTATATATATACATGCAAAACGCAGCATCACATATATATACATTATATATATACATGCAAAATGCAGCATCACATATATATACATTATATATATACATGCAAAACGCAGCATCACATATATATATATTGTTGTATATATATATATATATATATATATATATATTTGATGCTGCGTTTTGCATGTATATATATAATGTCATTATATATATATATGATTTCTTGTGCAGTTTCCCTTATCTAGACCTCAAGCTCAAGTTTTTGTTTCTTGGCCTCTGTGT
Source organism: Oncorhynchus tshawytscha (assembly GCF_018296145.1). Lineage (NCBI taxonomy): Eukaryota > Metazoa > Chordata > Actinopteri > Salmoniformes > Salmonidae > Oncorhynchus > Oncorhynchus tshawytscha. The sequence goes on along the minus strand of NC_056434.1, from coordinate 42,579,561 downwards.
TGGTCACCTCTGCCTTCTCGGCCTCCTGTGTGGCCTACTCTGCTGTTTTGATGGCCTCCCCTTTGTCCATTATCGTTTCTGCCTCCCTCCTCATCCTCTGGGCCTCCTCCATCATAGCTGTTGTCTTCTTGATATGTTATTAGCTAGCTAGCCAATTTGACATAGTCCGTCAATCACTATAGCCTATAATTTCTGTCAGCAGCAATCGTGATTAAACACTCTTAAAAACAATGTTGAAAAGGGGATAGTGTTAGCGAACGTTGCTAGGTAGGCCTATGTTGGTTGGAGAAAGAAGTACATTAGCACTATGTTTAGCCAACTGTACCAAGTTTGAAAAACACTACCAGTCAATGGGGAAAATCACTATACTCTCTGGTAACGTATTCATTTATAGGGCAATATCCGTAGAAATTTGACAAATGGGGTGGGGGGTTCAAGACCCTCGTAAGACATCATAGATAAATGGAGGGATGTATTGCAAAAGGAAATAGCAAAATGGCATTATACTGGGAAAGATGGGTTCATCTGTGGACATCGGAGAGTCGGAGTTAAATGAATGAATGGTGGATTGGCCGCTGTCGGTGAAAGTCCGGCACTTGCAGGAAGAGGAAATTAGGAATATATGTATGATTATTTAACTACATGTACTATACATGTGAGTGAAAATAGCTGTAAGTAGCAGTAGAATAATTGTTGTCTGTTAATTTACTCCAATCAGGGGAGGCGTGATAGGGTTGGGGGAAAAAAATAATAAAGGGGATTAGAAACTATGAAAACAATTAAATTGATAGAACCCAAAATCTATCTGAAATATTAAAGCGGATATACAAATAGATAGAAAAAAATAACAATTAAATAAAAAATAAATAAAGAATTATGACTTTCAATATCACTAGGTTGCCATGAAAACCCAGCAATAGATCAGCCTTTGCTATGTCAACGCCTTGGCAATAATAAGCACTGGTCATGTCACCATTCCACTGATCTAATTACCATGACAACTCAGGTACCCACTCAGCATCTCAAATGGCACGAATATTCCCTATACAGTGCACTTTGTTTCAGCAGAGCCCTAACAGAGTATCCTTTAATCAATGCTTACATATTTTAGTAACTCAAGGAGTGTATCTCATTAAACTCCAAACTAAACAGCCTGCAAATCCACCCTAATCATATCTAGTAGTCAGCCATTTTTTTTTGCAGGCATACCGTTTTCAGACACTTCTACATACAACACAGCATTGAACTGTAATACTTGAGAGGCATTGATTGCTTCTGAGAACATACAATGATACAAAATAGAGGACTTACCGTACAGTATTGCACAGATGAAGTACATTTATGGAACTCGAATGGATATAAAAATGTTGGGATCAGATGGAAGAAAATACCACTTTTCTGATTACAGTGCCTTCAGAAAGTATTCACACCACTTGACTTTTTCTACATTTTGTTGTTACAGCCTGACTGTTAAATTGATTAACATGCAGTCGAGCAGGGAATTTGAAACACAGATTCAACCACAAAGACCAGGGAGGTTTTCCTTGCAAAGAAGGGCACCTATTGGTCGATGGGTATAACATTTAAAAAAGGAGACATTAAATATCCCTTTGAGCATGGCGCAATTATTAATTACACTTTGGATGGTGTGTCAATACACCCAGTCACTTCAAAGATACAGGCGTCCTTCCTAACTCAGTTGCCGGAGAGGAAGGAAACCGCTCAAGGAATTCACCATGAGACCAATGGTGACTTTAAAAAAGTTACAGAGTTTAATGGCTGTGACAGGAGAAAACATTGTAGATACTCCACAATACTGACATAAATGACAGTGTGAAAAAGGAAGCCTGTACAGAAGAAAAATATTCCAAAGATGCATCCTGTTTGCAACAAGTCACTAAAGTAATATTGCAAAAAATATAATATGCAAATGTTGCACAATCCAGGTGTGGAAAGACTCACATCTGTAATCACTGCAAAGGGTGATTCTATCATGTATTGACTCAGGGGTTGAATACTTATCTAATCAAGATAGTGTATTTTAGTGGGGGTTTTTTCAATTTTATTTTAACAAATGTATTTTCCACATTAAAAAATATATATATATATATATTTTTTACCCCCTTTTTCTCCCCAATTTCATGGTATCCTATTGTTAGTAACTATCTTGTCTCATTGCTACAACTCCCGTACAGGCTCGGGAGAGACGAAGGTCAAGAGCCATGCGTCCTCCGAAACACAACCCAACCAAGCCGCACTGCTTCTTAACGCAGAGCGCATCCAACCCGGAAGCCAGCCACACCAATGTGTCAGAGGAAACACCATACACCTAGCGACCTGGTCAGCGTGCACTGCGCCCAGCCCGCCACAGAAGTCGCTAGTGCGCGACGAGACAAGGATATCCCTACCGGCCAAACCCTCCCTAACCCGGACGACGCTAGGCCAATTATGCGTCACCCCATGGACCACCCGGTCGCAGCCGGCTGCGACAGAGCCTGGACTCAAACCCAGAGTCTCTGGTGGTACAGCTAGCACTGCGATGCAGTGGATACCACTGCGCCACCCGGGAGGCCTCTATTTTCTGCATTTTACTGTGGAATGTACCATCACTGATGGACAAGATGTGGCTAGATGTTCCATGACAGTATTCATCACATGGACAACTGCTGCTATCCTGAACTCTCACGTTGTCATCTGTATTAAATTTGATTAATCTGACCTTCTACCCTGTTTTTTTGTTATCCATCTACCGCTCTAAATTAGTTTAATGACTCTTTCTTTCTTCTGTTACCTTAACTTCAATGAGTTGATCTGATTTCATGGTTTGGAGCGAAGGCTAACTTCTCCTGAGCAGACATAGACTGGAGGAAATGTTCGAACAGCTGTCTTTTTTTTTGCTTCTTCTTGGGACCTCTATCCTGGATATTTAGACTATTTGGTGACAGAGAGTTCAAAGTTCAGGAGTTGATAGTGTTTAGTAAGCGTTACTGGTTCGCTTCTATTGGCCTTACACAGACAATGTCACAAATTAACTAATGGCTAAAATATATTAATTGGAGAGAAACAGTCAAAATAATGAAATGGATTAGAGCAAGTATTAGGAATGTCTTATGTCACCAGCACCACCATTTTGCCAATACCTGCAACTAATAAGAGCTTTCTCAGGATATTACAGTACTTTTTCTCATTTAATACACTGAGCACCATCATTACACTTACACTTCTCCCCTACTGTATATCTGTCTAGCTGTTGACAATGGCGTTCCTGGTATTCAGTTCAAATTGAGTATATCATAGTCATGGACAGACTAATCCAAATGTAGCACGATTCTTTCTGAAAGTGCATTTGGGAACACTGTCTCATCTGTGATCCTTTAGAGTCGGGCATTGAGGGATTACACCCACTATTCAGTGTCCTGTCTAAGCAGATCTATGTGTTGCCTGGGCACTGAGGGAGAGTGGTAGGCCTGGATGGGGAGAAAGTGGGAGAGCTGAGAGAGAGAGAGCGTGTGGAGCTGGGTTTAATGTACTGGGCCAGTGTGATGGTAAGAGTTAGGATTTACAGTATGTGAGGGTTTCATTCCCATACGATCTGTGCCATTTCACCTAAGGGGCGCCCTCTATTCTGTCAAGCCATTGGAGGTCCCAGTGCAGGGCTGTCTCTCACTGTGCGTGTGCGCCCTCTGTGTGACATTCTGTCTATTGCCCTGCTGTCCACAGCCTCCTATAATTCTGTCAGAGCTTATCACTGGACAAGAATCTTACCCATGTCTACCTTGAGGGTGTGACCACAGGCCTATCCGGTGTCCAGGCTGCAGCAGCAGCAGCTCTATTAATACTACAATGTTCCATTGACGTAAACTGACGGTCAACCTGATCATACTCAGTCGTACCTCTTCTTGCATGCTTATATTGAAAGGTTACATGATATCTTGCGATATCCAATTTACTGGACCGTCCATTCATTGCATCTCTGGTTATTATGTCAATGTCATTCTCTAAAGGAATGGTTGTCACTTATATGATATGGTAGGATGACATTATTTTAAACTAATAATAATGTCGGCGGAGGGGATGGCTTCCGTTTTACTGGCTCCTAACCAACTATATTTTGTGTGTTTTTTCACATTGATTCACATTGATTCACATTGATATTTTGTACATAATGTTGCTGCCACCGTCTCTTAGGACCGAGAAGTGATTACTCACCTCGAACCGTACAAAGATTTTTTCTTTAATGATGTAATGCTTCTCTGAAACCAGGCCCAAATCCCCATCATTCGCGTGAAGAAAAAACGGAAATACGGAGATCGGGGTGCCTTGTGAGAATTTGTTTGCGAGTGGGTAACCCGCCTCTACCATCTGTTCTATTGGCCAACGTCTGGACAATAAAAACTGTAATATGGGGTCTCCCGAGTGGGGCAGCGGTATAAGGCATTGCATCACAATGTTAAAGGTGTCACTACAGACCCAGGTTTGATCCCGGTCTGTATCACATCCGGCTGCCGTCGTCGGTTGAACAGTGTTTCCTCTGGCACATTGGTGCGGCTGGTTCCATCAGCACCGTGCTAAAGGCTCAAGCTGCCACTTTAAAGGAGCGGGACACTAATCCAGACACTTATAAGAAATCCCAATATGCCCTCAGACAGGCAAAGCTTAAATACAGGACTAAGAATGAATCCTACTACACCGGCTCTGACGCTCGTTGGATGTGGCAGGTCTGCAAACTATTACGCCTACAAAGGGAAACCCAGCAGCTAGCTGCCGAGTGACGCAAGCCTACTAGACGAGCTAAATGCCTTTTATGCTTGTTTTGAGGTAAGTAACACTGAACCATGTATGAGAGCACCAGCCAGACAACAGTGTGATCAAGCTCTCCGTAGCCAATGTGGGCAAGACCTTTAAACAGGTCAACATTCACAAGGCTGCGGGGCCAGACGGATTACCAGGATGTGTACTCAGAGCATGCGCAGACCAACTTGCAAGTATCTTCACTGACATTTTCAACCTCTCTATATGACCGAGTCTGTAATACCTACATGTTTAAGCAAACCTCCAAAGTCGCTGTGCCAAAGAAAGCGAAGGTAACCTGCCTAAATGACTAACGCCCCGTTGCACTCACATCGGGAGCCATGAAGTGCTTTGAAAGGCTGGTAATGCCTCACATCAACACCATCATCCCGGAAACCGTAGACTCATTCCAATTCACATACCGCCCCAACAGATCCACAGATGACGCAATCTCAATCGCACTCCACACTGCCCTTTCCCACCTTGACAAAAGGAACACCTATGTGACAATGCTGTTCATTGACTACAGTTCAGCGTTCAACACCATAGTGCACGCAAAGCTCATCACTAAGCTAAGGACACTGGGACTAAACACCTCCCTCTGCAACTGGATCCTGGACTTCCTGGTGGGCTGCCCCCAGGTGGTAAGGGTAGGCAACAACACATCTGCCAAACTAATCCTCACCACGGTGGCCCCTCAGGGGTGCGGGCTTAGTCCCCTCCTGTATTCCCTGTTTGCCCACGACTGCATGACCAAGCACGACTCCAACACCATCATTAAGTTTGCTGACGACACAACGGTGATGGGCCTATTCACCGACAACGATGAGACAGCCTATAGGGAGGAAGTCAGAGACCTTGCAGTGTGGTGCCAGGACAACATCCTCTCCCTCAACATGAGCAAGACAAAGGATCTGATTGTCAACTACAGGAAAAGGAGCGCCGAACACAAGCTGTCTCTTACCAGAATAGAAAGAGGAGTGGGAGGCCCCGGTGCACAACTGAGCAAGAGGACAAGTACATTACAATGTCTAGTATAGGAAACAGATGCCTCACAAGTCCTCAACTGGCAGCTTCATTAAATAGTACCCGCAAAACACCAGTCTCAACGTCAACAGTGAAGAGGCTACTCCGGGATGCTGGCCTTCTATGCAGAGTTCCTCTGTCCAGTGTCTCTGTTCTTTTTCCCACCTTAATCTTTTATTTTATTGGCCATTCTGAGATATGGCTTTTTCTTTGTAAATCTGCTTTCTTTCAAACAAAGGATTAAGGATATACAGATCTTGGTATAGGCTAAACTGCAGAGGGGATTGGGGTTGTGATTGTACTGCTGGGAATATCATGGTCATATGTTACAGTCAGACAGATGACAGGCCTATATTTTCAGTGATGTTGCAGAACTCTGTGACACCAATGCCAGGATCAGAGGAGTTAAGGGATGACCTTTCATCCAAATTTGCTCCCTACCCCTCCTACTTGCTCTTCTATGTTTGCAGATCGGTAAGGTGTAAGCAATATGATTGCAATCGAGCTCCACCACTACACCTTGTATACCTATCCAGACCCTTCAGATCTGCAAACTTTGTAGGGTTTGGGCCAAGCGGGAGGGTTAAGGAGTAAATTGAGAAAGATTGTAACTGTCCTCCAGCATCCATTTTACAGAGGAGAACCTCTCAATACTGGCCCGGACGGATTTATACAATACTGTCACCTTTGAATATGGAGATTATGGGGGGAGGAAGGGGGGTACTGTCTCTCTATCTCACCCGCAGTACAGTACCTGCTCTGGGGGGTGCTGGTCTGGTCTGTTAATGTCCTTGGGGGGGTTATGATGGATGGATGATGGTTGGGCCAGGCTCCCTTTGTCTGCAGATCATCTACCAGAGGATTAAAGCATGTTATGACATTCAACTAGAAGCATGGTTATCATGGGCGTCTGTCGACCAGGCTTTCCCTACTAATTAGACTAGAGACGGGGGAGGCATTACAGAACTCAGTTCTCGGTGGCTACAGTAGAAGGTATTGACTGTTAGTTAAACGTAACACTGCAACACAAGATTTTTCTCTTGTGCCCCTGTGTGTTGTGTCTCAGCTCTGTGCATACCAACACATCTAGTTTGGTTATTTTTCCCCTGGAGTTGTTAGAGAGGGAATTTTAAAAAACAATTTCCCAGCAGGCTGTGGTTGAAGACGAGTATGTGTTCTCCATCTTGCAATCAGCTGGCTTTTAAATGGAATTTAAAGCACAGCTGGTCAGAAGAAAGGCTTGGAGATATTGTTAGGGCTTACTACCCTCCCCCCTCGTCACATCAGGTCCTCCTCAAACCCAGGTGCACTTATTCATTTCCCCTTTTCAAACAGAACACTTTAAAAAGTTTCCACACACACCTTTAAAGTAACGGTCCAATGAAAATCTCACATTTAAAAGCTCATATTCTGTTAACTCATACTTTTTCTGGAGAACAACTGTGGGAAAGTCACTTCTGGTGACTTTTGAAAAGGACATTCTACTTCAAAATGCATGAACATCTTATTATGTTTACACCATCTGAAATATGTCTCAAGGCCCTGGGTATGAACACCTCCCTCTGCAACTGGATGCTGGACTTCTTGACAGGCAGACCACAGGTGGTGAAGGTAGGCAACAACCCCTGTACTCCCCGTACACCCATGACTCTGTGGCCACGCACGACTCCAACATCATCATTAAGTTTGCCGACAACACGACGCTGGCGGGCTTGATCACTGCCTGCGGCGAGACGGCCTACAGGAAGGTAGTCCTGGAAGGAAGACAGTCCTTCCAGGATAAGCAAACACACGCAGTAGTTCGGATATCATTTGCCGCAAACATCATGAATAGGGCGCATAAATCATCAAACACATTTTCTAAACATTATAACAGCCCTTCTACACTAAAATGGGGACCATTGGTAAATTACACAATATGGGACGATATGTTCAAATTCCAATAGCTCCAAATGTCAGTGACTTAAAAACCTCAAAACAACTATACATTGTAGAAATTCATCTACAATTCATCAGAAAACTAAAAGGTGTGCAACATGAAAATATTGTCTCATTTACATGAGTACTGGCAGTGTCTGCTGTGGCAGATGGGAAGGTGCAAGTCACCTGAAAAATATCAGATGTCTCAATGTTCTAACCTCTCGATGTTCATCTCAATGTGTAAGAAATTAATGGATTTAGCTGTTGAAATTCCAATTTTTTGGGGTCGGGGGATAATGCTCCCGGACTCCCCTGCTGGCTTTGGGCTAAGCATTAACTTTCAGAAAATCCTAGAAACACCCCTGCCTCACAGACAAACTGCACTTTAGAGATTATTTGCACGGACTCTCCACACGTTCAACCCCTGCACACACACACACACACACACACACACACACACACACACACACACACACACACACACATACACACAAACACCCATAAAGACACACAATCACACTCACACTCAGACAAACACCCACACAGCCAACTCTGCTGTTCTATTATATACTATTTATTCTACTGCGCGACCAAGACACTACTACCCACTTTATATTTCTATACAGTCTATTATTACAATGCATACTACCGCTTCTATTACTTGTTATTATTGATATTGATTAATGTACTGTGTAGAGGAATTAAATGATATTGACTATAATAATAAACCACATTCATCAATCTGATTTCATTATTATGTGAGTAAATGCTACAGGCCCTGTGTGTCCCTGGAGGATGTAGTCAAGGTAGCAAGCCTTGCATCAGCGCTCAGTATGACTACATATATAATGAACACGTGTCTAACCTGCCCAGTTATACCATTAATAAGAGGCTAGATAGAAATAGCTAATCCTGGCGTCCAATGTTCTAGCATTCTTTTATTGAGTCAAGTAGATCAGGGATATCAAGGTGGAACCCAAACATATGCTTTGTGTAGTGGCGAAAAATAATATTTACCTATAGACCTACTAAATGATGATTGTCAATCAAAGAATCACTCTGTAAAATGAGGAATGCATTAACTCTATTTAACTAATAGAATGTATTATTCACAAAATAATTAACACTCAAACAATAAGTGGACATGAAATACATGATTCATTACAGAATAACTCAATGATTATCAACTAAATAAGGCTTAACGTGGTTACAGGTGTCTTCAGTTCAGAATAAAAACTATGTGTGTCTGACGCACACAGGGGCTCGGAAGCAAGATCTCAAAGTATGAGCGAATTCACCGGCCTTTTAACCAAATTCAAGTGCGAACTCACCCCCAGCCCGAATGAACATTTATTTGCACTCAGATTCTAATCTAATCAACTCTTATCTAAATGATAGGAGCACAGCTCTGTGTCGCTACCTCTTTTGAACTATCTGCCAGCCGACGAACAGAATAACAGTGTCTCTGTAACAATACATTCATAGCACGTACAGTTCAATAAAACACATCAAAATGTGTAGCTATTTATGCACTCTTGAAACAATCCAAACAAGACAATTTAATTCACACAGTAACATTAATTCTGTCGTTTCAAGTTTTCATTAGTCTTCACACCTCTCCTGACCTCAGTGACCCCAGGGCTTCCGTGGGAAAGTCTGTTCCCAGAGATTTCCACAGCGAAGGTTTGGCTCGCTCCTGTGAGATGCAAATATATGACCATCCGTCCAAACATTGTATTGAGTCCTCATGCTGGGCCTTGGCGCCTGCAAGTCCCTAGTCACGAGTGTCACCTTCTCTCCTTTTTCCACTACACTGCATTGTTGAGGGACCTAGCACACAAGGATTTGCTGCACCTTTTATACCTGCTGTAAACTGTGTATGTGACAAATAACATTTGATTTGAATATAGCTGATAAACACCACTGCACTGTAGTGAGAGGATGAGGAGCAAGCATTGGCTGTGCACTCATGGATCTCATGCTCACTCTGTTGGCTACAAATACGTTGCAACTTGTCACTCTGATCTTAGTGGACAAAATCTCACTCTGTTTAAAAGCACATCTCGGCATATTTATTGGAGTGGCTGCAATGATTTAACAGCGACGAGGCACCGCTGCTAAATGAATATAGGGAATACACTGCGCCCACACCATTCAGTTATTGGGGTACGCCCACAACGTTCCAACACAGAAAAGCTGCTTTTTAACCTACTTATTTACTATTTTTTGGAAGGAAAGGTATTTCACTCATATTGTAATTAATTATCAGTCACATTTCATAGAATCTGGAAACACTGAACAGTTACTTTTAGAAAAGAGACGTGAGTGTGTCACGACTTCCTCCGAAGTCGGTCCCTCTCCTTGTTCGGGCGACTTTCGGTGGTCGACGTCATCGGTCTTCTAGCCATCGCCGAGCCACCTTTCATTTTCCATTTGTTTTGTCTTGTCTTCCACACACCTGGTTTCAATTCCATCAATGACATGTTGTGTATTTAACACTCTGTTCCTCACGTCCTTGTCCGGTATTGTTTATTGTAAGTGCTTGTGCACGTTATGTCTGGGGTTTTTGTCCCATTGTATATATTGTTTTTTGTTCACTATCATTAAACTGCGCCGTTCTAACACAGTCTTTGCTCTCCTGAGCCTGACTTCTCTACCGCCAGTGTGCACGCTAGTGTTTTGTGTCCTGGAGAGCTGATTAAACAAATGTCACGTTTTTATAAGTAATGGCAACCTTCAAATCATATTGTGTTGTTCACATACACATGGTTATCAGATGTTAATACGAGTGTAGCGAAATGCTTGTGCTTCTAGTTCCCGAAATGCTTGTGCCTTACGTCCTGTGCACCGTGCACAACACCCTCCCCCCTAAGGTGTCCTTTAGAATTTATCCAGTTCTACACAGAAGAGTATTCATCAAAATGTAAAACAGCCGCTACATCCCAGTACAGCCATGGGGTCGCTGTAAATCAAAGCCACAATGCCATTGACGTCTGCATTAGACTCATAAACTGTTGTATTTTTATTCGCCATGATGAAATCCCCGGCCTAGTGACTATAGCAAGCGTTCCAGCCAGGTTTAAGACAGAGCGGGGGGGGTATTGTGATGGCAGGTGGGCCTGTCTGGCCACACTGAATTCTGATTTATAGAGTACCTGCACAATGGCTTTAAACCAGGATTAGGGTGGTCTGCAGTATGCATGGAGAGTGTCTTCCTGTCTGTCTGTCTTCCTGTCTGTCTGTACAGCACTATAACAGGTGTACCTCCCACACGCTTGACGCAGGCATGCACTCACACACACACCAACACACATTCACATGCATCTCATTTTGGGGGGCCGGGGTAAAAGTTGAAGACGGACACCAGGCTGTAACTTGTTAGTGCTAAAGAGCGTGATATGAGGCACGGTTGACTTTCATATTCACTTAGCAGTTAGAGATCTGTCGCCGGGCTTTCGGGGTCCAGCTGGTTTTCAGATAGTCTGAGGTTGTCAAAACCACACTTTGTTCTCCCCTTTCATAACCATTGAAGTCTGTTGAATTCTGTTGACTGTAATTGATGTTTTATGAAATTCACTTTGAACACAAGTCCTTGACCTCACCTGGATGGAGGACGTCACTTTTTTTCCTTGTTAAAAAGTAGTGATTGGAACGTGCTAGAAACTAAAAGTTCAGACCCACTTGAGGATTTTTTTATGCCTGCATCGTTCTTTTCAGTCAAAAGACTCCCGTTATCTACATTCCTCATGTAGTCCACAGGAACAACCCACGGATATCCAACAGGCTAAACAACTCCAATGGATAAACAGAAAGCAGTAGCTAAATAAGTAGATGAAATACAAAAAAAAACTGAGCCTTTAAAAAAATTCTCCAAATTGATTATTGGCCCATTTAGCCTAAGACTGCTGCTAATATGTTTCCATTACCACAGGTCTGTGCCTGCCTCATTGTTACAGTCCCATTAGACAGTATTCACAGAGGTCACATTATACGAATGAATAAGAGGGGAAGATGATTGTTATTTGCGAAAATGGTTGGATCATTTGCATTGAATTGCAGTCTCAGGTCTTGACTTAGCGATATCTAATGTCAGCCGTTGCCCATTAAACAAAGCCCATGCTGAGTCTCATTTCTGCTCATCTCTTTTATTACATATTCACATTTCACATTTCACGTGCAGTGCTCTGAGAGAGTAACTGTTTGCGTGTGCGTGTGCGTGTGCACGTGTAGTCAGGGCAAACGAGGGCAGATGAAGTTAAGGTTCTCACTCTCAAACACATTACACAAATGTTCCTTGGGCCTCCGAGGCCCTGCTTCAGACGAGCAAAATCAGCAAAGTAGACAGGAAATATGTATATCAAATCCCCTTGATGGGCAAGTGACTACTGTGGTGGTGATGGTTCGCCTCCACAGCCCATTCATGTTCAACCTTCATAGACTCAGTATCAGCCAGGCATGGCCTAAACTACATATGAGGACACAGTCATTGTTTTCTAATAATAACAATGTTATATACTATGTTATACACTGTATGTTTTATACGGTAAGAAAATCAGTTATGGGTCAACATCTAAATATTGCTCCCAGCGTTGATCAAAGCTCAGAACGCTTATATTCTTGATTTGATATAAGTTGTAATCGCACCTGCCTCTTTGCGAACGAGTGGAATCATGAACAGTGGCTTGTTCGTTATGTTCGTCTGCGTCCCCTTGATTTGCATCCCGGATTTGCCTTTTTAGCAGCATATTCACCTGAGACGTGAAATTAACTACCCCAGCTCAGAGTCGGCTCGATAAGGGAAGTACATAAAACTAGAGAGCTGTTGACAGTGCGAGATCCCAGACATAAGGCTCTTTTAAAATCGTCCCGCAACTCCTGTCTACAGAGATCCCCCAAACAAAGAAAAACTAGTTCTCTGAGAATGAGTGCCCAACTGGTAGTCGATTATACACAGCAAATTCTCCTGTGTTAAATCAACACTGACAGAGTTCAATTTAACACTGGACCAGTGTCTATGCGGATCCACGCTTTTCAGTGTTAAATTAACAGTGTGCTTAGTGCTACTTGAGGTGAATGTTATCATTACAATTAAACTCTTAAGGACAATACATTAAATAAATAATCTGGCCTTACTTTGATGGCCAAGTTTTATACTAACACAGTGGTGTTAAGAACCTCCTGGTTTACAGGCCACGTCAGGCCTGCAAGTTACATTATGCTGGCTAGCAAAGTGATGTGTAATTCCTATTGCATTTCAGCCAGAGTTAAGACCAATAGTTGGAATTTTTATTTACCCGCAAACTGGATTCAGAATGACATTCAGGGTTAGGGACATTGTGAAATGTGGAACAACCATTTCAGTAAAGAGTGCATTAAATAATTGATTGAATTAGTTTAGAAAAATGTATGGTATTTATATTTGTGTAGCATAAGATGAATCAATCACTCAATGCAAAAACACAGATATTGAAAACAATCCAAAACATTTCTATCTGCAGTACAGCATGCTGGGAAATCTGATAATGATGGGCGCTGGTTTTGATGGGAATGTTTTACTCTCCACAGAGTTAAACTGACACAATCAAACTCAACACTGGTTATTAAGACCAACACTGGGGTTATTTTACACCACTTGACTGTTAATTTCACTCTTACAGAGTTAATTGAAATCCTGAGTCAACACTAGAAATGTTACACTGAAAAGGCAACACTATGTAACACTGGCCAATTTGCTGTGTTGATATGTCAGTCAGTCATGTGACTAACTGCCAGCAGAGACTTGTACTGTAATAAAATTGAAAGGCCAGCTAGATGGATGAAGTAAGAAGCTAACGTTAAACGAAGCCTACCTCAGCAGGAGCAAGAAATAGGCTACTAAGTTCTCATAACTTTGCTTTACAAAGTGTAGGATACTGAGACAAACAGTGATGTGGCACTCAGTGGTGAGGCTCCCAAACTTCGGATCGGGGTCCCATGTGGGATCCCCTGAGAAAATCTTTACTAATCTTATCAAAAAAGTTTTTACAAATTAAAAAGATACGCTTCAATATGAACATTTCAACTAGGCCTATATTAAAATGCACTCAAAATGCTAACAATACAATTCTAAAAATGTCATTTTTAATTTATATCAGTTGTTGCCTTATCTATTACCCACCTTTTTTTTACCACATCACTGATATTAATCCAGAATCATGAGCAATATTTTAATAATTCATGTGAATGTGATAATACGATCATCTGTGTGCTCCATTGTTGTCTGTTTGTGCAGAGCTTGATTAGTAATGCCTAGGAATATAAATGTGAACATTATGTCATTTGAGAAAAGAGATACTGTATCTATGAGAAGAGTTGATCATTTTATGCAATTCATCATTACAACTGACTGCACAGTTGCTGATACTATGTGTCGGTGTGGATACTTTCGCATATTTATAACATTACAATTGTACAAATAGCATTTTACTTATTTTTTGTTGTTGTATAGAAATGCAGTAAATGAGTCTCCCACAGCCTCCCAGGCAGCCCTCCCAGCATTTGTCCTCAGTCACTAGATTAGTCTGACAGACTTGTCAGCCAGCCGCTGACTCAGTATAGTTAATTATTTGGGTGAGCTGCTCCCATTCATCTCAGTGCATTGTAAAGCATTCAGAGCCGGGGATGTTTCATTAGTTTAATGTTTCATCAGTTTAGAGGTTTCATTAGTTAAATTTCCTGCTTCGCGCCCAATAGGATCTGTTGAAATTGCCCATTCGCAGTGGTTCGACTCCTGTAATCACTCAGAAGTGCGCCCTTCATTGCGAGACTGTGTCCCAGACCGGTAATGCCTGCGTTTGAAATGGCACCCTATTCCCTATCAAGTGCACTACTTTTGACCAGAGCCGTATGCGCCCTGGTCAAAAGTAGTGCACTATAAGGTGCCATTTGAGATTCAACCTGGGTCTTTATGTCAACAGTGGAACATGCAGAATAGTACACTATAACAAAATATGAAACAGTATCAGCCCTTGTCCTGGGAGAGTGTACTCAGGTGTCTCCCACACTAGGAGATCGCCACTCTTCCCTTTCTACATGATAACAAGCCAGGCCTGAGTAATGCAAATGTGGTTTTTTTCTTCATGGCTCTGTGGATTCACCTCATTGTTTGCTACTGCACCTGTCTAATTGAGTTTGTTTTTCATCCATGCCCCATGCTGCGAACAGTCATGCCTATAGATAGGGCTGTGATCAGGATAGAATATATTGTATTTCTCAAAGGAATAACTCCCAGAAAGGAAAATTCAGTGCTTTGGAAGATGGATCAGACCTGGCATTAATTCCACCTAGCTTCCACCTAGCTTCGAATATAATGATAAAAGTCACCTTGTCCGAGAGAGATTTACATGGTTATTAAAACATCACGCCAGGGTAAGACTACACGAAACACAGCCCTTATTTTAAGTGTTTCTAAAATCCCCAATGGGAAAAAGGAATGGTGGAAAAATGATTGGAACCATTTCCCTGTTTGACCGCTAGGTTTTATGACACCTCCACTGTGGGGATCTACTAGCTGTACAATTAGCCTCTACACATTAACTCACATTAACTCTGCACCGAGATTAAAAACTATCATTTAATACATACAGAGGGATCTGTGAGTAGAAAAAATATTTTATTTATAAAAAGTTAAAAGCCTTAAGAACTTTTCTTTATGTTTAGTTTTATAGCTAATTTCCTAAATTCTACACATTTTGCCATGACTTATAGGGACTCATATTTTCCCAAAATTCTACCAGGTTTCAATTCCGGGAATAATTTCATATTTATTTATATTTATTTTTGACAAAATGTTGTAATTTCCCGGGTCTTGTCATTAAATTTTTTCGGGAAATCTGAAGAGTGGTCCCGGAACAGTCCTGGGATCCCGATTACCCGTGTTAATCCCTAATGATATATGCCATGTTTAATATGATATGTGAGTGAGCGTGAATAACAAAATCAATGGGGCCCTGGGCATGTTGGCCATGATTACTACACGTTTACATAGCTGGCTAGAGTAACTACACTCATTTACCAATCTGACTAATTTATTGACTGTCAGTAACATCTAACGAGGAAAACTGCTGATGCACAACCAAGTTTCGAAATCGCAACTTTAGTAAATTGAGACCCCGACTGAGTCGTCCCCCCCCCCCCAAAAAAAAGAAAAATACAGAGGTCTGGAACTCTGTATCCTCATATGTAGCTATGGCCCTGCATGATTCTCATGTAAAGCTCTTCTGTATCTCCAGCATTGGGGTCCTATTGAACTCTTCTCCTCCCTCCCTCTCTCACTTCCTGCCCTATAACTCCCTGCATCATTCCTTCCCGCTGTGAATGAAGTCAGGTGAATTGATGAGAGACGTCTCTTGATGGATAATTTTGCAGGGTTGCTAGGTCTTCATTTTTTCCTGTGCAGAAGTAGTTCTCTGGGTCTTTCATCACACAGCTCTCTGTCTCTGTCATGGGACACATAGACAAGTGGAGTATTACTGCAGTTCATATTCCATGGAGGAGTGTCAACTCTGCATCTTTCAGCCTGCACTGTGTGTGTGTGTGTGTGAGTGAGTGAGTGAGTGAGTGAGTGAGTGAGTGAGTGAGTGAGTGAGTGAGTGAGTGTGTGAGTGAGTGAGTGAGTGAAAACGGTGCTGCAAGGGATAGCTGCCGTTTTACGGGCTCCTGAACAATTCTGTATTTTGTGTTTTTTGCGTAGATCTAAACTTTTTTTGCACATAATGTTTCCGGCATCGTTTCCTATGACCGAAAAGAGCTTCTGGACATCAAAACAGCGATCACTAACCTCACTTTGGATGAATATTTGTACTTCAACGAGTCGGCGGTGCAGGACATACTGCTCACCCCGGACCTGGATTCAGAATTACGTTCAGGGTTAGGGACATTATGAGGAGACTGGCTAAACCATTTAAACTGGAACAACCATTTAAACTGGAACAAACATTGTGGAATGTGGAACAACCATTTCAGTAAAGAAATTTAGAAAAATGTATGGTATTTATCTTTGTGTAGCATAAGATGAATCAATCAGTCAATGCAAAAACACAGATATTGAAAACAAGTCATGTGACTAACTGCCAGCAGAGACTTCTACTGCAGTAAAATTGAAAGGCCAGCTAGATGGATGAAGTAAGAAGCTAACGTTAAACGAAGCCTACCTCAGCAGGAGCAAGAAATAGGCTACTAAGTTCTCATAACTTTGCTTTACTGACAGTAGTGTAGTTACTGAGACAGACTTGGAGTCGGGGCCCCATTTGGGATCCTCTGAGAAAATCTTTACTAATCTTATCAAAAAAGTTTTTAAAAATCATTTAAAAAAGATACGCTTCAATATGAACATCTCAACTTGGCCTTTATTGAAATGCAATCAAAATGCAAAGAAAACAATTCTAAAAATGTCATTTTTCATTTCTATCGGTTGTTGTTTGTCTATTACCCACTTTTTTTTACCACATCACTGATATTTGTACAGAACCATAAGCAATGTTTTAATAATTCATGTGAATGTGATAATACAATCATCTGTGTGCTCCATTGATTTCTGTTTGGGCTGCCCTAATCTCAGCGACTCGGAAAAGGAAAAGACATCATAAGAGAGACACCCTGACGAAACTACGTTGGCAAAAACATTATCTGCCCCTCCTTTCCGTTCTGTTGGTGAACGTACAATCACTGGAGAAAAAATTGGACGAGCTCTGTTCAAGAGTATCCTATCAACGGGACCTGAAGAACTGTTATATCTCATGTTTCTCAGAGTTGTGACTGAACGAGGACATGATATATGATATAGACATGTCACTTTAATCATGGGAATTGCTACACTCGCATTAACATCTGCTAACCATGTGTATGTGACAAAAAAATAAAAAAATAAAATTTGATTTGATTTGATATACACTGAGTACACAAAACAGAACACCTGCTCTTTCCATGACATAGACCAGGTGAATCCAGGTGTAAGCTATGATCCCTTATTGATGTCACTTGTTAAATCCACTTCAATCAGTGTAAATGAAGGGGAGGATTAGCCTTGAGACAATTGAGACATGGATTGTGTGTGTGCCATTCAGAGGGTGAATGGACAAGATGAAAAGTTGAAGTGCCTTTGAACAGGGTATGGTAGTAGGTGCCAGGCACGCCGGTTTGTGTCAAGAACTATAGCTCTGCAGGGTTTTTCACACAACAGTCTTCTGTGTGTATGAAGAATGCTCCAACACCCAAAGGATATTCAGCCAACTTGACACAACTGTGTGAAGCATTGGAGTCATTATGGGCCAGCATCCATGTGGAACGCTTTCGACATCTTGTAGAGTCCATGCCTTGATGATTTGAGGCTGTTCACAGTGACCGTGAGTATATATCCCAAGCAGAAGCCATGGATTACAGGCAACATCCGCTCTGTGCTCAAGGCTAGAGCTGTCGCTTTCAAGGAGCGGTACACTAATCCGGACACTTGTAAGAAAACCTGCTACCACCTCCGCCGAGCCATCAAACAGACAAAGCATCAATATAGGACTAAGATCGAGTCCTACTATGCCGGCTCTGAGCCAAGTTGGATGTGGCAGGGCTTGCAAACTATCACAGATTACAGTGCCTTCTATGCTTGCTTCGAGGTAAGCAATACTGAAACATGCATTAGAGGTCCAGCTGTTCCGGACGACCGCGTGATCACGCTCTAAACAGGGATGCAGGGTCTGGGCATACTCAGAGCATGCACTGACCAACTGGCAAGTGTCTTCACAGACATTTTCCTCTCCCTGACACAGTCTGTAATACCTACATGTTTTAAGCAGACCACCATAGTTCCTGTGCCCAAAAACAGAAAGGTAACATGTTTAAATGACTATTGCCCCGTAGCACTCACATCTGTAGCCATCAGATGCTTTGAAAGGCTGGTCATGGCTCACATCCACACCATCATCCCAGACACCCTGGACCCACTCCAATTCGCCATACCGCCCCAACAGATAAACAGATGACGCAATCTGGGACTGAACACCTCCCTTTGCAACTGGATCCTGAACTTCCTGACGGGCCACCACTAGGTGGTTACTGGTAGGCAACAACACATCAGCCACGCTGACCCTCAACATGGGCGCCCTTCAGGAGTGCGTGCTGTACTCCCTGTTCACCCACGACTGCATGGCCAAGCACGACTCCAACATCATTACGTTTGCCCACGACACAATGGTGGTAGGCCTGATCACTGAAGACGATGAGACTATAGGGAGGAAGTCAGAGACCTGGCAATGTGGTGCCAGGACAACCATCTCACCCTCAACGTCAGCAAGAAAAAGGAGCTGACTACAGGAAACAGAGGGCCGAGCACTCATCGATGGTGAGTGCTCGGAGCTAGTTGAAAGCTTCAAGTTCTTCGGTGTCCACATCATTAAGAATCTATCATTGTCCACACACACCAAAAAAGTAGTGAAAATGGAACAACAACGCCTCTGAAAAGATTTGGCATGGGCCCTCAGACCCTGAAAATGTTCTGCACCACTGAGAGCATCTTGATTGGCTGCATCCCTGTTTGCTATGGCAACTCCTTGGAATCCGACTGCAAGGCACTACAGACGGTAGTGCGTACGGCCCAGTACGTCACTGGGGCCAAGCTCCCTGCCATCCAGGACCTCTATACCAGGCGTGTCAAATGAAGGTCCTAAAAATGGTCAAAGACTCCAGCCACCCAAGTCATAGACTGTTCTCTCTGCTACCACACGGCAAGTGGTACCGATGCACCAAGTCTGGAACCAACAGGACCCTGAACAGCTTCTACCCCCAAGCAACAAGACTGCTAAATAGTTATCTAAATAGTTAACCAAATAGCTACCCGGACTCTTTTTGCACTAGCTATTTTTGATTCACCAAATACGCTCCTGCTACTCTATATTATCTATCCTGTTGCATAGTCACTTCATTCCTAGTTAAATGTACATATCTACCTCAATTACCTCGTACCTCTGCACATCAACTCGGTACTGGTACCATGTGTATATAGCCAAGTTATCGTTATTCATTGTGTATTTATTATACTGAACAAAAATATAAATGCAACATGCAACAATTTCAAAGGTTTTACTGAGTTACAGTGTATATAAGGAAATCAGTCAATTTAAGTAAATTAATGAGGCCCTAGTCTATGGATTTTGCATGACTGGGTATACAGATATGCATTGGTTGATCACAGATACCTTAAAAAATAGGTAGAGGAGTGGATCAGAAAACCAGTCAGTATCTGGTGTGACAACCATCGCGACACATCTTCGCATAGAGGTGATCAGTCTGTTGATTGTGGCCTGTGTAATGTTGTCCCATTCCACTTCAATCGCTGTGCGAAATTGCTGGATATTGGCGGGAACTGGAACATGCTGTTGTACATGTAGAGCATCCCAAACATGCTCAATAGGTGACATGATGGGTGAGTATGCTACCATGGAAAAACTGGACATTTTCAGCTTCCAGGAATTGTGTACAGATCCTTGCGATGAGGGGCTGTGGATTATAATGCTGAAACATGAGGTAATGGCAGCGGTTGAATGGCACGACAATGGGCCTGAGGATTACGTCACGGTATCTCTATGCATTCAAATTGCCATCTATAAAATGCAATTGTGTTCATTGTCCGTAGCTTATGCCTGCCCATACCATAATACCACCACCACCATGGGGCACTCTGTTCTCAACGTTAAAACACCATACACGTGGTCTGCGGTTGTGAGGCCAGTTAGACGTACTGCCATATTCTCTAAAACGACGTTGGAGGTGGCTTATGGTAGAGAAATTAACATTAAATTATCTGGCAACAGCTCTGGTGGACATACTTGCAGTCAGCATGCCAATTGCATACTCCCTCAAAACTGGAAACATTTGATACATTTTTTGGGGGGAGGGGGATCTTTTATTTCAGCCCATAAAACTTACCAACAATTTACATGTTACATTTACCTTTTTGTTCGGGGTATTATGTGTTATTATTTTCTCTATCTCTGCATTGTTGAGAAGGGCCCATACGTGAGTATTTAACTGTTAGTCTACACCTGTGACAAAAAATGTTTTGATTTGATTTGACTAGTAATATGCAGGGTGTGAATTTTGTGTGAAGTGAGTGGGATGTCTTTGATATGGTTTTTTTAAACAGTTTTTGCCATGGCCCTTGAATATTAAGCATTTATTATGCTCAGGGATGGGTGTTGTCTTTGAATCCACCTGGTTCACCTGGTTCACCTTTAATTTGTGTGAAGTAAATGGGATGTTTTTATATGTTTGCCCAGTCTTGGCACAGCTTTGAATATTAAACATGTATGATACTCAGGGACAGCAATTGCCACTGATTACAATCAGTGCAGATATGTCAAGTATTTGCTTTTATTCCTGTTTTCCTGTATTTTTAAGTGTGTTTCTACAGGTTGAATGTTATTCAGGGTAATTCATACACTTGAGATAGCAGACTGTACTTTTCCAAATATCCAGAGTTGGGTTACATGAATCCCTAAGTAGAAAATTCAAAGGACAGAAACATTGCGTCCTATTTGCATGCTAATTTAGTCTCAGCTCTGTGTTGATAAACGTAACTTGAGCTCATCTCCAAACGCAGCAATGATATGAAGAAATATGGCTTGAGCCTGCTAGCATTTGTGGAGCGTGTGTGGCGTAAAATGGAGGAGGTTTGAGTACAAACCGGATGGCCAAATAACCTCCTCTTTTCTCCTCTACTCTCCCTGTCCTCTGAGTGTAAACTAGGGATGTAGTCCAGTCAATGGGCTGAAGCCAGGTTAAAGGGCTGATGAAGTGAAGGAGATATCATCATTTTCAGGAAGCTCATTGAATCAGTGTGGAGCGTAGCTCAGTTGCTAGAGCATGGCATGTGCAGCGCCAGGTTTGCGAGTTCAATTCCCACACGGGACTAGTATGAGAAGTACACAAATATATATCCCCTTTCCTACTGGATACGAGGTTCTGGAGAAATGTAAATACTTGACTTCAGTAATTTTTTTGTGCTGCATTTTAGATTACTTCAGTTGCATGCTGATTGGACGTCTTCGGTCTTGTGTAACATCCCTCTGTGAGTTACCCGTAGTGCGTTAGGTTCTTTAGAACAGGAGTTCTCAAACTTTTTGGGTCTAGGGAGCCCTTTTGTGATAGAAAATTAATCAGGGACCCCCTCATAATCAGAACACTCAAGTGAGGTAAAAAGAAAACGAAAAAGGTTTTACTGTGACTTCGGCAGTGCATTGGTTTTTGCCAGGCATAATGGGACCCGTGTCGTCCAAAAAGTTATACTTTTGACTAATCTGTCCATTGAACATTCTTCCAAGAGTCTTGATGACCATCCAGGTGCTTCCAGGTGCTTTTTGGAAAACTTGAGTCAACTTTTTGGATGAAATGGGTCCCATTTTGCCTTGGAAAAAAACAAACACTACATTCCTCAGTAAGAGCCTCATGCCAACAGTCAAGTATGGTGGTGGTAGTGTGATGGTTTGGGGATACTTTGCTGCCTCAGGACCTGGACAACTTGCCTTTAATATAAGGAACCATGAGTTCTGCTCTGTATCAGATAATTCTACAGGAGAATGTCAGGCCATCCGTCTGTGAGCTGAAGCTGAAACACAGCTGGGTCGTGCTGCAAGACAATGATCCAAAACACACAATCAAGTCGACATGAAAATGGTTCAAACGCAACAAATTTGAAGTTTTTTGAAAAGGGGGCAAATACTGTTTTCACGGCACTATATATTGAGAACTGGCCGTGGATCCCCTGCAGTGGGGACCCCACTTTAAGAACCCCTGCGGACCACACTTTAAGAACCCCTACGTTAGAACGTCAACAACACGCCTCTCTCTACGACTGTATTAGTCACATACAGTATACATGATCAGTATAGTGCTTAAAGAAAACAGATGGCCATATGAACGTAGTCTTAAATGATACCGTTTTTAGGATTCCTGATGGTACCCATGTACACTCCGTGTAGGGATCTAACTGAATTGGCTGTGACTGAAATGGCACCTTATTCAATATATAGTGGTCAAAAGAAGGCAATAGGGTGCCATTTTGGACAGACCCTAAATCGGCGTATCAAGCTCCAGTTAGCAGCCATTCTGAGTCTATGCCTACATCATATCATGCATTTCAATGGTGACCCACAGGTTAATTGTCTATTTGTTTTAATCATTGATTTATTAAACCATTGCAGAAAGTAAATTTGTTTTTCTTTTAATCTTTCACTTTAATAGATTGAAGGCGCTTTCGCAATTATCCTCTCTGAAGCCATACGTGCTCCCGGTTCCCTATATCTGTTCTTCGGTGCAGCCACAGCAATCTGACTCATTTAAAGATTTAACTTCCAACATCCCCTGGTGTGCATCTGTAAGATCTGCCCAACAATGTATATATACACCAGATGACTGATAGGTGGAGCGGTGTTGAAGCCATCGTTCCTCCATCTTGGCACTCCCCCACCACTGTAAGAAAATATTTTGTAAGCTATAGAAATGCATGTATTAATCTCTACATTCGTTTTTGCCACATTTATTCTATTACAGACACTTTAATTATATTATGTGAGCTAAACATAAAAATGAAATACTTAAATACATGTAATTTTGTCCTTGAAACCTTTAGTTGAAATAGTGTAGAATTCCATACATTCCTATGAAGGACTGCTCTTACTGGATGTTGCCAATATGGCCGACCCGTGGCGCCAAAGCCTCTAAATGGCCAATACATATCATCAGCAATCCAGGGTTTGTATACATCGATGGCTCTGCCGTCCCAGTTCTCTGGTGGTGGGTACAGTACAGTTTCTAGAATGAGAGGTGGGCCATCCTCTGTGAAGTAAAGAGTAGCCAACCTTGGCCGGCTTTACCTGTGAGTTTATAGGTTTTTCGATCCCAGCAGTCAGGCACTTTGCAGACTTAATTGACTCTTAATTGCCTCTAAGTGCTTATTTTACGTTGTGGCTCAAGTCCATCAGAATAATGAGGAAGTAGATGAAGGAAGGTTTGGCAATGGAGACAGACAGAATGGCAGTTGAGTCATCCGTTTCTATAGTTTAACAATTCCCTCCTGGGGCCATATATACAAAAATGTATGTACTCACAATACTGTAAGTCACTTTGGATAAAGGTGTCTGCTAAATGGCATATATTATATTGTACTATATTAACAACACCACATTGGGAATAGGAGAGGATATGTTTTCACTGGAGTTAAAGGTCTGTCTTATTTAGTGAGGAAAGCTAGGCCCCAGTTGTCCCTGCTCCCCTTTGCTCCGTGTCCTCTTCAGAAGAGAAGTCAGACTAGGTCAAAGTAATGACTCTTTCCTGATGTGACCAGGACAGGAGCAGAGCAGCACTAACACCAGAATCGGGGAAACACTGTGGCACCCGCCACCACAACTTACAGTACATAAACCCATTTGGACATCAAAGGTGTCTGATAAAAATATATGATTTTGCTTGTCAAAACTAAAGCAGGGCCATCGAGGCGCAAGGAACATTTGTGGAACACTTGTGTAATGTGTTTTTGTCAGTGAGGAACTTAACTTCACCTTCCCTCATTTGCCTCAGCAGCTCATCAGTTTGTCTGAGGACACTCTCTCTCTCACACACACACACACACACACACACACACACACACACACACACACACACACACACACACACACACACACACACACACACTGTGTGCTGTTTTTACCCATCTCCCCCGGGCCTGTGTACTCATATATCCCTCTGTATCATCACTAAACAAGAACAGGGTTACTTTCCCCCTAAATTTTTTAAAGTGTCTCTCTCTTCCCCCAGTCACGCAGCACTGACTGTCTGACAGAAATATGCCGTGCATATGGCATGTCCCTGACTTCTCCCGGTGTAAACCACAACACAGTATGAGAGCCCAGCCAAATGTTAAACAGGGGAGGAAATTGTCATTCCAAGCAGGTCTCAGAAAAAGGAGAAAGTGCACCGTGGGGCTAGGTAGCATTTTAAGCAGCAAGGAGAATGTGCGACTGGAGAGGTTGATTGATGAGTTCTGCTGGTCGTAAAAGTGTTTCCCCCTCCTCATACCCTTTGATATTAAATAGTAAATGAACCGTTTGTAATGGGGCAGGAGCTCGGGCCATAAGCTCCGGAGTCATGTTAGCTGGTCTCTGCTGGATCTCCGAGTTGGCTTAAATGATTTCAGCAGATCCTTTCCAACCGACACGTGAATTTGATGCAGTCTTTCGGGTTACTATGATCTTATGAATATGTATCGAATGGGGGAATGTCTTTGCGGTTAGTGTAATTGAGCTTGAACAAAACCTAGGATCTGTGTATATGTGTGTGTGTGTGGTGTTTTTGCGCGGGAGAGAGTGTGTGCGTGCATGTATTTGCGTCAATCGTAACCTATCAAGCGCAAAGACACAGAATGAGTGTGCGCTCAATCATCAAGGAGACGGATCGTCAGCTGGCAAGCTGTTTGGTGAAGTAAAAGGTGTTGTGTTGAACATTGTGTCCAGCATGTGACTGGAGTCAGGACCGGAACCTGTCTGTGTCACTGCTTCAACAGATCTCAGGTGTTGTTTTTAGACCTCTTTTCATCTTCCCTCCTTACCTCGGATCAACTTCCGTTTTTTTTCTACTTCAGTCCTGTCTCTACTTCCGTATATTGAAAATAACCAGGAACTCTTCAACTCGGCTATTTCAAATAAGGGTCTACTTGCAATAACTGTAATATGTGGTACATTTTTCCTGCTCGACTTGGGTTGAATGCACTGACTGGATAATAGCGTCTGCGAAATGACTAAAATTACAACTCAACTTGAAGTATTCTCTTAAATGAAGCACAGAGCATAAAGTACGTCTCTTGAATCCAGCAATTATTGCGTGTCATAATTAACAGAATAAAGAGATATCGAGATGTGCGTCATAATTACTACAAGAATGACTGATAACCTGCTTTTACATTAACTGAGAAATTAAAGTTCTACACCCCCAATTAGACACTTCTTGGTATGCTGCCATCCTTCAATCATGAAAAAGGCTTAGCTAATTAACTTACAAAAATAAATGCTGTCAGCAGTCATGCGGGAACCTCAGAATACCTACCGTCATGGCATGCATTCTAATTAGGTTGACTTCAAATGGAGACAGACCTTCACAGCAATACCCTGGGGACAAAAAAAAACCAAATAACTAGAAGACTGCAATTCCCAGGAGGTTAAAGATACACTTTAACCTTCAGGGCTTAATTGTCACCAACTGAGAGGAGAGTTACAGGGTTGACTGTCCCTGACTGTAGACAGATAGTGTACGTGACTCGCTGCGCCGTGGGAGCAGTGTAGAATGTACACAGGAGACTGCAGTGAGTATTCCAATTGTGACAGCTGGCCTAACGGGCACAGACAGAGAGACACAGAAAACACATTAATACATACACATGTATGCATGCTCGCACATACCGATGCACACACACACACACACATCGCAGCGGTATGGAGAGGAACAACACAATCCCATGATTCATTCAACTCAACCTAGTGTGGCCCTCGTCTCTTACAGTTCCGCTGTCACACTTCACATTAGCACTTAGTTATGAACCAACGAGACAGCGGCACTGGAAGGCTTTCATCTACAAAGAGACAGGACACCAATGGAGAGAGAGGGAGGGGAATTAAGAGGAGACAGTGCGGAGATTTTGAGAGAGAGATGGGAATGGATAGCGACAGAGAAAGGAGAGGGAGAGAAATAGTTGAGTGAGGGTGAGAGGATAGTTTAGGGGTTGAGAGGGGAAGAGTGGGGAGCAGATGGATAGAGACCCAGAGAGAGGCAGAAGGAAGGGGAGGGATTTGAACAGGGGGGGGGGCAGTTAAAGGGTCGAGTGCCAACAACAGGATGCCTGCGGTATACAGCAGCAGCAGTATTTGCTACTCGAAGCATATCAAACAGCCGCTTGAGCTCAGTGACCTGGATCAGAGCGCGGGGCGAGGGCTGCAGCTAGCCACTCAGTCAGTATATCATTAAAAAGTCATTCATCAATAGCTAATGCCACTTTACCTTATCCAATACCCTTACTCACTGGCTCACTGTCTAAATCATCACTTCCCATCGGCCAAAGGCTGATGCCTCAAAATGTCCAGATTAGGTCACACTACTATAACCTATTTATGTCGAGAGTTCAGGGCTTTTTCCTCTAAGGGACGCACGCCAATGAACAATAATGTCACTGAATGAAGAAAAGGGCAAAGGACCTAAATAAAGCATGGAAAAAAGAGGTTATGATAAAGTCTCTCAGGCACGCACATGTGCTGTGTGGTGACCTACAAAGAGGCCGAACAAGGCTGGTTTATGGTGTACGTTCAAGTTGAATTCACTTAGTCATAGATCTGGTCATGAAGGTGGAGAGAGACGGAAGCTGGGAAGGAGGTAGACGAGCAGCTTTTCATTCAAATGTAGTCGGTAACAGAACCTGGCGTTCTACTGGAAGCAGAGCAGCACAAGCCTACCTGCCTGCCCAGCGCTTGGCATTCATCCTTTTACATGGCACACAATGGCAAAGTGGACGTGTCAATTCCCACACCCCGTAGCCCATGGATTACAGAGGTGGAGAAGTAAGTGTGTTACCTCTTACACTGTGAGAGTGTCCTATCTCACACTGTGAAATGACAGGCTTAGTTGAACAGATTGCCACATTGTTCAGTGCCAGTGTTCACCTCTCCCTGCAATCCACGGTTAACCCACCCTCTTTCACTTTCCCTACTTTTTCCTCTCTGTCTATTCTATTGTTTCGGCTGAGAGCCGATAACCAGGCTGGTTATCTTCACTCAGAGCTCCTTGAGTGATAAGAGCATTTCATAGCCGCTCTCCAGTCCCACCCTCTCCCATGTACAGTACTGCAGCACCCATCATCAATTCATGAAACCTATGCAGGCAACATGGTACAACCGATGCCTGTATGGCCTTTTCTCACTGCAGAGGGACCTTTACACAACGCCATCCATTCTACTGCACTCTCTGTAAATACAGAAGAAATATCACTGTCAAACAGCCAGCGTGTGAGAGAGAGAGCACTCTGGACACATTGGAGAACTGGAAAGTGTCCTGTTCTCCTCCCTAAGTGTTTTCCCCATGCTGCAGGAAGTGGAGCAGTGGACTGGCTTGGCTCTCAGTGCTGTGCGAAGGGGGAGGCAGGGTGACTGAGTGACAGACAGCCTTCAGCAGCTGGCTGGGAGGAAGGAGGGAGGGAGATCCCTACTCTGAACAGGGCCAGTTACCAGACCCCTCCACTCTACACTTACTGCCTGCTAAACTCAAACTGCCTGCTTTGTCTAAAGCTGGACAAGTCATTCTCTGCTATGGGGGACAGATGGTGCACTCCACAGGGAGGTGTGGGAAATACACTATATATACAAAAGTATGTGGACATACCTTGAAATTAGTGGATCCGGCTATTTTAGCCACACCCGTTGCTGACAGGTGTATAAAATCGAGCAGAGAGCCATGCAATCATAGACAAACATTGGCAGTAAGAATGGCCTTACTGAAGAGCTCAGTGACTTTAAACGTGGCACCATCATAGGATGCCACCTTTCCAACAAATCAGGTCTTCAAATTTCTGCCCTGCTAGAACTGCCCCGGTCAACTGTAAGTGCTGTTATTGTGAAGTGGAAACGTCTAGGAGCAACAACGGCTCAGTTGCAAAGTGGTAGCAAGCTCACAGAATGGGACAGCCGAGTGTTGAAGCGCGTAGCACGTAAAAAAGCACGTAGCGCATCTCTCCTCGGTTGCAACACTCATTACCGAGTTCCAAACTGCCTCTGGAAGCAACGTCAGCACAAGAAATGTTTGTCGTGAACTTCACGAAATGGGTTTTCATGGCCGAGCAGCCTCACTCAAGCCTAAGATCACCATGTGCAATGCCAAGTGTCGGTGGTGTAAAGCTCGCCGCCATTGGACTCTGGAGCAGTGGGAACACGTTCTTTAGAGTGATGAATCACGCTTCACCATCTGGCGAATCTGGGTTTGGCAGATACCAGGAGAACACTACCTGCCCGAATGCATAGTGCCAACTGTCAAGTTTGGTGGAGGAGGAATAACGGTCTGGGGCTGTTTTTCATGGTTAGGGCTAGGCCCCTTAGTTCCAGTGAAGTGAAATCCTAATGCTACAGCATTCAATGACATTGTAGACTCTTCTGTGCTTCCAACTTTGTGGCAACAATTTTGGGAAGGCCCTTTGCTGTTTCAGCATGACAATGACCCAGTGCACAAACAAGGTCCATACAGAAATGGTTTGTCATGATCGGTGTGGAAGAACTTGACTGGCCTGCACAGAGCCCTGACCTCAACCCCATCGAACACCTTTGGGATGAATTGAAACACCGACTGCGAGCCAGGCCTAATCGCCCAACATCAGTGCCCGACCTCACGGATGCTCTTGTGCCTGAATGGAAGCAAGTCCCCGCAGCCATGTTCCAACAGTGTGGAACAAGTGGAAAGCCTTCCCAGAAGAGTGGAGGCTGCTATATCTGCAAAGGGGGGGACCAACTCCATGATTTTGGAATGAGATGTTCGACCAGCAGGTGTCCACATACTTTTGGTTATGTAATGTAAATGTGATCATATACAAATGTAAGCAGGGTTTGAAATAATTATGTTTTAGTCAAAGATGATATTGGTTTGGTCTTCTTGAGGTCAATTTGCAATCTACAATTTATTTGTAATTATGTTCCAGGCCCCCTGACCATACACTCAATAAAAAATTGTCCCGCGGCAGAATCTAGTTGATGACCCCTTCCATAGACTGTTCTCTCTGCTTCCGCACGTGGAGCCGACAGGCTCCTGAACAATGTCTATCCCCAAGCCATAAGACTGCTTAATAGCAAACACAATTGCTACACTGACTATCTGAGTGGTCCCTTGTAGTTTATTTTCCTACTGTCACTATGCACATGCACAGAACTCTACACACTCACGCACACTGACACTTCACCACACACACACACACTTAATTTGCTTGCACACACATTAGACGCACACACATTTCTACTGACTCTACACACACGCACATACAATCATCACAGTGAATATACTGCTACTACTAGTCACCTTACCCCTATACAAATGACCCTGCATATAGCTAACTTTACTTCTCTTCTTATTTCTTATTTTTATCCCTCATGTGTTTTTGTTCTACCATATGTTATGTTTAGTACTACATTGATATTGATTACTGCGTTGTTGGGTGTAGAGCTTTCAATGAAGGAATTTCACTCTACTTGAGCATGTGACCTTAAAATGTGAAACTTGAAACCTGAAACTTGAATGGAACAGTCAGCTACATGTTGGCAAGTATCCGGCCAGCAACCTTCACCTGTCAGCGGCAACAGCTTCCACAGGCTCATCATTTGTACAAATACAAAAGGTAACCCACTTCATTACATTGATACATTTGATAACCCAATTGTGAAACATCATTTATGTAAAATTACATTACTTGTTGTTTATTTTCTTTTTTTAGATGCATATAATGTCCAGGGTATAACCTAGTCTGGTGGAACCAGCCTGACCGCTATGTTTACCATATAATGTCCAGGGTATAACCTAGTCTGGTGGAACCAGCCTGACCGCTATGTTTAGCATATAATGTCCAGGGTATAATCTAGCCTGGTGGAACCAGCCTGACCGCTATGTTTACCATATAATGTCCAGGGTATAACCTAGTCTGGTGGAACCAGCCTGACCGCTATGTTTACCATATAATGTCCAGGGTATAACCTAGTCTGGTGGAACCAGCCTGACCGCTATGTTTAGCATATAATGTCCAGGGTATAATCTAGCCTGGTGGAACCAGCCTGACCGCTATGTTTACCATATAATGTCCAGGGAATAACCTAGCCTGGTGGAACCAGCCTGACCGCTATGTTTACCATATAATGTCCAGGGTATAATCTAGCCTGGTGGAACCAGCCTGACCGCTATGTTTACCATATAATGTCCAGGGTATAACCTAGCCTGGTGGAACCAGCCTGACCGCAATGTTTACCATATAATGTCCAGGGTATAATCTAGCCTGGTGGAACTAGCCTGACCACTATGTTCACCATATAATGTCCAAGGTATAACCTAGCCTGGTGGAACCAGCCTGATCACCATATAATGTCCATGGCATAACCTAGCCTGGTGGAACCAGCCTGACCACTGTGTTCACCATTCTATTTCACTTACTTTATGTAATAGGTGCTCTGTGCGTGTATGTGTGTGTTAGTGTTTGATGAGAGGCCAGGAGCTGATCTACGCTGATATGGGGCTCTGGGAAAGACCTCACTTCCAGCCTCACCTCTTGCCTAAGGCTGTTACGGCGACCGCATTTCCGCCACACCGGCGGTCACGTGTCATGACCACAGTCAAATTCCACGTGACCGTTTAGTCACGGTAACAAGGCTTCTCCAAAACTGCGCTCCGATGCTGCTGATAGTCATCAGTAGCCTATTTCTATACGCTATACAATTGTGTGAGAAAACATAGTTTTGATGGCCTCTACTAATAGGAGAATCCCATCAGCTTTCTATGTTTACTATATTTATTTCTCAACCTTCCTAATATTTACGCACATTGCTTCTCTTTACGATAGGAGTATAGTCTAGTTGGGAAAAGCGTCCTCCATTCGCTATTTAAGTGCATAGATAACTTATCATTTCCCCCCTGCCCCTGTTCCGACAGGTGCATGATAACATAACGGTCCATTCTGAATCAAAACTCATTTCACACATATATTATTTAGTGTTTGTAATGACAAGATTGAATAAAAATTGTCTGATGGGTGACAATATTATCACTTGTGAATAATGCCCAGTGTGTACAGTAAGGCAAGAAACAGCGCATGCCTTTTTTCACCCGTACTTTTTCAAATCATAGTTGCACACATCATGTACCCTAGCCAATAGTCCTATATGTTTGTATCACAACTAAAGTGGCCAAATAACTCCAAACATAGCCCATAGTCCTAGGACCCCTGGAACACATAGCCCATAGTCCTACCCCTGAACACAGTTAGCCCATAGCCCATAGTCCTAGGACCCCTGGAACACAGTTAGAGAGCCCATAGCCCATAGTCCTAGGACCCCTGGAACACAGTTAGAGAGCCCATAGCCCATAGTCCTAGGACCCCTGGAACACAGTTAGAGAGCCCATAGCCCAACAGTCCTAGGACCCCTGGAACACAGTTAGAGAGCCCATAGCCCACAGTCCTAGGACCCCTGGAACACAGTTAGAGAGCCCATAGCCCACAGTCCTAGGACCCCTGGAACACAGTTAGAGAGCCCATAGCCCACAGTCCTAGGACCCCTGGAACACAGTTAGAGAGCCCATAGCCCATAGTCCTAGGACCCCTGGAACACAGTTAGAGAGCCCATAGCCCACAGTCCTAGGACACCTGGAACACAGTTAGAGAGCCCATAGCCCATAGTCCTAGGACCCCTGGAACACAGTTAGAGAGCCCATAGCCCACAGTCCTAGGACCCCTGGAACACAGTTAGAGAGCCCATAGCCCATAGTCCTAGGACCCCTGGAACACAGTTAGAGAGCCCATAGCCCATAGTCCTAGGACCCCTGGAACACAGTTAGAGAGCCCATAGCCCATAGTCCTAGGACCCCTGGAACACAGTTAGAGAGCCCATAGCCCATAGTCCTAGGACCCCTGGAACACAGTTAGAGAGCCCATAGCCCACAGTCCTAGGACCCCTGGAACACAGTTAGAGAGCCCATAGCCCATAGTCCTAGGACCCCTGGAACACAGTTAGAGAGCCCATAGCCCACAGAGCCGAGTGAAACATGTTCTCATAAGCCCGTCATTGCGCAATCACATGTCAAAACATCCTTTTGATTGGCCACTATTCGAAAGAGGATCGTGCCGCTGTATTTATTGCTCAATTCTTAAAATGAAGCACATTAATCAGCTTTACAACCTGGCAAGGTGGCGCATGAGATGGACAGTTTGGGGAAGCTCATTTTCACCATTAAATACACCTTTATAAAAAAAAGCATTCCATGCATCATCCCTTTTGCAGACTTATGTAAGATGTTCATAATGTGATGAGTAGATTGGACAGTCATCATTTAGGATAATAATGTAACTCAGACCATGTTTGCAAGAAAAGACAACGCATGGCTGAGCCTGCACAGCATATAGAGTAGGCCGAGGCTATAACAGATACGTTTCTTCTTTCTTTGCATGTGGCCTGCTATAAACACATTTCATGCAATTCTACTACACTTTATATATGACTGGAGACATTAGCAGACTCCTTTCTATTAGGACAAAAGGTAGCCTACTCCGCTGACAGTGACAAACATATCAATACAAACAACGCTGTCCATATAATAGGCCTACTAGAGGGGAGACACAAATAGAATATGACGTCCATCTAAACTGAAGGAGGAAATTATTGTCCAAAAACGAACTTGTAAGTAGCACTGTGTCAACAATGATAAATAGTGAATATGCACATTGCGCTCTCACTGGGGATGTTGCCGATGCGCTCTGCTGGTGCCAATAAGACAGGCTATTCTGTTGTTCGCTCAATTAAGTTGAGAATTTTGATAATGACAAGACAGATTAGTCTTTTCATTGTCTTCTCTTTACAGCAATAACCATTTGCTTTCCAAACCATGTCTTCCTGCGATTGTATTTTCAAATATTGGCCTCTGTACTTTTCAGACAGTTGCAACTCAACAATAGTCTTCCCAAACTTCCCAAAAACTTGCTGCCTTTCCTTCTGACTAGAGGCAATATTTTTTTTTAAAATAGAAGATAAATGTTCTCCGTGACTAAATCTAGCCTATTTATTTCTGTATAGACAGGAGTAGGCTAATAAGGCTATATATACAGTATTTGGGCAATTTAATTAAATTTACTTTAGGAAAAGCTTCCCCTAGCCTTATGGATGTGCTGCCTATGTTTGCATATAAAAAACATAACCGCACATAACCTCCATTCGCTATTCGAGTGCAGGCTACGGATGATGCTTTTTTAATTCCACCCATAGGCTATATGTAAAGACCAGATTATATTAAGAATAGTCTGGTGGGTGACAATATTATCAAGTGCTTGTCAAATTGTGAATGAGACTGGTGAAGTGTGTGCAAGCCTGCGCAGGAAACAGCAGAGCTCATGCCTTTCATGCAACTTTTTTTCAAATCATCATTAGAGTCATTATGTGTTCACAGATACATGAGACGCAGAGATACCTGGCACTCAACACATCCACCATGATTAATAATAATAAGGTACAGCATAAATGTCCAATAATAACAACACCCTTTTCATTCCATGTGTTGCTGATGAACTCGGCCTCAACTCTGCCTATTTCTACTGATGGACTGGAGATGCTATTTCCAGACGGCAGCCTCCGTGGTTTGATGGGGAGACCATAATTGGGTAGGTTTTTACCTGACCTGTTGAATCTTCCACATAGTACCTGTTTGTGTGTCAGGTATGACCTAACCTAACTGCCATTGGTAATAGAACAGTGACTATATGTGTATTTGTTAACAGAAACATGTATGGAGCCAGCACATGGAGACCTGCAAGATGATGCGTTGAAGTCCGGACTGAAAGACGGGCTTGATACTGATGTCTTCTGAATGGAGAGAGACCTGTCACTTTGCATTAAAATGTTGCATTAAATTTGTTCATAAAACTTTTACTTGTATTGTCTTTTTTATTATTGAATTGAATGGTATCTGTCAACATGGGGAGAAACCCTGTGTATTCTGCACCAGGGTCAGGGGATACGTGACACCACACAGGAAGGTATGACCACTCTGACATGTTTGACAAGGTAGCCCCATTACCACCAGACAAAATACTGATAGGAACAGTATCTGTATCGGCTGGGAAGGACAATGAAAGATGAAAGGTGGTCATTGTTATATTAGCAGAACACTACTTCTATGGTATTATGTAAAGGGTTGGTTATTCTACACGGACCTGTTACTACATTTGAAAGTTATCAAAACACGTAGTTTGGAATATCAACATACATTCATCAATTCATCAATTGCTTTCTCATATTACTCTGTAGGCTACTGACCTATTCAAAGCTTGCTCCGGCATCTCACCATACATCTGCCTGTAGTTATTTGTTGTGATTGAGTGGGGGGACAGCTGCAGGCAAGGTGCTGACAGATGGGTGGGTTTTGGTGGTGGCAAGGATACACTGAAGAAACATCCACATCAAATCACACCTCCAAGCCAACTCACGGTTGGCTTCTGTCGTGGCCGCCAGCATTTCTTGAGGAGAAAGGCAAAAAAAAAAACGAGGCCATAACAGCATGTGCAGTTCCCCTTTAAAAGCACCACAAAAAGAGAACATTACATGGATTGCTGCTGCTGCCTTGGCTGCATTATTTCTGAGGCGCCTTGCTGTTAACTTTTAGTTTTGATGATTCCAGATAGGGGAATGTCAAAATCCTTACAAATGACTAAGAGTGCGAAACCTCTACCTTAGCTTACCTTCTACCTCTTCCCCCTGCAGTCAGGATAGTTTAGAGAGAATTCAATCAGGCTGTGTTCCGTTCGTTTGCTCCGCTCAAGGTGATTTTGTCAAATCACAATGAAATATGACTTTGGTAAAAATGTGTCAATAAGTGAAAATGGGAAGGAGAGAATTGGGAGGCCAGTCAGAATGTGCATCTGTGGCTTGAATGTAAAAATTGTCCTTATTACATGCAGGCGTCTCCTCTAGGTGTGACCTCGGAGTTGCCTGTCTAGCTGTCATGTTTGAGGCTGAGTGTATTCACCTTGTCATAATAATGAAGCCATCCAAGACCTCTTGTCCCTCCCCAGAGCCCCCGACAGACAGAGCCGCTCCTGGAAAAGTCTTGAGCTCCATGGCTCAGCACTGTGACAATTATAGCTGTCTCAAAGGCTGCTGCCTCTGCCTGAGCTCCTGGGTCGTGTTCATTATGGAACGGAACCAGAACACTTTGAAACGTTTTGCAACAGAAACGGAAATTAGTATTTCGTATTGGGCAAGTCCAGGTAGTCCATTCCTTGTGTCAGTGAGTTTTCTTTTGTTTGGTGCCTAATGAAAACGATATGGGAGAAGTATGTCACTTTTTTATCTGTGGGAATACTTCGGAACAGATTATATACAGTGCCTTGCGAAAGTATTCGGCCCCCTTGAACTTTGCGACCTTTTGCCACATTTCAGGCTTCAAACATAAAGATATAAAACTGTATTTTTTTGTGAAGAATCAACAACAAGTGGGACACAATCATGAAGTGGAACGACATTTATTGGATATTTCAAACTTTTTTAACAAATCAAAAACTGAAAAATTGGGCGTGCAAAATTATTCCCATATTATGGGAAGAACAGCTCAAATAAGCAAAGAGAAACAACAGTCCATCATTACTTTAAGACATGAAGGTCAGTCAATCCGGAAAATTTCAAGTACTTTGAAAGTTTCTTCAAGTCGCAAAAACCATCAAGCGCTATGATGAAACTGACTCATGAGGACCGCTGCAGAGGACAAGTTCATTAGAGTTAACTGCACCTCAGATTGCAGCCCAAATAAAACGCTTCACAGAGGTCAAGTAACAGACACATCTCAACATCAACTCTTCAGAGGAGACAGCGTGAATCAGGCCTTCATGGTCGAATTGCTGCAAAGAAACCACTACTAAAAGGACACCAATAAGAAGAAGAGACTTGCTTGGTTCAAGAAACACGAGCAATGGACATTAGACCAGTGGAAATCAGTCCTTTGGTTTGATGAGTCCAAATTGTAGATTTTTGGTTCCAACCGCCATGTCTTTGTGAGACGCAGAGTAGGTGAACGAACGATCTCCGCATGTGTGGTTCCCACCGTAAAGCATAGAGGAGGAGGTGTGATGGTGTGGGGGTGCTTTTGTGGTGACATTGTCTGTGATTTATTTAGAATTCAAGGCACACTTAACCAGCATGGCTACCACATCATTCTGCAGCGATACGCCATCCCATCTGGTTTGCGCTTAGTGGGACTATCATTTGTTTTTCAACAGGACAATGACCCCACACACCTCCAGGTTGTGTAAGGGTTATTTGACTAAGAACTAGAGTGATTGAGTGCTGCATCTGATGACCTGGCTTCCACAATCACCCGACCTCAACCCAATTGCGATGGTTTGGGATGAGTTGGACCGCAGAGTGACGGAAAAGCAGCCAACAAGTGCTCAGCATATGTGGGATCTCCTTAAAGACTTTTGGAAAAGCATTCCAGGTGAAGCTGGTTGAGAGAATGCCAAAGCTGTCATCAAAGCAAAGGGTGGCTACTTTGAAGAATCTCAAATATAAAATATATTTTGATTTGTTTAACACTTTTTTGGTTACTACAGCCTGGAGCCGAGCAACCACACTGACTGACTCAGAAAGGCCTGACCAACCAGAATGGAGTCACTGACCTGGCTCCTCAAGATTCCTAGTTTCACACAGGGACATTCCCTCGAATATATCTAAAGGCCACACAGCTTCCATATTACACAAATAGCGATGCTGACTTTGTACTGTTTACTGTACTGCAGTGTACTGACAGTCCTTCATATCTCACATTCAGCACTTCAATGAGTATTTAAAGTCGTCTATCGCACCACAGTCTGATGTCAATGGGGAGTAAACACACATAAAGAACAGATCCCTGCGCAGACAGGTTTGTATATATTATATTATATATATATTTATAATATATTTATATTTATTTGAAGAGGTAGGAGTGAACGGGTAGGAGTGGAGAAGTTGTCCGAGGTTGTTTTCTCTCTCCAGTTAAGGTCAATGTCTGAAGAGGCACTCAAGGCCTCGCCTGCATTAAAAATACAGCATCTCTGTAGGCAAGTTCTGTCTTAGACCCCGTATCTGATTTCTAATGCCACGTGTGGTTAACCCTTTACACTCGTGGCCTATATGGATAGGGCTAAATTGAAATGTTTCTTACAAAATAAATATGAAAGTGCATAAGCATGGTAGCAATTGAACGGGAACAGTTCACCTGACATAAGACTGAATCCAAACATTACACTGCATTTTATATCTTACTGTACTTTATGCCGCACTTGTTTATAACGCAATCTGAACATACTCTGGATACATTTAGTAACATGATAAGAATATTCCTGGAAAATGTGGGGTTGGTGCGACATAATACAAAAAAAAAATGGTTTGAGTGACAGGACTAACTGGTGTCTTCAAGTGCCTTCACAGTTCCTAAATCATTTCAATGCGCTTTTAGAACTTAAAGAAGAGTCTTCAACTGTAAGGTGTTTTTTTTTTGTAGCTCTCCTAGCTGTGCCGTTGAGGAACTAGAGTAAGCACACTTGTAGTTGTTTTGTTTGGTACACAACCCTGCATCCCACCATCACACAATTACTGTAGCCATTTATAAATTGTAATCTGGGTCAGGTGAAAGCTTGTTCTATGGCCAACATGACTAGCCACATTCGAAATGATGATTTTACAGTGTTAGTCTTCCACAGGGCAGTTCAGAGAAGAAGAATGTCATTTTGGTGCATATTGAAAGGAATCATGAGTGCGTTCAGGTGCGTCTTCTGTTACAAATCTTTTTCACAGTAGACAAACTCAGTCACATTCTGTTCAGAACAACCCAGAGTATGATGTCATGACATCTTGTAACTGTACATCAAACAGTGATCATAAACGTTGACACTGTATATGACATGAGTTTTAGGATTTGGAAATGTAAAGTGCACATTTGGACTCATGGGTGTTTGATTTGCTTGTATGACAACAAAGCGGTATTTATTGTAATCCTCAATGTCTCATCTTTCAAAATACATTGAGTCCCCTTAATTTACAGCATTTCCCTCAGTCAGACAACAAACATTTGTAAAAGTTGCAAAATTAGCGGGAGGGATGGGGGCAGCTCAAGTTGAGAACAGCTGTCAGTCAAAACCAATGCAGCGCTGTGAGGTGCAGAGCCTGAGCTCTGGCGTCATGTATAGCGTGTTACTGTACAGCCACTGTGTTCCAATGTAGTAGGTGTTTATCAGTGCCTAAATCTGCCATTTTCAACCAGTATACAGGTGTGAGTGTGAAGGGCTACAGACTACGGTGTGAAACAGTATAGTAAGTGGCGCTGCATGTGAGGAAGTGATGCAGGCTTTATTAGAGGACAGACTGTGTGGTGTGACTGTCTCACTGCCATCCTGTACTGCAGCAACAGCTGTCAAATATTTTTACCTGGATGACTCATGGCAATGAGAAGTATCACATCCAGCCGGGTTCAGACCTGCAGAAAAACCACTCACTGCATAATGTGCATATGCAAGGTGTCTTTATCTTAGAAAGCCATGTCGTAAAAGCGTGCAGGTCTGCTTTCTGCGTTTTGCAGCTCTCTCTCTCTCTCACACACACACACACACACACACACACACACACACACACACACACACACACACACACACACACACACACACACACAGTTAGTTGGGGAAGTTACATTTATAATGAAGGAAGTGTGCCTGTCTGGATTAGAATCACAGGCTTGAGAGAAACTACTAAATCCAGCCCGAGCGCGTCTTTTCCTAACAGGGTTAATTTTTCCAGATGGAAGATGATGGTTTTTACACATGGGAGACGTATATTATAGTCCACGGCCATGGGCGCTCTGGGGGAAGCTATTTTCTGGCCCTAAATCATTATGAGTGGGACCTTGTGCTCCTTAGCGTGATTTAAAATTGATGACGGAGTGGCAGACAGGGTTTGTATGCCCTTCTCCACCTGCCACTTTCCTCTGAAATTTTGGAAAGCTGTCATACCCAATCTCACTCAAGGCACTCTTGGCACATTTTGCCATGGGGTGGGATTAACATGATATGCTAATTTGCCCCGTATTATTTACTTATAGCCGCATCTAATGTATATATGCATATATGGGTGCATTTAAAACATGTTCTATAATACATAATGCACTTTCCCACCATCCCAATATGTATTGGTAAACAATAAAGGTGTTTTATTCAAATCATCTACAGGCAATTTTATTTCAGTATACAGTATCTCAGTGCCAAACCCTTGCTTGCTTGGAGTGTAAGTGCGGTGTTGGGAGCCCTCAGTGCAGTGTGAATACGTGTAATATTAACAAAAGTAGCCTGAGCTAATTTAAACTAAAGCCCCTAGGAGTTTCCTCCTTCTGCAGACCTTAATGAAGAAAATCTGTCAGCGCCGCGCGCAGTTTGTTCAAATACACCATGTATTAGCAGTACAGATTTGGTTTTGTGAGGGGAATTAATAAATGTGGCTAATTGATTCAGGGCCGTAGCTACATATGAGGACATGAGGTCCAGACCTCGAATTGAAACT
Organism: Oncorhynchus tshawytscha; assembly: GCF_018296145.1. Taxonomy (NCBI): domain Eukaryota; kingdom Metazoa; phylum Chordata; class Actinopteri; order Salmoniformes; family Salmonidae; genus Oncorhynchus; species Oncorhynchus tshawytscha. Next base: position 42,539,455 of record NC_056434.1, on the reverse strand, counting down.
CAGTCGGGGTTTCAATTTACTGTTGTGAGTTAGAATAGTAGAATTCAAAAGGTGCGATTTTGAAAATTGGTGGTGCATCAGTAGTTTTCTCTTGTTATACACTGAGTATACAAAACATTAAGAACACCTGCTCTTTCCATGACATAGACTGACCAGGTGAATCCAGGTGAAGCTATGATCCCTTATTGATGTCACTTGTTAAATGCACTTCAATCAGTGTAGATGAATGGGAGGAGACAGGTTAAGTAATGTTTTTTAAGCCTTGAGACAATTGAAATGTGCATTGTGTATGTGTGCCATTCAGAGGGTGAGTGGTTAAGACAAAAGATTGAAGTGCCTTTGAAGGGGGTATTGTAGTAGGTGCCAGGCGCACCAGTTTGTGTCAAGTACTCTAATCCTGCTCGGTATTTCACGCTCAACAGTTTCACACTTTCAACTGTCCCAAACTGAACTTGAACCATCCCTAAATGGGTCTAGTTAATTTGCAGTGATTTTAAAGTAATTTGTGTATTTCTGAGAAAGATACAGACAGTCTATGATACATCAACTTAATTTGTTAATTTTTGCACATTATTGATAATTATCATGTATTTATTGAACATGTTAACCACATGTATGCAATATATCTCAGAGAGAACAATGTTATTGTGAACTGGTTACTGAATAAACGTAAGTTAGAAACATTACGTTCCACCACCAGCTGCCCCATTCAACAACATGACACAACAATATACAATAAAGAACGTGTGTGTGTTCCCCAGCCTTCACTTCCTCTGCTTCACCCTCCCTCTTCAGTCATGAAAGAATGGTCGCCTTGACCCATTTTAGCGCCACCACTTGCTAACAGCCTTCTATGCCTTGTAGTCCTCAGTCTCCGGTCCATGGATGGAGATCAGCAGCAGACTGTTCCTCATGCTGGTGGACAGGCAGAACTCCAGTCTGACTTGATGCTCTTCATGGCCGAGAACACTCGATCACAGCAGGATGTCACCTCTGTCTCTTCTGCACTCACTCTTTTAAAAAAATCGTAAAATTATGTCATGGTTGTTGCGCCGAATTGTTCTCTGTTTCAACTTGCTGAATGGGTGTGAAACGTCAGCGTATGTTGACTGGGCGTTAAACGGTGTTCCACTAGATTACATAGGCACAAAATCAGATTCCTCTTTCTTGAATGACCCGACCCACGTAATTAGAAAGCGAGGAAGAGCTGTCAGTCAGGCTAAGATTCCACAGCCAATAGTCCAAATTGGCAGTAAGGCACAATCCTATTGTTGCATCTTCAAATATTCCCTCTTTCTAAGTTTCTACCTTAAGGCTGAATATCCATCTCCGTCGCTGTCACGGTTGTCGTAAGAACGGGACCAAGGCGCAGCGAAGGTTGAGTTCCACATATTTATTTCAAAAGTGAAACTTAAAGCAAAAACAATAAATCAATAAACGAAGAACAAAATGGGACTAAGTGGAGCACAGGCGCAAACACAAAATAATATCCCACAAACAGGTGGGAAAAATAGCTACTTAAATATGATACCCAATTAGAGACAACGATTACCAGCTGCCTCTAATTGGGAATCATACAAAACACCAACATAGAAAAATTAAACTAGAACACCCCCTAGTCACGCCCTGACCTACTACACCATAGATATAAACAAGGGCGCTCTATGGTCAGGGCGTGACAGTACCCCCCCTCCCCCCAAAGGTCCGGCCGCAAAACCTGAAACCAAATGGGGAGGGTAGGGGGGTGATTCGTTCGGTAGCGGCTCCGGTGCAGGTGGTAGCCCCCGCCCAGACCCCGGATCTGGCCATCGAGCCGAGCTGAATGCCGTGCCTGGACTGGGCATTGGCACAAAAGAGGACTCCGGTCATGGAGCTGGGTTGGACGCCGTGGACTGGGCACTGGCGCAGAGGAAGGCTCCAGCTTTGGAGCTGGACTGGACGCCGTGCCTGGACTGAGCACCGGCACAGAAGAAGGCTCTGGCCTTGGAGCGGGACTGGACGCCGTGCCTAGACTGGGCACCGGCGCAGAGGAAGGCTCCGGCCTTGGAGCGGGACTGGACACCATGCCTGGACTGGGCACCGGCGCAGAGGGAGGCTCCTGCCCTGGAGCACGACTGGACACCATGCCTGGACTGGACCCCGGCACAGAGGAAGGCTCCTGCCCTGGAGCAGGACTGGACACCATGCCTGGACTGGACCCCGGTGCAGAGGGAGGCTCCTGCCCTGGAGCAGGACTGGACACCATGCCTGGACTGGACCCTGGCGCAGAGGGAGGCTCCTGCCCTGGAGCAGGACTGGACACCATGCCTGGACTGGGCACCGACGCAGAGGGAGGCTCCTGCCTGGGAGCAGGGCTGGACACCGTGCCTGGACTCTCCGGACCGTTGACCGTCGCTGGAGGTTCCGGACCATGAACCATTGCTGGAGGTTCCGCACTGTGGACCATCGCTGGAGGTTCCAGACCATGAACCATCGCTGGAGGTTCTGCACCGTGGACCGTCGCTGGAGGTTCCGGACTATGAACCATCGCTGGAGGTTCGGCACTGTGGACTGTCGCTGGAGGTTCCTGATTAAACTAGAACACCCCCTAGTCACGTGACAGTCGCATTTATAAAAACCGCTAGCATCATGTGCGAGTTTAAGACTGGTGTTATCCCGTAATAGGTTTTTGAAACATTCACGCATATAGCCGTGACAAGTGAACACATTGCTGAGCTTCAGTGGCGATTTTACAGTTGAAGTCGGATGTTTACATACACTTAGGTTGGAGTCATTAAAACTAGTTTTTCAACCACCCCACAAGTTTCTTGGTAACAAACTATAGTTTTGGCAAGTCGGTTAGGACATCTACTTTGTGCATGACACAAGTAATTTTTCCATCAATTGTTTGTAGACAGATTATTTCACTTATAATTCACTGTATCACAATTCCAGTGGGTCAGAAGTTTACATACACCAAGTTGACTGTGCAGCTTAAACAGCTTGAAAATTCCAGAAAATGATGTCATGGCTTTAGAAGCTTCTGTTAGGCTAATTTACATCATTTGAGTCAATTAGAGATGTACCTGTGAATGTTTTTCAAGGCATACCTTCAAACTCAGTGCCTCTTTGCTTGACATCATGGGGAAATCAAAAGAAATCAGCCAAGACCTCAGAAATTGTAGACCCACAAGTCTGGTTCATCCTTGGGAGCAATTTCCAAACGCCTAAAGGTACCACGTTCATATGTACAGACAATAGTATGCAAGGTATTGGAGTGGCCATCACAAAGACCTGACCTCAGTCTTATATAAGATTTTTGGGCAGAACTGAAAAAGTTTGTGCGAGCAAGGAGGCCTACAAACCTGACTCAGTTACACCAGCTCTGTTAGGAGGAATGGGACAAAATTCACCAAACTTATTGTGGGAAGCTTGTAGAAGGCTACCTGAAATGTTTGACCCAAGTTAAACAATTTAAAGGCAATGCTACCAAATACTAATTGAGTGTATGTAAACTTCTGACCCACTGGGAATGTGATGAAAGAAATAAAAGCTGAAATGAATTATTCTCTCTACTATTATTCTGACATTTCACATCCTTTAAAATAAAGTGGTGATCCTAACTGACCTAAGACAGGGAATATTTACTAGGATTAAATGTCACAAATTGTGAAAAACTGAGTTGAAATGTATTTGGCTAAGGTGTATGTAAACTTCCAACTTCAATTGTAAATCTTGGTGGGGCAAACTATTTTTATTTATTTTTTATGCATGACAGCAAATGCACTACACAACACTAAATATCACTAAATAATACATTCATTCCACTTTAACATTGAAAAACGGTGCCCACAAACTGTTAGGGCCTGTTAGGGCCTACATAAAGCCTTCTTTTCAGCCCAATGGAGTGAATCCTTACCACTGCTACACCTGGCTGTCATCAGAGCCTTGTCTGGCAACAAAACAGTTCATTCAGACTCATTTACTGCCTTTAAAAAAAAGATAGCTACTTGCTTTAACAAATGTGGTTTCAACTGACAATTGAGTTGTACAAACTATGGCATAAGGGAATGATGAGTGGATAAGAGGCAATCCATAATTTCGATTAAGACATTAATGAGTGATCTTAGACGGATGTAGTCAATATAACTATTTGTTCAGCACTTTTGAAATGTACAGCGACAGAATTCAGAACATGGTCCGTTCTTACAATATTCTCCCTGTACACAGTCAGAACCGTAGGATAAATAAAGGGTACATATTAGCAGACTATAAAAGCTCTTACAATATCCGATGATGACATTTTCTCTAAAATAGGCTATAGGCTACATGTGCACCTCGGAGTCGGAACAATAGTGTGAAGAAGAAGCCGAACTGGCGGATCAGACAGTGAGGATACAGACAGGATGTTTTGGTGCTCACCTCTCTTAGAGGCTTTTATTTACAATATGCAGGACTAATTGGCCAATAAACTTTGTACAGAAAATAACAAACAGGAAGTTGACAAAGACTTTAATAAATCAAAGATATTCTCAGTATAAACTATTCCAGCAACAACTATTTGTCTATAGCAACTCAGGTATGGCTCTACTCTAGCCAACCTGTTACCTGCCCAGCCTGCTCTCCCCCAAGCAAAAGCCAACTGAGCACCAAAGTACTCTTTCCAGAAACTCCCTTCAGCTCAGAATGTTCCATCATGATAGCCCCAAAACACATTTCTACCATAAATACGTAATTTCCCATGGACATATAACATCATAAACAACAGTTTTACATAAACACACACTTCAATAGCTTGTTCCATAACTTCTTCTTTAAGTCACACAATACATATTCATGAAGTAATTCACCCTCGGGATAATTCATCACTTTGGCTATTCCCGTCAACCAATAAATGTTCCTCGATGACTCGTAGACTAATTTGCCTCATGCGTAATGCACACCGGCACTTCAACAAGGAGACAGCGCGGCGCTTAAGACAAACACACAAGGTAGGTTAAATTACATGATTATACTCTACCAATGCTCCGATTTATATTCAAATAATATATTTCACATTGCTAGAGCATGTACGTTTAAATGGACAGCTTTATATACGGTATAAACATGATTAACTAGTTACATTGTTTTAGTAACTGGCTTGCACAACACACACTCAACTTTGGCACCTTATGTTAAAGTGTTGTTGGCAAATGAAAAGCTCTACTCAATCCAACATATTCTCTTTTGTTTCAAGATTCTTGCTATACCTTTGATTTTTGTATTACTTTTATTTAACTAGGCAAGTCAGTTAAGAACAAATTCTTATTTTCAATGACGGCCTAGGAATAGTGGGTTTAACTGCCTGTTCAGGGGCAGAACGTCAGATTTGTACCTTGTCAGCTCGGGGGTTTGAACTTGCAACCTTCCGGCTACTAGTCCAACGCTCTAGCCACTAGGCTACCTTGAAGAGATACAATAAAGAGTCTTTCTCCAACCAATCATTTGTTTGAGTGTCATTGCCTATAAGTCATGGACATGCGCTCCATTACAAGTAGGCTACGTTGTGAGGGGGTAAGGGGCCAACTTATTAAGATGAGGCACATGGGCTACTAACAGCTTACTACACAACATAGCTTACTACACAATATACACTTAGTATTACTTAGCTACAGTATACATATCTCCCTGGCATATTACATCATTTATGCAGCAGCATACAGTACATTTTTGGACTCGCCTTGTTGTGCTGTGCTCACTTGAACAGGAAGGTGGTGCGGCAGTCCTTGTGGGAAAATTTGGTCATCAAACTTTGTCATCAAAGTCTGGCATTCTCTGCATTTAAGGTGCTTTCAAGACAACTGTGAACTTGGCATAAAACACAGTCAAATCATGACGTCAGTGATCTTCAGGCCGGAGCTCTAGAAAGAGGCCTGAGTTCCAGACTTGGAATTCCGAGTTGGATGAACGTTCAAAACGTATTTTCCCAATCGGAGCTTGTTTTTTTTCCAAGTTCCCAGTTGTCTTGAACTCACTGAAGTCTGAGATTTCCCAGTTCTGAGTTTACAGTTGTTTTGAACAAGTCAGACGTCATGCTGGATTGACAGCATGGCCAATGTATTCAATCTTTTCTGGCCCATGGTGTTGCATGTGAATCTTTATCCTTTTCAGCTTGGAAAAGAGACCCTTGAACCCAGACTTGGACCACACACCCTCTCCGCCGAATAGCAGGCTAGTGATTGCTTTGCAACGCTTGCAGTTAGCCACTGATTCCTTCCAAACCACTCTTGTGATTTCCAACTTGTTGTGTATTGTTTATGTCCAATGGCCGATGAGCATCGATATGTTTTATCTATCATTTCTCTTCATATGATGAGGGTTGAAAAGGATTTACCAGTAGATTGTCGACTTGATTCATGATGATGACTGCTTGTCTAGTTTACTAGCTAAGATTTTTAAAGTATGATGTTGACATGATCATTCACATCAAAGCAACGGTAGGTATAATGTGATTTGACATCATTTTATATGTGGCCAATGACCTTGAGCCTTCTTGGATGGGCACTTCTAATGTAAAACTATGGCAGCACCCAGCATTCAAGGGGCTTGAACTTTCTAGCTCTCTCTGTAGATTTTGAGGTGACATAGTGTTCCCATGAGTGACAGAACACTTGAGCCCATCAAATGAAAATGACATTTCATTGGTCACATACACGTGTTTAGCAGATGTTATTGCGGATGTAGTGAAATGCTTGTGCTTCTAGTTCCGACAGTGCAGCAATATCTAATAAGCAATATCTAACAATTTCACAACATATACCCAATACACACAAATCTAAGTAAGTCATAGAATTAAGAATATATAAATATAAGAACGCGCAACGTCAGAGCGGCATAGACTAAGATACAGTAGAATAGTTTAGAATACAGTATATACATATGAGATGAGTAATGCAAGAAATATAAAGTGACTAGTGTTCTATTTATTAAAGTGGCCAATGATATCAAGTCTGTATATAGGCAGCCACCTCTCTGTGCTAGTGATGGCTATTTAACAGTCTGATGGCCTTTAGATAGTTGCTGTTTTTCAGTCTCTCGGTCCCAGCATAGACGCACCTGTACTGACCTCGCCTTCTGGATGATAGCGGGGTGAACAGGCAGTGGCTCGGGGGGTTGTTGTCCTTGATGATATTTTTGGCCTTCCTGTGACATGGGGTGCTGTAGGTGTCCTGGAGGGCAGATAGTGCCCCCGGTGATGCGTTGTGCAGACCGCACCACCCTCTGGAGAGCCCTGCGGTTGTTGGTGGTGCAGTTGCCGTACCGGACACTTGAGAACATTACCAACACCTACGCTGTGTATGTTCCGCTGGCTGCCCCATTACCACATAAAGCACTGAGCTAGGATGAAATACCTGCATTTTGGAGCATGTATTCAGCTTTATTAACTCAATTATAATTGTTTTTACATTGTTTGCAAACTGACATGTGACAAGTATTAATGCTAAAATATCATGCAAAACAGGCACAACATATCTAGATACAGTACCAGTCAAAAGTTTGGACACATCTTCTTATTCAAGGGTTTTTCTTTATTTTTTACTATTTTCTACATTGTAGAATAATAGTGAAGACATCAAAACTATGAAATAACACACGTGGAATCATGTAGTAATCAAAAAAGTGTTAAACAAATGAAAATATATTTTAGATTTTAGATTCTTCAAAGTAGCAACCCTTTTGCCTTGATGACAGCTTTGAAAATTACAACCTTTTTTTTCAAGCCCTGAACATGCATCCATTCGAGTTTGTTTCTGGCTTTTTAGAGTGTAATCTGCTAGTTTGTTTGGTCTGGTGTTACCCATAGTGTAGCACTGTGGTGTCGAGAGTGTGAAGCCACCGGGAAATTGAATTATACAGGTACTTTCTGAATGTGAGCACTTTGTCACTTAAGTGACTCTCTGGTCATCCTTGGTCCTCTGATCCTCTGGTCGTGTTTTACAACCTGATACAGTATTTCCTGTGGGCTCATCTCCATGCACTGTCAGGTTTGTTAGCAGAAATGATTGATTCGCAGCAAGAGGGGAGAATGTCCACGTAAGAGAGGGGGGCTGGCCTCTTCCTTGGACCAGGGCCATAATCCCCTACTGGATGACGTCTTTAATGCTAATCCAAATGGAAGGTATCCAGGGAGCTTTGCCATGGTCCACTGCTTACTCTGTTCCTCTCTACTCCCGTTATCTCGCCACACCATCTGGGGTGGCTAAGGCCGGAGTAGGGCTTGGCCGGGTCTGCTTACTGCTGGTCTCCTGCCCTGTGTTTGTCCGTCCGTGGGTGGTTGGCCAGGACGGAGGGGCTGCTTAGATCAACTAAGGGCCATATTAGCCAGGGTTGGGCCAGTGTCCCATTCTCACTCTCTCTCACACACACACAGGATTGCAAAGGGAGGGTATATTACTGGAAACTTTCAAAGTTTCACAGGTGTCTGTAATTATCTCTGTGTGGCCTTATCACATGATTATATGAAATAATTACATGAGATGATTTTAAAATAAAAAATGGAATGACAAAGCTGTAAAACATTATCCTAAATATAAACCATCAACAATACCATTGGTGTTTATATGAGGGTTTCAGAATGAAATATCCTTTATATTTTTTACACACTTATTTATTTTACTGTCAAATATGTATTTTTTGTCAATGTTTTTGCGTCAAACTGGTGTCAGTTGTGAAAAAAGTCTATATTTAGACGAGTTGCACAGGTAATGGAAAATAATGGCATTGTTGATGAGATGCTTTTTTCATTAATTAGGCTATTTTCTCTTGAACCATATGATCCATCTACTAGAAACTCATCAACAGTATGGACACAAATATAAACAATTAAATAAAAATGACATATGACTACCTTTTTTAAGTGTATATTACTAAAGTTACCATAGATTGCCATAGCTTTGCAACCATAAACACACTGTAACGGTTTTCTAGTGGTGATGAAGGAGAGTCGGACCAAACTGCAGCGTGTCGATTGCGATCCATATTTATTAAACAAAACGTAAACACGACTAAACACTAAACACTACAAAACAATAAACGTAATGAAAACCGAAAACAGCCTATCTAGTGCAAACTAACAGAGAGTACAAGTAAGACACTAAGGACAATCACCCACGACAAACTCAAAGAATATGGCTGCCTAAATATGGTTCCCAATCAGAGACAACGATAAGCACCTGCCTCTGATTGAGAACCACTCCAGACAGCCATAGACCTTGCTAGACAACCCACTAAGCTACAATCCCAATACCACCACCAAAACCCCAAGACAAACACACCACAATTACAAAAACCCCATGCCACACCCTGGCCTGACCAAATACATAAAGATAAACACAAAATACTTTAACCAGGGCGTGACAGAACCCCCTAATGACTCCCGAACGCACCTCAAAACAATAGGGAGGGTCCGGGTGGGCGTCTGTCCATGGTGGCGGCTCCGGCGCGGGACGTGGACCCCACTCCTTTAATGTCTTAGTCCCCTCTCCCTTCGTCCCTGGATAGTCCACCCTCGCCGCCGACCATGGCCTAGTAGTCCCCACCCAGAACCCCACTGGACTGAGGAGCAGATCGGGACTGAAGGACAGCTCGGGACCGAGGCAGCTCGGGACTGAGGGGAAGCTCGGGAGTGAGAGAAAGCTCAGGAGTGAGAGGAAGCTCAGGAGTGAGAGGAAGCTCAGGAGTGAGAGGAAGCTCAGGAGTGAGAGGAAGCTCAGGAGTGAGAGGAAGCTCAGGAGTGAGAGGAAGCTCAGGAGTGAGAGGAAGCTCAGGCAGGTAGATAGATCTACCAGCTCCTGGCTGGCTGGTGGTTTCAGCAGATCCTGGCTGACTGGCAGATCCTGGCTGACTGGCAGATCCTGGCTGACTGGCAGATCTGGAAGAGTCTGGTTGACTGGCAGATCTGGAAGAGTCTGGTTGACTGGCAGATCTGGAAGAGTCTGGCTGACTGGCAGATCTGGAAGAGTCTGGCTGACTGGCAGATCTGGAAGAGTCTGGCTGACTGGCAGATGCTGGGCAGACTGGCGGCGCTGGGCAGACTGGCGGCGCTGGGCAGACTGGCGGCGCTGGGCAGACTGGCGGCGCTGGGCAGACTGGCGGCGCTGGGCAGACTGGCGATGCTGGGCAGACTGGCGGCGCTGGGCAGACTGGCGGCGCTGGGCAGACTGGCGGTGCTGGGCAGACTGGCGGTGCTGGGCAGACTGACGACGCTGGGCAGACTGAAAGACTGGCGATGCTGGGCAGACTGGCGATGCTGGGCAGACTGACGGCGCTGGGCAGACTGGCGAAGACTGGGGGCACTGGCGGCGCTGGGCAGACTGGCGGCACTAGCTGCTCCATATAGGCTGACAGCTCTGGCGGCTTCTTACAGACTGACCGCTCTGGCGGCTCCGTGCTGACTGGCAGCTCCTTGCAGACTGGCAGCTCCTTACAGACTGACAGCTCCGTGCAGACTGACAGCTCCGTGCAGACTGACAGCTCCTTGCAGACTGGCAGCTCCATGCAGACTGGCAGCTCCATGCAGACTGGCAGCTCCATGCAGACTGGCTGCTCTATGCAGACTGACAGCTCTGGCTGCTTCATGCAGACTGACATCTCTGGCTGCTCCATGTAGACTGGCTGCTTCATGCAGACTGGCAGCTCGGGCTGCTTCATGTAGACTGACAGCTCTGGCTGCTCCATGCGGACTGACAGCTCTGGCTGCTCCATGTATGCTCCATGGATGCTCCATGGGGCGGCAGAGTAGCCTAGTGGTTAGAGCGTTGGACTAGTAACTGGAAGGTTGCAAGTTCAAACCCCCTAGCTGACAAGGTACAAACCTGTCGTTCTGCCCCTGAACAGGCAGTTAACCCACTGTTCCTAGGCCGTCATTGAAAATAAGAATTTGTTCTTAACTGACTTGCCAAGTTAAATAAAGGTAAAATAAAAAATAAAAAAATAAATGTAGACTGACTGCTTCATGCAGACTGGCAGCTCGGGCTGCTTCATGTAGACTGACATCTCTGGCTGCTCCATGCAGACTGACAGCTCTGACTGTTCCATGCAGACTGACAGCTCTGGCTGCTTCATGCAGACTGGCTGCTCTGGCTGCTTCATGCAGACTGGCTGCTCTGGCTGCTCCATGTAGACTGGCTGCTTCATGCAGACTGGCAGCTCGGGCTGCTTCATGTAGACTGACAGCTCTGGCTGCTCCATGCGGACTGACAGCTCTGGCTGCTCCATGTAGACTGGCTGCTTCATGCAGACTGGCAGCTCGGGCTGCTTCATGTAGACTGACAGCTCTGGCTGCTCCATGCAGACTGACAGCTCTGACTGCTCCATGCAGACTGACAGCTCTGGCTGCTTCATGCAGACTGGCAGCTCTGGCTGCTCCATGCAGACTGGCAGCTCTGGCTGCTCCATGCAGACTGACAGCTCTGGCTGCTCCATGCAGACTGGCTGCTTCATGCAGACTGACAGCTCTGGCTGCTCCATGCAGACTGACAGCTCCATGCAGACTGACAGCTCTGGCTGCTCCGAACAGGCGGGAGACTCCGGCAGCGTAGGAGAGGAGAAAGGCTCTGGCTGCGCTAAACAGGCGGGAGGCTCCGGCAGCGCTGTAGAGGAGGAAGGCTCTGGCTGCGCTAAACAGGCGGGAGACTCCGGCAGCGCTGGAGATGAGGAAAGCTCTAACAGCGCTAGATAGGCGGGAGACTCCGGCAGCGCAGGAGAGGAGAAAGGCTCTGGCTGCGCTAAACAGGCGGGAGGCTCCGGCAGCGCTGTAGAGGAGGAAGGCTCTGGCTGCGCTGAACAGGCGGGAGGCTCCGGCAGCGCTGTAGAGGAGAAAGGCTCTGGCTGCGCTAAACAGGCGAGGCACACTGAAGGCCTGGTGCGTGGTGCTGGAACTGGTGGTACTGGATCGAGGACACGCACAGGAAGCCTGGTGCGGGGAGCTGCTACCGGAGGGCTGGGGTGTGGAGGTGGTACTGGATAGACCGGACCATGCAGGCGCACTGGAGCTCTTGAGCACCGAGCCTGCCCAACCTTACCTGGCTCGATGCCCACTCTAGCCCGGCCGATACGAGGAGCTGGAATATACCGAACCGGGCTGTGCACCCGCACTGGAGACACCGTGCGCTCCACAGCATAACACGGTGCCTGCCCGGTCTCTCCAGCCCCCGGTAAGCACAGGAGTTTGCGCAGGTCTCCTACCTGGCATAGCCATACCCCTGTGAGCCCCCCAAGAAATTTTTGGGGCTGACTCTCGGGCTTCCATCCGCTCTGCCGTGCTAGCTCCTCATAATGCCGCCTCTCTGCTTTTGCTGCCTCCAGCTCGGCTTTGGGGCGACGATAATCTCCAGGCTCATTCCAGGGTCCTTTACCATCCAATTCCTCCTCCCATGTCCATATCTCCAGGTGGTGCAACCTCTCCCACTGTAGCTGCTGCTGCTCCTGCTGCTGCTGCCTCTGTTGCCTCTTCTCCTGTTGCTCCTTTGGGCGGCTACACTCCCCTGGTTTAGCCCAGGGTCCTCTCCCCATCGAGGATTTCCTCCCATGTCCAGAAATCCTTATTTAGCATCTCCTTTTTCGGCTTCTCCTGCCTGTTGACACGCCGCTTGGTCCGTTGGTGGTGGGTGATTCTGTAACGGTTTTCTAGTGGTAATGAAGGAGAGTCGGACCAAACTGCAGCGTGTCGATTGCGATCCATATTTATTAAACAAAACGTAAACACGACTAAACACTAAACACTACAAAACAATAAACGTAATGAAAACCGAAAACAGCCTATCTAGTGCAAACTAACAGAGAGTACAAGTAAGACACTAAGGACAATCACCCACGACAAACTCAAAGAATATGGCTGCCTAAATATGGTTCCCAATCAGAGACAACGATAAGCACCTGCCTCTGATTGAGAACCACTCCAGACAGCCATAGACCTTGCTAGACAACCCACTAAGCTACAATCCCAATACCACCACCAAAACCCCAAGACAAACACACCACAATTACAAAAACCCCATGCCACACCCTGGCCTGACCAAATACATAAAGATAAACACAAAATACTTTAACCAGGGCGTGACACACACGCACACACACACACACACACACACACACACACACACACACACACACACACACACACACACACACACACACACACACACACACACACACACACACACACACACACACTGAGATGGTGTCCTAGTAGGAAGTCCACTGTGTGCAGCTCACCCTACACTAATATACATAACATGAAAATATCTACTTCTGCTAAGCTTCCCAGTAAAGCAATGAAAACAAGCAAGCATCCCAAAAAAGTGCTCAAAATAGCCCACGTTAACATATGAACCGTTTGTTGAGGTAGCGTAGGCTAACGGTTGAGGTAACGTAGGCTAATGCGATTAGCATGAGGTTGTAAGTGGCAAGAAAATTTCCCAGGACATAGACATATCTGACATATCTGATATTGGCAGAAAGCTTAAATTCGTGTTAATCTAACTGCACTGTCCAATTTACAGTAGCTATTACAGTGAAATAATACCATGCTATTGTTTGAGGAGAGTGTACAATGAACATGAAAAAATATTAATAAACAAATTAGGCACATTTGGGCAGTCTTGATACACAATGTTGAACAGAAATGAAATTATTCATTGGATCACACTAAAACGTTATACATACACTGCTGCCATCTATTGCCCAATATCTAAATTGTACCTGGGCTGTAATAATACATTATGGCCTTTATCTTGCATTTCAAAGATGATGGTACAAAAAAATACATTTTTTAAACTTTTTCTTTGTATTATCTTCTACCAGATCTAATGTGTTTTATTCTCCTACATTCCACAAACTTCAAAGTGTTTCCTTTCAAATGGTACCAAGAAAATGCATATCCTTGCTTCAGGGCTTGAGCTACAGGCATTTAGATTTGGGTATGTCACTTTAGGCGAAAATTGAATAAAAGGGTCCGATCCTTAAGAGTTAAGAAACAAGGTTCATGAAATGAATAACAGATGACAATCATATTCTGACTATCTCTGAAACACATTTAGACAATACCTTTGATGATACAGTGGTAGCAATACAAGTTTATAACATTTACAGAAAAGACAGAAATGCCAGTGGTGGAGGTGCTGCTGTTTATATTCAGAACCACATTCCTGTAAAGATTAGAGAGGGTCTCATGTTAAATACTGATGAAGTAATATGGCTACAGGTTTATTTGCCTCAACTAAAGCCCATTATTGTGGGAAGCTGCTATAGACCGCCAAGTCCTAACAGTCAGTATCTGGATAACATGTGTGAAGTGCTTGATAATGTACAGTATTGATACAACAGTAGCTAAGATGGGTGGGAAGTCCATAGTAAAGCTCTGCTCTACCTTCTTAACAGCACTATCAACAAAGCAGGTCCTACAGGCCCTAGTTTTGTTGCACCTGGACTACTGTTCAGTCGGGTGGTCAGGTGCCACAAAGAGGTACTTAGGAAAATTGCAATTGGCTCAGAACAGGACAGCACGGCTGGCCCTTGGATGTACACAGAGAGCAAACATTAATAATATGCATGTCAATCTCTCCTGGCTCAAAGTAGAGGAGAGATTGACTTTATCACTAACTGTATTTGTGAGATGTATTGACATGTTGAAAGCACCGAGCTGTCTGTTTAAACGACTAGCACACAGCTCAGACACTATACATACCTCACAAGACATCCCACCAGAGGTCTCTTCACAGTCCCCAAGGCCAGAACAGACTATGGGAGGTGCACAGTACTCCTGTCACGGTTCATGAATCCACTGCCTCCCTCTCTCTCTCTCTCTCTCTCTCTCCCGTGTTTGTGTGGGTGTGGTTCCCAATCTCGGCCTGATTGTCTGTGCCAGCTGGAATCACTTATCTTCCCTTTATATGTTCTGTAACCAGTGTTTCTGTTGTCAGATCGTTGTTACTTCTCTGAGGTTGTGTCGTGTGTCCGTGCTCATCTCTCACCGCCCTTGTGTGGATTATCTGCTGTGCAAAAACCCATCCGGACACACTCCCCTGGATTTCTCAGCACGCTATCATCGGAAGATGCGCCCTAGTCCCTGGGTCGGATTCCGTCTGAGTACAGTCTGTCTGTCCTGTTGCTGCTGTAAACTGTATTCATTAAACCATCGTTGCTTGCATCTTGCATCCGCCTCTGTATTGTCACAACTCCATAGACCCATGACTACATGGAACTATATTCCACATCAGGTAACTGATGCAGGCAGTAGAATCAGATTTGAAAAAAAACTGATAAAAATACACCTGATGGAACAGCGGGGACTGTGAAGCAACACAAACATAAGCACAGACACATTCTTACACAGACATTATAACATACCTACTATACACATGCTTACACATGGATTTTGTGTTGTAGATATGTGGTAGTGGAGTTTTGGTCTGAGGGCAAACACTTAGTGTGTTGTGAGTTCTGTAATGAATGTATTGTAATGTTTTTAAAATTGTATAACTGCCTTAATTTTGCTGGACCCCAGGAAGAGTAGCTGCTGCCTTAGCAAAAAATACAAACACACACACAGGCTGTTGATTGCTGGCCATATTGAAAGGAGGTGCTGCCCAGCTGGGTCTGAGATCTTTCCCACTGGACTACCACGTCACAACCAAATGACCTGGATTGCAGTTGAGAATTACATTCAAAATACAAAGTGCTCAATGCTGTTCGAGGTTCTGCACAGATTATTATAGCAATTGTGAAGATCTCCACAGACATGCAATCTTTGCATGCTATCTTGAATATGCATACTTTCTAGGATTACATAAGAAGTTGTTCTTTCAGCTTTTTTTATTGATTGTATGTTAAAGAAAATTGCTTTTTTTAAGTGCAATTAAAATTGGATTAGATTAGATTTAGTCCTATTCTTTAACTTAGATTTTTGGTTGAGGTGAACATGTGAATATGACATATCAATTATTAACTAGAAGATTATATTTGAAATCAAACAAAGCGTGAAACCCTAGGCCTACACTACTCTTTCCATGACACAGACTGACCAGGCGAACGCTATGATCCCTTATTGATGTCACTTGTTAAATCCACTTCAATCCGCGTAGATGAAGGTGAGGAGACGGGTTAAACTATTTTTTAAAATATTTTAGGCCTTGAGACAATTGGAGACATGGATTGTGTAGGTGTGTAATTCAGAGGGTGAATGGGCAAGGCAAACGATTTAAGTACTTTTGAATGGGGTATGGTAGTAGGTGCCAGGCACATGGGTTTGTGTCAAGAACTGCAATACTGCTGGGTTTTTCACACTCAACAGTTTCCTGTGTTTATCAAGAATGGTCCACCACCCAAAGGACACCTAGCCAACTCAACACAACTGTGGGAAGCATTGGAGTCAACATTGCCCAGCATCAAGGAAAAGGTTGGCTACTTTGAAGAATCTAAAATATAAAATGTGTGGGAAGCATTTGAGTCAACATTGCCCAGCATCAAGGCAAAGGGTGGCTACTTTGAAGAATCTCAAATATAAAATAAATGTTGATTTGTTTAACACTTTTTGGGTTACTACATGATTCCATATGTGCTATTTCATAGTTTTGATGTCTTCACTATTATTCTATGATGTAGAAAGTAGTAAAACTAAAGAGAAACCCTTGAATGAGTAGTTTGTGCCCAGTGGGTGGGCTCTACCGGGGGACCTTCTCTGTGTGTTTACAGCGGGCGGGCATCAGTGCCAGTGGGTGGTTGGAAAGGAGAGAGGAGGCAGGCTTTGTACCTCTCAGATTGTTCATAGAGATAGGGCTGGCTGGACCTGCTGGGTCCTTCTCTATGATCAGTATGACAGTATGAGTCAAATCAAATCAAATCAAATTTTATTTGTCACATACACATGGTTAGCAGATGTTAATGCGAGTGTAGCGAAATGCTTGTGCTTCTAGTTCCGACAATGCAGTAATAACGAACAAGTAATCTAACTAACAATTCCAAAAAAAAAACTACTGTCTTATACACAGTGTAAGGGGATAAAGAATATGTACATAAGGATATATGAATGAGTGATGGTACAGAGCAGCATAGGCAAGATACAGTAGATGATATCGAGTACAGTATATACATATGAGATGAGTATGTAAACCAAGTGGCATAGTTAAAGTGGCTAGTGATACATGTATTACATAAGGATGCAGTCGATGATATAGAATACAGTATCTACGTATGCATATGAGATGAATAATGTAGGGTAAGTAACATTATATAAGGTAGCATTGTTTAAAGTGGCTAGTGATATATTTACATCATTTCCCATCAATTCCCATTATTAAAGTGGCTGGAGTAGAGTCAGTGTCATTGACAGTGTGTTGGCAGTAGCCACTCAATGTTAGTGGTGGCTGTTTAACAGTCTGATGGCCTTGAGATAGAAGCTGTTTTTCAGTCTCTCGGTCCCAGCTTTGATGCACCTGTACTGACCTCGCCTTCTGGATGACAGCGGGGTGAACAGGCAGTGGCTCGGGTGGTTGATGTCCTTGATGATCTTTATGGCCTTCCTGTAGCATCGGGTGGTGTAGGTGTCCTGGAGGGCAGGTAGTTTGCCCCCGGTGATGCGTTGTGCAGACCTCACTACCCTCTGGAGAGCCTTACGGTTGAGGGCGGTGCAGTTGCCATACCAGGCGGTGATACAGCCCGCCAGGATGATCTCGATTGTGCATCTGTAGAAGTTTGTGAGTGCTTTTGATGACAAGCCGAATTTCTTCAGCCTCCTGAGGTTGAAGAGGCGCTGCTGCGCCTTCCTCACGATGCTGTCTGTGTGAGTGGACCAATTCAGTTTGTCTGTGATGTGTATGCCGAGGAACTTAAAACTTGCTACCCTCTCCACTACTGTTCCATCGATGTGGATGGGGGTGTTCCCTCTGCTGTTTCCTGAAGTCCACAATCATCTCCTTAGTTTTGTTGACGTTGAGTGTGAGGTTATTTTCCTGACACCACACTCCGAGGGCCCTCACCTCCTCCCTGTAGGCCGTCTCGTCGTTGTTGGTAATCAAGCCTACCACTGTTGTGTCGTCCGCAAACTTGATGATTGAGTTGAGGCGTGCATGGCCACGCAGTCGTGGGTGAACAGGGAGTACAGGAGAGGGCTCAGAACGCACCCTTGTGGGGCCCCAGTGTTGAGGATCAGCGGGGAGGAGATGTTGTTGCCTACCCTCACCACCTGGGGGCCCCGTCAGGAAGTCCAGAACCCAGTTGCACAGGGCGGGGTCGAGACCCAGGGTCTCGAGCTTGATGACGAGCTTGGAGGGTACTATGGTGTTGAATGCCGAGCTGTAGTCGATGAACAGCATTCTCACATAGGTATTCCTCTTGTCCAGATGGGTTAGGGCAGTGTGCAGTGTGGTTGAGATTGCATCGTCTGTGGACCTATTTGGGCGGTAAGCAAATTGGAGTGGGTCTAGGGTGTCAGGTAGGGTGGAGGTGATATGGTCCTTGACTAGTCTCTCAAAGCACTTCATGATGACGGATGTGAGTGCTACGGGGCGGTAGTCGTTTAGCTCAGTTACCTTAGCTTTCTTGGGAACAGGAACAATGGTGGCCCTCTTGAAGCATGTGGGAACAGCAGACTGGTATAGGGATTGATTGAATATGTCCGTAAACACACCGGCCAGCTGGTCTGCGCATGCTCTGAGGGCGTGGCTGGGGATGCCGTCTGGGCCTGCAGCCTTGCTAGGGTTAACACGTTTAAATGTCTTACTCACTTCGGCTGCAGTGAAGGAGAGACCGCATGTTTTCGTTGCAGGCCGTGTCAGTGGCACTGTATTGTCCTCAAAGCGGGCAAAAGTTATTTAGTCTGCCTGGGAGCAAGACATCCTGGTCCGTGACTGGGCTGGGTTTCTTCCTCTAGTCCGTGATTGACTGTAGACCCTGCCACATGCCTCTTGTGTCTGAGCCGTTGAATTGAGATTCTACTTTGTCTCTGTACTGGCGCTTAGCTTGTTTGATAGCCTTGCGGAGGGAATAGCTGCACTGTTTGTATTCAGCCATGTTACCAGACACCTTGCCCTGATTAAAAGCAGTGGTTCGTGCCTTCAGTTTCACACGAATGCTGCCATCAATCCAAGGTTTCTGGTTAGGGAATGTTTTAATCGTTGCTATGGGAACGACATCTTCAACGCACGTTCTAATGAACTCGCACTCTCCCTTCCCCTAGGGGTAGTACTGTACGTGAGCAAACATGTGGTATTTTATTATACGATTATGCTAGCGTGCTAATAGTATGGAGATCAAGAATATCAAACATAAGACAATAAATCAGAGCAGCCAACATCTGGCGGTATTAGAGGAATGAGGAATGTCAGTCTTTGTGGTGTGGCGCAGGAGCACAATGGCTCCTCAGTCATATAGCTGCTGTGGCTTGAATCCATCATCTCCTCTGAAACGTCCTCCAGTAGCGATAGACAGCGCTGAGCAGAATAAATAGACGGACGCATGTTCTCTCCATGTTCCATCACCCCCCCCTCTCTCTCTCGACACAGCAGCACGTCGACACGCCTTGCTATGTTTGCATTGCAGGAGACAGCCCCTGAAATATTGATGTGATTCATCTGACCTCTCAGCGCTGTGTCAGCAGGTTGGAATCTTGTATCTACTACCCTGGTCCGCTTGGTTTTATTGACTAATGCTCATGTATAAGGCACTCCACATACTGTTCCAGACGTGGTATCACCAGCTGTTTCCCACTGTAGGAGCCCCATACTAAACCCAAGTGACCTCTCTGCAGAGTCTGACCCCTTAATCCTGAACTATGGACAGACAGAGAGCCTAACACCACAGATCTATGGGTCTGTAGGATTTTCCATAGACTCCATTAGAGTCTGAGCCTAACTGGAAAACCACAGAGGGATCTGTAGCGCCCCTTTTCTCTTGTCTTCCACCAGGTTAATAAAGGATCTGACCCAGGACACCGATTAAGTTTAGTTGGTAATCTCCTTTCAGCGAGATGGCGGTGCAGAATGCCTCATGAGAAATCGCAATATTCATGATCTGTAAAACGGACTAAATAGTAGCACACTGATCCATTTACTCGTGGGCAATAACATTCAAGCTGGTAATAACCCCCCCAAAAAACATATAAGGCCAGATAAGTTTATTGATAAGTATTACGAACGCAGTCGAGGTCAAAACATGTCAGAGAGGAACCAGGGAACAAATGGAGTACCAAACTCCAAGAAAAAACTACGAGAACTACGATGATTATGCTTTTCAAGGTAAGAGTGGAAACCGACCTGCTAAAGTCAATAAATAATAAATTGGGTGTACTTGAACTTGTCAGTAAGGAAATAAAGGAGATAAAGGCGAACCTCGAAATGAGTGACGGAAAAGCTGCGACAATGGAGAAAGAAACAAACAACCTAAAAGGTACATTCAATACTATTGAAACGGACGTTAATTAACTTAAAAAGGAGAACATGTTTCCGAGAGAAGCCTTCCTCGGAATACAGACTAGATCCAAGCGAGAAAATCTGGTACTTAAATGGTATAAAAGAAAATGAGGGTGAAGAGCTTGAAAGCGCGGTGAAAGAATTCCTCCTTAAAGTGCTACAGATTCCACGCGATAC
Source organism: Oncorhynchus tshawytscha (assembly GCF_018296145.1). Lineage (NCBI taxonomy): Eukaryota > Metazoa > Chordata > Actinopteri > Salmoniformes > Salmonidae > Oncorhynchus > Oncorhynchus tshawytscha. The sequence continues at coordinate 42,518,855 of NC_056434.1, read as the reverse complement.
TGTCAACAAAATCAAATTTGAACGTGTACAGCGTTTCGGACAGGGAGGACAGCAATACGAGTGCCCAATCATGGCCAAATTTGCATTCTTTGAAGATAAAATAATGTAAAAAGCCTGGGCAAAAGACTCGCTGGCACAAAAATAGGAATTAATGATCCGTTCCCGAAGGAAATTGCAGAACAGGGCCAAAGTTCTTTACCCACTCTTCAAGGTGAATAGACTTACAGGGAAACGTGTAGCTCTTGTAGGCGATAAACTGTACACTGATAATCAAGTGTTCGGAGACACCAAGACTACTCCATGGCTATTCTAAATAATACAAAGTTCCCATAGAGGTGTCAAATAATGGAACACCCAATACTATCCATGGTAGGGGTTGTAAATAACAAAAACTGGAAAACGATCAAATACAACAATTGATAAAGAAATCAACTACAAATACACTATACCATTCAAGATAGGGAATGTTGTAAAATATATTGTTAACTTACTATTCCTAGTATTTATAAATAGATAAAAGGCAGCATTAGAAGAAAGGATCATTATTGAAATAATACATCTTCATATATAAGGAACTGGAACACAAAAGTACTTAAATGCCCGAAAGTAGGTAGGAATCAACATGGTAGGGATAAAATCGCAGCTAACAGAGGACACAGTCAAAGTAAGTCAAAGTATGTGGGTATGTGTGGGTGTAATGTGATGGAAGGTGGGGTGTGTGTTTCTGTGTTTGGAAAAGTCTGGAGTTAAGTAAGTGAAAAAGGAAAATGGTTGCAAATGCCAGAGCCCATGTGTGTCTGCGAGCAGATGTTGTGACAGAGAGCACTTTCAATTTTGTGCAGAAATGTGATGTACGTTTTAAAATAGATTACAAATAGAGTTTATTTATTTATTGCCTTATCATGATGGAGCGGTCCCCAACCCTGTACCCTATACAGCCACCTGAGCTACCCACACATCCTTATCTGCTTTATAGGCCTACTGCAAGTAGCCTATATGCAGCCAAGACAGAAAGATAAACGAGGTCAGAGACCCACTAAAGCAGCGCTGCCCACTCAAGAGTCTGAGCCTGCCTGGCAGGGTTGGTCCAACAAAAGCCCCCGGATGGGTGAGTGTAATATTCAAGGAATTTCTTAAAGCTGCTAATGAGAACCTTGATGACTTTAGACTACCGGTCCAAAGTCTTAGAACACCTACTCATTCAAGGGTTTTTCTTGAAAAAAAAACTATTTTCTACATTGTAAAATAATAGTGAAGTCATCAAAACTATGAAATAACACATATGGAATCATGTAGTAACCAAGAACGTGTTATATTTGAGATTCTTCATATAGCCACCGTTTGCCTTGATGACAGCTTTGCACACTCTTGGCATTCTCTCAACCGGCTACATGAGATAGTCACCTGGAATGATATGGTTTTAAATACCTCAATGGACCGTAAAGGTAATCACACTACAAACTATCACCCATATGCACTTAAGGAAATCACAAATATCATTTAACTAGTGGATATATGGAGGCTTAAATATCCTGACAGTGAGATATACATGCCGTAGGCTCCATCAAGCTAGTTGTCTTGACTACTTTCTTATGTCATTCTCTCTGGCACCAAAAGTTTAAAAAGTGTTGATAGGGGACAGAATGCGGTCGGACCATCAAATAATTGGCATATACATTACTCTTACAGATTTTCCACGTATGCACGCCTATTGGATTACAACTTGTTTTTCAACAGGACAAAATAATTGATAACTGACCTTTTCCTACTTAACATAGGTACAGCAGATCCCCTTATTGTATGGGCCACTTTTAAATATGCCTTTAGAGGCCATGCAATGCAATACTCATCTTTAAAACAAAAGCAATTTAATTCAAAGAATGCATATTAAGAGAGGAAATAGAGGGACTAACACAGTGGCAATCAAAACAGTACCATAGAGGCACAGAATACGTTAGAGGAAAAACTCAAATAAATGGAGGAACGTATTCAAGAAATATCAGGTGTACTGAGAAGGGAGGGTTAAAGCTCCCTAACATGAAATTGTATCAAGAAGCCTTTGTCGCTTCCCAATTAAGGTCTCTCTTTGTTGTGAACTCGACTAGGCCAATCTGGGTGGACATGGAAGAGGAACTTAATGCCCCATTTGAGGGAATCAGATTATTTGAGTCAACAAAAGGTGGGACCCCAGAATCCAATAATGTCCCATACTAAAAATATATGGAGACAGAGAAGAGATAGAAAGATCTTCACCTTTCTTGATAAGCTATGCTTCATTATGGAACAACCCTGAATTGAAAATAGGGGGACACATGGTCAGGGACACATGGTCAAGGTCAAAATCCCAGTACATTCCGATATAAGCGTTTTGATAGAAATCCTATACAAATGACCACATGCCACATGGCTTATATATTGCCACCGTATAGGTTCATTTAATGGAACTTGTAAGGGCCTAAAGGCTGTATGGGAAAAGACCTGGAGGGAACATTTGGAGAGGAGGAATGTAATGTAATAGTACAACAGATGCTCCTCCCTATGAGAGATGCCCGGTCCAAGCTGATTGAATTTATAGTGTTCAATGGGATTTATTGGACTCCTCTGAGGTAGAACAGAATAGGTTTGATAGAATCCAGTCTATGCTGGAGATGTGGCGTGGTGGGGTGCGGGAGGGTGGGGAGTCTGGGTGCTTTCAGGGTGCTCTGTGTATTCATGTCTGTCAAGTTATTGTTTAATGCCAAATATAATTCAATTGCATTGTTGTTATATCGTAAAAGGAAACAATAAAAACTACGTATCATTAAAAATAATAATAATAATAAATAAATAAATGAAAGATAAAGCAATCTGGATGGAATATGGGGGGGGAAATAAAAAATCTATCTTCAACATGGAAATGCTACCAAAAATAAATGACTAAAACTTGTTACAAATGACAGAGTCACCCATGATTCACCAAACTATATTTTGAAAGAGGAAGCAAAGTACTTTAAGCATATATTTTTGTTCCAGTCTCCATCTCCACTAACTGAAGATAATTGTAAGAATTATTTTCCTATTAATAATGTCAAATTAACAGCTGTACAGAAAGACTCACTTGAAAGCCAAATTGCAGAGGAGGAACTTATTTATGCCATAAACCCTTTAAGTCCGGGAAAACTCCAGGGCTGGATGGTACAGTGGAGGTATACCGAACCTTTTTTGATGTACTCAGAAGACCGTTATTAGCATGTTTTAACTAGAGGTCCACCGATTAATCGGAATGGCCGATTAATTAGGGCCGATTTCACAATTTTTTAAATTTGTATTTTTTAATCTTTATTTAACTAGGCAAGTCAGTTAAGAACACATTCTTATTTTCAATGACGGCCTAGGAATGTTGGGTTAACTGCCTCATTGAGGGCCAGAAAGAGATTTGCACCTTATCAGCTCGGGGGTCCAATCTTGCAACCTTACAGTTAACTAGTCCAACGCAATAATGACCTGCCTCTCTCTCTTACAACCAACCAAATTATGACAAGTGTAGAATATTATGTATTGGATCACACACAAAAAATACTTTGACATTACCGTGTAGTTTATCAATAAAATGGTCTGACGGTGAATGTGGAAAGGAAAATACCTGGCTATTTGTGGGAAAAATCACCCTGATTAACTCTTTAGTCATATCCCAGTTTACCTATTGTCACGACCTGGCTCGAAGTCCGTAACAAAAAGGGAGACAATGTGGAGGTGAGGAATAACAAAAATATATTTATTAACTGAAGTAACCTAAATACAATTAACAATGGTGTGTGTAGTCAGTCATCCATAGTGTAAGTGAGTGGTTGCGTGCATAAATGTGATAATGAGGGGTGTTGAAAGGTGCCAACGCAAACAAACAAAATGGCCACAAAAATGCCACGACCAAAATCCAACAGTGAGTCTGCATGGAGAGAGTCTCCTCAATGAATGGGTAAAAGGTGTATTTATTTCGGGACACACCCGAACCCCCGTGTGTCACATTTGATCTACCCCCTAAAAAAATAAAATACAATAAAAATCGGACCCAGAGTCGAACGACCTCTCTCTCTCTCTCTCTCTCTCTCTCTCTCTCTCCCATCCTAGCAAAAGCCCAGGGTGTATATATTTCTATCCCTATCCCCTGTCGTGTCCTGTAACCTGTTTCCACAAACACAGAGGAGTATGAGTACGTGCCTTATTGCCTGTGTGGCGCCACAGGAATACTGCTCACAGAGGGAGCCGGACTGACAGACTGCTGATATAATCACGCACTGTGCTGCCAGAGCCCTACATACTGTAGGTGTTGGTTGTGGCTGCAGAGCATCCACAGGTTTTTAGGAAACATGAATAAAACAGGGATGAAAGTATGTGCCCAGAGATAGGATTCCATTACGGGTGGCTCCATACGGTGAGGCCAGGGGCCCGTAAACCACATCCCCTTTTATCCGTCTCTCTTCCCCCTACTTCACCAAAAGCCCCACATATTACCCATCTATTCTCCTACCAGTCTAGGACCAGTAACTTAACCCCCTGTCACTAACTATAGTAGAGGAAGTGTTTATTTCGGTCGCTGATTTCCGATGTGTGTTTTATAAGATTTGTGTAAGTGTCCAGACGGCAGGGCACCCACCATGGCAAGTGTAACTGATAATGACCGTTAAAAAGAGCCCCCGTATCTTAAAGCTAAAAAAAAAACAGACTGCAGATTAAAACTTTGCATCTCACAGCAATTTTGCAGGTAACTTTCTGCAGTGTGCAGTCACTGTGTGTAAAAAAATACTATAGTGGTAAGAAATACAACCACTGTAGTATTTATTATCTTTAAAAAACTGTAGTGTTTTGCAGACATTTCTGTAGTATTTACTACAGTGGTTTTTGTGGATAACACTGTAGTATTTATGATAGTATTCTACAGTATACTACAAAACTCTATACTAAATTCTACATGTGATCGAGAGATACTACAGTGTGGGGCGGCAGGTAGCCTGGTGGGCAGGAGCTTTGGGCCAGTAACCGAAAGGTTGCAGGATTGAATCCCCGAGCTAACAAGGTAAAAATATGTTGTTCTGCCCCTGAGCAAGGCAGTTAACCCACTGTTCCCTGGGCGCCGATGACATGGATGTCAATTAAGGCAGCAGCCCCCCACACCTCTCTCAATCAGAGGGGTTAAATGCGGAAGACACATTTCAGTTGAATGCATTCAGTTGTACAACTGACTAGGTATCTCTCTTTCCCTTAGTATAGTTCACTACAGAATTATATACAGTGCATTCAGAAAGTATTTAGACCCCTTAAATGTTCTACATTTTGTTACATTACAGCCTTATTCTAAAATTGATTATATATGTTTTTCCCTCATAAATCTACAAACAGTACCCTATATTGGAATCTTTGCAAATTTTGAAAAACAATCTAAACTGAAATATCACATTTACGTAAGTAGTCATACCCTTTATTTAGTTCTTTATTGAAGCACATTTGGCAGTGATTAGAGCCTCGAGTCTTCTTGGGTACGGTGGTACAAGCTTGTCACACCTGTATTTGGGGAGTTTCTCCCATTCTTCTCTGCAGATCCTCTCAAGTTCTATCAGGTTGGATGAGGAGCGTCACTGCACAGCTATTTTCAGGTCTCTCCAGAGATGCTCGATCGGGTTCGTCCGGGCTCTGGGCCACTCAAGGACATTCAGAGACTTGTTCCGAAGCCACTCCTGCGTTGTCTTGGCTGTGTGCTTAGGGTCGTTGTCCTGTTGGAAGGTGGACCTTCCCCCCATTCTGAGGTCCTGAGCTCTCTGGAAGAAGGTTTTTATCACAGATCTCTCCGTACTTGTCTCCGTTCATCTTTCCCTCAATCCTGACTCGTCTCCCAGTCCCTGATGCTAAAAAAACATCCCCACGGTATGATGCTGCCACCACCATGATGGTGTCAGGTTTCCTCCAGATGTGAAGCTTGGGATTCTGGCAAAGGAGTTCAATCTTGGTTTCATCAGACCAGAGAATCTTGTTTCTCATGGTCTGAGAGTTTTTAGGGGCCTTTTGGACAACTCAAAGCGGGCTGTCCTGTGCCTTTTACTGAGGTGTGGCTTCCGTCTGGCAACTTTACCATAAAGACCTGATTGATGGAGTACTGCAGAGATGGTTGTCCTTCTGCAAGGTTCTCCCATCTCCACGGAGGAACTCTGGAGCTCTGTCAGAGTGACCATCGGGTTCTTGGTCACACGATTGCTCAGTTTGGCCGGAAAGCCAGCTAAAGGAAGAGTCTTTGTGGTTCCAAACTTTTTCCATTTAAGAATGATGGAGGCCACTGTGTTCTTGGGGACCCTCAATTCTGCAGAATTGTTTTGGTACCCTTCCCCAGATATTTGCCTCGATACAATCCTGTCTCACAACTCTATGGAGAATTCCTTCAACCTCATGGCTTGGTTTTTGCTCTGACATGCACTGTCAACTGTGGGACCTTATGTAGACGGGTGTGTGCCTTTCCAAATCATGTCCAATCAATTGAATTTACCACAGGTGGACTCCAATCAAGTTGTAGAAACACCTCAAGGATGATCAATGGAAACCGGATGCACCTGAGCTCAATTTCGAGTCTCATAGCAAAGGGTCTGAATATTTATGTAAATTAGGTATTTATGTTTGGGGTATTGTGTGGAGATTGATGAGGGGGAAAATAATTTAGAACTTAATAAAATAACTTATTTTAGAATAAGGCTGTAACATAACAAACTGTGGAAACTAAGCACTGTAGTATTCTATAGTAAACTGTAGTATGTTTTATGCGGTTAGAGACTTACTGTATGTAGGTTTTCTTGGTTGATTACTTCAATTGTCCTTGGTCCCCAGTTTCTCCAAGACAATGGATTCAACACATTACAGAGAGGAGGCAAAGGGTAGGAAACCCATGACTATCAACATTTATCACAGACAGTAGCTCCCAGGGATATATTTGTATAATCCAACAGCTCAGCAATTTGTGCATTGTTTACCTGAAAATGCTATTTAATTCAAAGGCTTATTTCTCTTTGTTTTGCCCATGTTCCCTTTTTCCTACACTAAAGGGCTTTTTAATATAATTTGTGTGCGTACATGTGTGTTTCTTTGAATTATCCACAGTAAGCTAAATAAAATCCCAAATCTTCAGAATTTGATTTGAATGTATCTCATGTTGAGGATGACTTGATGGCTTCAAGGGGTGTTGTATGTAAGCCATTCAAAGGCTTACAATGAACTTGAATTACCGTACAGACAATAAATTGATGACAGGGTCCTGACTTCAACACTCGGCTGATTTCCCACTGAACTGAAGAAGATACATATTGCTGACGTTCCATTCTTTCATATACCATTATGGGCCTTTGAAATATTACGTTAAGTCTTCCACCGTCCAGAGGACTTAGCTGTTCTGCTCCTTTGATCAACATAATCATGATACCCTGTCACTACCCATATGTATTTTGTTGCCGTTTCGGATGCATGTAAGTTACTGTACAACTCCAGGAATTACATGCAGTTCTATGGTATTTAACATGGTAAACAATATTATGAGTTAAAAGATGGTCCTCTAACTGTTGCCTTTTTGTTGTAGCCTATGTTGTATTTCAATGATGGGGAGTAGTGACCTACAGTATATGTTGTTCAACTAGTAATTTAACTACATTTGGCAGTAGCTTGGTGGTAGTTGAACTAAAATCCAATCTAGGTAGTGTTTTCAGTTGTTAATGACTTTTTTTGTCATGTAGCGTTGTAGCTAACTTCTGGAACTAATGTTACACACTACCTTTCTTGTGGAAAAAGAAAATAAACTTTGGATGAGGTAAGCAATCATTTCCTTTCTATTTTGGCATCAGACCTGCATCATTTTCACTTGAAACATAATTTTTGTACACTGAGTGTACAAAACGTTAACAACACCTTCGTAATATTGAGTTGCAGTGGATTTAACAATTGTCATGAAGTAATTAGTAGCTCAGTTAACTATCTTTTCAGAGTAGCTTCCCCAACACTGTTGTATAGGCTGTTTTCCTTGGCTAAATGCTAAGGAACTAGCCTGTGTTTGTCTGTTTGTGCGGCCCTGCCTGTCCTGTCTTCTCTTAGCTGTTGCAGCTCTGTCTGACGGATGTGCCTGCAGGTCTACTGTTTAGACTGGGGGACTTGGCTTTTCTTGGTGTGTGTGGTCTGTCCGCTCTGTCATCTCTACAGCTTATTCACACTCCGGTTGACAAGAGAGCACAGACATGTGTCTCCCTTCTCCTGTCTCCTGCAGTCATTGGCTCGGAACTAAGAATATATGGCAGAGTCAGGCGGAGTTTTCCATTGTATTACAATAAACAGACCTGAGTATGTTTGTTAAAATGTGTATGAAATTCATGAACACAAACACTGCCTTTTTAAACAACCACAAACAAACCTCTCTCAGATTATGCTCGGTAGCAACTAGAGCAATATGCAGAAATCACTCCGCCATTACCTGGTTGCTAAAATTCTAATACATTAGTTTGCCTAATTTCAGTTTATGTGGCAAAACAAACAATATATAGTGTATAGAATTATTGTACCATCTAAACCGCTGGGAAATACATGTTCAATATTGTATTTTCAGCTGTTTGAAGCTGGTGTACAAAACCAAAAGTAAAAGATGCTAAATCTAAACTTAAGAACGGGAAGTATAGAAATAGCACACATAGAATATATCTACCACCTCTTAGACTTGCTTTCAATGAGAATGACAGATCTGTAATTTGGCAAAAAAGTTACACATTGCAGCTTTAACAACACAACCATAAATTGACACTGATTTCCTGGGACCTGACTGACTGGCACACATTCTAGTTGTGTCTGCTGAGGAGGAGAGCATGGTGTCAGAAATCCCTAATTAGTTCCACCATCCAGACACCTTTATCAACTTTATTGTTGTAAGGGACTCAAAATGTCCGCTATCGTCTTTTTGCCCAATTACCTGGACGCCTGACTTAAAAGGCCAAGACAGAATCGTAAATATCCGATTGTATTGACGTCTGTCTGTCAATTCGATTTGGCCAAGTAGAAAAGAGCTTGTTAGCATACTGACAAGGACGGACAGGATGGTCAGTCTTAGACCACATGTCTATTTATAACCTTTAGCCAGCCGGAATGATAAGCAGGGAGGTGCCAGACACGCTGGAGACTGACTGGTGTCCGACAAATTAGGATGACCCCCAACCCTTTGTTCAGTTTGGACCCTGTGACATTTGAGTTCGTAGAAGTGTGTGGTCCATTTATGCAGTTTTTTCACCTGACAAGTCCTCCATGTTGTCCTTTTTGTACACAGCAGCAGCCTTGGCCCCAGTGTGTATAGAGTGAATAGAGTAACCAAGAAGAATGAGAGCTGAGATAGTGTGGGCAAACATGCCCTTTGTTGTCCTAAAAAAAAAAATCTGTCATTTAGCAGATGCTCTTCAGTCAACCTTATAGTTTTTTACCCCCTTTTTCTCCCAATTTCAATTACGATCTTGCCTCATTGCTGCAACTGCCCAACGGGCTCGGGAGAGGCGAAGGTGGAGTCATGTGTCCCCCGAAAAATGACACGCCGTACCGCGCTCCTTAACACACGTCCGCTTAACCCAGAAGCCAGCTGAGCTAATTTGTTGGAGGAAACACCACTCAACTGACGACCGTAGTCAGCTTGCAGGCACCCAGCCCAACACAAGGAGTTGAGCCAAGAAAAGCCCGCCCGGCCAAACCCTCCCCTAATCCAGATGACGCTGGGCCAATTGTGCGCCGCCCTATGGGACCCGTGGTCACTCCGCCTGACTCTGCCATATATTCTTAGTTCCGAGCCAATGACTACAGGAGACAGGAGAAGGGAGACATATGTTTGTGCTCTCTTGTCAACCGGAGTGTGAATAAGCTGTAGAGATGACAGAGCGGACAGACCACACACACCAAGAAAAGCCAAGTCCCCCAGTCTAAACAGTAGACCTGCAGGCACATCCGTCAGACAGAGCTGCCACAGCTAAGAGAAGACAGGACAGGCAGAGCCGCACAAACAGACAAACACAGGCTAGTTCATTAGCATTTTAAAAATATAGGACAAAACACACATCATGACAAGAGAGACAACACAACACTACATAAAGAGAGACCTAAGATGACAACATAGCATGGCAGCAACACATAACAACAACATGGTAGCAACATGGCAGCAGCACAACATGGATCGCAGCACAAAACAGGGTACACACATTGTTGGGCACAGACAACAGCACAAAGGGCAAGAAGGTAGAGACAACAATACATCACGTAAAGCAGCCACAACTATCAGTAAGAGTGTCCATGATTGAGTCTTTGAATGAAGAGATTGAGATATAACTGTACAGTTTGAGTGTTTGTTGCAGCTCGTTCCAGTCGCTAGCTGCAGAGAACTGAAAAGATGAGCGACCCAGGGATGTGTGTGCTTTGGGGACCTTTAACAGAATGTGACTGGTAGAACGGGTGTTGCATGTGGAGGATGAGGGCTGCAGTAGATATCTCAGATAAAGGGGAGTGAGGCCTAGGAGGGTTTTATAAATAAGCATGTCATGTCTTTAGTATCATTAAAGGTGAAGACTAATTTTATCAAATTAATTCTCTGTCATTATTATTGCATGATTAAACTAATAGTGTACATTTAATTAACTGGGAAGCCGGGAGACCACGGAAAATCTTCAGATTACAAAGTTATAATTTTTCGAATATAACTCTTGAGATATTATTATCTGATCAAATAGTCTTCTATTAATGAATTATTCTTTACCTTATATTAGTCTAATTTCAAACGTCGTAGAATTCTTGGTTAGCCTAAATCATGAGTCATCCATACACCAATTGGCTAAATAATGTATTTACTAACTAACTAAATAATCACAGAAATGCATAACAAACAACAGTAGATATTGGTTACTAACAATGATAGGGATGATCCCCTAGTGGGCTAAACCGGGGTGTGGACTGATAAAGGAGCGGGAAAGCCAAATGGATTCATAATTATATACATCGAAAAGCAAATCCTTCACACATGAACGGCCGCTCATTCGAGAATAATTGCAAGCATATATTTATGCCCGTATGTGATTGTTGTCTTCTCTGTTGGAATCCGGTCTGTCTGCTGGAGAGTTCATCAGAGTCTCTCTGGTTGCATTTCCCCAAAGATCTAGAATAACTATTTTGTGGTTAGAATAGATACTTCAGAGAACCATTCAGAAATGTTCTCATAGAATAGTTGTTTAGGCGGTTGTCGGTACTCGCATCCTAGGTTTACATCATTTCTAGCTGCAGTCTAGTAATTAGTATCTAAGATTTGCTCTTATTCTGTAGGGGTCGATCGTCTCAGAGTTGAACCACTTCCAGCCGTGTAACCAATGACCCATGTGGTATGGTTAGGAATTCAACAACCATTGCAACCTTAGCTTACACCGGGGTTTGCGTGGTCTGATGTGAATTTCCTCAGGAGGGGTTTTTATTTGTAGCAATAGAAAAGGGAGGTACCATGACGCCTGATCATGTCGGTGCTCACGGGGGCGTGGCCACTGACTAGTAAAACCTTACAGGGAATACAATTCTCTCAAATAAAAGATTAACATGACATTACATAATTTCACAAATAGTTTCATCTTTACTCATTCATTTGAAACAAAAATTAGATGCAAACCCCATAATTGAGAAATGTACACATTCAGATATATAGGTATGTGTGTTTCCTGTCCTTCATGAGGTCACCAAATAAAACACACTCAACATAACTGTCCCTTAAGTGTCCACGGACCATTCCCACACTCTCAAAAGTAGACATTTCATTTAATTCTCCAATTTTGAGTATTTAGGAGTTCGGCCAAGTGAAATCTTTTGATCACTCTGTGGTCTCTCTCTCTGCATGACCAAGGGGAGAGAGTCTCCGCCAGGAATTTATGGCCTGAGATAACAGAATCTGGGTGTAGGAGAGAGTGAGAGAGAGGGGGAAGCCACAATCTATACCCAGAAAGGGCCACGTCATGACAAGCATGAACCAGTGTGTCTTGCGACGTGTATACAGAAATTACCAGTTTACAGAAGAGTATAGAGTGCAGTGATGTGTCCTATAAGGAGCATTGGTGGCAAATCTGATGGCCGAATCGTAAAGAACATCTAGCCACTTGAGAGCACCCTCCATAATCTAGCATGGGTAGGATGGTCATCTAAATCAGGGTTAGTTTGGCAGCTGGGGTGAAAGAGGAGCGATTGGGGTGAAAGAGGAGCGATTACAAAGCCTGCAGCTTTGAAATGTGCTGAGGGAAGGACAGTGTACCGCCTAGCCATACTCCCAAGTACTTGTATGAGGTGACTACCTAAAGCTCTAAACCCTCAGAGGTAGTAATCACACCTGTGGGGAGAGGGGCATTGTTCTTACCAACCACATGATCTTTGTTTTGGAGGTGTTCAGAACAAGGTTAAGGGCAGAGAGCTTGTTGGACACTAAGAAAGCTTTGTTGTAGAGTGTTTAACACAAAATCCGGGGAGGGGTCAGTTGAGTATAAGACTGTATCATCTGCATATAAATGGATGAGAGAGCTTCCTACTGCCTCAGCTATGTTGTTTATGTAAATTGAGAAGAGCGTGGGGCCTAGGATCGAGCCTTGGGGTACTCCCTTGGTGACAGGCAGTGGCTGAGACAGCAGATGTTCTGACTCTTTGAGAGAGGTAGTTTGCAAACCAGGCCAAAGACCCCTCAGAGACACCAATACTCCTTAACCAGCCCACAAGAATGGAATGGTCTACCGTATCAAAAGCTATGTATCAAAAGCTATGGCCAAGTCAATAAAAATAGCAGCACAACATTGCTTAGAATCAAGGGCAATGGTGACATCATTGAGGACCTTTATGGTTGCAGTGACACATCCATAACCTGAGCAGAAACTAGATTGCATACCAGAGAAAATACTATAGACATCAAGAAAGCCAGTCAGTTGATAAAGTTTTTCCAACACTTTTGATAAACAGGGCAAAATAGAAATATGCCTATAACAGTTAGGATCAGCTTGATCTCCCCCTTTAAATAAAGGACTAACAGTGGCTGCCTTCCAAGCAATGGGAACTTCCCCAGAGAGGAGAGACAGGTTAACAATGGTCAGAGATGGGCTTGGTGATGATAGGGGCAGCAACTTTAAAGAAGAAATGGTCTAAAGCATCTGACCCAGATGATTTAAGGAGCTCCTTTAGCACCTCGGACTCAGTGACCGCCTGCAGGGAGAAACTTTGTAGTGGAGCAGGGGGAAAAGAGGGAAGAGCATCAGGGCTAGGCACATAAGAAGGGGTGGGAGATGAGGAAATGTTGGATGGGCAAGGAGGCATGACTGTGTCAAATAGGAATCCTGACTTAATGAAGTGGTGATTAAAGAGCTCAGCCATGTGCTTATTGTCAGTAACAACGACATCATCAACATTAAGGGACATGGGCAACTGTGAGGAGGAGGGTTTATTCCCCAGGTCTTTAACCGTTTTCCAGAACTTCTTGGGGTTAGACCCACAGAGAGAGAACTGCTCCTTAAAGTAACTAACTTTGGCCTTCCGGATAGCCTGAGTGCACTTATTTGTCATTTGCCTGAACGAGAGCCAGTCAGCCTGAGTATGCGTGTGCCGGGCCTTTCGCCGAATGCAATTCTTGAGGTGGAGTAACTCTGCAAGAGTCCGGTCAAACCAGGGGCTGAACTTGTTTTTAATTCTCATTTTCTTTATGGGGGCCAGGACATAGATGAGTCCTAATCTATTCACACACTCAGTCCATCATGAGACATTCACAGTTCAACATATGCAGTGGGACGACTGTATAAAATACATTTTAAAAATACTGAGCTAAATTTTATGCTCCAAAAAAATTGAAAATTATATTCTTAATACTAATACAACTGCTCAGAGAAAGAGATTTCTTTGAACACATAATCATTTATTTTTTCTAAAAAAGATAGGGGTCAAAATTATTCCCACCTAAAATGTTTTATGAGACTGAAGAACACCTTGGGAGGGATCTTAGACCATTCCTCCATTTAAAATCTTTTCAGATCCTTGATATCCTTCGGGGGTTCAAGTCCGGGGACCGAGATAGCCATTGCAAAATGTGGATTTTGTGGTCAATTATTATACATTTTTGGGGATTTTGATGTATGCTTGGGGTTATTGTTTAAGTTTCAGCATCCTGGCAGGGGCAACCAGGTTTTTGGCTAAAATGTCCTGTTACTGGGTAAACTTGACCTTAACAAGGGCCGCAGGACAAGTGGAAGCAAAATAGCCCCATAACATCAAAGATCCACCACCATATTTTACAGTATAGGTATGGGTTGATGATCACACTCATCTAATTTGTACATGTGCCAGGGATGCTTGCCGAATGATTAAATGGCTGTCCTCTATCTTATTAGATACTGTTCCACATTAAGAAACTCTTAGAGTCCAGAGTCTTAATCCTGCAGATTAATATTTTCTTTATCATTTCACCCAATAGGTTTAAGAAGAAACCTAAGACGACTTTGCTCTATTGGTCTAATTATTGAAGTGCTTCTTAAATAGAACTAGCCCACCACCCACCACCGTGTTTCTGTTCTGCTGGCGATGGTGCCGTGTTGGCTAGACTACATAAGCTTTACTCCAATAGAGCTCCACACAGATATGCCAGAATCAATGTTGTTTGTTTCATATTTACTCTGCCTGACACAGCCACAGGGCACTTTTACTTAGATTTTATGTTATACTCTTTCATACCATGATATAAAAGCAGTAGTGTTTTGGCTGGAGGAGCCCTGAAAATGAGTATTCTAGGATGGATCTTCCTACTGAACTCCAAGCTCGCTTTCCAGTTTTCCACTTTTAAACATGTATCGAAGGAGCTGCCAAGTTTATTCAGCATCAGAGAAAGTTCAAATGAAGAAACCCTGTGCAACCTTGCTCTTGTCTAATAAAGGACTTCAAGAGCCCCATGCCTTTTGGTTCTCTTCTGTTGAGTCGATGGCGATGAATGCAGCTGGGATCTGTTCACGTGGGAGTAAGAGGACGAACGTGCCCTTGTGTCGGGTGGAGGCATCAGCAGCACACTCACATGCTAGCTAAGGGCCCCCATAGCTCTCTGATAAATGCATGTCCTCCTATGAGGCAGCGGCTACTGACGCACAACGTATTGAATTAATAGTTAAGGGCCTGACGGGCGGTGATCAGACAACACACAGGAGCTGAGCCAACGCTTCTTTAGCTATCTGTGTGGGACCACTTTCATCGTTCTCATCCCACACCAGGCTTACGTGAACAGTGACGCTAACATTAAGGATTATTATTCAAGTTGAATGTGGCATGTAGAATAGTCTGTCACAGACACAGCTGCCCGTGGAGAGAGGAGCACTGCACTCTGAAACAGGAAACTGATTTTAGGTAAACAATTTGATTAAGGCCACCAGAGGAAAGTGGGAAAGCTGGTATCGCAGGTGCAGCAAAATGCTTATATTAGACTCCAACATACCTAAGAATACACAGCAATACACATAAACCCCCCAAATAACAATTATGTAATTAAGAAACATCAGAACGGGCAATGTCAAAGTCCAGAATATATATATATATATATATATATATATATATATACAGTACCAGTCAAAAGTTTGGACACACATACTCATTCAAGGGTTTTTCTTTATTTTTAATATTTTCTACATGGTAGAATAATGGTGAAGACATCAAAACTATGAAATAACACATATGTTATACATTTTAGATTTTAGATTCTTCAAAGTAGCCACCCTATGCCTTGATGACAGCTTTGCACACTCTTGGCATTCTGCAAAGAAACCATTACTACAGGACACCAATAAGAAGAAGAGACTTGCTTGGGTCAAGAAACACAAGCAATGGACATTAGACCGGTGAAAATCTGTCCTTTTGTCTGATGAGTCCAAATGTAAGATTTTTGGTTCCAACCACTGTGTCTTTGTGAGATGCAGAGTAGGTGAACGGAGGATCTCCGCATGTGTGGTTCCCACTGTGAAGCATGGATGAGGAGGTGTGATGGTGTGGGGGTGCTTTGCTGGTGACACTGTCTGTGATTTATTTAGAATTCAAGGCACACTTAACCAGCATGGCTCCCACATCATTCAGCAGCGATACGCCATCCCATCTGGTTTGTGCTTAGTGGGACGATCATTTGTTTTTCAACAGGACAATGACCCAAAACAGACCTCCAGGCTGTGTAAGGGCTATCTGACCAAGAAGGAGAGTGATGGAGTGCTGCATCAGATGACCTGACCTCCACAATCACCCCCGACCTCAACCCATTTGATATGGTTTGGGATGAGTTGGACTGCAGAGTGAAGAAAAAGCAGTTGGAGGTGTACTAGTGGAGGTATTTCAATGCCTATCTTCAAACTCAGTGACTTTTTGCTTGACATCATGGCAAAATCAAAAGAAATCAGCCAAGACCTCAGAAAAGAATTGTACACCTCCACATGTCTGGTTCATCCTTGGGAGCAATTTTCAAATGCCTGAAGGTACCACGTTCATCTGTACAAACAATGGTACGCAAGTATGTCCTCTGGTCTGATGAAACAAAAAACTGTTTGTCCATTATGTAATGTTTGGAGGAAAAATAGGGAGGCTTGCAAGCCGAAGACCACCATCCCATCCGTGAAGCACGGGGGTGGCAGTGTCATGTTGTGGGGGTGCTTTGCTGCAGGAGGGACTGGTGCACTTCACAAAATAGATGGCATCATGAGGGAGGAAAATTATGTGGATATATTGAAGCAACATCTCAAGACATCAGTAAGGAAGTTAAAGCTTGGTCGCAAATGGGTCTTCCAAATGGACAATGACCCCAAGGATACTTCCAAAGTTGTGGCAAAATGGGTTAAGGACAACAAAGTCAAGGTATTGGAGTGACCATCACAAAGCCCTGACCTCAATCCCATAGAAAATGTGTGGGCAGAACTGAAAAAGCGTGTGCCTGAAAAGGAGGCCTACAAACCTGACTCAGTTAAACCAGCTCTGTCAGGAGGAATGAGTCAAAATTCACCGAACATATTGTGGGAAGCTTGTGGAAGGCTACCTGAAACGTTTGACCCAAGTTAAACAATTTAAAGGCAATGCTACCAAATACTAATTGAGTGTATGTAAACTTCTGACCCACTGGGAATGTGATGAAAGAAATAAAAGCTGAAATAAATCATTCTCTCTACTATTATTCTGTTATTTAACATTCTTTAAAATTAAAAATCAAATGTATTTATATAGCCCTTCTTACATCAGCTGATATCTCAAAGTGCTGTACAGAAACCCAGCCTAAAACCCCAAACAGCAAGCAATGCAGGTTTAGAAGCACGGTGGCTAGGAAAAACTCCCTAGAACTCCCTAGAATGGCCAAAATCTAGGAAGAAACCTAGAGAGGAACCAGGCTATGAGGGGTGGCCAGTCCTCTTCTGGCAGTGCCGGGTGGAGATTATAACAGAACATGGCCAAGATGTTCAAATGTTCATAAATGACCAGCATGTCAAATAATAATAATAATCACAGTAATAATGTGGTGATCCTAACTGACCTAAGACAGGGAATTTTTACTTGGATTAAATGACAGAAATTGTGAAAAGCGGAGTTAAATGTATTTGGCTAAGGCGTATGTAAACTTCCGACTTCGACTGTATATTAGTAGAAAAATAAATAATTAAACAACAGTTTTTGCTTTGTCATTATGGGGTATTGTTTGTAGATTGATGAAGAAAATAATCAATTTAATCAATTATACAATAAGGCTGCAACCTTACAAATTGTGGAAAAAGTCAAGGGGTCTGAATACTTTCTGAAGACACTATATGAATATGAAAGATGTGTACATCAGTTGTTATATAGGATGAGCCACTAGAATACAGTATCAGATGACCTGGCCAATCACGCGACCTCAACCCAATTGAGATTGTTTGGGATGAGTTGGACCGCGGAGTGAAGGAAAAGCAGCCAACAAGTGCTCAGCATATGTGGGAACTCCTTCAAGACTGTTGGGAAAGCATTCCTCATGAAGCTGGTTGAGAGAATGACAAGAGTGTGCAAAGCTGTCATCAAGGCAAAGGCTGTCTACTTTGAAGAATCTCAAATGTAAAATGTATTTTGATTTGTTGAACACTTTTTTTGGTTACTACATGATTCCATGTGTGTTATTTCATAGGTTTGATGTCTTCACTATTATTCTACAATGTAGAAAATAGTAAAAATAAAGAAAAACCCATGAAATGAGTGGGTGTGTCCGAACTTTTGACTGATACTGTGCATATGAAGCGGGTAGGTAAAAGAGTATGTGAACATTATTAAAGTGATCAGTGTTCAATGACTGGGTACATAGGACAGCAGTCTCTAAGTTGCAGAGTAGAGTACTGGGTGTTAGCCGGTTAGTAACACAGACTAAGATTCAGGGCAGGATACTGGGTGGGTGCCGGCTAGTGTTGACTATTTTACAGTCTGATGGCCTAGAGATACAAGCTGTTTTTCAGTCTCTCGGTTCCGGCTTTAATGCACCTGTACTGTGTCTGCCTTCTAGATGGTAGTGTGGTTAACAGACTGTGGCTCGGGTGGCTGATTGTGCCTCTGGTGATGCGTTGGGCTGGGTTGCGTACCAAGCAGTGATAAAGCCCGACAGGTTGCTCTCAATGGTGCGCCTCTGGAAGATTGTGAGGGTTTGTCTACCCCGTCGTATAAACACCAGAGAAGTGGATTAGTGTATCTCTGTGTATATAAGGTAGTACTGGGTTTACCTTAAGACCATTCAGCTGAAACTCTGCCCCATCTGTCTCAGAGTTGCAGCCATCACAAGCACTCAACCTCGCCTTGCCGAAAGAGAGGGGGGGGATCATTACCACAGCGCAGAGGTGTGGAGTTAAGACCAGGCTGTTGTCACAAACCCAACCTTGTGAAAGGGCTAGGTAAGTGGGTGTTACGGTGCTGGTATTGCTATTGTTTGTGCAGTAGTTCTCTGAGGGGAGAGAATATGTATCCAAGTAAAGGAAGCGCGAGCGCTGTATCGAAAGGTATCAGATCTTTCATCCCCATCTCGTCAAATCAGCATATGTACACTATAAAGGAAACGTCATCTCTCTCAGTGGGGGTTTGATATCTTATCAGGCTAAATGCATTTTCTCTTTGTTCAAAGATCATTCACATTGAGTCATCTGGGGATTGAATTTCAAACCAGATTAGATAAATATAAGGATGGAGCTCCGTGGAGCTGTAATATGTGTGTGAAACAACTGAGACAGTCTGTGTTTGACCCTTGTCTTCCATAGGATAGCTCTGAGTATCTTTAAGCTACTCTCCCATTTCCATGCTTGAAATGGTGCCATAATTCCAAAGGCAGAACCCCTGCCAATTTATCGGTGCTCCTTACATGGCAGTGAGCAAGCAGGTATTGAGCAACTGACAACTTTGTGACAAGGCTGCAGAGATACAGTACTCCGCAAGTCTGCATGCAGTAATCATCCTTATTATGAGAGCGTTTTGATGTCATTATAGCCAGCTCTTCACAAATATAGGCGCAAACATAAGCGAATAATAAATAGAAGCGTAAATAAAACAGGGCGTGAATATAGCAAGTGTCGTAATGAAATGGAAGGATTGAAGGTTGCATCGGAGAGCACTGGCCAACTCCACTATCTTCATGTGATATGATTCACACTGACAGGAAAAGCCCCTCCCCCCATGCAGATATTAATATGAACCTAGCCCCTCCGCTCACCCTCCTCCGACACGTTTCCCTGGCCTCATGATATTTGAATTAATGAATGGCCTCCTGGACCCCCTGACGCGCAGACAGCACAGATGAAATTGCTGAACTTGTATAGGCAAAGCAGTGCTACGATCAGCTTATTACATGGTCGGAGAGGAGGGGAGGATCCTGGGCTGCCTGCAGCCGCCTAATTGGTTGCTCCCTCAGCAGTGGGGAGGGGCCGAGGCGATGCACAGAGAGGAGAGGGAATGAGGGCAGTGTTCTAATTTAGGGGGGATAGGATTGGGAATGCCCGTTAGATGTGGCTTGCCGATAATAGCACACATCAGCCACAGCGCTGCAAATGAGAGCACAGGCAGAGAGCAGGGGACTGAGTGCAGAATGATACCATAGAGCACAGAGCGAGAGAAGGAGTGGGTGAGAGTGTATTGTCAGCACGTTGGAGAGCGCAAAGCACAGAGGACTGAGAGAGTGCAGGAAAGGAGGAGAAGAAGCAGAGAGAGGGAAAAAAAGATAGAGGATTGTGTTTTTGTAGGGGGGTAAAAGTTCCCACCGCTCCAGGCAGAAAGCAGACCTGAGGTCAGCAGCAGGGAGAAGTGAACCAGGTGGAAGAAGTGGAGCAGCTGACAGCAGGAGAGAAAGAGTCACAGGGGGTCTTGCTCTCACGGCAAACATCACAGCAGTGTGGAGAGCACAGGAGATCCAGGGGACACTATTGAAACTTACCGACTCAAGGACGCAGTCTGCCGTCACTTGTCAGGGTAATAATGGTTCTCACTGGACTAGGGCTTCTCTGCATGGCTAACTCAAGAGCATGAGAGCAGACGCTGGGCATTGGGCGGAAGACACATAGAGCTGGGAATAGCGCCTGTGTCGCTCCTTCCTCTCACTTACCTGTGCTGGGGAGATAGAAAGATTCTGATATAGAAACATTCCGATTGTCTGGCCTTGAAGAGAATCAGTACAGAGCAGAGAGGGAGAGAGGAGCCGGTTAGAGTGGGAGAGTTCTGTCCTCTCATCTCTGAGACATGGTAGAGTGTGTAACAGTAGCGAGCCCCTCAGCAGCAGCAGCAACAGCCCCAGAGCATGGAGAAGTCCAGCAGTGAGGAGTCAGCCATTCACCGCAGCCCGTCCGTGGATAGCCGCGACTCTGACTTTGCCCGCGCCTCTACATCTGGCCGCCCGTTCGGTGGCCGCGGCTTCACCGCCGGCGCGTTCTACGGCTCCACGGGGCCACGTGGCGCCTCCGCCGCACAGGGGCAGGCTGGGACAGCGGCCGATGCCAGCGTCAACATCGGAGGAGACAAGAGCAGCAATAACAAGTACACGGCGCCCAAAGGCAGCAAATACGTGGTCTTTTACCTGGATCTATCCTTTGTGTTCCTTTTAGAATTCAAGAAGTGCAACATGGCACGGGGCTGTCTCTGCTGTTTGAAGTACATGATGTTCCTCTTCAACCTCATCTTCTGGGTAAGTAAACATGATTTATCTCTCTTCTTCTTCTCTTTCTCATGTCTCCATCGTGTTTGTTCTGTTTTGGGGATGGCTAATTATAGGATGCATTAGGATGAATTTGGGCCAACAAGCAGGAATGACACTGACACATGGTTCTGGAAATTACTCAGTGGATACAAATGTAAACGGGGTAGTCATTAGGTTTGCAGTAATATGAGTAAGGCAAGATGGTAAAATGTCATATTGCGTAATACTTGTAAACTGATTCGCGGATCATTTCAAGACTTCTGTTCAGGCGTATGTGAGATAAAGATTGGTGTTCAAGCTTATGAGGATCATAATGAAAACCCTTTTCTTCTCAAGGTGATACTGTAGGTCTTTGTGCAACCATGTGTGTTTCATAACTATGTCTGCCTCATCCTGGCATGAGGGGGCTCATTTGCATGTTACTATCGCTGGTTGTTATTGAGGCGTTGGAGTGGGGGTTGTCACTCCAACGCCTCAAAGTCCAAATTGGCTATATCGTAAAAATGGATGAAAACAAACATTTGCTGTTTGGTTTTAATTTGAAGATTAGGGTTAGGCATACGGTTAGCAGTGTGGTTAAGTTCAGAGTTAGGTTTAACATCAGATTTGAAAAAGAGTTTGAGGAGTGGTTGCTCCTCCATGTCTCCATGTGGGTGCTCTGCTGGGGTGCTGGGGTGCTGGGGCTGGCACTCATTCAGATGGCTTTACAACATGGCTCCATGTGGGTGCTCTGCTGGGGTGCTGGCACTCATTCAGATGGCTTTACAACATGGCTCCATGTGGCTGGGGTGCTGGCACTCATTCAGATGGCTTTACAACATGGCTCCTGATGGATGCTGATTTACTGCAAACATTATGAGGATTTAGAGTGTTAAGCTGTCTAGTTAAAGGACAGGGGGCATTGCTTACATGTTTTAGATGGAACCATGACATATCTGGGGAATGGTTCTGAAAGATTTAGAACGATTGAGGATGTTTTAATTCATTTTGGAGAGCCACTGGAGAGTTGGATGGGAATAATCTGATTTGTTGGTTTTATTTTACACATTGGGATTTTTTGGGGGTAACAAAGATCAAAAAAATAAAAAATAAAAAATACTAGCACTTTCACACATCATCATCAAATCCCCCAGATTGCAGTGGGCCTTATGTTGGCATCTGTCATTTTGTTTGTGAAAGTAGGCATCCCCAGAAATATTTAACCAGTGGATTACCGGGGGTTTAGTTGTTGGACCGGAGCCTTTTGTGTGGAGCCAGTCATGCGTGAAGCGTAATAACATCACAACACCACAGGGTATACCTCTCCAATCACGTCACCACTAGCCTACTACGTGCACCCTGCAATCTGGGGCACATTTAAGGCTCAGGCACCAGGCTGCTGCCCATTATTACTGAACCATGACGAGACCAATAGCCCACAGCACAGATTCCAATGTAGCTTTCCGGCAGAACACCCACACAGTGCAAGAGGGATATGTGTGTGCCTGATTGGCAAGGCCTGCTCAGATCAGGCAAGGTGTGTGTGCAGTACGTGATGCATGTGGAGGAATCAGAGGCCGGGCTACTGGATGGCGGCTGAGGTCATTGTGTCAGTGCTGCTTTGCCATCCGTGACAGCTACGGGAGGATTTAGCTGAGGCGCTTGCTCTCCCCGAGGGCTTTGTGTGGCTCAACCTGTACTTAACCCCTTGTGTTGGCAGTAAAACCCCCCATGTTAATAACATGATGCTCTAGCTCCACACTGGGAGGAGTGGGGAAAGAGACTTTGCCTTTGGCACTGAGCTGGATGCCCTAGACCTGCCTTATTGTCACTGACTCTCCTAGGGTTGGGGAGAGTAAGGAGGGCTATGGGCACCCTATGGTGTGAGGAAATTGTGACCTTCCTCTGTGTGTGTGTTGATCAGTGGGGAAGCCTCGAGCGGCCGGGGGGCTTTCACTAGCGCAGTGGCTCCCGCTGGGCAGTAATTGAGCTCCTCACACTGCTAATGTTCACTTAATGATCACGCCCCTTGCTAGTAGATTGATAGTCGTTGTGGCGCCTTGACTCCCTTTAATGACAGTTTAATAACTGTCCCAGGGGAGTCACTGTTTCCCTGGGTGGCCATGTATCCACCTCTCTGTGAAGGCAGGAGGTGTCTGTCTGTCTGTCTGTCTGTCTGTCTGTCTGTCTGTCTGTCTGTCTGTCTGTCTGTCTGTCTGTCTGTCTGTCTGTCTGTCTGTCTGTCTGTCTTACTGTCTGTCTGTCTTACTGTCTGTCTGTTTGTCTGCTGCCCCACCGGGTCCGGGTGTCCAGAGGCAGCACTGAGGCTGGCTGAAGCCTGTGGCTGGACCCAGTTTAGGGAGAGACACAGGGGCTTGGGGACTGGGGGACAGGGTGAAAAGCAGCCCTGTATCCTGACACCCCTGGGACATTGCTGCTCTCCCTGTGGCACTCCATGAATCGCAAGTTTACGCTGCCTGCCCAGGGCCTCAGCTTTGACACCCCAGATCGGAGCGGAGTTGCATGGTGGCTGCCAGGCCTATGGCGTAACCCGACGCCAGGTGCAGACAGCGGGCCTCCCTCGAAACCCACAACCCCCAGCCCTCCACTCCCTCCACAGGGCTTACAGCGGTAACTTGAAGCACAAGGTAAATAGCGCAGGCACTCCAGGCATGTCCCATGCACTCATCTCCAGGCCTCTCCAGCAGTTGTTCCTGACCATCTGGCTTCTCTTTCTTATGGAGATTAGTGTTAGTCTGAGCTGCAGCATGGTTGGGGGGTCTGGGTCAGATCAGAGTCTGGTGGTGTAGTAGTCCGGATTGAGAGCAAGTCTCCTTTGGATGACGGAGGACACCACCAATAAAGCCAGTGGTCACGCCAATCACACCGAATCACAGTGGCTATGCCCAAAAATACAGTGATGACTGGACGACATGTTGGTAGACACACTATGAGTCGGGGAGCAAGATTGGGTTGGCTGTGATTTCCTATGTGTGTCAGCTTGCAAACTGGCCGTGGTGTATTTGCAGGCCCCTGCTCTGTGTCCTCTCTCTGTGATGTCTGATAGAATCTCTGGTCTGTTCTGCCCAGCCCTCCCTCCTTCACTCCCTCCACTATTAATCGGTTCCTTCCCTCCCTGAAACATCCTCCCTGTTTCCTTCCCTTCCCAACACTGACACATAGTACACATAGTGCACATAGTGCACCTTTGTTAGAGAGAGCTGCCTCCATCCCACCACTGTGTTATTATCATACCATAAGCAAAGCCTCATTTGATATTCATATTTGGAGAATAACTGGCCGCTCAGCATCCTTACCTTATAACGGGCCAAAGAAGTGGTGCAAATCCTTTGTTAGGGGAGTAGAAGATCCAACTGTGTTTAGCATTCATGAATTCCTGTGCTTGCTTAGGGGATTGCTGGAGGATTTATATGCCATTTGGTCGAAGGAAACAAAAGATTAGTTTCCCCATCGATTTAATCACCTGAGTTGACATTTTTGTTTTAAATGTAGCTAGCACGCCGCCAGAAGAAAAGAGCTTGAAACCTAATGACAGTTTCAAGGTGTTTGTGTGTGTTTTCCTCATTGAACGGTGGCTTTATAAAGCATTGCCTTGGCAATCATTTCACTCATGCTGTCCCATTCCTTCATGCCACAAGGTTTCGAGCCAAGGTGCCAAAGCAATTTGCCTGCTGTTTTCCCCCTCACAGAGTGCTGAAAAGTTCACTAAACCCATCGGCCCCAAGGGACTTCACATTGTAACAAACTTTCAGATGTACTCTCTCACCAGAAGTCTATCACAAGTTAACTTAATCCCTTACTAGGTGATGTGGAGGTTAAACTGAAATTGAGGCGCAGTGAATTGTTTGAACTCATGAAACCAGCTTTCAATAATGATGGATTCAATAATTCTTACATGGATTTCCAAGTAAGTCAGTTAAGAACAAATTCTTATTTACAATGACGGCCTAGGATCAGTGGGTTAACTGCCTTGTTCAGGGGCAGAATGACAGATTTTTACCTTGTCATCACAGGGATTCAATCTAGCAACCTTTCGGTTACTGGCCCAACGCTCTTAACCACCTGCCGCCCTGATTCAGGAGTGGCTTAAAAAACACTATATATTATTGTGAAGCTATATCAATCAGTTATTTAGGGCAATATAATGTAGACAATTAATATCCGGAACAGTACAAGAGGACATGATCCTGCCATGTCAATTTTTACTCTCAAATAAGGACATGGCATATCTGATTCTACTGCATTGGACAATGTATTTCATTTATTTACATTTACTTAGAAGAAGTATTGACGTAGTTGATATGCATTTTAAGTGTTGTAATTAGCACAGGGCCTTTTGGGGGCCCTAAGAGAGATTTGGTAAGGGCCCTTTGGCACGTACCCTTCATGCCCGGTCAGTAATTTTTGCCATGATTAGACAGCTGGCTAGACTAATTTACCAATCCAAAAAATGTTTTATGAGTGACTGTCATTGGCTGACATAAAAAACTGCTGATGCACAACCATATTTGGAACTGTAAGTTGAGACCCCAACTAAGTACAAAAATGTAACAATAAGACTAAATTGGGGCGGGGGCCCCCTAGTGGCCAGGGGCCCTAAGCGACAGCTTATGTCGCCTATACCTGGGGCCGGCCCTGAATTAGCATCCCCACAGGAGAAGGTACAACCTTGGCTCAATATTCCTACTCTAACCTGCACTCCAATATCTCCATATACTGTAACCCCGCTCCCTGCCTGTGTCCAGTAGCTAAATGTCTGGGGAGATAATTTTAATTTACACATCTCCACCCGGCCTGCTCCTTCAATTGCCACCCTACCTCATTGTAGAGCTCTGCAGAGCTCATTAGCTGGTGTAACAGATCAAATGGGATATAGACCCATATAATGTGGTGGCTTGTGGTGGGTGTAGTTAGCCAGAGATTTAAGTCTCCCCACCCCCCATGCTGGCTGATTGGAAATTGAGACAGCCTGTTTAGAGTAGAGACTCACTGTGTCAGTTATGACTCATAACATACTAGGTGCCACCGTTCAATAAAAACCTGTTACTGGGTTCCCAGGGCAAGACCAAAATAGCATCCCCATGCCCTGTGAAAGAGGGGGTTTTAATGATCATGCTGATATGTTTATTTTTGTTTCTCGTAGTAAACATGGTAGCGTAGCGCATGAATCTAAACAGGCATTATCCTAGGGCAGGAGGACATTTTATTTGGTTTTAACAAGGTTTGATGGGAGGCTGGGGTGCTATTGTGTCAATATTGTGTTGTTGACTAGAGTGTGCCAGGTGAACAGAGAGACATAGAGAGACCAGATGAAATAACAACTGCTATGAGAGAGGTAGCTAAGCTAGCTCCGTAAAACCTTGGACACCTGCCATTGTGTGACAGTTGCTTGGCATCCCCCAGACCAAAGCTCTCTTATTCCTCCCACATTCCACACCACTGTCCCTCCCAATTAGGAGAACCATCCACAGGGGAAGCTCTCTGGCCAGGGCCACGCCCTGTATTCACAAAGTGTTTTAAATCATGATTATTTAAAAGACACTTTGTGAACACAAGACCAGGGCTTGGCTATAATCCTTACTGTAGCGTTTACAGTGCAGTATTACTCCACATACCCTCTGACTCTGTCATATCTATAGGTCCCCTTAGTGCTAGATGACAAAACACGTACAGTACAATACACCTACTCATTCCAGGGGTTTTCTTTATTTTTAGTAGTTTTTACATTGTTGAATAATAGTAAATACATAAAAAAACTATGAATTAACACACATGGAATCATGTAGTAACCAAAAATGTGTGGAACAAAATATATTTCATATTTGAGATTCTTTAAAGTAGCCACCCTTTTCCTTGATGACAGCTTTGCACACTCTTGGCATTCTCTCAACCAGCTACCTTCATGGGGTAGTCACCTGGAGTGCATTTCAATTAACAGGTGTGCCTTGTTAAAAGTTAGTTTGTGGAATTCCTTTACTTCTTAATGCGTTTGAGCCCATCAGTTGTGTTGTGACAAAGTAGTGGTGGTATACAGAAGATAGCCCTATTTGATGAAAGATCAAGTCCATATTCTGGCAAGAACAGCTCAAATATGCAAGGAGAAATGCCAGTCCGTTACATTAAGACATGAAGGTCAGTCAATCCTGAAAATGTTAAGAACTTTCAAAGTTTTGTCAAGTGCAGTAGCAAAAACCTTCAAGCGCAATGATGAAACTGGCTCTCATGAGGACCGCCACAGGAAAAGAAGACCCAGAGTTACCTCTGCTGCAGAGGATAAGTTCATTAGAGTTAACTGCGCCTCAGATTGCAGCCCAAATAAATGCTTCACAGAGTTCAAGTAACAGACACATCTCAACATCAACTGTTCAGAGGAGACTGCATGAATCAAGGCTCCTGAGTGGCGCAGTGGTCTAAGGCATGATATCTCAGTGCAAGAGATGTCACTACAGTCCTTGGTTTGAATCCAAGCTGTATCACATCCGGCTGTGATTGGGAGTCCCATAGGGCGGAGCACAATTGACAAAGCATCATCTGGGGTAGGCTGCCATTGTTTTGCTAGTAAAATAAAGGTTACATATTCATGGTCGAATTGCTGCAAAGAAATCACTACTAAAGGACACCAATAAAAGTAAGAGACCTGCTTGGGCCAAGAAACACGAGCAATGGACATTAGACCGGTGGAAATCTGTCCTTTGGTCTGATGAGTCCAAATTTGAGATTTTTGGTTCCAACCTCTGTGTCTTTGTGAGACGCAGAGTAGGTGAACGGATGATCTCCACATCTCCACTGTGAAGCATGGAGGAGGTGGTATGATGGTGTGGAGGTGCTTTGATGGTGACAATGTCTGTGATTTATTTAGAATTTAAGGCACACTGAACCAACATGGCTACCACAGCATTCTGCAGCGATACGCCATCCAATTTGCTTTGTGCTTAGTGGGACTATCATTTGTTTTTCAACAGGACAATGACCCAACACACCTCCAGGCTGTGTAAGGGCTATTTGACCAAGAAGGAGAGTAATTGAGTGCTGCATCAGATGAGCTGGCTTCACAATCACCCAACCACAACCCAATTCAGATGATTTGGGATGAGTTGGTCCGCAGAGTGAAGGAAAAGCAGCCAACAAGTGCTCAGCATTTGTGGGAACTCCTTCGAGACTGTTGGAAAAGCATTCCAGGTGAAGCTGGTTGAGAGAATGCAAAGAGTGTGCAAAGCTGTCATGGGTGGCTACTTTGAAGAATCTTAAATCTTAAATATATTTTGATTTATTTAACACTATTTTTGGTTATTGCATCATTTCATAAGTGTTATTTCATAGTTTTGATGTCTTCACTGTTATTTTACAATGAAGAAAATAGTCAAAATAAAGAAAAACTCTTGAATGAGTAGGTGTGTCCAAACTTTTAACTGGTGCTGTATGTGTGGACTGGAGTGCTTGTCATCACGAGTCTAGTTAGTGATCAGCTCATCAAGGCTGACGGATGACACCTCAGGCCTTCAGGGCTCTTTTTTTTCTCCGAGAGAGAGAGAGAGAGATGACCATCATTAGTTCTGCATAGATAACCAGGACCTCTTATTAAACATGTCATGTCAAACCACGTGTCTCTGGTGATGAGGGATGTTTTCCCAAGCAATAGTGTCACTGAGTCACAGAAGGGTTCTGCCTTTAATGATCAGTGGAAGGTGTCTTTTGTGCTGGCAATATCCCTTTTTCACTTCTGAGAACTTTCTGTACACATAGTTATTAACGACATAACCAACAGATTGACCACAAAAGGATAATTGAATTGATTCCTAATTGCATCTCCATTTCAAGGAATAATGTGTGGATTGCACATTGCACAATAGAGGATGATTGAAATGCTTTCCTCGTGAAATTAAATGGGTCTGAAAGTGATTGTCATTGTGTTGATACAGCATGAGGCTGTGTATCAAATCCGCTGTTGTCGGTAGGAAAGGCTTAGGCACACATTGTATTTTGTCATATTCCCCCTGGAGAATGTATTTTTCTCAGTAAAAGACTTTGTGGCCTCTACTTTAAATAGGCCCTCTCTTTTGTGGTATTATATGATTATATAAGGCAAACTTTTGTTGTGCCAAAGTATTCTACCAACAAAACTGAGATGTGATGTTCTGGTGCTGTTCGTCTATGTAAAAGCCTCTCCTTAGTAGAAGAAGAACATCAACATTAAAAAAATGATTCATAACATTTTACTTTGTAACTTTGAGAAATGTTTAAACGACTGACGTAAAAAACAAAACTGAGGCAAAGAAGCGTGGGAGTCCGAGTCCCCTGGAGTGGAGTGACGCACAGAAGTGAAACCTGTCAATCAAACATGGTTTGACAACACAACAACAATCCCACTCACTGAGAGAGCATCGGTGGAGTAATACATAACATGGTACAGTGGAAGTGAAGTATGTACCCAGCTAGTGAATAAAGCAGATATTCAATTTGTCATCTACTGTATGACTGTCTCAATGTGTTGAGTTACCTTGACACTGCAACAATTAAGTTCACTTTCTTTTCAGAGACAGCCAGGTTCTTCATTCGGTCAGAGATACTGCTCTATTTTTAACACTTTTACAAAAATACCCAGCCTTTAATATCTCGAATAATGGGACTCTCAGTATGTTTTATGGTGCTAAAATATTTACTAAGGAGCTTCATGGAAATACAGTGCCTTGCGAAAGTATTCGGCCCCCTTGAACTTTGCGACCTTTTGCCACATTTCAGGCTTCAAACATAAAGACATAAAACTGTATTTTTTTTTTGAAGAATCAACAACAAGTGGGACACAATCATGAAGTGGAACGACATTTATTGGATATTTCAAACTTCTTTAACAAATCAAAAACGGAAAAATTGGGAGTGCAAAATTATTCAGCCCGCTTAAGTTAATACTTTTTAGCGCCACCTTTTGCTGCGATTACAGCTGTAAGTCGCTTGGGGTATGTCTCTATCAGTTTTGCACATCGAGAGACTGAAATTTTTTCCCATTCCTCCTTGCAAAACAGCTCGAGCTCAGTGAGGTTGGATGGAGAGCATTTGTGAACAGCAGTTTTCAGTTCTTTCCACAGATTCTCAATTGGATTCAGGTCTGGACTTTGACTTGGCCATTCTAACACCTGGATATGTATATTTTTGAACCATTCCATTGTAGATTTTGCTTTATGTTTTGGATCATTGTCTTTTTGGAAGACAAATCTCCGTCCCAGTCTCAGGTCTTTTGCAGACTCCATCAGGTTTTCTTCCAGAATGGTCCTGTATTTGGCTCCATCCATCTTCCCATCAATTTTAACCATCTTCCCTGTCCCTGCTGAAGAAAAGCAGGCCCAAACCATGATGCTGCCACCACCATGTTTGACAGTGGGGATGGTGTGTTCAGGGTGATGAGCTGTGTTGCTTTTACGCCAAACATAACGTTTTGCATTGTTGCCAAAAAGTTCAATTTTTGTTTCATCTGACCAGATCACCTTCTTCCACATGTTTGGTGTGTCTCCCAGGTGGCTTGTGGCAAACTTTAAACAACACTTTTTATGGATATCTTTAAGAAATGGCTTTCTTCTTGCCACTCTTCCATAAAGGCCAGATTTGTGCAATATTTGACTGATTGTTGTCGTATGGACAGAGTCTCCCACCTCAGCTGTAGATCTCTGCAGTTCATCCAGAGTGATCATGGGCCTCTTGGCTGCATCTCTGATCAGTCTTCTCCTTGTATGAGCTGAAAGTTTAGAGGGACGGCCAGGTCTTGGTAGATTTGCAGTGGTCTGATACTCCTTCCATTTCAATATTATCGCTTGCACAGTGCTCCTTGGGATGTTTAAAGCTTGGGAAATCTTTTTGTATCCAAATCCGGCTTTAAAGTTCTTCACAACAGTATCTCGGACCTGCCTGGTGTGTTCCTTGTTCTTCATGATGCTCTCTGCGCTTTTAACGGACCTCTGAGACTATCACAGTGCAGGTGCATTTATACGGAGACTTGATTACACTCAGGTGGATTGTATTTATCATCATTAGTCATTTAGGTCAACATTGGATCATTCAGAGATCCTCACTGAACTTCTGGAGAGAGTTTGCTGCACTGAAAGTAAAGGGGCTGAATAATTTTGCACGCCCAATTTTTCAGTTTTTGATTTGTTAAAAAAGTTTGAAATATCCAATAAATGTCGTTCCACTTCATGATTGTGTCCCACTTGTTGTTGATTCTTCACAAAAAAATACAGTTTTATATCTTTATGTTTGAAGCCTGAAATGTGGCAAAAGGACGCAAAGTTCAAGGGGGCCGAATACTTTCGCAAGGCACTGTAGGTGTTGAGAATAAAATGTTATCATGCTCATGCTTGTCCTTGTAGGGGGTTGTAAAACTTGTCTCCATCTCAGGCCTCCACTCACTCCAGGCATTCCGATCGATGCTATTCTGCACCTAAGCAGTGAAGAATGTTAGAATAGCTTGCCCGCCTCGCCCTACTCAGCATTTTCCTCTGTCACCCAAAGGCAAATTAAGGAGAAATCAATACCCCAAGTCGCACTTGCTCAGCCTCAACTCTGAGGGAGAAGGTTTGGGACTATTTCTTTCCACTTGGTCTGCTGAGGAATAACTGGGTTTCGACCGGATTACCTCTCTGCTATTTAATTAATTATTTGGGGCGGCTGGCTTTGATGCACCTGGGCTGCAGACCCTAACACACTCAGTGTCCTGTGTTTGATGTAGCCGACATAGGGGATTTTGAGCTTCTCTTTAATGGTCATCATGTGAGGCTGGTGTCAGGTAGATATTGGGAATCCCTAATGTTTTCCAATTGAATTGATCAGGAAATGATCTTAGCTGGCTTGTCCGTCTTACTGGCTGGCCAGGGCATCCAGGGTTTAGACACCATGGGCTGAGGATCCGCCATTGACTGGATCTAAGGGCTATCATCTTACAATTGATTCTATTGGGCTTGATTGCTTTCCCACCATGGTCCTCGTTCCCTCATATCCAGATACCATCCTCCTCCTCCTCCTGCTTATTAAATATCTTCTCCTCTCTCCAAACCAAACATAGAAAACCCAGACATGTCACATCCTTTTTAGCTTGGCATTTCGCTCTCGAATAGTGATGCACTCAAAATATGAGCCTCAACTTGCCTTTGAATCTGTGCATTTCAAGAGGTTGTCACCTTGCATTTGGGCTTGGGGACCCAGAGGTGCACAGTCTGAATGAGAACGGGCCCTTGGCGACAGCGTCAACAACTTGGTCCCTTGCCAGCCTCCAATAGGACACAAAGCCCTAAATAAGACCCCACTCAGAGGAAGGGGGAGGGGGACTCATCCATTGGACACGAATCACTGCCATGTTTCTGTCGTTATTTTTTTAGTGGGCTAATTTTATTTGCCACATACGGAGCCTGTGTTATATACAGTACTGTGTGCTCCCATTGGAAGTGTATGTATATACATCTATCACGCTGGGCTCAGAGAGAAATCCAGATCCACCTTCGAAACAGGTTGTTGCAGTGCTCTCTCATTCTTGCAATTGACTCGTGTTCTTTGTGCATGAGGTGTTCACATAAACAGCTCTGACATTCTCCCTGAAGATAGATGGAGAAGCAGCATCAAGGCAACATCGACTCTATTTGTAGCAAACTGGCTCTGAAGCTTATAGGGATATTAACATGGTTTCTGAATGCGGATTCCCAATCTTCTCTCCTTTCTTGAACTGAGCTTTACCGTGTCTCTGTGACCTTCCTCGTGTCTTATCAAACGCCGTACACTCGTATTCCTCATTTATTTCACAGCCGAACAGATGCGGGTGGATATAGATAGAGGCTTGAAGAACTGGGATTTGTACACTAATATGAGCTCGTCACCGCTATCACCTCTGCGTGATCTCATTCAAGCGTTGAATCTGTGTGATTCGTAATACAGCTCTTTTGACACAAATGGAGTGCTACTACTCATCCTTACTGGGCGGGATGACGAACGCCATCATGATGTTTTCAGCTAGTGCTAATGGACAGGGAAAGGTCAGTGTGTTGCCCCATTCATTTCAGTGCTGAAATGGTGCTCCGAGCTAGTTCGTCATAATTCTCTGCACTAGGTGTACTACTGTATGTCCTGGTTGGTAGTGGGTTTTGCTGTAGCTGGCATGGCCACATGGACCATCTTGTCCTCAGCACCTAGAGAGATGGGGAACAGACGGTGCTAGACAGGGTTCCTACATCCTCCCTCTGAACACACAGACCCAAAATGGCTTCCTAGCCCTCAATCTGTGTATGGAGCATGGGCTCTGCATGGAGTTGGGGTCGGGTGGGTGGTAGGGGTCCTACTGCTACCCCAGGGACCTGACAGCCCAGCCAGGTGAATACAGTGATGTGTAGTGGCAGCTCCCACCGAGGGGATTCACACAGCCGTATCTTAGTGGTCCTGTTGGCTATCTCTCAGGCATACACATTGTGTCACATTTGTGGAAGGCATACTAATCATTCCAGCCCAGTTTTAAGGGATAATAACTGTATAGATTGGTTAGGAATTGTTCTCCCCTATTTGCAGCAGCCACTCAATAGCACAAGTGTTTATATTTTTTTATATTTTACCTACAGTACAGTGTCGTGGGTGTTTATTGTTGTTGATTAGCTAGCAATTTGCCACACACTATAAATTTAATGTTTCCAAGTGGCTGCACACATTGATTAACAAAGCACAAAACGCTCTTGAAGATGTTTATGAGTCATTTGCGCTGATGAAATGTTCACTGTGCAACAAGATGAACAGATAGATAAACAGAAGCAGCAGCGTATGTGATTAATAAAAAAAAAGTTCAAATGTAGATAGTCCGGCTAGCTATTTGGTTTAATATTTAACTAACTATTTAGCAATCTTATAGCTTGGAGGTAGAAGCTGGTCAGGGTCCTGTTGGTTTCAGACTTGGTACATCGGTACTGCTTGCCGTGTAGTTGCAGAGAGAATAGCCACTTGAGTGGCTGGAGTCTTTGCCAATTTTTGGGCCTTCCTCTGACATCGCCACCTATAGAAATCCTGGATGGCAGGGAGCTCAGCCCTAGTGAAGTACTTGGCCTTACGCGCTACCCTCTGTAGAGCCTTGCAGTCGGATGCCAAGCAGTCGCCATACCAAGCTGTGATGCAGCCAGTCAAGATACTCTCAATGGTGCAGCTGTAGAACTTTTTGAGGATCTGAGGGCCCATGCCAAATCATTTCAGCCTCCTTAGGGGGAAGAGGCATTGTTGTGCCCTCTTTATGACTGTGTTGGTGTGTGTAGACCGTGATCCTTAGTGATGAGGACATTGAGGAATTGAAGCTCTCGACCCGCTCGACTACAGCCCTGTCGATGATAATGAGGGCGTGCTCTGCCCTCCGTTTCCTGTAGTCCACAATCAGCCCCTTTGTCTTGCTGACATTGAAAGAGAGGGTGTTGTCTTGGCACCACACTGTCAGATCTCTGATCTCTCTGTAGGCTCTCTCATTGTTGTGATCTGTGGCCTGATCTGTGATCGGGTCGTGGGCAAACGTGATGATGTTGTTGGAGTCGTGCGTGGCCATGTAGTCGTGGGTGAACAGGGAGTACAAATCACATCAAACTTTATTTGTCACATGCGCCAAATACAACATGTGTAGACCTTATCGTGAAATGCTTACTTACCAACAGCACAGTTCAAGAAATAGAGTTAAGAACATATTTACCAAATAAACTAAAAAAATAATAATAAAAAAATGTAACACAATAAAATAACAATAACGAGGCTATATACAGAGGGTATCGGTACCGAGTCAGTGTGTGGGGATACAGGTTAGTCAAGATAACTTGTACATGTAGGTAGGGGTGAAGTGACTATGCATAGATAATAAACAGCAAGTAGCAGCAGTGTAAAATACAAATGGAGGAGGGGGTGTCAATGTAAGTAATCCAGTGGCCATTTGATTAGTTGTTCAGCAGTCTTATTGCTTAGGGGTAGACGCTGTTCAGGAGTCTTTTGGTTCTAGACTTGGTGCTTCGGTACTTCTTGTTGTGCAGTAGCAGAGAAAACAGTCTATGACTTGGGTGACTGGAGTCTCTGAATTTTTTTTGAGCTTGCCTCTGACACCGCCTAGTATATAGGCCTTGGATGGCAGGAAGCTTTGCCCCAGTGATGTACTGGGCTGTACAGACTACCCTCTGTAGCGCCTTACGGTCAGATGCAGAGCAGTTACCATACCAGGCGGTGATGAAACCGGCAGGATGCTCTCGATGGTGCAGCTGTTTAACTTTTTGAGAATCTGGGGACCCATGTCAAATCTTTTCAGTCTCCTGAGGGGGAAAAGGTGTTGTCGTGCCCTCTTCACGACTGCCTTGGTGTGTTTGGACCATGATAGTTCATTGGTGATGTGGACACCAAGGAACCTGAAACTCTTGACCCGCTCCACTAAATGCACACCTGAGGGGCAGATGTGAGGGTCAGCGGGGCAGATGTGTTCTTGGCTACCCTCACAACCTGAAGGCGTCCCATCAGGAAGTCCGGGATCCAGTTGCAGAGGAAGGTGTTCAGTCCCAGGGTACTTAGCTTAATGATGAGCTTGGAGATCACTATGATGTTGAACGCTGAGCTGTAGTCAATGAACAGCAATCTCACATAGGTGTTCCTCTTGTCCAGGTGGGAAAAGGTAGTGTTGAGTGCAATAGCATCTGTTGATCTGTTGGGGCAGTATGCAAAATGGAGTGGGTCCAGGGTGTCTGGGATGATGGTGCTAATGTGAGCCATGATCAACCTTTTAAAGCATTTCATGCTCAGATGTGAGTGCTACGAGGCGATAGTCATTTAGACAGGTTACCTTAGCGTTCTTGGGCACTCGGTCTATGATGGTCTGCTTGAAACACGTAGGTATTACAGATTGGGTCAGGGAGAGGTTAAAAATGTGCAATTCGTGCAAGACTGGGCAAATGTCTGCATACTTGATCTGCGGAAACATTGAAGTGCTTGGGCTCTCCTCGATGAGAGACGTTTTCCGGCTTAGTAAAGCCTCAAACATAAATTGTCCGCAACACTGAAATGGGCTACTTTTATGTGAATTAATGAGGAGGCAGAACACACCTTAATTCAAACTGTTAGAAAATAAAACTTCAGTTTCCTTCTTCAAAACAACTAACCAAAGCATCACCAAATTTATATGGGGCAATAAAAAACCTAGGATCAAGTTTTCCACTCTATCGAAACCTGAATCTAAGGGTGGTCTTGCCCTTCCCTCCATTCAATTGTACTACTGGTCTGCCCAAATCCGCAACATGCTAACATGGATCACAAACAGACAAGAGTCAACGTGGATTCAGATAGAAGCCCAATTCTGTGGTTCATTGCCCTTAAGCTCAATTATATTCATTAATAACTTTAGTGAAGTGGGCAACATAGCCAAAACCTTTGTGATTTACAGCACCCTACTAGCGTGGAGGGACTGTAAGAAATACCTGGGCATTTCCTCCCAAATATGTTCTCACTCGCCTATAGTAGGCAACCCAGACTTGCCAAAAGCCCTGAGGGATGCCAACTTTAATCTTTGGCATACTCGAGGAATCAGGACCTTTTCAGACCTATTTCATCAGAAAACCACTACACTGAAATCCTTTCAAGAGATCTGCAGTGAATTCGATGTGCCAAGATCCCATTTTTTTAAAAATATCTTCAAATTAGACATGTCATTTCCTCATTTACCTCCAAGAGGAGGTTTAGAACTTAGTTGAATGAAGTTGAAACCCTTCTTGTCACAGCACAATCCATTAAAGACTAAATATCTTACATCTATAGACTCCTTTCTGAGAAAGGAGGCTCTTCCTTTACTGCTTTGAAAATAATCTGGGAAAAGGACCTTGGTCTGACTATCAGTGATGAGTTATGGGCAGAGGTTTGCAACAGGGTATACTGCTCCTCTACCAATGTAAAAATGAAAATCTAATTACACATTTTTGTACAAATTTTATTATACTCCTTTGAGACTCCATAGAATGGAAACAGATATGTCTCCTAACTCTAAAAGATGTACCTCTGAAAGTGGAACCTATATGCATGTATTTTGGAGCTGTAGAGAGATTTCCAGATTCTTTGATATGACCCCGTGTATCTTCTTAATGCCCAGCAGGACTTTGTTCTTGATCCCGACAGAGAAAATTTGCTTATGACTATTACATACTTTGCTAAGAATTGTATTCTTCTATTGTGGGCCTCTAATACCTCTCCTACATTTAAAATGTGGATTGACCAGATTGTTGACTTTCTTCCACTTGAAAAGCTCACTTATGACCTCCACAAGAGACAGCCCAAGTTTGATAGACTCTGATCTCCACTATTCAACTATATTTCAAACTGGACAGAGTGAACGGGGTGACTAGAATGACTTTGACTTTACCACGGTAGGTGGATAAATGCCTTAATTTGTTTGTTTATCCATCCATCATGGCCCATAATCACAATATTTGACATGTTTTTAGATAATTGAAGTTAAAGGACAAAAAAAAGACCATTTTAATTTAAAAAAAATGTAAAAATCAAGAAATTATCAAATAATTTGACAACTGTGTTTGTAAGCTTTTAAATGATATCAAACTCAACTGTTTATGTTTTCCAGTGATGAAGACGTGTCATGTTAGGGGGTATGCAAAATTAGTCAACTTTTAGCATGCTTTGACATTCAGGTCCAAAAAGTTACAATGTGACCATTTTCTACGATGGGCAAATATGTATAGAAAGGTGTCATTCTAATCTAAAAACCCTGCAGTCAAAAAGGGATTCAAATCAAACGGAACGACCGTCAAATTTGACATGTGGCTAATGTATACTATACTTGTATACCAAACATGATGACAGAGTTAGATGTTTCAACACCCACTGTACAGTCCGTTCCCACACAAATCAATTGACACATTGTTTATGGGCGGTGTGACATTGGTGTGCTGACTATGCTCTGTATTGACCCACCAGATGAGGTCATCCTGTTCACGGCTGGACCTCAACCCGGGCTGGCGGTTGGCTGGTTAATTGTGTGCCAATGGCAAATTATGATGCCATTCTCCAGAAATAGGCTTATCCAGGGACAGCTGGGCGCAGGAGGACGTAACCGGAGTGGCCAAGACAAGAGCGACGGCAATCAAGAGTTGCCGTCATTGCATTGGCCCTCTCGTGTGATGGATGATACACTGAGTGTACAAAACATTATGAACACCTGCTCTTTCCATGACAGACTGACCAGGTGAGTCCATGTGAACGCTATGATCCCTTATTGATGCCACTTCTTAAATTCACTTCAATCAGTGTAGATGAAGTGGAGGAGACAGGTTAAAGAATAATTTTTAAGTCTTGAGACAATTGAGACATGGATTGTGTATGTGTGCCATTAAGTCTTGAGACAATTGAGACATGGATTGTGTATGTGTGCCATTAAGTCTTGAGACAATTGAGACATGGATTGTGTATGTGTGCCATTAAGTCTTGAGACAATTGAGACATGGATTGTGTATGTGTGCCATTAAGTCTTGAGACAATTGAGACATGGATTGTGTGTGTGTGCCATTAAGAGGGTGAATGGGCAAGACAAAATATTGAAGGGCCTTAGAACGGTGTATTTTAGTAGGTGCCAGGTGCACTGGTTTGTGTCAAGAACTTCAACTCTGCTGGGTTTTCATGCTCAACAGTTTCCTGTGTGTATCAAGAATGGTCCACCACCCAAAGGACATCCAACCAACTTGACACATGTCACGTTCTGACCTTAGTTCCTTTGTTTTGTCTTTGTTTTAATATGGTCAGGGCGTGAGTTGGGGTGGGCAGTCTGTTTGTTTTTCTATGTTGGTTTTTGTGTTCGGCCTAGTATGGTTCTCAATCAGAGGCAGGTGTCGTTAGTTGTCTCTGATTGAGAAACATACTTAAGTAGCCTTTTTCCACCTGGGTTTCGTGGGTGTTCATTTTCCGTGTTTGTGCCACATGGGACTGTTTTGTTTCTTTCACGTTGTTTGTTTTTGTATGTTGTAATGTTCAGTTTTCTTATTAAATTATGGACACTTACCATGCTGTAAATTGGTCCAATCTATCTTACTCCTCACCAGAGGAAGACGACAATCATTACAACACAACTATGGGAAGCATTGGAGTTGACATGGGCCAGCATCCCTGTGGAACGCTTTCGTCACCTTTGTAGAGTCCAAAGCCCCGACTAAGTGACGCTGTTCTGAGGGCAAAAGAGGGTGCAACTCAATATTAGGAAGGTGTCCTTTATGTTTTTAGCACTCAGTGTATATCAATTATCGCTCCCTGTCACTTGTGTCTGTGTTCATGTGACATGAAAGCACACCTCATCTCACTATTGGAGGAATAACGCTATCCAGGACATCTCACTCACAACCCCACTCAATAAAAGTGCCTACCTTGCAAAGGAGATAGGAGAAGAAAGTGCTACCCTGAGGCGTGTTCTTTCATGAGTTCTCACCTAGGTTTAGAGAGGAAAGAGGGTACTTTATACCTTCAGTTGAGGTTGAGTCTCATTTGCTCCCTTTGGAAAACATCTAGGTGTTTCTTCACTCTTCACTAATGAGGGTTTCACACTACAGATGAGACTTCTTCTGGTCCAGCTCTTCTCATGTCTGGATACAGCTCAAAATATCCTCAGAGTTTTTACT
This sequence comes from Oncorhynchus tshawytscha, assembly GCF_018296145.1. Lineage (NCBI taxonomy): Eukaryota > Metazoa > Chordata > Actinopteri > Salmoniformes > Salmonidae > Oncorhynchus > Oncorhynchus tshawytscha. The sequence continues at coordinate 42,479,003 of NC_056434.1, read as the reverse complement.
TCGCAGCTAACACGCTGTTAAATCTTCCTGAAAAGCAAAATCACAGAGCCTACTCTCCTCTATCTCCCCCTGTCTATTTATCCGCTTGAAGATTCTCCGCCAGAGGAAGTCGGCTGTTTTACAGACATTAAGCAATATAGACGGCTGCCTCTAAAAGCCCTGAGTTCCCTGATGATCATCGGTTTCCATTCTCGTCTCGCCGACAAGAATAACTTCATTCGGTGGCACGTTAAGTTACCCAGAAGCCCCGAAAAACAAACAAAACAAAACATTGATAAGTCGTCGATTACACAATCTCCCCTCTGCATCAATACCCGAGTGTGACTCTCATTATATCATGTGCATTTGGTGCATTTGGAATTCACGGAGAAGAGCCCATTGGATATGCATGGGCTTGCTATACAGCAGTGAGCACATAGATGAGTGGCTTGCCATCTTCCCCATCGGTTATCTTGCTGTCTGCATTTCGTTTCTGCGTAATGTAGTCCACGATGAGACCCAGCAGAGTACAGGAGACAGGCACGGTCAGCAGAGCATTCCCCGTGTATCGTCATTCAAATGTTGTATTTAATAAGAGAAAAAAAGAAAAAAAGAGATATATGTTGTATTTACTGCAAGCCTCCTGACATTAAAATAAGCACCCAGATAATAGGTTTCCTTAGGAGTTTCAGTCACTGTGGGCTCCAGCTCTGTGCCCCGGCTAACTGTGTGTACACATCTAAGCCGCCACTACTTAATAACATTCTTTAAAGCCCCACTGATAGCATATGTCAGCTGGATCGGGATTCAGCGCTGCTGCTCTCCTTTTGTTGTCTTTTTTTTGATGGGTTATTGTCTCGCGTCGCAAATGGAAACAAAAGACGCCCCACAAAGTGTAGCATCGTGATAGGAGGAAGGTAAGAAGAAAAGTGGGCTGCCATTAAACGGGAGACCTTCATGGATGGAGAGATGCCCTCCTCGCCTTCTCTCGCTCCGTGCATCTTTGTTTCACTTTCTTTGGCGGTAATGTGACCTATTCTTCCCAGGCACAGGGGACATAAAGTGACAAAAAGTGGTCACAACTCAGAGAGAACGAGCGACGGCCCCTCTCTGTGTGTTTCCTCCAGTAATGAGGGGAAGAACAAACACACAGCAGAGAGAGTGGGCTCTAATGATTAGAGGTGACCACCATGACCGGACGGCCTTGTGATCTACCGTATGCCACAGCTTGTTAGTCGCCTTTTTATTTCATTGGATTACACTCACCATCTGTCCGCCTTCCTTTTAATATGTTTAATTGAAAGACACTATCAAAGTGGGTTGGATTGCCAAAGTGCAAAGCGCAAAGGATTGATTCAACTTGGTGACCAATCCTTTACATAACCAACATTTATGTCTGTGGCTGAAGCCCTAAGGCAATGTTTACAGTTGTGACTCATTTATTTATTGTCTTCCTCCTCCGTTCAGCATAAGTAGACAGAAGTAGACAGATGGTCGTTCTTGAGGGACCGCATGCTTGGGGTAACTTTGCTTGTCAGCCTGATAAAGGTTGACAAAGACCATGAAGCCTGCAACAAATAACTAGACGCGCTCAGCTTGTTAAGTTATGGTCGTATTGTGTGTTAAGTAACTCGGATGACCACTTTGGCATCCCAAAATGCTATTGCAAGCCATTCGATTCAGAGTTATAAAGACACCTCTTTAGTCTGTATCTGGATGTGTTGATAAACAGGACATTGGTGCATTCTGTCACTATGGCCACTAAGCATGTACAAAGTCCTCTATTGATCTGAATGTCCCCTGCACCTTCTACCATGTCCCCAGGTCATGTAGAACATGAGACGCCCGGTGCTTAGAGGGATCACGTCGTCTTCTCCAGAGGCCAGGCCAGAATGTGCAACACAATAGAGTGGCTGCGGTCTGGCACACAGGGCCCGAGACAGCTTTTTCCATCTCATAAACACCATTCATTATATATAACCAATCATATAGGGTGCACGGCAGTGGGGGTAACTCAAGTAGCTAGAGAGGAGGAACAAATGGCCACATCAGCAACTGCAATAATACCTCCTCTTCCTTTGATATTAATGGGTCGGCTAGTGAAAGAGTTGAATTATGCTCTTAATTATACTCCATGCAACATGAATGGAAATACTTGGAATCAGATTGCTTTTTGCAAAAAATAACCATAATAACCCATTATGACACCATGTAGCTCTAATCTAAGGGTCGGGTGATGGGTGTCTGTAGAATGCACAGATAAGTAGCTGTTGCGTGGATCAACCGTTGCTGTGTCGCCTGCGCTTCATTGCTCCTGTTTGGATTGGACAGTTGGCAACCAGGCTGCGGTGACAAGGTGACATTGGCCAGTGGTCATTAGCACCTGTGTGACGGGCGTACGGACTAGCACCTGTCACATCCACATGGACCGCCTCACTGTCACATGGGGCGGCAGGTAGCCTAGCTGTTAGGAGCGTTGGGCCAGTAACCGAAAGGTCGCTGGTTTGAATGCCGAGACGACTAGGTGAAAAATCTGTCGATGTGCCCTTGAGCAAGGCACTTAACCCAAATTGCTCCAGTAAGTCGCTCTGGATAAGAGGGTCTGTTATTTGACTCAAATGGAAATGTAAACATCCACCACCATCGGCCCTCCCAGGCTAGGACAATTAGAAGGCAAAGTAGTGGAGGTGTCTGTTAACACTGCGTTAAGCATCAGGCTTTGTTGGTGTTCGAGCCATAGGTGGGCTGATGGAAGCTTTTCCTCAGAACAACTCTCTACGGTATCTCTCTGCAGGAACTGTGAAATCCTTGGAAGATGAAGCACGAGGCTTTATCCTGCATTCAGTACAGGGCTTTCCAAGCCCTCTCGCCATGTGGATCCATCTTAGGTGGGCCACTTGAGAGACAATGGGCTCCGGCACTTATCTAAACACACAAGCAATCTAGAGCCATTGCTCAGTAAACACACCGACTCTGAAGGAAGGCTATTTGCATAATAAGACAAGGGGAGAAGGGGAAACCTGTTGCAGTAGTGGTTGGAGGATGGCTGTGATGTACTGTGATTTATGGAGGGAGAGCACTGCTGTGGCTCAATGTGTAGCCAACTATGCTCCCCGTTGAGATTGGAGTGTTTTTTCATCTGCATTTCATCTGCATTCAAAGTACTTTTTAGGTGCTCACTTCCCCATTCTCTGGGCTCAGGCTGAGAAGGAATGCTAAATATCAAGCTCTTAGCTGCAATTACAAACTGAAAGTTCCCAGCACCTAGAAACGCTATAGAACCCGCTAAATAGAACTCACTAGGACCTTCTACACCTCTCCTGAATGGACATTTTCCTTCAGTCCTGTCACTTCCCTTTTCATCAGCTGACCCTGTAAAAGCGGCAGTCAACTCATTTCCTCCAAATTGTTGGGATGCTTTCAGTCTAAGCGTGATGGCACCGTGCATATTTCATATCATGCGGTAGCATTTGTAGGTCGGCGGTGCAGGTGCACGCAGGGTTAAGAATGATCGTTTATAGACATAATAGACGGTAAATAACCGTTATCTTAGTTTTTAAGGTTATGCTTGGGACATAGCCTATTTGTGGCGCAGAGCAGCCTTCCAACTGCTGTCTGACTGATTGTGCTTCCTGCAGGTTGGAACCTAAGTATGCCTGAGTATTAATAGCAGAAGAGAAAGCTGATATTTCCTGAGCCTCATGTACTGCAGCCTAGTTCATGAGCAGAGAGCTCCCGTATCTGCAGGCCTGCAGCGACAGGCTACTCTCTAGCACATCCTGTAGTATCCACTCATCTTCCTGCAGTCTGCACAACCCTCAAACCACAGACCCTTTCCATTACACTGACACTAAGAGCCAGGGAATTAAGAGAATTAGAATAAACCGTTTGAAGGAGGCAGATTTCATTATAAGTTTGCCCAAAGACGATGGCTTGTGGAGAAATGTGTTTTCTCTATCTGCCATTACCTTGTGGCCGCTGCAGCAGAGCTCTTTTAATTCCAGTAATTGGCGTAAAGGCTGAACGGTTATTGGTTTATGTGAACCCCCCCCTGTGGTATTGCTAATGCTGCTCCCTCCCACTGAGTTGTGCCTCTGCACAGTGACACTGACTGTACCCAAAGGACGCATGGTTACAGCTCCAAGGACAGTAGCCATGGAGATATGAGGCTGCATGTAATTACTCTGTGGGTTTGTAAGCCTATATCCCTCCACAGGGCTGTCAATGTTTCGCAGTTGTTTGTGTTGTTTTTAGTTGTTTTTCTTCCACGTGAACTTTACATTCGCTGTATCTCGACTCCCCTCTCTAGTTCCCAGTGGACTACCTGTTCACTGTCTGTTTGGTTATCTACTCGTCAGAAGGTGATCGAGCAAACACCGTCTCCCTCTGAAGTTCCTGGGTCCGGCACGTCTTTGAAAACGTCCAGCACCTCAACATATCAAGGGGAAGGAACACAACACAGAGCAGTGCTTTGGCTTTGGTTTACCCCTGAAGGGTGACTGGAGGCTGGAGAGGGATTCAGCATACATTGTCTCCTTAAAAGTATTCAAATACCTCCTCCTTATCGGTGTGGGCAGATGTTGTTTTGAGTGGGAACGTCTCTTTAGTGGTAATTTCATGGAGTGCGCATTTAATATTACCTCCTTCTTGTTTTTGTTTTCTTTCTTTCTTTATTTGAATACTTGATTGATAAAAAGGAACGATTGAAAGAGACCATCATCATCTATACGACAGTTTTCGAACCAAATATTTAGCTCGGTATGTTATACAACAGGTGCATTTTTGATTAAAGGATTCATCCTGTCTCCACTAACGGGAGATAAATCCTGGCGTTTTGTTTACCCGGACCTTGTTCTGAGGCAGAGTGCAGTTTTTCAATACGAATGTGAAGGGAGGAGGTAGAGTAGAGGACCCCAGCTCTGCTCTGAACATATACAAGGAAATAATGTTTTCAGCTCTGCTGCCCTCCATCTATTAACAACCTCGTCTATTCTGTTTATTTCTGAGTTGGGTCTGTTAGAAGTGAAGGATATGACAACTGTGAAATCACCAGCAGCCCTGTTGGAGTTTGAGTCAACCTTGTTCAGAGTCGACACAGCCTATACACCTGCTGTTGTTGCTTTAGACACGGAACGGTGAGTTGTCATGGCCACAAAGCCATCTGCTGACATTTCTAATCAGTGAAGGGGTCTCGGTTGGCGTCACCCATCCAATTAGTGTCCTGTGGGTTAGAATACAAGCACACCCCACTTTACCTTTTGCTTTTTATCACACCCCGTCATGTCACACAGTCCTGCTTATACACAGGATGACAATGTAACTATAACCAAGGGCCTTATTAACTTTTGTGAGAGAACATTTGCATAGAGAAGTTCAGCGGCCATTTTAGCTCCCCATTTCTCTTTATTTCGACTGGAGGCTTCATGACCTTCTATTAGAATCTTCAATATTCACATTGTGCTCTGCTTTGATTCCAACTGGAAATCACATCAAGAGATTGAGGCTGTGGGATTTTGGTGCGAAAAAAAGTAAACTTTGGAGATGCCAATGGCCATTTGGATACAAACACATTGGAAATGTGTTGAGTCCCCCAACATATTTGTGTAGTGATATGGCTCTCAGAGTGGACAGCATGGAAAATGTGAGCTGAAAGAGGATTGTGATTTCTCAGAGCTCCGTGGAGAAAAATACTAAGATGGGAGGGTATTGATCTTTCTAGCAGGTGTAGCTTCACAGACCACTGAGTTTCTCAGGCAGGCAGGCATTTAGCTCCAGGAGGGATCTCCTCTCTCCTTTTGGTTATCACCACTGCATTGAGCTGGGACTGCTAAGAGGCTTTATGTTATCATTGGCCAGAATATGAATGAACTTTTATCCCCTCTCTGTGGGAATAAAAACTACTCCAAAAAGATAACACGCGCACGCACATATTTGCGTGTGTGTTCGCCGAGGAATGATGTCATAAACGAGACAGATTCCACTGCAAACAAGCCCATCCCGGTTCCATACTCCACATCTCGTCCTTTCCAATTTGAGATGTTATCATACTATAAATCTCTCGTGTCATATGTTAACATCTAGACGCCACTCAGCTTGGCAGTGCCACTCGTGAAATCAGCGCGTTCAATTTGTGCCTGAGGTGCTCTCATATTGCGAGGATCGTAAGTGCCTGTCTGTCTCAGTGGCGGGGGGGAGGTCTTTTGCAGTGGTGTCACAGCGTGGGCGTGGGTGTTTGTGTAGAGAGGATTCTCAATGGCCACTCATGCAGAGCAGTTACACCGACTCCCCCTCCAGGGACGAGCAGCAGGCCACTTTACAATACGACCCTCTATGTCTATCTCTTCTATAGCCTCCTCTCCTCTCCGCTATAATCACACTGCAATTACCCACTGAGTAGAGTGGAGATGAGGACTCCAGGGAGAGTAGCAGCCTTGACATCTAATTTGTCTAATGTATGTTCTATGTAGGTGTGTGACTGTGTGTAGTGCTATGTGTGTAATTCCGTTGGTATGAGTGAGCGAGCGAGGTGGCTGGGTCGGGAGTGTATTAGCAGAGGTCGTCCTGGGGATGTTTGAAGGGGTTTTCAGGAATTAGCGCCAGCGAATGAGCCCGTTGATTCATTAGCCACTGTGTGATCTCCACTCTCCGTGGTGGTTTCTGTAATGTGGAAACATCATGGCAGTGTCTCAGATGTATGTGTGATTAAAGAGTGTTTTTTTTTGTCATAGAGAAGAACTTTCGATGGTAATCAGGGAGAAAGAGACCTCGCAACATGTGTAGTGCTCTCACATATTATACCATTGGCCTTGACAGCCAGACAGACAGCCAGACAGACAGTATGGAGGGGAAGCTGGATACTATTATCTCTGTAGGGCAGACATTTGACGAACTGACTTGTTGGAAAGGCGGCATCCTATGACGGTGCTACGTTGAAAGTCACTGAGTTCTTCAGTACGGGCCATTCTAATGCCAATGTTTGTCTATGGAGATTGCATGGCGGTGTGCTCGATTTGATACACCTGTCAGCAACGGGTGTGGCTGCAATAGCCTTATCCATACTCTTGTATGTATAGTGTACATACTGTAGGCAGCCAACCTCCACATCAAACACACAGCACAGGGCCCTGCTCACATAGGGACTGTCAGGAATCTCAGTAATGAACCACTGCATGTTAAAGAGATGAAGTCGAAAATGATGTGCCGCGGCAGGAAACGGGCAAACGATGGCAATTGAGACGTCATTTTGCCTTGTTTTCAAAGTTAACGAGTCACAGCAGTCAGTGTCTGGAGAGGGATGGCTAAACGTTTGGTCAGGGCCTTATCGTTCTTTCATATTGCATATGGCAGAGAAGGTACTCTCTATCTTTTCTTCATCCCTGTAATGTTTGTTTCCCACTGCGAGACACACTCTGGGCAAAATATCTGAAACATTACGATAGTTAGCCGTCGATGTAAGTGCGGAGCCCCGCAAGGCTCGATGCTTGCGCTTTTATTTTAGATTGGTTTTGTTAACTGTTCTCCTTGGTGCATTGTACAGAGGCAGGAAGTCTTACGTTTCGAGTTTCAATGTCACGTGCACAAATACAGTGAAATGCCTTCCTTGCAAGCTCGAAGTCGAACAATGCAGTAATCATTATCAATGTAGTACTAAACATAACATAAGGTAGAACAAAAACACACAAGAAATAGACAAAAGAAGCTGTAAGCTGGCAGGCAGGCAGGCAGGCAGGCAGGCAGGCAGGCAGGCAGGCAGGCAGGCAGGCAGGCAGGCAGGCAAGTCCAATCAGGAAGAGATTTAACAGTGCACAACTATGCCAAATGGACTGTTTCATTCTCTAAATATGTAAATGGTTATTGGCAAGTATCAGGGCACGGGTTTAATAGACAATATCATAATGGTCAATGCGAGACCGAGTTGCAGTGGACCCCAGGAAGAGTCCACGGTGGCACTTCCACACAAAGAGTCCGTCTGTCATTTATCTTCCCTTAAGTAAACTTAATTAGCCTACTCCTTCCTGTTAGGAGCCACTGTGTGGATCTGTGGCAAACACAGCGCCCCGCGGAAGAGGGGATTGGGCCCGAAATTGGAGTCAGAAAAATCCCTCCGATAATATATTGTTTAGGTGGTGAATACAGACGATAGGGAGGGAATGTATGACTGCAGGTGCCAGGGTTTCTGTCCATCAAACGAGGATAGAGACGTGTGGAAGCAAAACATCCCCTCTCCTTTGGGAGCCTGAGTCTGCAGATGTTCTGTTAGCCAGGGCAAAGTTAGCTGGCTTCTTCTTTTATTACACTTCATTTAGATGATGCCAGTGATTTTTCGTTTGGGAAATTATGCAATAGAATTATGTAAGGGGTCCCAATGAAGACCGTAGTTCTGGTTAGAGTGTTCCTCATGCTATGCTTAGGGAGATGTTTTATTAATTATGACTGCACTGAGCTCAGGCTTGGGGATTCTTAACGAATGTCCATAAAACATTAATCAGTATTTCAATTTCTAGAGTAAAAGCCATTTTTTAAAACCTTTATTTAACCAGGCAAGTCAGTTAAGAACAAATTCTTATTTTCAATGACGGCCTAGGAACAGTGGGTTAACTGCCTGTTCAGGGGCAGAACGACAGATTTGTACCTTGTCAGCTCGGGGATTTGAACTTGCAACCTTTGCGGTTACTAGTCCAACGCTCTAACCACTAGGCTACCCTGCCGCCCCCATTCACTTCACCATGAGCACTGGCCTGGGTAGATCTTACCATGCCTATGAAACGCCTTCACACTTTTACTGTGCTCAAGCCCTGATACTTTGTAGTAATTCACTGCAAGGTTTGCTAACTACCTCTCTCAAAGAGTGCAGTGTATAAAGTCAGAACATCTGCTGTCTCAGCCACTGCCAAACACCAAGGGAGTACCCCCAAGGCTTGATCCTAGGCCCCACTCTCTTCTCAATTTACATCAACAATATAGCTCAGGCTCTCTCATCCATGTATATGCAGATGATACAGTGTTATACTCAGCTGGGCCTTCCCTGGATTTTGTGTTAAGCGCTCTACAACAAAGCTTTCTTAGTGTCCAACAAGCTTTCTCTGCCCTTAACCTTGTTCTGAACATCTCCAAAACAAAGGTCATGTGGTTTGGTAAGAAGAATGCCCCTCTCCCTTCTGGTGTGATTACTCCCTCTGAGGGTTTAGAGCTTGAGGTAGTCACCTCATACATGTACTTGGGAGTATGTCTAGATGGTACACTGTCCTTCTCTCAGCACATATCAAAGCTGCAGGCTAAGGTTAAATCTAGACTTTCCTCTATCATAATCGCTCCTCTTTCACCCCAGTTTCAAAACTCACCCTGATTCAGATGACCATCCTACCCATGCTAGATTAAGGAGACGTAATTTATAGATCGGTAGGTAAGGGTGCTCTTGAGCGGCTAGATGTTCTTTACCATTCGGCCATCAGATTTTCCACTAATGCTCCTTGTAGGACACATCACTGCACTCTATTCTCCTCTATAAACTGGTCATCTCTGTATACCTGTCGCAAGACCCACTGGTTGATGCTGATTTATAAAACCTTCTTAGGCCTCACACCCCCCTATCTGAGATACCTACTGCAGCCCTTATCCTCCACATACAACACCCATTCTGCCAATCACATTCTGTTAAAGGTCCCCAAAACACACACATCCCTGGGTCGCTGGTCTTTTCAGTTCTCTGCAGCTAGTGACTGGAACAAGCTGCAAAAAAACACTCAAACTGAACAGTTTTATCTCCATCTCTTCATTCAAAGACTCAATCATGGACACTCTTCCTGACACTTGTGGCTGCTTCATGTGATGTATTGTTGTCTCTACCTTCTCGCCCTTTGTGCCGTTACCTGTGCCCAATAATGATTGTACCCTGTTTTGTGCTGCGATCCATGTTGTGCTGCTGCTATGTTGTGTTTCTACTGCATTCATGCCATGTTGTGTTGCTACCATGCTGTGTTGTCATGTGTTGCTGCCATGCTGTGTCGTTGTCTTTAGGTATCTCTTTATGTAGTGTTGTGGAGGCCTTCTGCCTTTTGGTAGGCCGTCATTGTAAATAAGAATGTGTTCTTAACTGGCTTGCCTAGTTAAATAAAGGTTAAATAAAAAAATTAAAAAATAAATGTTGGCTAGAGTGTGCAGAGTTTAATACACCGTAATTGCAGGGTTGAGAGAGTGTTTGACAAATTGCCATTCTCATAATTGGAAAACAGCACTAGGTGTGTAATTGCAGAGGATTAGCGCAGGTTACCATAGCACTGAGATGAGTATTTCAGGTCTCAGACCTTGCCTGACAGGAATAAAGAACAGAGAAATGTTGTCCTTTTCTTTTCCTCGTCTCTCTTCTCCCCTCCCACATTTAGGACTTTCCCACAGTCAGGAACATGTCTCTCCAGACTCTAGAGTTTTAGAGAAGAGGAAGTTAAAAAAAAACACCAACAGCCAATCCCTTTCCTCTCCCTGCTTACTCAGGATAAAATGACAGCATAGATCAGTAGCCGTGCTGCAGAGTCTAATGAAGAGGAGTGAAAGATAGACAGGTTGGGGATGTCAACAGCCTAGACAGCCTTCATGACCCTCTTACTCTCGCAGTACACAAACACACATGCACATAGCAAGCATCCGAAATGTATTTGCTACTAGAATGGCTAATACATTCTCCCATTTGTCTCAATTTAGCATTTACGTCACTGCCAACGTTCCAAATATATTTTTATGACTGAGTGAGTATTCATTACTCTCTTTAGACACATAACAGGCTAAAGATAAAGATGAGAGAAATACATGCATTAAAACGCAGTCCTACGGTGGCGTGGTAAAGAGAGATCTTTGAAGACAGGAAATTGCCCGACAGGATTCCTCAGCCCACAGTGTTTGTACAGTAACTGTTCTGTTTGTTGCTTAAATGAGGAACTTCCAATCGGGGGAGACAGTAATGAAATAATACGATGTAATGGAGATTATGGAAGCTGATTGAAAAGCAGTATAGTATACTCTAGATCAATGTGTATGCTATGTGCCTGGTTGGTACGTCATACTGGAGATAGATCCCCAGGCTTTATTGGCATTACAGACATCTCAGCCTCAGACCAGAGACTAGTAGAAGTGACAGTATATTAAATCCATGGTTTTCTCTGTTAGATGGACACCTGGCGAGAGATGTTGTACATCGCTATGACGTTTCAGTCCATGGTTTTCTCTGTTAGATGGACACCTGGCGAGAGATGTTGTACATCGCTATGACGTTTCAGTCCATGGTTTTCTCTGTTAGATGGACACCTGGCGAGAGATGTTGTACATCGCTATGACGTTTCAGTCCATGGTTTTCTCTGTTAGATGGACACCTGGCGAGAGATGTTGTACATCGCTATGACGTTTCAGTCCATGGTTTTCTCTGTTTGGACACCTGGCTGTTGTACATCGCTATGATTTTCAGATGGACACCTGTTGTACATCGGCGAGTCCATGGTTTTCTCTGTTAGATGGACACCTGGCGAGAGATGTTGTACATCGCTATGACGTTTCAGTCCATGGTTTTCTCTGTTAGATGGACACCTGGCGAGAGATGTTGTACATCGCTATTACGTTTCCGCTGTCATGCTGCTACAATTATCATGATGACAAGGCTCTATAGCCTCTTGCTCCACAGCTTTAGGGGAGTTGTTCTCTATAGCCTCTTGCTCCACAGCTTTAGGGGAGTTGTTCTCTATAGCCTCTTGCTCCACAGCTTTAGGGGAGTTGTTCTCTATAGCCTCTTGCTCCACAGCTTTAGGGGAGTTGTTGTCTATAGCCTCTTGCTCCACAGCTTTAGGGGAGTTGTTGTCTATAGCCTCTTGCTCCACAGCTTTGGGGGAGCTGTTCTCTATAGCATCTTGCTCCACAGTTTTAAGGGAGCTGTTCTCTTAGGGGAGCTGTTCTCTATAGCCTCTTGCTCCACAGCTTTAGGGGAGTTGTTCTCTATAGCCTCTTGCTCCACAGCTTTAGGGAAGCTGTTCCCTATAGCCTCTTGCTCCACAGTTTTAAGGGAGCTGTTCTCTTAGGGGAGCTGTTCTCTATAGCCTTTTGCTCCACAGCTTTAGGGGAGCTGTTCTCTTAGGGGAGCTGTTCTCTATAGCCTCTTTGCTCCACAGCTTTAGGGGAGTTGTTCTCTTAGGGGAGCTGTTCTCTATAGCCTCTTGCTCCACAGCTTTAGCTTTAGGGGAGCTGTTCTCTATAGCCTCTTGCTCCACAGCTTTAGGGGAGCTGTTCTCTATAGCCTCTTGCTCCACAGCTTTAGGGGAGCTGTTCCCTATAGCCTCTTGCTCCACAGCTTTAGGGAGCTGCTGTTCTGTTCTCTATAGCCTTTTGCTCCACAGCTTTAGGGAGCTGTTCTCTTAGGGGAGCTGTTCTCTTTTAGGGGAGCTGTTCTCTATAGCCTTTTGCTCCACAGCTTTAGGGAGCTGTTCTCTTAGGGGAGCTGTTCTCTATAGCCTCTTGCTCCACAGCTTTAGGGGAGCTGTTCTCTATAGCCTTTTGCTCCACTGCTCTAGGGGAGCTGTTCTCTTAGGGGAGCTGTTCTCTATAGCCTCTTGCTCCACAGCTTTAAGGGAGCTGTTCTCTATAGCCTCTTGCTCCACAGCTTTAAGGGAGCTGTTCTCTATAGCCTCTTGCTCCACAGCTTTGGGGGAGCAGTTCTCTACAGCCTCTTGCTCCACAGCTTTGGGGGAGCTGTTCTCTATAGCCTCTTGTTCCACAGCTTTAGGGGAGCTGTTCTCTATAGCCTCTTGCTCCACAGCTTTAGGGGAGCTGTTCTCTATAGCCTCTTGCTCCACAGCTTTAGGGGAGCTGTTCTCTATAGCCTCTTGCTCCACAGCTTTAGGGGAGCTGTTCTGTTCATAGACTTTGGCACCAGGTCAAGGCCTGAAAAGAGCATAATGTCAGCCTGGAAATAGAGCTGGCCAAGTTCTGCCTGGCCACCTGGAAGAGATAGGCCACTGTCAGGGCTGTGAGTGTTACCCGGCGTGATGGATGAGGTGGAGGAGTCAGTCAATCACAAGGGCTCCCGGTTCCCCTAATTGATCACGCCACATCTCACTCCAGACCAGAAGTCACAGGTGTCAACCTTGTGTTAGTATTCAGCATCACCTGGCCCCAAACATCTGACTCCAGATCAGAGATCACTGCTAGGCTAATTACAATGCATGTTGTTACTGTCTCTACCAGTTAATGTCCTGTCAAGCTACACCTGGAAGCCATTCTCTGTTGCAGAGCTACAGTAGCCTATATCTCCATGTGGCAGGACTGGTGAACAGTAGGAAGTCACTTGCTGCGGGACACCAAGTCACAGCTTTACCCCTGCATTACGGTTCGTCACCCAGGCAGCAATGGAAATGTACCAGTCAACGTGCAACCGCTCACAGGATTGACATGTGTTTAGTGCTCTTCCTCTGGGTAATCTCTGTCACTCTTACCTCTGCCCCCCAGTGCAGCCCTCTCTCTTTATAGAGCCATCTGTTCTTGCTCGTTTTAGGACACTCTTCTGATTTCAGATTCCTAAATGAGTTTTCAGGGCTGCATCCTCTCCCCAAAGAGGGAGATATGGGCTCGAGTTAAAAACGATTACGTAAACGCCGTAGCATTCTGATATGCAGAACATTAATTTTACTCGATTTCTGCCTTGAGGACTCACCTCTCCCTCCCTCTCTGCCTCCCACGCTAGCAGTGGCATGTTGAATTAAGGTTACGCTTGGTTGCGTCTCCTCTCTGTGTTAGTGCCTGAGGAAAACCTTGTTTAATGTGTGTTAAAAAGAGCATGCGTCAGAGGGCTTCACATGTATCTATGTGCTGTTGTAAGTCTCTGTCTTCCAATAATACACAGAAAACAATTGTGTATGCGTGTGTTATGTGATTATGCTGAATTTGTCCATGTGATCTTTTCTGGTATTTTTTTCAGAGAATATACGGTACAGTACATGGGAGTGTTCACTGTGGTGTTTTCCAGGGTGACACAAAAGCACTCTTATGCTTAAAATTGAATGCCGCACAGCATTTCATTGAAATTGCATTTGTGTGATCTCAGCTAGGACTATGATATAGCACACAAAGTGTTCAGTAACTGATGAACTTGTAGCTCTGTTCCACCATTACAGATTTAGTCAATATTTCTGTTTGGGGAATCGTTTGTATTTTTATTGTTGCTTTTTTATTGCCTGGTAATCCCTTTAAGTTCCGATGAATTGAATGCACCGTATTACTGCAGTACATCTTTATAATGTTGGGGAAATGATTATGTGACGTTTATTGATGAGATCATACCCTATATGGGATTAGCTGTTGTTACGCACGCGCACGCACACACACACACACACACACACACACACACACACACACACACACACACACACACACACACACACACACACACACACACACACACACACACACACACACACACACACACACACACTAGGATATTGAACTCAGGTGATGTGCTTGCTGCTAGCTGGTCCAGTTCCAGTCCTCGGGGGTAAAGTAGAGACAGAGGTGATGACTGGACTGAGGTTCTGTTTGTCTGTCTAATCTACTTTCCCCCTGGGTAGTGAGTGTTCGTGTCTCATACTGGCCTGCTCTGGGCCAATGTCCAGTCCAAATGAAATGTTCTCAACACATAAAGGAGACAGAGATGATCATATTTGAAAGCCGGGGCGGCTCCTTAATGACTGTTCCCTTAAGATGAACCTTTCCTGAAGCATCAGAATGATGATGGGCCCAGCAACACGAAGTGGTTTTTGTCTAGCGTCGGGAGTCAGGGACTGGGGGGTAGATGAGATGGGCTGAGCTAACTGTGGATAATTGTGGAGTTCTTTTTTATTGCGTGAATCAAGGAATCAATTAGTCCTGTGTATCAAAAAAGGGTCAGCTCAGCCGTTATTCTGGACATGAGTTTGTCAAGCGTTATAGACCTATGTTCGGCGTCTGGTTAGACTTGGGGACAGTGATGAGGCAGTTTTCGTCTTGCGAGGCTGCCTCTAGAAATCTGTTATCGGTTAAAAAAAATATTAAGAGAAAATAAGAAGTTGAACATTGGGTCCATTCACTCTCCCCTTATTCTGAAATGGAGGTCAGTCCATGTAAACAGCATTGCCCTGAAAACTGCCTGTATTGTGATTGTGTTTAGATGGATGAAGTGGGATGATAAATTGTCCTTCAGTCATAGACATTTTCGAGCATCTGGACCTCAACACTCAGTAGGCTTTCTGTGCACGACTCAAATGCCAGATGATTAAAATAGTATTTTAAAGTGGGTTTATAGCTAAAAATCTAATGTTGATTACATTTCCATCCGTGTTCTTCTGATTTGCCTTTGCAAAGAACAACACACTATATTGATCAGGTGAGCTCTACTGTTGGCTCTAATGTAATACTCAAAATGCACCAATGTGGATGTTTAAATCTGTTTGTAAAACAGTGAAAGGTCCTTTCAGTGGAAACTCTCATGGCAGATGTAGTACATTCTAATCTCCTCTCACTGACTATGTTAAAGGTCCCTGTTTCTCCAATCCCCGCAGAACAGAGATTACTAATGTCAGCCCCTCTCACTAAGCCCACTGTGAACAGCCTGGCGTGACAGATGCAGCCGCCTTGGTGGCTTAATTCATTAATGAAGACATTTACTAAGATACACCCCCTGTGTTCCTCTGCCCAGGTGGAACACACAGTATGTGTCACACACCATAGCAGAGGATCCTGGGCAGTCGAGGAGAGTGTGTGTGTGTGTGTGTGTGTGTGTGTGTGTGTGATCTGTGTGTGTGTGTGTGTGTGTGTGTGTGTGTGTGTGTGTGTGTGTGTGTGTGTGTGTGCATCCTTCTGTCCATGCACATCCGTCTGTCCACATGCGTGAGTGTGTGTGAGTGTATTTCTCCTGTCCATGAAAAATGAACAGAAGCTCTCTGTACTGTTAAAGGCTACGGTTACACTGCTATGAAAACCCTTTTAGTCTAGAATAAGAGCACTCGTGGTGCATCAATGTGCCGGCTTCACAAGTGCTTTTGTGCGTCAATACATTTTCCATTGGAACAGTGAATTGCTTCAGACTGTTTCAAATACAGGGCCTTCAGAAAGTATTCAGACCCCTTGACTTTTTCCACATTTTGTTACGATATAGCATTATTCTAAAATGGATTAAATAAAACAATTTCCTCAGGAATTTATACTCAATACCCCATAATGACAAAGCAAAAACTGTTTTTTAGACATGTTTGAAAATGTAAAAAAAAAAAAAACTGAGATATCACATTTACATAAATATTCAGACCATTTACTCAGTACTTTGTTGAAATACCATTGGCAGCGATTACAGCCTTGAGTCTTCTTGGGTATGAAACTACAAGCTTGGCACACCTGTATTTGGGGAGTTTCTCCCATTCTTCTCTGCAGATCCTTTCAAGCTCTGTCAGGTTGGATGGGAAGCGTCACTGCACAGATATTTACAGGTCTCTCCAGAGATGTTCGAGCGGGTTCAAGTCCAGGCTCTGGTTGGGCCACTCAAGAACATTCAGAGACTTGTCCCAAAGCCACTCCTGTGTTGTCTTGGCTGTGTGCTTAGGGTCGTTGTCCTGTTGGAAGGTCAACCTTCACCCCAATCTGAGTTCCTGAGTGCTCTGGAGCAGGTTTTCATCAAGGATCTCTGTACTTTGCTCCGTTCATCTTTCCCTCAGTACTGACTAGTCTCCCAGTCCCTGTTGCTGAAAAACATCACCACAGCATGATTCTGCCACCACCATGTTTCACCATAGGGTTTGTGCCAGGTTTCTTCCAGACTTGACACTTGGCCTTCAGGCCAAACAGTTCAATCTTGGTTTCAGCAGATCAGAGAATCTTGTTTCTCATGGTCTGAGTTATTCAGGTGCCTTTTGGCGATCTCCAAGTGGGCTATCATGTGCCTTTCACTAAGAAGTGGCTTCTGTCTGGCCACTCTACCATAAAGGCCTGATTGATGGAGTGCTGCAGAGATGGTTGTCCTTCTGGAAGGTTCTCCCATCTCCACAGAGGAACTCCTCCCTGACCAAGGCCCTTCTTCCCCGATTGCTCAGTTTGGCCGGGCAGCCAGCTCTAGGAAAAGTATAGGTGATTTCAAATGTCTTCCATTTAAGAAGGACCTTCAATGGGTAAAAGTATAGGTGATTTCAAATGTCTTCCATTTAAGAAGGACCTTCAATGCTGCAGAAATGTTTTGGTACCCTTCCCCAGATCTGTGCCTCAACACAATCCTGTCTCTGAGCTCTACTGACAATTCCTTCGAAATCATGGCTTGATTTTTGCTCTGACATGTACTGTCAACTGTGGGACCTTATATAGACAGGTGTGTGCACAAAATGATTGCTCTAAAATCCTATACTTGGAGCATTTCGCAACGTATTTCACCCAGCTGGTTTCCCCTCGTCAGTTAAACACAGGCAAGGCAAGTTGCTTGCCTTTGCATTTTCTGGAGGGTACCATTTGATAAGCTTCTCAAATGGAATTAAGATCAAATGAACACGCCAGAGCATGAGGGCAGATATTTATGAGCAGGCCCCGAAATTAACGCAACGATTAAACATGTCTCCCTAACCCGACCCCTTTCATTTAAACTAGGTTTTATAAGCAGCAGCACAAAAGGCTCATCTCAGCCATGCTATGCCATGAGACCAACACCGGGACGTGTTGTGCGGTGTCTGCTATGCCAGGCATGCCTAGAATCATGGCGCTCAGGGGCCCAGTACCCACTGCCGCTCTCTACTAAGATCCCTGTAGCCACATTTAAGTACATAGCCCATAGAGATTGACATCACATTGGCACACAATGCTATTCAGGTCATGTCTGAATTATCTGAATCCCATGGGCACGATCCCTCTAAGGCACGGACCAGTTCAACAGTTCCATACCACCCACTTTCCATGCCTTGCATAGGAGATCTGCTCTTACTCCGCTGCGGTGGCTGTGGCCTTTCATAGTGCATTGGCAATTAATGGATCATCCTTATCCATTTATGTTGAATTGGTTCAATCCACTTAAGGGCAAATATTATTATCGTCTCTGTCTCTGTAACGTCTCTTTATAATTGTTATGCCACTGTATTCAGTCCTCCGTGTCCTTTCTGCTGGGCTGAACAGTTCATTGTGGGAACCCTGTCCGGTCCCCTCGTTGCTGGCCCAGTGTCGTCTCTAAATATAACCCCCATCATCATCTGAGTGACTGGCTGGACTTGGTATGACCTTCCAGTGTTATATTGGCTAGAGAGGCCCCGTGGTTTAACAGTGGGGGAGCTCGAACTCCAGCGGGGTGAGCAAGGCCCTCTGACTGCCTGGTGTGTGAATTGTGAAACAGCTGAGTGAGGCGAACAAGCTGTAATGACACTTTTCACACTCCCACATCTGAGAGGTCACAGTCACACAGGCACTACAGCTAGGGCAGGACGTTACCTGCTCAACCTGATAACATCAAGCCAAGACAGCCTCTCTGTGCAGATAGTGGCTATTATCCGTTGGTTCATTTCAAGCCTTTTGCAGTAGTTTCCGAACAGTAGTTTAGTTTTTGTTCTGTTTCTTTTCACCCACCCACACATATCCTGTTCAATTCAAACGTATGTCCCGTTACAGAATGCAAAAGGGACATGTTGCCTGGTTTGATACAAAGAGATGTGAGAGACCCTGTAGGTATCTTAGACACTGTACAGTAGCTGTTTATGAGACCTTGAGAGCAGAATGGACTAATACATATGGTGGAATCATTGGTATGTGAGGATGGAGAGCATAGGGGGTCCAGGGCGGACAACCCCATAGCCAGAGGTCACATTGACCTGACATTTCCCATGAATGAGCCTCCGGAAATACCTGAAGGGAAATCTATGCCTGGGTGTGTATGAATGCTGACGTCGTGTTTCCTCTAAACTAGCCTTCTTCTATTACCGCACAGAAATAATAGGTTTTCACGGTACATGACTGACTCAAGTCTTTCTCTGAGCTCGAGGGCAGCATTCACTGCCTACTATTTATCTTGAACTTGAATGCTGTTGCTGAGCAGATAGCGCCGAGATTGTACCCTGCAGTGTATACTTAGTCTCCCCTACAGCCGTTGGCATGTATTTCTCATTTCCTGCAGAAGATTGGAACTTTGATTTGACATTATGCTGGTGATGTGTGATCTGTGGAGGTAGTCTGACTAGCCTCTCACTTTGACCTGGGCCACGTGCGTGCTCCGGTGCTCAGCCAACCACTAAATCAGCCCACATGCCACCGTGTTCCCACAAGGGTTAGTGTTAACGAAAGCAGCCCGAGAGGCCTGGCTGGAGCATTCTCCTCTGGTCACAAACACCCCTCTATCCCAGGAACAGGTTATGGTTAGGAGGATGGAGGGAACTCACGGCCGGAAGGGGGAAGGTGCCTGGTGGAGAGTGCGATAGGGTCAAACGTTGTCACGGTTCAGTGCATTTGAAGATTAGATGAGCTGCCTCTACTTATGCAAGGTCAGGACTAACCGTAGAAATAGAATTACTAGAACAGGAAAATTCTTCTTCTATGGGACTAATGGTGAGCACTGGTAGGATTGCCTTGTCTGAACCCGGCCATCACTGCATGCTAACAAGACTGGTTCATCTCATGCACCTGTGGCAGTACAATGTACTCTGCTCTTTAGATTCCTATGACATTGAACATAGATTGTTGGTATCAGTCTGATAAACCAGGAAGGATTTTTCTTCCAGCAAGCCCCCTGAGCCAATACACTGTACACGGCTTGTGTTGATAATCCCAAGGTTGTTGGAAGAAGCCTTTTACAAATCTGATTTCCAAACCTGTGTTCCATTTTCTCTGCATTCCTTTTTCATGGAAGTTGACTACACAGCACTTTTACAAACTTAGGAATGGAATGTTGAATATGGAGGAGCATATGTACAGTACACTCTCTCTACAAAATGGAGACCTAAGGCATTAGTGTCTTTTCATTATGGAATCATGTTTTAGGGACAGAGTAGACATTTGTCTGTATCAAATCTGCATCAATTTCCTGTGAGTCTGTCAATGTGAGTCTCTGGCTTCTGCTGCCCAGCAAGAGCACTCAGCAGCACATCCTCCAGATCTGTGTATTTTCGGGCTGAGTAAACAAATTATCAGCAGGACATCTCAAAAGCCACTTGAATTGTATAATCAACTATCCACTTTTGAAATGAGAATGCTTTTCCCCCACTTTGATGTTTTGATATTTAAAATCCTTAAACAAAGTTAATTGGGTATGGAATAGGGTTGGGCGGGAACCAGATTTTCATACCATCATACCGTTTCTCTACCATTCCAGGGTATACGGTATTACCGAATGTGCACACAAGGGGCGCTATTTCTCAACAACAACAAGAAATAAACAAAACAATTTAGGCAACAGGGATCTTGATCCAGGAGGGGCTAGAATATCTCTGCTGTAACCAAGAAGATTGACCTTGACATCTAGCCAGTTAGCTAGCAAGTTAGCAAACCAAATGCTTAGCTGGAGCCCTGAGCTGAATATCATTTATTTCAAATCTTCAATTTCTTATAGTTATACTTAACTTACATGCACCCCTGCATACTCCAACCCCACCACCCCTCACATATTGAAAATCATACTGTCAGTATTTCAAAATACCCTGGTAATGGTATAAACGGTATACCGCCCAAGCCTAGTACGGAAATTAGGAAATTGGGTCTTTAGAATTAGTCAAAAACACTCATACATATTTGATGACTTTGACGTTTCAGAAGTAGTCTGCTGCCCCATTTCGGGCCCAGTCTCTGTCTTTGAGCAGTTTAACTGGCTTGATATATGGATGGCGCCACTTTGAAGAAGATATCCAACCGTAGCGACAACAGTCAGCTGAATGATATAGCCAGCACCATTGATTGGAATTAGGGAAAAGTTTAAGGTCTGGGGGACTACCATCATTTATTTTTGAAGACACCGTGACAAGCTCTGTCACATTCTCCCAGTGTACTTTAGCCCTTTACACTCGTTCCTGTATACGGGTTGAAAATGGCAGATTTGGGCAATGATAAACACCTACATTGGAACACAGTGGCTGTACAGTAACATGCTATACATGACGTCAGAGTCTGGCTCCGTGCCTCACAGCGATGTATTGGTTTTGACTGACAGCTTTTATGAACTTGAGCACCTTGCCTGGCAAGAAGCTGCCCCCATCCCTCCCACTAATTGGGTAACTCAGTGTATTTTAAAAGATGAGACATAGATGATTATAATAAATAGCATTTTGATGTCATACAAGCAAACCAAACCCCTGTGAGTCCAAATGTGCACTTCTCATTTCCAAATCATGTAATTTACAGTGTCAACATTTATGATCACTATGTTTGATGTACAGTTACAAGATGACATGGTTCCATACCCTGGGTTGTTCTGAACAGAATGAGTGAACTCACTCATGACTCCTTTCTATGCGCACCAAAACAACAATCTGTTTCTCTGAATTGCCTTATGAAAGACTAACACTGTAAGATCGTATTTTATAACTTAGCTAGTCATGTTGGCAACAAGCTTTCAAATGATTCACACCTGACCCAGATTGCCATTTATAATGGACCGTTTTTGGATTGCGTAAACAACATGAATTGTGTGATGGCGGGGATAAAGTGTTGTGTTCCAAACAAAGAAACTAAAAGTGTGCTTCCGCTAGTTCCTCAACGGCACAGCTAGGAGAGCTCCAAAAAGCACCTTAGAGATGAAGACTCTTCTTTGAGTCATTACAGTGCCCACTTTGGAGAGCTGTGTGGCCACTTGAAGACACCAGTTAGTCCTCTCACTCAAACCCTTGTAATTCTTTTGCATTATGTTGCACCTACACCCTCACATTTTCCAGGCATATTCTTATCATGTTCCTGAATGTATCCAGAGTATTTTCAGACTTCGTTATTGTTAGAGTCGTGTGTATAGGTGGCAGGGAAGTCAGGCGCAGGAGAATCAGACTTGGTAGGAATGGAGTAGTTTAATAACTTAAAAAACATAACTCCAAAACCATAAATACAATAAAACAAAGTGGGTACGAGGACCCGTCGCGCACCAATACAAAACAACACCAATACTGAACAACAAATAATCTCTGACAAAGACATGAGGGGAAACAGAGGGTTAAATACACAACAGGTAATGAATGGGATTGAAACCAGGTGTGCAGGAAGACGAGACAAAACCAATGGAAAATGAAAAATGGATCAATGATGGCTAGAAGACCGGTGACGTCGACCGCCGAGCGCCGCCCGAACAAGGAGAGACATCGACTTCGGAAGAAGTCGTGACAGTTATCAACAGATGCGGTGGAAAGTACAGTAAATGTAAAATGAACATCAAACCAACAGTGTAATGTTTGGATTCAGTCTTGTGTCAGGTGAACTGTTGTGTCCTCTCCTTTTGGTCTAATCATATTCCCATAATCTCCAAACTGTTCCATTTCAATTGCTACCATGCTTATGCATTTCATATTTCTTCTGTAAGAAACATTTCAATTTAGCCTTATCCATATAGGCCAATTCCCACGAGTGTAAAGGGTAAGGCCTTGGCCAGGAACCAAGCTAACCACCAACAGTAAGGGAGGGTAGTGTGGTGGTTACGTAAAGTCACAGAGAGAGACAACCTCCCGTTAGCGTTCACTCCTCCTGCTGCCTGACTGTCTTTGAACCTGCGTCTGGTGACCGGTGGCCAAGCAGCCTGGGAGGGACTGGAGATGAACTGAGCCGCTGTCTCAACGCACCCCATAACCCCACCACCCGGCCTAAACTACCGCAGCGCTCTAGCCAGCCCCCTAGCTAGCCCTCAAGGGAAGAGGCATTACTTCATTATTAAACAGGTGGTTAACCTTCGAGAGAGTCAGTGGAGGATTGACAGAACATATATAGGATAATCTTAAAGGTGCGAGAATAATTCAGATGGCTTTTGGGGTATTGCGCCGTATTCCACTGTGTTTTTATTATTTATTATTATTTTTTATTATCTCACACCTTCATGCTTATGTAATGAGTAATGATTTATTCAGGGCCAGTCTTCGGAGCAACCCAGGGATCCATATTCTCCCCAATATCTTTTCTCCCCATGTGCTGACCTCCTCACCTAGGAACAATCGGAGAGACATTGGAGTATATCAATATTGTTAAGGGGGAAGGTCTCTCCGCACCCTCCCCTGCCTTCAAACCAGCCTCTGTGAGATGATTTTATTGATGGGCCTAGGGAAATGTCTTATGTGTATAGCTAGGACTATAGGTGTGTAAATGATAGGCAGGCTGTATGTCTGTTTCTCCAATGTTCTATGAGTTTATGGCAGCATTGGGAGGAAGGCCAATGACAAGTTGGTGGGGTTGTTTGGCTCTTTGCCCTCCAGCACTACCCAGACTCCTCTGCAGTGGAGGTCATCGTTTGTATCACATTACCAGCCGATCAGTCTAGAGGAACATAACTGTCAGACCGGACTCGCATGATACCTCACCCCTCCTGCTGACTGGAACAGACAGTTACACACCCCATAAGCCTTCCCTTTGTGCTAATTAGCATGTCGACTGTAAAGTTCCCTTCATTGAGCCGTTAAGGTGGAGTAGAGTAGGGGTGAGGATAGAGTGGGGGTGGGTTGATGGTAGATCCTGTGTGCTCCATTTCACCCAGCGCCATAAAACCTGACCTTTCGACAGGTCAAAGGGTTCATAGAATGGGAGGAGCCAAGTCCCGGACTGGTGACGAGGGTGTCAATGCCTGTGGTGCTGTGTGGGGAGGGGAATGTGTTTGTGTGGTGGCAGGTAGCCTAGTGGTTAGAGAGGCGAGATAGCAGCCAGAGGGTTGCCAGTTTGAATCCCGGGTCCGACAGGAAACATTTGGTAGGAAGTTAGCTGGCAACCGGAGGGTTACTGGTATTAAATCCTAGATGCCATTGCTTTACATTGTGCCTTTGAGCAAGGCACTGAACCGATCCCCGGGAACTCAGTGTGGCAGCTCCCCGCACCTCTCCAAAACCTGTATATGTGTCTTTGAGGGGTTGGGCTAAAAGTCACATTTCGGTTGGACCTTGTGTGCAATTGACAAATAAAGTGATCGTTGTGTGTGTGTGTGTGTGTGTGTGTACGCTCGCACGAATGCATTGGTGTCTGCGTGAGTGAGGGCAGGTTTTTATTACTCAGTGTCGTCAGAATTACGTGTGAGGTCAGTGCTTTGGGAAGCCCTCCATGGGAACCTAGTATCCTCACACATACAGAGACGCACACAATCCCACCTCCACACAGGCCATCAGTGGATGAATACCAAGCAGGGAAAATAATAGGGTCCAAGACAAGATGGATGCTGGAAAGACAACAGGGGATTCAAGATGAGCTAGCTACTGCCTCTGGGGAGCTAGAATGTAATTTGAAAGAAACCTGCATAAGTTTGAAATTCTGAAGGACGTTTCTTGATTTAAAAAAAAATCTGAGCTCCCCTAACACTGAGCCGCTCTCTTATCATTTTTATTGTAGCTGGAGGGAAATGCATGCGTCCTCTGAATATTATGGGTAAACACCGGGGAGCTGTCAAGGCTAGGGCTGCGGCATTCATGACATTTTGTCAGCAGTGATTGTCATGCAAATAACTACCAGTCTCACGGAAATTGACAGTTGATTAACATAAACACATTTAGGATCTCCGGCATTCCACACATAGCCTACAAACCACTGATGCGGACCTTTGCAACGTCTACACTTTCAAAAGTCTAATAAATCTATTTAATATAGCCTACATCATCACAATAAATCCATTATTTATTTTAGACAGGTCTAAAGAAACATGATATGAAGAAAATGTACAGAACAGAATAGCATATTCTGTCTGAGTTGTCTATGTTAGGCCCTGATCTGACTATGCCGTATGGCTGTAGGCTACACAAGTTAATTTAGCACACGCGATTTGCTTATAATTCCTGTGTCTTTATTTGATATTATTTTACAGTAAGAAGATTATTGAACATAGCTGAATAAAATAGAAAGGACAATTTCTCCAAGCAATTTCTGAGGGAGTGCTCACATGTGTCTAATTCTGTGTTGAGGGGTTAACAAAGAAACAGGTCCTCCTATATGCTTCATTTAGAGTTATTTATGTAACATTAAATATGGCGTCACCAGAAAGCTGGGATCCTCTTTTAAATAGTGGCCAGTCAAAACTCTGTAAAATCTTCTGTAGGCTATGGGCTCTCTAACCCTGTTCCAGGGGTCCTAGGCATGTAGGCTACGTTTGGAGTTATTTGGCCACTTTAGTTGTGATATCAACCTTATCAAAACATATAGGGCTATAGGCTTGGCTACATGATGTGTGCAGCTATGATTTGGGGGGGGGGGCATTCCCTGTTTCTTACCTTAGACTGCACAATTGATAATATTCTCAACCATCAGATTATTCTCAATTTGGTCTTGTCTTTACATACACTAAATCATTTATAAGTTAAATTCATTTTGATTCAGAATAATCTATTTTCACGGACCTGTCGGAACAGAGACAGGGGTAAAATGTTCATGCCAGCAAGGTAGGCTACTCTGGTTGTAAAGCAAAGCCATGTGCTTAATATTAGTAAAGTTGAGAAATAAATATAGTAGGCCTAGCCTATAGAAAGCTGATGGGATCCTCCTATTTTTAATAGAGGACATCAAAACTGTTTTCTCACGCATTGCATAGCCAATAGAATTGTCGGGAAGGAACCTGCAAGTAAGCATTTCACTGGACAATGTATAACAAGTGTATCCCGTACATACCACTAATAAAACTTGTAGTTGATTCTTATTGTGAACCAAGTCTATTTTATTCTTATCCCATGGTGCTGAGTGTATGGATAATATATGGTGTTGTTTTCACTCACTGTTCACTCTACTCTTTAAGCTTGTTAGCCACACAATGAAACCAGTTTCTCCGCTACGTTTGGAAAACTAGGTCCATTTTCTAGTGTGTGCATGTTTCTTCATGGGCGTGGGTGTGTGTAACCCATGTGTAAACAGTGTATGGGTTTGTGGGTTTCTACACCGCGGTTTGTTGGTATTCCCAATACTTGTTAATGGCAAAATCTGTCGATTCAGATGCGGCTCTTTGGCTGGACTGAGCCGAGTGTGTAGGAAGTACTAAAACACACCAGGGTTAAACCCTGGTTCCATACATAATACATAACTGAGAGATAGACAAGGAACCAGTAAAACACACCAGGGTTAAACCCTGGTTCCATACATAATACATAACTGAGAGATAGACAAGGAACCAGTAAAGTGGAATGTGCCCATAGAGAATAGTGAGAACAGCTAGAGTCTACACACCAGAGTTTACTAGGCTCTCTCTCCTCAGAAACATAAAATAACTTTAGCAGTCATCTCTCTATCTACACTAGAATGACCAATAGTATGTGGACACCTGCACATCGAACATCTCATCCCATGGGTATTAATATGTAGTTGGTCCCCCCCTTTGCTGCTTTAACATCCTCCACTCTTCTGGGAAGGCTTTCCACTTGTTCCACACTGTTGGAACATGGCTGCGGGGACTTGCTTCCATTCAGCCACAAGAACATTAGTGAGGTCAGGCTCTGATGTTGGGCGATTAGACCTGGCTCGCAGTCACCGTTTCAATTCATCCCAAAGGTGTTCGATGGGGTTGAGGTCAGGGCTCGGTGCAGGCCAGTCAAGTTCTTCCATACCGATCTTGACAAACCATTTCTGTATGTACCTCGCATTGTGCACGTGGGCATTGTCATTCTGAAACAGGGGCCCGAACCATGAAAAACAGTCCCAGACCGTTATTCCTCCTCCAAATTGTACAGTTGGCACTATGCATTGGGGGCAGGTAGCGTTCTCCTGGCATCTGCCAAACCCAGATTCAGCCGTCGGACTGCCAGATGGTAAAGCGTGATTCATCACTCCAGAGAAGGTGTTTCCACTGCTCCAGAGTCCAATGGTAGAGATCTTTACACTACTCCAGGCGACGCTTGAAATTGCACATGGTGATCTTAAGCTTGTGTGTGGCTGCTTGGCCATGGAATCCCATTTTATGAAGCTCCCGATGAATAGTTATTGTGCTGATGTTGCTTTCAGAGGTAGTTTCAAACTCAGTAATGAGTGTTGCAAAACGAGGACAGGCAATTTTTTCCATGCCACATGCTGCAGCACTCGCCGGTCCCGTTCTGTGAGCTCGTGTAGTCTACCACTTTGTGGCTGAGCCATTGTTGCTCCTTGACATTTCCACTTCACAATAACAGCACTTATAGTTGAATGGCACAGCTCTAGCAGGGCAGAAATTCGAAAAACTGATTTCTTGGAAAGGTGGTACCCTATGACGGTGCCACGTTGAATGTCACTGAGCTCTTCAGTAAGGCCGTTCTACTGCCAATGTTTGTCTATGGAGATTGCAGGCTGTGTGCTCGATTTTATATACCTGTCAGTAACGGTGTGCTGAAATAGCTAAATCCACTAATTTGAAGATTTGTCTACATACTTTTGTGTATACAGTGTATCTCTATCCCTCTCTCTCTCTTTCCATCTTTCCCTCCCTATCTCTCTCCCTCACTCTCTCTTTCTGTTTCTCTTTCTTTCTCTCTCCCTCTCTGCCTTAAGAGTGTGGTGAAATATTTACTGAACAACAAAAATGAGAGATATTATTATTAAATGGAGGGAAACTTTAGCCGGTGGGTTGGCATGCAAAGTGACCCTATTGATTAGACTGCCTCCACGCTGAATTTCCTTGTCCTTACTAGGGAGGTACCTGACGACGAAGCTCATCTAGTTTGGACATAAGCGGATGCGCATATTTTATTTTGTGTCTTACTTCTTCCCTCTAGGGGAAGATGTTATGAACATTGTATAACACAAGTGTGTTTCCAACACAGGGTTGGATGCTTCTGAAATAAGTGTAATATGTTTTATGTTTCGTATATATACCCTGCATTTGTTAAATTGCCTCTACAGCCCCCCCCCCCAAAAAAAAAAAATGGATCTCCATCTGCACAAAAAAGTACAGGTAGCACACAAAGCCTAGTCAACATCTGTTGATGTCTCGAAGCACGTACACTTACTCAAGTAATGTGCAGTTTCGTGCAGCCCGCCAGTTTAAGCGATTGTAACCCAACCTCCCATCACCTTGTGATGGAATGGTTTAGGTCATTTGGCTGCCACCTGGTCTGATGGATGTTGGGGACAATGGCTGGAGATGAGAGAGGATTCCGGTAACCAGAGCCCACTTTCAGTTACCTGCCAGACCCAATAACACAGGCAGGCTATGCAGCCCCAGCCAGGCAGCAAGGCCACAGCGGTCAATGCCCTTGAATTAGACAGAAGCTCATAAACCCATTTGGGCGGCTCACAATAGCCCCAGCCGCCCCAGTGGCATTTCTCTCCATGCAGGAGGTAAAAATGGCCGACCTTCCAGATACCATCACCCTGGCCTGATACCTAAGCCACCCAAGCCCTGTACTTGTACCCAGGCCAGGGAGACCCCTGGGCTATTGTTCAGCCCACTTCAGACTAGCTATAGGACTATTCTCAGACACTTTGAATGGACTTATATTGGCGTTTCAGTGCCTCTGGCTCTACTCAGGCCTCTCTGACTGCAAGGTCATGACAGCTCTGACAGCCCCACTGCGTGCCTGGAAAGGCCAGCAACACGGTTGTTGTTGTTGTTGTGTTTCCTGTAGGGAGAGAGGCTCCCTCTCAGATATGCAGCATATGGACAGCTACGTCAGTGGACAAATTAGAGTGCATGCAGCCGGTGTGCATCAGCCCTGGGGATATAACTCAGCTCACCGCCCCCTTTAATGTCCTCACTCTGAGTGGGTGAGAGTGTGTGTGTGTGTGTGTGTGTGATGATTTTGCGGCACAGCGTAGCCTACATGAATACAACATGTTGGACGCGTTCTTCACGTTTTTACCAGTGAAACCTCCAAACTGCATCTCCAATCATTTGATCTCAATCAGTTTCATGGGAAGATGCATTAAGATCTTCTTGAAGGACTGTTTTGTGAGCCAATTAGAACAGATGGTGTTAGCAAACTATTAGACTTCCCGTATTTTGTGTCAATCCATGCAAATTCTGCCTCGCTGCGCACGCTGTTGAGATTTGTCTCATGACCATTCAGCTAACCATCCTCAAATCTCATAAGAAATGACCAAGGTGGTGTCTTTGGTGTAACAGCAACATTATACTAGGCTGTTATAGTTGGTTCTGTTACAGTACTAATCATTATGTGATCTTCCAAGACATTGATTCAGCTTTGATCTAACTTTACTAGCACCATTGTGAGAAGTGGCCACTACACCCCTATTCCTGCTGCACCGAATTAGCTAATTGAAGCTCACATAGACTACTACTCGACGTGGAACAAAGAGACAAAATGCGGGACTGTCCCACAAAATCCGGGACATGTGGTCACCCTAGTGTGTGTGTGTGTGTGTGTGTGTACGTGTGTGTGTGTGTGTGTGTGTGTGCGCCTGTGTGCGAGCGCACACTTGTATGTGTGCACGTCATCTGTGGACTATAGTGTACATAGTCCACTCTGAGCCTGTATGTCCCTGAGACACATACCTGGTGATGATTGCTCAGTGTGCCCAGTGAGCTGTGTCACTCACAGCTTCTTCTGAACAGCCCAGGCTACGGTACTGCAGTAAAGCTCCTGGAGCTCACCACGAGCCTGCAGCCCTGTGGACCTGTGCTCCGGGCCAAGTAGCCAAGTGATGGAGCTTCTAGCCGTACTCTCTCCTCACTAGGCTGGAGCTGCCTCTGACTCTGTACCAACTCTACGCTAGACAGAAGCAGGGCAGGGGGCAATGACAATTTTAAGTCCCATTGAATAAGAGGGATGGATGCACTGGCAAGCCAGAGAGAGACTGATCTTTCTATGTGTGTGTGCCTCGACAGATGAGAAGTTTGTGTGGAGGGGAAATTGCACTCGTAAACCCAGTGCCACGTTAATAGATATTTATATTTCAGCACTTCCACTTATATTGAACTGCCATGGTTAGTTCTGTTCATAGAACCCCGTTGTTGGATGTCAACAGCAATCAGTGGCTCTTGTCGTGTGTCTCTCTCTTCATCAGCTCCCTTTTAGGTTTTGTGTTGTATTGTCCTCGTTTGAACATCAAGGACTGTTTGAGTTTGTGATTATTCATCTCTCTGAGTTAAAAAAAAAGAGGCTTTTGGGTGCCTTTGTTGCTCAGCTGGGGAAAGTTGTGTGAGTTTTTCAGCAGGAGCCAGCTGCCTCTGTGATCGCTGCTTTAGTCTACTCATAGAGCAGGGAGGTGGAGAGGGAAGCTTTGCTTTGTTGCATGGGCTGTTCTATTGCTTTGCTTACGGTGCCCATCCCTGGACCGGTCTGTCTCTCGGTCGGCCCATCTCGGAGGTCTCCATGACAGCTGTGGCGAGCGGAGAGTGACTTCCAATCGCTGTAGTTGTGCTCTCTCTCTCTCTATCGATCTGTCCTTGTTTCAATACATAATTGAAGTGCCGGCGGCTACCCCGGCTGATTGAAGAACCCTGTTGGGCTGCCTGCATGTAGATCTGCAGCAATGAATTAGCCAGAATTAGCCATGGGTGTCTAATAGTTTGTGCTTTTCTTGTTCTTCCCTCTCCCCTAACATTGGAGGTGGTTGTCAGGAGGAGTATCAGGACGGTGAATGGGATTGTGTGGAACAGGCTGAGAAAGAGCCCTGTCGTTTAGTCCTCTCCTGCCAAGACCTGATTGATTTCAAGTCACTCCTGAGTGAATGGGTCTTTCAGCACTGCCCAGGAGGCAGTCAGAAGGGTCTCTCTCTCTAATATATATATATATATATATATATATATATATATATATATATATATATATATATATATATATATATATCAGTCTCTCTCTGCCTGTCTATCTATCTGTCTGTCTGTCTGTCTCTCTGTCTCTCTCTCTGTCTTTCATTTTCTCTCTCTCTCTCTCTCTCTCTCTCTCTCATTTATCAGTCTCTTTGTCTGTATCTATCTCTGTCCCTCACTCTCTCCATTTATCAGTCTCTCTCTCTCCTCTCTCCCTCCCTCCATTTATCAGTCTCTCTCTCTCTCTCTCTCTCTTTATCAGTCTCTCTCTCTCTCCTCTCTCCCTCCCTCCATTTATCAGTCTCTCTCTCTCTCTCTCTCTCTCTCTCTCTCTCTATTCAAGGGCTTTATTGGCATGGGAAACATGTGTTAACAACAACCATGTTCTTCACTGGTTGCCCTTTTCTCGTGGCAACAGGTCACAAATCTTGCTGCTGTGATGGCACACTGTGGAATTTCACCCAGTAGATATGGGAGTTTTTCAAAATTGGATTTGTTTTCGAATTCTTTGTGGATCTGTGTAATCTGAGGGAAATATGTCTCTCTAATATGGTCATACATTGGGCAGGAGGTTAGGAAGTGCAGCTCAGTTTCCACCTCATTTTGTGGGCAGTGAGCACATAGCCTGTCTTCTCTTGAGAGCCATGTCTGCCTACGGCGGCCTTTCTCAATAGCAAGGCTATGCTCACTGAGTCTGTACATAGTCAAAGCTTTCCTTAATTTTGGGTCAGTCACAGTGGTCAGGTATTCTGCCGCTGTGTACTCTCTGTGTAGGGCCAAATAGCATTCTAGTTTGCTCTGTTTTTTTGTTAATTCTTTCTCTCTCTAATTCTCTCTCTCTCTCTCTCTCTCTCTCTCAAAAGCCCTTTATTGAATGCCCTAAAACTGGCCAATCGCACGCACACTGGGTTCAGAGAACTCAACCATACCGCCAGCATAGCAGTTTATAGTGCCAAACTGCTGCAGTCAGCAGAATTTTCTCTGAATCAGAACGCTTGATTAAGACTCTGATGGAGGGAGCAGACTGGATGGGGCATTAATGAACCAGGACTATATTGAGACATTTACATTAAAAAAATACACCATTTACACAGTAGAGTGCCTAGGGTGCCAGCTGCCTTGCCTTTATCAGTATGTCTGTCACTGTGCTTTTCAACGTAATCTCACAAAATGTCTAATTCCCCAAAACTCTCTGGTGCAACAACTGAAACTTTAACCAGGCGTTATTGCTTTTTAATCTTACACTCTGAATCTATCACTTTTTAAGAATTGTTCATGTTTATTCTCATTGTACTGTTCTCATTTGTTATGTGCATGCCAGCAAAGCCACAACACAACACTAAACAACACATTAATCGCACTAGAAAAGGTGACAAACTGTTAGGGCCTACATAAAACTGTCCCAACAGCAGAGCTTTCTTTTCAACACCACTGCTACACCTGGCTATCAGTGGAGCCTTGTCTGGCAGCAAAATAATTAATTCAGCCTCATTTACTGCCTTTTTAAAAAACATAGCTGATATGGCTGATGTGCTTAAACAAATGTGGTTTCTACTGACAATTGAGATGGACAAACTATGGCATAAGGGAATGATGAACGGATAAGAAGCAATCCGTAATTTTGATTACTTTGCTATTGTTGCACATTGTTTTCTATCAAATTGTTGATGTTTTGAAATGAAAAATGCTAAATCAAACTGTTGTGAGTTTATGACAAATCACGCCAGGAACAAGAACAAAAAACTAGAACATATTTTCATTGCTTTCATAAGTAAATCTGTTTAAGGTGCTTTCGTTTAAGGTGACATTAATGAGCGAGCTAGGATGGACGTAGTCAATATAACTATTTGTTCAGCACTTTTGAAATGTTCAGCCACATAATTCAGAACATGGGCCATTCTTACAGTATTCTCCCTCTATACCAAATCAGAGCCGTAGGATAAATAAAGGGTGCATATTAGCAGACAATAAAAGCTCTTACAATATTTGATTATTAAATGTCTCTAAATCAGGCTATAGGCTACATGTACACCACCAAGTCAGAGCAGTAGACTAAGTTATGAGGGGGAAATTGACCAAATGATTAGGGTGAGGCACATGGGCTACTAACAGCTTACTACACAACATCAAATCAAATCAAATGTGATTTGTCACATGCGCCGAATACAACAGGTTACTTACAACCCCTTAACCAACAATGCAGTTTTAAAAAATTGAGTTAAAATTATTTACTAAATAAACTAAAGTAAAAGAAAAAATAAATTAAAGTAACACAATAAAATAAAAATAATGAGGCTACATACTGGGGATACCGGTACCGAGTCAATGTGTGGGGGTACAACTTAGTCAAGATAATTTGTGGTAGGGGTAAAGTTACTATGCATAGATAATAAACAGTGAGTAGCAGCAGTGTAAAAACAAAGGGAGGAGGATGTCAATGCAAATAGTCTGGGTGGCCATTTGATTAATTGTTGGGGGAAGAAGCTGTTAAGGAGCCTTTTGGACCTAGACTTGGCGCTCCGGTGCCGTTTGCCGTACGGTAGCAGAGAGAACAGTCTATGACTGGTGACTGGAGTTTTTTACATTTTTTTGGGCCTTCCTCTGACACTGCCGAGTTTATAGGTCCTGGATGGCAGGAAGCTTGGCCCCAGTGATGTACTGGGCTGTACGAACATCCCTTACGGTCAGATGCCGAGCAGTTACCATACC
The DNA here is from genome assembly GCF_018296145.1 of Oncorhynchus tshawytscha. Lineage (NCBI taxonomy): Eukaryota > Metazoa > Chordata > Actinopteri > Salmoniformes > Salmonidae > Oncorhynchus > Oncorhynchus tshawytscha. Next base: position 42,445,477 of record NC_056434.1, on the reverse strand, counting down.
AAGCGATGATGCAAACGGTCAGGATGCTCTTGATGGTGCAGCTATATAACTTTTTGAGGATCTGTGGACCCGTGCCAAATATTTTCAGTCTCCTGAGGGGGAAAAGGCATCGTCGTGCCCTCTTCATGACTTTCTTGGTGTGTTTGGACCATGATAGTTTGTTGGTGATGTGGACACCAAGGAACATACACTTAGTATTACTTTCTTAGCTACAGTATACATATCTCCCTGGCATATTACATCATTAAGACATTTTTGGACTCACCTTGTTGTGCCTTGCTCACTTGAAAAGGAAGATGGTACAGCAGTCCTTCTTGTGGGCAAATTTTGTCATCAAACTTTGTCATCAAAGTCTGACACATTGGTGTAGCTGGCTTCTGGGTTAAGCGAGCAGTGTGTCAAGAAGCAGTGCGGCTTGGCAGGGTCGTGTTTCTGATGACGCATGGCTCTTGACCTTCACCTCTCCCGAGTCCATACGGGAGTTGCAGCGATGGGACAAGACTGTAACTACCAATTGGATATCATGAAAAAGTCCCAAAAAATAAGTCATGCTGGATTGACAGGATAGCTAATGTATTAACATTTTTCTAGCCCATGGTGTTGAATGTTTATCCTTTTAAGCATGGAAAATAGACCCTTAAACCTAGACTTGGACCACACACCCACTCCACTGAATAGCAGGCTAGTTATTGCTTTGCAATGCTTGCAGTTAGCCACTGATTCCTTCCACTCATTGTTGAATTTGCGGTTTCCTACTTGTTGTGCAATGCTTATGTCCAATGGGCGATGACCACCACCGATACATTTTATATATTTCTCTTCTCTTCCTATAATGAGGATTGAAAAGGATTTGCCAGTAGATTGTTGACTTGATTCATGATGATGGCTGCTAGCTAAGATTTTGAAAGTATGATGTTAACATGATCAGTCCATTCAAAGCTACGGTAGATATAATGTAATTTTATCTGGGGCTATTGACTTTGAGCCTTCGTGGATGGGCACTTCTAATGTAACTCTATGGCAGCACCCAAGGGGCTTGAATTTTCAAGCTCTCCCTGTAGATTTTGCAGTGACATAGTGTCCCCATGAGTGACAGAACACTGAGCCAATCACGGCACAACTATAGAACATTACCAACCCCTGCGCTCCGTATTTTCCACTGTCTGCCCCACCACCACAGAAAACACTGAGCTAGGCTGAATCACCTGCATTTTGGAGCTGCTTTACTCAAGAAAGCAAAAAAGAGACCATGTTTTTTTCCGGCTTTATTAACTCAATGATTTTTTTAAATTGACATTGTTTGCTAACTGATATGTGACACCCAATAATGCCCTGAATGACCAGTCGCCACTGACTGTTCTCGACATTGCCCAGACTTATTTAGTGGGAATTCCGCTCACATCTGCTGTACAATTCTGAAACTAGGACAGCGAAGCAGAGCAGAGTAACAACCCTGGAACTCACCAAGGAGATAGTGTACACAACATAGTATACATTTTACTGGAAAGCAGAGAGAAAGACTTTCTGTAAGAAATATGGTCCAGACAGAGCTGTGAGAACCAGACAGAGCTGTGAGAACCAGACAGAGCTGTGAGAACCAGACAGAGCTGTGAGAACCAGACAGAGCTGTGAGAACCAGACAGAGCTGTGAGAACCAGACAGAGCTGTGAGAACCAGACAGAGCTGTGAGAACCAGACAGAGCCGTGAGAAGCTGTGGGTCACTATGATCACTGTGTACTTCACTTAAAATAGTTTCTGCCCTGTTCAATCTGTCTATCTGGGTTATTGTATGGCTCACTCTTATAGGCTACAGCATGAGGAAACCTAGAGGAATCCACTTAACAGACTGCCAGTACTCAAGCTGTTATGTTGTAAAAGAACAGAAAGGGCCACACACTGTATGCTCCTTGTTAGGGTTGCAAAGGGAGGGTATATTACTGGTAACATTTCAAGTTTCAAGTTTTTTAAAACATTTTTATCACATGACATCTAGTGGCCTTTTGGGGTACTCCGACCCTCTGTGTGGCCTTATCACATGTAAAATATATCAAACAATCAAATACAATGATTTTCACATAAAAATAGAAAGACATTATCCTACATTATCCTAAATATAAACCATCAACTTACCAAAGGAATAGCACTTATTTCAGCATTTGTTTTTACACACTTGTATTTATTTGACTATATCAATATGTTTATGTTGTAAAAAAAAAAAACATTGGTGCCAAACTGGTGGCAGTTGTGAAAAAAAAGCCAATAGTTGGAAGAGTTGCAGAGTTAATTGAAAGTAATGCCATTGTTGATTAAAGGCTTTTTTTCATTAAGGCCATTTTCTGTTGAACCATGTGGTCTATCCACTAGAAGTTCATGGACAATATGGACACAGATATACAAAACAAACACTATTTGATTAAAAAAAATATATATACTCAAGTGTAAATGACCAAAGTTACCATAGATTGCCATAGATTACCTGTTAATTACCTAAATTACTGAACGTTCCGGTAATCCGGATCTTCGTCAGGTCAAACATAATTCAAGTGTAGACACATGATCCTTAGCCCAGCACCTATGTTTGTTGAAGGATGTAGTTTAAGAACACAACCACTGTTGACTATGAAAACATAAACTATGAAAAACTATGACAAAAATAACTATGAAAGCATAAAACATAGATTCATCTGTCTGTTGGTTTTAGCTGGATCTTTTTTTCTGTAGTTGAAAAGGCTGTTCTGGATGCATCACACAGCACTATGATAACTCATAGGCCATTAGAAGGAGAAATCGTTATTTATTTTCTTTTACCCGTTTTTTCTGCCCAATTTTGTGGTGTCCAATTGGTTGTTACAGACTTGTCTCATCGCTGCAACTCCCGTACGGACTCGGGAGACGTGGATGTCGAGAGCCATGCGCATCTTCAGAAACACAACCCAACCAATCCGCACTGCTTCCTGACACAATGCCCACCTAACCCGGAAGCCAGCCGCACCAATGTGTTGGAGGAAACACCGTACACCTGGCAACCCGTGGCAGGGTGCACTGCACTCAGCCCGCCACAGGAGTCGCTAGTGCGCGATGTGACGAGGACATCCCTGTCTGGACTCGAACCCAGAATCAGAAACAGAGTTTAATGAGGGACCACGACCCTCTCCCCGACTTGACACATAATCAAATAAGATGTGCTGTATAAAGGCGACTTTGATTGAATTAGTATTTGATGTGATTCAATCAAGCAGAGTATATATTTAAGTGTAAGGGATGTTTTTGTAAAAAAGAAAAATAGCTAAATTGCTATTCTCATTTGCTTCTCTCTCAAATGAATGTATTACTCGTAGAAACTACATTTCCCTACATTTATTCATGACTTTTCATATTTAAAGATGTCAGCTTTGGTCAAGCCATATGAGTCAAGGCTAGACATGTTCACAGTTAAATAACTGAAAGCCTTGCTGAAAGATGACTGGTAAATTTGATCCTTTTGATTCACAAAGTTTCATGATGCAGTATTTGTATTTATTTATTTCATTTAGCCTTTATTTAACTAGGCAAGTCAGTTAAGAACATACAGTATTCTTATTTACAATGACGGCAATTCTATAATTTCTCATTTGAAGTGTACACTGTAATCTGTGCAGTCATTTCAGATATTTGCCTAAAGTCACTGTCAAAAGTCAGTTTCCCTTAAACATTTTTGGAGGGATATTTGTTTTTTAGTATGGCCACAGTAATGTCCGAGCAGCATTGTAAGCCTTCAGAGAGAGAAAGTTATTGTTTTTATCTGAGGTGCTAGACATTCTCTCTCTTCATGATGGTATACAGTATTATCAATAAGAGCTAACTGTCCTTTTAAAGGAGGGAACCCATAGTTGCTGCTAAAAATATGTTTTCTCCAATAACGTGAAGAATAGCGTGGCACTCAGGGGATGATAGAGGGATAGAGCAGCACTCCTTCTCATAGCCAGCACAGTCAGGAGGCTTTGCTACCACTCTTTACTGTTATTGCACTGTAATGTTAGAGCTATACTTTAACAAAACACACTTTCACTGAAACATTACACTCCCGAAGAGCATTTTATGTCCAGAATGGATGACTTCCAGGCTGGCCAGGCCAGTCATCAGCTTTAGCCCCTGTATTGCAAAAATCTGGTGGCAAGCCATTTAACAAGAGCAGAGCAAGTCATTTGGAGGGTCAGTTTCACACTCACGCCCGCCCGCCTGCACACACCCCAAACCCTTTCCGAAATTAACCTCCATTGTAATACTAAGAGCCCAAGAAAAGGACTGACGCAGTTTGACAAAAGCCGTTGAAGTCATCATTCCGGGTGGTTTGCGGGCCGTTTTCCCCGTGACCTCTGAGAGGGAGCGTAAAAAGATCAGCTCCACCCGGCCACACTCAGCCAGTCGCAGCCCCTCCCCTAGTCACCTCCCCCATGCCTGGCCTGCTTGCTCCGCCGGTGGGGGAGATTGAAGTGGCGTCCCGCATCGGGTGGCTCTCTGTGTCACTGAGCAGGTTACTGTCGCAGCTGATAAAGCACCCAGCCAGTGTGATGGAGAAGGGCTGTTCTCTCGCTTTCTCTTTCTGTTCCTCTTCCTCTCCTCGCTCTCATCCTTCGCCACCCTCCCTCTCTTTCTCTCTCTCCACTGATGAATTTGCTCCACAGTTTCAATTACCCTGACCTTGAGCATTGAGAAGGACCCACACAGCAGGGCTCCATTCATCCAGTCAAATAGAGCCATCTCTCATGTTCTCCAGTCTTGTCCCAAAAGCTAATATGGTTCCACAGGCCTAATTTGCTCCTCACCACTCACCACAGCCACAACACTGACAGCGAGCTAGCCTTCCAATGACATTTGGACTTTAGACTTAGCACAACTCAATCTGACCACAAAAGGCTTGGATAAAAGGAACATTAGTCTAGTCACAAATCTTTGAACCTTGACACTCCATGTCCTCTTTCTAGCCTAAAGAGATGTCTATGTAACTTTTTATTAAATGTTGAGAGCTGTAGACTTGTATTGAATTGAGTATTGTGTACTCCAGCCCCTCAACCACAGAATAGGTTGAATTTGTGGTCACACTTCATCTGGATAGTCTGGATTGTCCATGCTCTGCAGATGGTCATACTATCAAAAAACTACACAACATGACCAAAAGTATGTGGACACCTGCTGGTCGAACATCTTATTCCGAAATCTTGGGCATTAATATTTAGTTGGTCCCTCCTCTGCTGCTATAACAGCCTCCACTCTTCTGGGAAGGCTTTCCACTAGATGTTGGAACATTGCTGTGGGGACTTGCTTCCATTCAGCCACAAGGGCATTAGTGATCACTGATGTTGGGCGATTAGGCCTGGCTCGCAGTCTGCGTTCCAATTCATCCCAAAGGAGTTCTTTTAGGTTGAGGTCGGTGCTCTGTGCAGGCCAGTCATGTTCTTCCACACAGATCTCAACAGACCATTTCCATATGGATCCCGCTTTGCGACCAGCGCATTGTCATGCTGTAACAGGAAAAGGCTTTCCCCAAACTGTTGCCACCAAGTTGGAAGCACAGAATCGTCAATAATGTCATTGAATGCTGTAGTGTTAAGATTTCCCTTTACTGGAACTACGGGGCATAGCCCGAACCATGAAAAACAGTCCCAGACCATTATTCCTCTTCCACCAAACTTTACAGTTGGCACTATGCATTCGGGCAGGTAGCGTTCTCCTGGCATACGCCAAACCCAGATTCGTCTGTCGGACTGCTAGGACGCGACGCGTGATTTATCACTCCAGAGCACATGTTTCTACTGCTCCAGAGTCCAATGGCGGCGAACTTTACACCAATCTAGCCAACTCTTGGTACTGCGCATGGTGATCTTAGGTTTGTGTTCAGCTGCTCTGCCATGGAAACCCATTTCATGAAGCTCCAGATGAACAGTTTTTGTGCTGACATTGCTTCCAGAGGCAGTTTAGAACTCGGTAGTGAGTGTTACAACCGAGGACAGACGACTTTTACGAGCTACGCGCTTCAGCACTCAGTGGTCTTGTGTGAGCTTGTGTGGCGTACTGTACACTTCGCAGCTGAGCCATTGTTGCCCCTAGACGTTTCCACTTCACAATAGCACCATTTACTGCAGAAGAGCAGAAATTTGACGATCTGACTTGTTGGAAAGGTGGTCAAGTTGAAAGTCGCTGAGCTCTTCAGTAAGGCCATACTTCTTCCAGTGTTTGTCTATGGAGATTGCATGGCTGTGTGCTCAATTTTATACATGTGGCTGAAATAGCCGAATACACTAATTTGAAGGGGTGTCCACATACTTTTGCATATATAGTGTATCTGTTGATAAGCAACTGCTTGCTAAGGTTAGGGTAAGGGTTACTTTTAGGGTTAGGATAAGGGTTAAGGATAGGGTTAGGTTTAGAATAAGGGTTTGGTTAAGGTTAGGGTAAGGGTTACTTTTAGGGTTAGGATAAGGGTTAAGGTTAGAGTTAGGTTTAGAATAAGGGTTTGGTTTAAGGCTAGGGTAAGAGTTACGTTTAGGATAAGGTTTAAGGTTAGAGTTAGGTTTAGAATAAGGGTTTGGTTAGGGTAAGGGTTACGTTTAGGGTTAGGATAAGGGTTAAGGATAGGGTTAGGTTTAGAATAAGGGTTTGGTTAAGGTTAGGGTAAGAGTTACGTTTAGGGTGAGGATAAGGGTTAAGGTTAGAGTTAGGTTTAGAATAAGGTAAAGGTTAAGAGTTACTTTTAGGGTGAGGATAAGGTTTAAGGTTAGGGTTAGAGCTAGAGTTAGTAAATTGAAATGTTACTGATAGTCTGTTGATAATCTGTAGAGCATCTACAGATGGACTATCCAAATAATGTGTTACCGAATCAGTGGAAGTGCCCTTGAGCAAGACACTTAACCCTAGTTGCTCCTGTAAGTTGCTCTCGATAACAGCGTCTGCCAAATGACTCAAATGTCCAATATGTAGGATGTTCCTAGTTATTATGAAATCTGGAGGTAGACATGTCCTCCACTTCTACGGTTCAATAAACTGCATCGCTCCCTACCACTACTCACTCCCACCTCGAGCAGTCACGGGACTTGTCATAGTATCTTCAGAAATACACTATATACACACAGTATGCCAAAAACGATTTGAACGGCATGATAGAACTTAAAACGTTGAACACATCTCCATCAAACAGTAAAAGCTTGTTACTGTAACTCTGCCTGAGGAGAATTCCTATCAGGTAATAGAAAGCAGCGTACCAACCCCACACACTCCCAGTAATGGCTTAATGAGAGAGGCTATGTCGCTGCAAGGGTGCGCACAGGGAGCCAAGGGGATTGTGGGCGCTGAGACGGAGCAGAACCTGCCCCTCTCTCTCTCACTCTCTCCTGGCCTGTTCGACAGAGTTAAAAACTGCAGCCGGTGCCTAAATACCTAACTGACATGTTACTCTAAGCTAAACACTTATACATCTTCCCCCATAGTTATCCTCGACTCCAGGTTTTCCCCTCTCTGAACAGAGGGATAAATTAGACTTGGGGTTATGGTAACACGGGACTACTAACACATAATTTTAGGAAATGGGAACCATTCGAGATTAAACTAACTTTCTCACATGTGGAAGGGCATTTGGCCCATCATTTTCATGTGGTTTTTAACTACTGTAAACTTCTGTGAATTATGTCTGTTTACAACCCCTCATCCTGTACCTTGAAATCCTACTGTGACATTATACAATATCCATCCACATAGATTGGATGTGAAAACAAGCCGAGTGTCTGAAATTAAAACAGGATAAGCGCCTCAGGCAGGCCTGAGGTCAGTCACGACCATCGAAGGTCATACCACCAATTGGCAGGCCTCGCTCTCTACTCTGGGCTTTCCTACATAATATCCTTTCACGTTTGACATTGGAACTGGTAGCAGTGGTGTAGTGAGACAGAGATTACACCGAGAGAGATCAGACAGATTGGGTGGGGGCTGGGTGGCTTCACAATCACTCACAGCAGACAACCTTGGATGCTTTCCTACACTCGGGCATTAGTCACAATCAACTAGAGGCACGGGATCCTCCCCCCACCTGGACTGGCTTACCTCTCGTGCTCCCTTTCTTCATAAATCCAACCTGCCTGTCCTCATAACGTACCTGGGTCATTCCACCAATTTGGGCTTTACATTTGTTTTAACATTCTGTCATAAAGAGCACAAGTTGAACTTGAGTGAGAGGATTGACAGAGGGACATGTCAAAATGCTGAATTTTGGTACTTTAGTAAGTCCTTATTCATATTTTAGAAATCGGATTTATCGAATTCTCCATGTGGTCTATATTAAATGGCACTTCGTTTAATTTAACAGGCTTTTAAAATTCTATATTGGTGCACAATTTCAACTTAAAATATCAAAGCTTAGTGAGAGAGACTGTGTTACTGCAAGGGCGCGCACAGGGAGCCACTTACAATTGTTTTTACCCACATAGTTTTTACCCACCTACCCACCTAGTAGTACCCACCCACAATGCACCCTCTCACAAAACAGGAACTTTGGCCATAGAGATAAAATTACTAGAACGACAAAAGCATGTTATCTTGCTTTATTCCTACTCAATATGGCTGCCGGTCCACCCATTGACATGAATTGGAAAGCCTGTTGTAGTAACTCTGTTTCATTGGCTGTGGCCTCATGAGCTGGGAGATCTATCTGCATTTTATCCACTCAGCATAAAGACAAATGTGACCTTTCACAGCATTTCCAGTTGACATTTCCATTTTCCATTTTTAAATCGGGGACCATCCCCCCGGCTCACTCCTCCTAGTAGTTAGTTATGTATTATTAAGGTGATTGAGACCCATACTGAGCTGAGGGTCGTTCAATCTAACGCCACTCAAACAAACAACTGATGCTCCTGAGTCTCTCTCTTACTCAGTCACACAGCAAGTTAGTTGTTTGTTTTTACTGCTGTTTTTCCGAGGGAAAGGAACAAAAGCTCCCGTGTCCTTTTGAATAGGACGCCCATCGGTTGGCCAAACGACTGTGCCGCTCCGTGAGGGATTGAACGCTCCGTGATCTGCTCAAACGAGTGTCCCTCGCTATTAGGCTTCATGGACTCGTCTCTCTGGCCATCCTCCAACCTTCACAGGAGCTTATAATGTGTAGCCTTTATTTGACTAGGCAAGTCAGTTAAGAACCTGTGGTAGAAAAAGTACCCAATTGTCATACTTGAGTAAAAGTATAGATACCTTAATAGAACGTTACTCAAGTAAAAGTCTAAAAGTATTTGGTTCTAAATATACTTAAGTACCAAAAGTAAAAGTATAAATAATTTCACATTTCTGCTATTGAGCAAAGCAGGCAGCACCATTGTCTTGTTTAAAAAATGTATGGATAGCCAGGGGCACACTCCAACACTCAGACATCATTTACAAAAGATGCATTTGTGTTTAGTGAGTCCGCCAGATCAGAGGCAGAAGGGATGACCACGTGTTGTCTTGACAAGTGTGTGAATTGGGCCATTTTCCTGCCCTGCTAAGCATTCAAAATGTAATGTGTAATTTTGGGTGTCCGGGAAAATGTATGGAGTAAAAAGTACATTATTGTCTTTAGGAGTGCAGTGAAGTAAAAGTAAAAGTTGTCAAAAATATAAATAGTAAGTAAAGTACAGATACCCCAAAAACCTACTTAAGTAGTATTTTAACACCACTGTTAAGAACAAATTCTTATTTACAATGAAAGCCTACCCCAGCCAAACCCAGACAACGCTGGGCCAATTGTGTGCCGCCCAATGGGAGTCCCAATCACTCCCAAAGCAAGGACTGTAGTGACCCCTCTTGCGTGGAGATGCAGTGCCTTAGACCGCTGCGCCACTCGGGAGTCACTGATATATTCTGTACTTTTAGTCAGGCTGTCAGGATCAGGTCCCTGGCAAGGCAACACATTCTCTTTGGTAGAATCTCAATACTTTCCACTCGGCAACCGTTTTTGCTGAGCTGAGGTACTGACGTACTTATTTCACAAGGTTTTCCGTTAGCGCCTCCTGATTTTTAACAACCAGGACATTTTCGCATCCATTTCAGGTCTTAAAAGGATATGCAGTCCCCCAGAAGCTCCCTGTATATACAAAGCAGTATCTCCCGTCAACTCTAGCCTACACAAACACAGGCCACACAGCCTGCCCAATGGAAATGTCACAGGTTAATGAGCGTGATCCTCCACTCAACACACGGCCCCTGGGGGGGCGTTTGATGGGGGTTTGACGGCCTGAACTCTGTGACTGGCCCCAGGGTTTATACAGTATGTCCAGAGTTACAGACCCTGTAGGACTCATTAACATGGAGACGTCTCTCGACGCCACCATCATCAGCAGACAGGAGTTTACCCCTCAGGCCCAGTGGGACAGCCCCCCCATCAAACAACCTTCACATAACCATCACACAACCCTCACAGACCCCATTCTCATACACACTCGTATATTCACTACCAACCCGCTTAGACCCACTCTCATATGCGCCACCAGCGTGGAAGGCGCTTGTTTTGTTTTTACTGTATGCTGTGAAAGGTCACACTTTTTGGTGGGGCTCTTAGATGAGGGTGTCGATGATGTTGAGACAGGGTGATAGAGCCATTTGTCATCTCTGGATGTAAGCCAAATCAAATCAAATTTTATTGGTCACATACACATGGTTAGCAGGTGTTTATGCGAGTGTAGCGAAACGCTTGTTTGTTAAGTGCTCATCGCTTAGAGTTATTGAAGGAGCTATTTGTCAGTCCAATTACCCAACTCATTTAGCTCGGGGATACACTGTACATGTGATTCATCATTTTGTTTTTGTCTAATTCTCTTCAGAAATATTACTCCAGGTTCGCCTGTGTTCGTTCCTGTGTTGAGGCTGAAGGTTTGCAGGTTGATTAGTGCACAGTACACGGCTCCATATATCGCGGACGGGCGTTAATGTGTTCAGGAGCACTGATGTGTTAACGTCTAGAGATGACTGCACCGTCAAAGACATCCAGTGTCAAGAGTTTTAAATGTACACTGTACACTTTCCCTCCACAAGGCGGGAGGGATGGAGGAAGGTGCTAAGATTTACCATGGCGTCTAACCATATTTCACCTCATTGTAATTTGTTATTCATGACAAGATTGCATTGGATATTGAATTATATTAGGCGGAGTGAAAATGTCACCACTTACCTACCCGCTGATATTTCACTGGGGCCAGCAGGCATGACGGACTGTCTGCCCAAATCATAGTATTAGGCTGTGTCTCAAATGACGAGAGCTCCATAAGCCTCTGGTCAAAAGGAATGCACTATATAGGGAAAAGGTTGCCTTTTGGGATGCAGCCAGTGTCTGTCCTGTCTGCTCTTACCACTCGCGGATGGGCGGAACACCCACAGACAGAACCCGGGCAACTCTCTGCCCGATCAGGCTCTTCCAAAAACACTGCGGTGCATTAATGGAGTGCATGCTAGATCTGAGAGACTTTCAACGAGGCCCTGCAGAGTGAGTCTCTGTAGGGGGCAGTGGACTGTAGAGGAATTCCAGCCCTGGGGAACTGCTCCCCTTAGAGGTGTGCCGTGTCCCTACAAGTGTTATAAGCCTAGACTACATTCAGTATGTGTGTGTAATTCTGTGTTTGTTCTATGTCAGTAAGCTGCTCAGACCTGCAGAAAGCATTTCTGCTCATCATTTCCAGTGGAGCTCTTATTGGTTAAACAGAATCCGTTCATGTTCTGTAATAGTTGTGAAAAGCTCTTGTTTTGTGTGTGTTTGGGATGGATGCTGGTGTGTAAAGGGAGGTCTGCCTACCAACACAGCCTTTCTGAGGATATTTACATGGTCCCTTTGATTTGTACTTCGTGAAGACTATGAAAATACACATTTTCTCGGGGGAACATAACACTTTGCGTTATGTGTGAATATGCATGCTCGTTTCGGACCTGCAAAGAAACTGTGGAAGCATTGTATGGCATGTTTTCTGCCGACTCCAATTCATCCTGAACAGATATTTCTTTGTGATGAGTATTTCCTACCTGACTTACCTGGTTTCCTCTCTTCTGATCTCTTGCTTTGCAGTTGTGTGGCTGTGGGCTGCTCGGCGTGGGCATCTGGCTGTCTGTGTCCCAGGGCAGCTTTGCCACTTTCTCGCCCTCCTTCCCGTCGCTCTCCGCTGCCAACTTGGTCATCGCTATCGGCGCCATCGTCATGGTGACCGGCTTCCTGGGCTGCCTGGGCGCCATCAAGGAGAACAAGTGCCTGCTTCTGAGCGTGAGTTATAATCTCTCTCTCTCTCACGCGCACACACACACGTATTAAGTCCATCAGGCTGCTGCAGCAGGAGGTGGAGGGGGTCTGTGCTGTACAACTGGGCTCGTTCAGAGATTATTTACAGCGCTATCGCTAAGAACAGATAGGTGTTGCACCTTGATCCATTAGTGGGGAGGGGTGTCTGTTCTGTAAGGAGAAGGAGACAGTGTAGCATCAGTTTTTTTCGTTCCAGGCTGGTAGGGTTGTTTTCTGTCCTGGGTGGGTGGTGTACAGACCTAAGGTTCAGGCTGACTCTGGACCTATATGTCAGAGGGCCTAAATATAGCATAGCCAACAGGCAAAGGGACTGCCTAGTAAACTACCTGTTGGTGCAGACAGAAATGGCGGTGTGGAAGACCAGGAAACATGTAATGCAGGAGGCGGGAATCACAGATCCCAGAGCTGTGCTACTGGGGCTGTTGTGGGCTCGGCTGGCAAGTGTACAGTATATGGGGGGCTGGTGTACGATCTGGAGGACTGTGTAGGGGTGTGGGGCATCAGGGGGATTCTTTACAGTGGACGTGGAGGGGGGCTTGGTTCTAACTTTCTAGGTCTGTTTAAATGAAGTAACGTTTGTGCTTTTAATGATGTAACTATTGGGCCAACAAAGACATTGTTAAAATAAAACAAATCTCACATACACACTCACAGCAGCCTTATTTGTATTACTCTTCAAATGGGTCATCAGTAGAGCAGCCAGGCTAACGAGCTCAACGGGGAGTTGAATCCTCAGTAAAAACCTCAGGGGTTCAGAGAGAAAATTCGACCCGAGCGCCAGCCGCTGCGGGAGTCTCCCATTCTGAAAATGAACAGTAACCCATCGGCTCTCCTCCATGGCCGTGGTCACAGCCTGATTGAAAGATGTGTCAGTGTGAGGACAGTGTGTGTCACTTACATGATTGAATTATGTAGCGCTCATAATGGCACATCCATTGCATTGGTAAGGAAAAAAAATTTAACGCCCTGAATTATTTAACACAAAGAATACTCTTGTTTGTCTCTAGACTCATGTTGTTCCTGAAAAAGTCTCAAGAGTTTTCTCAAGTTTGATTTAATCAGCAAAGTTTAAAAATAGGTTTATGTAACTGGATGTGAAACTTTTTAAATCAACTTAAAAATGAGAGTTGCGGAATATCAAACATCTCCAATCCCTTGGAGAAGCTAGCACACGCCTCAGTTAAGAGCATACCAAATCCTCCACATCAGCACAGCGGTAGGTATACACTACCTGCTTTAACAACACGGAGAGACAGAGAGAAAGAGAGGGGGGACAGAGAGAGGAAAAAAGAGAGAGAAAGCGGGAGAGAGGACCTGGATCTCAGTCAAAACACCATAGTGATAAATAATGAACTCTGATGTAAAAGTTTCATACCACATCTCTGTTAAGTCATATCAGATTGAGCCAACGGGTATTTCATATTCGCCCAAACCTGGGATGTTTTGAACAGTCAGTCTTTCTATCTGTCAGTCTGTCTGGAAACATCAGAGTGAAGTTAGCCCTCCCGGGGGCAGCCAGATCTGAGGTACCGGTCTGACATATTATTTGTGAAGTTCTTCTGTGAACAAACTCTCTTTGGATTAGAAATATTTGAAATAGATAAAGGTCAGAGAACCTTTGCCGTCAGGAGATTCAAGCTAGGCTAGACAAGTTGAAAGAGCCCATCGCAAAATTCAAGGGAAGATTGAAATGTGTAACACACTCGGCTGACATTGCAGACATGAAAGTGGGTGTATGAACGCACAGACACACACGTACACCCTCACACACATACTCAAACAAACACACTCACACATACATCGTGTCGGTTTAAGCAATCAGAGCACCCACATTGTGTCTATATAATCTGAAACTTTCCACACCCGGAGAAAACATGACAAACATACTTTGTGGGACCTGTCAACAAAAGACAAAAGATTCAATGAAACAATCAAATGCTGACCTGGCCACCTACAAATTCAATAAACAACTGTCCGTGCAGTTTTCACTGTGATCCTTTTTCATATGTACCATGACCCAAATAATACATCCAAAACAAACAGGGCAAAATGAATAGAACTCTCCTCAAATTGAATTTCTGAATCTGCCGGTTGCTGAGCTCCCATGCTGTGAAGAAGGGATAGTCAGTATTTAGCTGAAGGAGTGAGGAGATGCTGGGCTACGTGGGAGAATCTGTGGAGAAATTAAACCTCCTCCTCGGGATGTTCACTGGCCCCCAGGCACTCACCTTATCTCCATCTCTCTCCCTCCCCCTCTCTCCCTCTGTATCCCTCTTCCTCTGTCTCTTCATTTCCCTCTCTTGCTCTCTCTCTCTCTCTCATTCTCCTCTCTCTCTCTTGCAGTTCTTCATTGTCTTGCTGGTAATCCTGCTGGCAGAGCTGATACTACTCATCCTGTTCTTCGTGTATTCAGATAAGGTAAGGATACTTTAAATGTCCCCCATGTTAACTTATGATACTGTATATTATATGATCCCATGTTACACATATGAATGTAAATGTGCTGAATGACATCAGAATTCACTTAGCATGTAACTACTTACCATTTATTGACGTGAAAATGCTGCATGTTTGCACACACACACACACACACACACACACACACACACACACACACACACACACACACACACACACACACACACACACACACACACACACCAGAAACCTCAAGACACAAATGGTGTCACGTACATAAGCATGGCCCAGTTGTTCCATGCCGAGAGTGTCCTCAGTCTCCTCTTTCAAAGACACTTGTCTCACAGCGAGAGGTTAAGCGTCTTCACCCCACAGGGCTGACCCCCGGGGTCAAAAGGATCACAGGTCAGCCAACAAAATGCAGTCTCACCCCTGGCCAAATGGCTCAGTGTAATTAGTCCTTAGCTCTGTCTTAGCCCCACTCTCCTGCTATATGTCCCACTTACTCTGAAGCTTTAGATCAGCGTTTCCCATGACCCTTAGGGCATGGGGTGGGGTTTTGTGCTGCTATGTATGGCCAGGGTCTGAGAATCTGAGAACATTGGATGGCATGTAAAGCCCAGGAGGTTATTGACAGCCATGGGGGAAGTCTTAAAATCAACCTATAAATGTCCCCAGATAGATGAAGTAACCAAGCCTGAGGCAAATGTTTTGTGTTGGTCAAATGGATCAGCAATAAAATGGTCCTCTTTTTCCAGGGACATTGTGTGAGTTAGATTTTTATTCTTCTTTATATTCAAATTCTTTGGACATGAGGTCATTGTTCAAGGTCAGCCTCTCCAACAGATAAAGGAATTCATTTAGCAGTTAGCACCCAATTCATTCAGAGATCTGGATCTCTCCCCGTCTCCCATGCATGCAGCAGGCATGCACCATTAGGAATAAATATCTCTGTCGTCTATAAGCACCATCTTCAGATATCACCAGCTTAACGTCATAAACCCAAACTAAACCTTTCCAAAGGATTTTATGGGAGGGTACTTGACTTGACAGCAGTGCAGCAGTATAAGATAATCTGTGAAGGTGTGGGGTGATCATCAGTCAAAGAAGCCTGGGCTCGTATCCACAAAGCATCCCAGAGTAGGAGTAATCTGATCTGAGATCAGTTTTGCCTTTTATATTATCAAGGATGGACAGGGGAACGTGGGCCCAAGGAGGAGTGCTAATATAGGATCCGGTCCACCTGTCCATGTAATCTAAAAGGCAAAGGCATTCCTACTGAAACACTTTATAAATACAGGCCCTGATCCTAGATCAGCACTCCTACTTGGAGTGGATTTGTAAATACGGGCCATGACGTTTTTTCCTGTAAGGCCCAACTTTAGGCTTTACTGTAAGAGTCGTCTCAAGGCAGGTTTATGAGTCCTCCATCTCCACAGATGATTGTGTTTGTATCTCCACTTGCACATTAAAGTTAGATGAAGTGATGATAACACTGATGGCCTGAAATGTATCAATGAAATGTGAAGCTGTTACTGCAAATGGCTAGTTATTGAATGTGGCATTTCTCGCTCACATTAGACCAGGAATGGTTCAACACAGGATTTTTTAGACTGTGTCTTTAGATTACATGAGGCTACCAGGGTTGAGGTAAATTCTAATTTAATTTGAAATTCCAATTACATTTTTGAATGAACTCATGAAGTGGATTTACGTTCAATTCAATTCAAATTTCAACAATCTTTAAGTTAAGGAATTGGAATAAGACTGTTTGAATTGGAATTTGTTTATTAAATTGGAATTCATTATGTGTACATTTAATTCACTTAGTATCAAATGCACTTAGTATCAAACATTGACTGAAGCATGTTTTAAATCATTTCAACTTGTATTTATATTTTTCCAGTATAGCTAGGCTGTCTGAACACTAACATTATTAGCCTAAAAGGTTGAGGCAATTGAATTTGAGAAATTGTTTGTCGATAATGTTGAATTGGGAAATTAATTCTTGGAATTTATTACACAACAATAATCACATCTAATATAGGCATTGGTTGAAGCTCAGTGTTAAATTCAAATCTCCCTATCATCATATCTAAGCCAATCTGACACCAATCTCGATGAAAATCCGCAAATCAACTTTATTGGAGGTACATAACACACACACCCCTTTCTACACGAGGCGCCCGTCTGTTATCGAGAACCTCATACCTGATTTTTTTCCTTTGATGCGTACGATCACATTTTTGTGATCATTGTTGAGTGGTCCTGTCAATGTTCCAGGTGAATGGAGTAAAGCGGAGTCAGGAGCAGGACACAGGTATAAGCAAAGCCACGATATTTACTCAATATCAACAATAATCCAACAAGGATAAGCATGAACAATCCAGAACACGTACACGGAACACCTTGACAGAACAATCACGCACAAAACAAAAGGGGAAGCCAGAGGGTTAAATAAGGAACATGATTATGGAATGGAAACCAGGTGTGTACAAAGAAGACAAAGACAAAACAAAACGAAAATGAAACATGGATCGGTGGTGACTAGAAAGCCGGTGACGTCGACCGCCGAATGCCGCCCGTACAAGGAGAGGGACCAGCTGAAATGCGGTCTTTCTCCATCTCCACCCCTGATGCGGAAAAGTGGTACCCTTGAAAGGAGACGGGCTGTTGGAAGAACAGACATTTCTCAGCCTTGACGTACAGGTCATGCTCCAACAGTCGACTAAGCACCCGGCGTACCAGGGACACATGCTCGGCGCGTGTGGCGGAGTATATTAGAATCTATGTACACCACCACACCCTGCCCGTGCAGGTACCTGAAAATCTCATCTACAAAGAATTGGAAGACTGATGGCGCATTCATCAACCTGTACGGCATGACGAGGTACTCATAATGCCCAGAAGTGGTACTAAATGCTGTCTTACACTCATCCCCCGCCCGGATATGCACCAGATTGGAAGCGCTCCTGAGATCCAATTTTGTGAAGATGCGCGCCCCATGCAATGACTCTGTCACACCGGTTATGAGAGGTAGCGGGTAACTGTACTTTACCGTGATCTGATTAAGACCTCGATAGTCAATACACGGGCGTAAACCTCCATCCTTCTTCTTCACAAAAAATAAACTTGAGGAGGCAGGTGAAATGGAAGGCCGAATGTATCCCTGTCCCAGAGATTCGGTGACATATGTTTCCATAGCCGCCGTCTCCTCCTGTGACAGAGGATACAAGTGACTCCTGGGAGGTGCTGCGTCTACCAAGAGATTTATCGCACAATCCCCCCGTCGATGGGGTGGTAATTGAGTCGCCTTCTTTTTACACAAGGCAAATGCCAAATCGGCATAGTCGAGGGGAATGTGCATGGTGGAGACCTGGTTTGGACTCTCCACCGTATCTGCACCCAAGAAACGCCTACACACCTCCCTGAGCACTGACGGGACCATCCCTTGAGAGCCCTCTGTTGCCACGAAATAGTGGGGTCATGTGAGGCCATCCAGGGAAGGCCCAACACAACAGGAAACGCAGGAGAGTCGATCAGAAAGAGACTAATTCTCTCCTCATGACCCTCCTGCACTATCATACAGAGTGGAGCTCCCTAAGAGTGACCTCCCTAATCAGCCCCGACCCCAAAGGACGACTATCTAAGGCATGTACAGGGAAAGGAACATCAACAGGAACCATAGGGATCCCTAAACTATGTGCAAAGCAACGGTCAATAAAGTTCCCAGCCGCGCCTGAATCGACTAGCGCCTTATACTGGGAATGCGGGGAAAACTCAGGAAATTCTATAAACAACAGGGAGCTCTGGGTGAGTCAGGTGCCTACTCACTTGGGATGACCCACCAGCGCTCCGCCTGCTACCTCGACTCCCTGGGGAACCTCCCCAGCACTGACCAGCAGTGTGCCCTCTGCGGCCACAGGTGGTGCAGGGAATGGTCCCCCCTCCGCTCCCCCTCATAGCAGCACCTCCCTTCTCCATCAGCGTTGGACAGATTATCCAGCCAGATGGATAGGTCCACCAGCTGGTCAAGGTTAAGGGTGGTGTCCCTGCAGGGTAGCTCCCTGCGAATGTCCTCGCGTAAACTACACCTGTAGTGGTCGATCAGGGGCCGCTCATTCCATCCCGTGCCGGCGGCCAGAGTGCAAAAGTCCCGCGCAAACTCTTGTGCGCTCCTCATCCCCTGTCTGAGATGATATAGTCGTTCCCCCTTCAGGTGGATGATCGAAAATCGGATGATCGGGTGAAATCTTCATAATCATCCAACGCCAGTCCTTCCCTTCCCCAGATGGCGTTCGCCCATTCCAGTGCTTTACCCGTCAGACAGGAGATGAGGGCGTTCACACTCTCGCGTCCCGAATAAGGAACATGATTATGGAATGGAAACCAGGTGTGTACAATGAAGATAAAACCAAATGAAAATGAAACATGGATCGGTGGTGACTAGAAAGCCGGTGACATCGACGGCCGAACGCCGCCCGAAAAAGGAGAGGGACCAACTTCGGCGGAAGTCGTGACAGGTCCCTGCAAATATGTGATTGGAACAGGAGCAACAAACACATCTAAAAAGCATTGTTGTCTAATAAAAGCATCTAAACAATGTTTTGTACTGATGGAAAATAAAGGTCTTCACAACTTTATTCCTAAATTTCACCTTTTACTGTAAAATAGATATGTGAACTTCATCATCCAAGCATCACACGGAACACATCCGCAGCCAAACTCATTCCATTAACCAGTCTAAATAATTGGTTGCACTGACAAAAAAACAAAACATAAGTTAGCGACCTAACAGCTAGACTTGTTCACAATGTACCACATCTCTGATGAGCACAAGGAAGAAAGGTAGCATTGTTTAGAAAAGAGATGTAACAGCAGTTCTTTGTGATGGTAGCCATGTTTGTTTATGTTTGGCAAGCAAAAACTAATCCCAGAATGCCATTCACTATAAGACGGAAATAAACAAAGTCAAAGTCAAGGTCATTGCCTGAAAAATATTAATTTAGTTTGGCCAATTTTCAGTATATTTCCAAATCTTCAATGTACTCGTTACACTGTATACAAGAACCGGAGCACATGACTTGACAAGTCGTTCACAGTTTTTGACAAATCACAAAGTTAATAAATTGATTACCTCACAGATCACCCCAAATGCAATCCTACTGCCTAGCCTAACCGTAGCGCCAAAGCTAAACAGGGTTGCCCGATATGGAAGAAACCATTTTAGGGGGGTTTGTGGGGGAGTTCATTTCATTTGTAGAGGGTTTTAAAATCCATGGGGGAAGATATCTTGGGGGGATATGATGCAGGAAATATTACTATGATGGGGGCATCATAGTATTTAAAAGCTAAATAAAAATAAAACCCCTGGAAAGGGGGTCTGAGCAGGCAACCCTAAGGTACCATAGTCTGATGCCGCGTTCAAAACAACTGGGAACTCGGATCTCCAACTCCCGACTTCAGTGTGTTCAAGACAACTGGGAACTCGCTTTGAACATTTGTCCAACTCGGAATTCCAACTTGGGAACTCCAAATTTCCAACCTGAAGATCACTGGTGTCATGATTTGATTTTTCAGAGATCCTGTTGTCTTGAAAACACCATAAGTCAGTCGAGTGAACCATCCCATCACCTCATTTTGTTACAACATCTTTGGTCTGACAGACGCTTATTTGACAACCAGAATGCACTGTATGGTGCCAATAAACATGGCGCCACACATAGCTGGCAAATAGCTTAGCATTAGCTCATCTTAATCAGTAAAAAAGTATTTTACACATGTGTCCATTACAATCTATGCAATAATTGGAATGCATGATTTATCACCAGTACATGAAAATGTGAATAAAACAGTAAATACGTTATGCTCCATACATACTGTACATATGATATTCTACAGTAGAAACGACAACACGATATACAGAAAATAAGGCACTTACTTTGAGAGGAACGCACACATATCCAATGTTATTATTTGTAAGAAAAAATAATGAAGGCAAGAAAATGTCGCGGGGGGAAAGTTTGTGGAAGGCCTGTTCTGACTATAGATGTGTTAATGTCTGCATACTAAATCTGGGGAAATACTGGGGACGTGTTTTGGTTCTAGTCGAAGAGAGAAGTAAAGCCTCAAACATAAATCGACCCCAACAGATAAATGGGCTACTTCTTACGTGAATTAATGAAGAGGCTGAACACACCTCAATTCAAACTGTTCGAAAATAAAACTTGTTAGAAAATAATTTGAAATTGACGAATTGAAACATAGCCTATAGATAATTAGTAGACAGCGTGCCTTGGTTTGGTGGCAATGTGGGTTAACTGTCCTGTTGCGTAACAATCACATTTTTGAACAGTGAGTGTACTCTTACGTCACGTGCATAAAAACTCACACTGGCGACCGTTAGAGACATTTGGAACTCAAACGTGAAAAGGTTAACAGGGTCGGTAGCGCCTACCTGGCTCAAATTCGAAATGTCGGATTAAAACGAGACAGCGTCCATAAACTTACTATTGATCTTAAAAAATGCAGTATTAACTAAGTTTGTAGGTGCAACAGTTTTTATTAAATGTATCATTTATCGCTCTCACGTGCACATTTCAGTCTGTTAAGAAACAACAATGTGATACCTTATTGTAGTGCTTCTACACCTGCATTGCTTGCTGTTTGGGGTTTTAGGCTGGGTTTCTGTACAGCACTTTGAGATATCAGCTGATGTACGAAGGGCTATATAAATAAATTTGATTTGTAGCTTTTTCAGCCGAAACTAGAAAGAGTTCTAACTCCTGGTTGGTTGCTCGGCAACAACACAGCTGCTTGCATCGTGCTACCAGTCACAAGACGTTTATGCGAACAAACCTAGGCTACTGTAAATAGCTAGCTGAGGTTAATCGATAAATGCAAACTGATATTTTGATTAGCTAAGTATCTAACTAACTTAACGGTATACCCAAAAGATAAGAGCTAACGTTGGCTAGGTAGCTAACCAACAAGCGAGGAAAGCTAGCTAGCTATATTTTGCCAAATAAGTTTTTCCATACAAGGCAAAAGTCATCATGTGTAAACTGCTGATCTAGACACTTGCGTGTAATCACAGCACAAACAAATATGCACAAAATAATCTAGCGGACGTCCTTGGCTGCTGTGATAGCCGATTCACTTTAGCTAGCTAAGTAACCTTAGCCAACTTAAGAGTGTAGTGTTAGCTAACTTGTATGGCCAGTTCATGCACCACAATATATAATACTTTCTAGTTAGTTACATTAAGTTTAAACTCACCAATCTTTGGGAAACTGCCATGCTAATCAGGTTCATTTGCATTGCACAGACCAAGCTATGGTAACATCAAGACGAGGTAGACAGATTTCAGACAGGGCAAACCCTGCAGTTAGCTACGCTACATTTCCTCGACTAAGAACAACCAAGACCCCTATAAAAACCAAAGCTAAGAAAACAAATTGCTTTGTTAAGAAACAATAATTTAGCTATGTTGAACCACATATAGTAAATGGTTGAACCCCAAACGTACGTGTAAACAGAACCTCAGTTGTGCGTGCTTAGACTGACAGCATCGCTGTTTAAAACACCTGTAGAATAAATTCCAGCTTCGGCATAAACTCCCTCTCCTGCCGTCTTAACATTTATAATACAAATGCGTGCCGACTGATCAACACAGTGTCAAATTTCTTTTCAGTGTGTTCACAGAAAATCTGAAATCGCCATTCCAGAAGTAAAATGTAGTCAGGGGCTCCACACGCTGGACCAGGTTAAAACAACATCAGGATCATTGCTTGCTTACGTGACTTGCTGTGTGCCAGCCTGGTCTCATAGACTAGATGTAACATAGTAAATGCAAATCCAGGACCCTGAAATCAGTATGATATGTTACATTTGGTATAGTTACAAAGGACAGGCGGTTACTTAAAGGATAATTGTCCTATTTCTGAAGTAAATCTCAATTGTTTGTAAATGGCATGTTATATAAGGGTCCGACACTTTTTTTTGTGTGATTTGTCTTGTTTTTGACAAACTTACCCCAGCTGCGATTCACTTCCTCTTTGCTCATTGTGCAGTATCAGGGGACGCGAAAGACATGAACAAAAGCACCCAAATACATCCTTTTAACATTTGACACGGTCTCAGTATAATGATGTAGGACCGAGTTTGGGAAACTCTGCCTTACGGGACTACCCAGGGACACAGTGATTTTATGGCAAAGTGTCAGATTGTGTGGGCATGTGCCTGTCACAGAGAAATGCAAACACCAGCTGGTTGACAGAACACTAGACCATCTC